>NC_087076.1:10667174-11414674 GCF_026151205.1 Bolinopsis microptera | reverse complement strand
GTGATTAGGTGATCAAGTAACGTGATGCGTGCCTCAACGTAACAGGGTGGTGAGATGCCCATCTCACTACCCTGTTACATCTCAGAGATGGGGCAAATATCTGTTGGGAGTTTGAGTCATGTGATCCCATGATTGTAATTCTTCGCAGAACTATGTTAGATCGGATCAAATGCTCAATGTTTCGTAACACTAAAATAACAGAGTGGAGAGGAATGCTGATCTGCGAGTAATTGACAATAACAAAATTACAGTGATATATGATGTATCAGGTAGCTGATTGGTGTTCGTTCAAATGCAATTCCTAAACGAAACAGCATTTTACTAACAGTAAACGACCTTAAAAACTTCAGTTCAGGTTTAACAAAGCTAACTCCAGGTAGCCATAGTCAGTTATATAATAGTACTATTGTTGAAAGCTCCCAACCAAGTAACTGTACATTATTTAATATTTACCGTATAAACTATGTCGACATTCTTGGTAATTCATCGACCGTCGCCCTTAGCAAATTCTGCAAAACATGATAGCAAAATCTGGAATAATAGTTTTGCCTGGCTAATATTTTTATTATATTTAAGATCCCTGTAAAAGCCCTTATATATGTAGCATGGCATTCTTTTTATACCAATATTAAATATCGTACAGAATTTCAGATTAGTATAGCGTACTAGTTGGAATTTACGATCTTAATCACGTGACAGCTGTGTTATTTAAGAATTAAGTTTGTTTTGCCAAGCTCTTGTCTGAACAGCGAACAGCAGTTTGAATATAACATTTGTGCATTTTTAAAGAATTTGTGTATATGGAGGTTTTATGTATTGTAAAAATATGGCTATACAACTAAGACTCTTGAATCTAATTTAAATAAAAGTAAAATTTAAAGGTTACATTGGTACAAATTGTGAGGCGAAAAACTTTATTTACAGGAAACGTTTTAAATCACCAAAATACGAGTTTTAAAACAAAACACGTAGTTTTAAAACAAATATGAAAATTACACCATACCAAAGAGATCCACAAAGCAAAAAGGCTCAGCTCACTACACTGTAGAACCAAGATAAAAGATAACACACCATAACCATCAAAACTACATTTACTTAAATTTAATGTCTTAAGTCCCTACTTTGTTTCAATTTTAAAAATCTATTTAGACTCAAGGTTTTAGTATAACCTTTTTCTCCCTTCCCCTCGAAATAAAAAATACATGCAAATTTTCCGAACAAAAACGAACCGTAAACGACCAAGTTCAAACGTGAAACAGAATAGAGAGCGCCAAAAACCATAATTAAATTGACTAAAATCCATACTCCATAGGATAAAGGCAATGTCACTTCAATAGAATTCGAAATTCACAAATATTCGACAATTCTACACAAGTGGGTAAAAACAGTCCACAAGCATTACAAATGACTTAAAAAAGCGGCCCAGATCAGTCAGGACTGCTCACTAAGGTGGAATACAGAGAGAGGAAGCCCTGAGATGTCGTAAATCAAATAGCCGGCGGCGAGCTACTTTATTTTACTCCACTTTAGGCAACCTGAAACGCAGATATCTTAATATATTTCGGGACAGTTAAATATACGAGCTGCAATGTAGCGTACCAGCACGAACTCACATAAATAACTATCTACGGAACACTTGGTTCCCTGTTTGTGGAGGATCTGTGATGCAGCCGGAAGTTCGGCCCCATTTTTCAAACAGGACCTCATTTCCAACAGCATAGCAGGATGCGGAGCAGGAAAACCGATATATGAGGAGACGATTTAAGGGTAAAACTAGACAGCAGCAATCAGATACAGACGTAAAGCTTCGTCAATCATGCTTAATTCTAGAAACGAGCGCCGACACTCAAAACTATAGCTAACGTATAAGATACATATATGGGGGAGGGGGCTGAAGATCATATGGTTAAATCAGTGACACTAAAACTCAAGTCATGCACCGTAATTAAGATGGGATTACACCTTTTGGTGACGTGAAATTGTGGTAATATGAGATGCGGAGTCAGAAATACTATTGGAACCACTTAGCAGCGGTTAAGTCATGCAAAGTAGGATATACAATCCCTCTTCTTTCATTTCATTAGATACCCACATATCATATCAATGTTGTGTTACCGGCAGCGCGTGTAAATGCACAAGCCGGTTGACATATGTATTTTGCTGTTTTTTGTTATATAGTTGCCAAGAAATAAGAAAAACAAGTCAACCTAAGAAATTCTGGAAATTTCGGCAGTATCCAAGAGGCCCGACCCAGCCCGCGGACTGTTTATGACATGATGGTATGCAGATCAAAATGAATGATATCTTGGATGCAATCAGTTATGATTAATATTAATTATTATGTTGTAGATTACTAAATGATTACGATTCAAATGTGGTACATAAGTCATTCGATTTCTGTGGGGTCTTGCAGCGTCATATAAATCCATCTAGAGACTTCGAGAACGAGCAGGGAGCCAAGGACAAGATACGCTTCACCCAGGAAGCCAGGACAGGATAATATGGAGTGCTTTAGAAGTTTTTTCTGGAATAAAAAGTTTCGAGCTTTCTCTATGAATGACGTGGGTGCATTGATTTCGTCTAGTAGACAGTAGAGTACCATGTCAAGAATTGGAATAATTGTTGTCGTCGATCATAATGGTAATTCATAATACTCCACAGAAATCGAATGACTTATATACCACTACCAGTACCACATTTTAATCGTAAATTTCATTCAGAAATTTATAACGTTATAATTAATGCTAGTCGTGACTAATTGCATCTAAGGTATTATTCATATGATCTGCTTACCATCATGACATTTAAGTAGTCCGTGGACTGAGTCGGGTTTCTTAGATACTGCCCATATAATGATGAAGTTTGTGCATGGAACGGTGATAAAGAAACTAAAAGATTAAAATATTTGTCATATTTTACAAATTTGTTTGGTTGTATTTTTAAGTGCTCCCTTATCAGTTATTTGTTGCTAAATCGCGATAAGCGAACGCGTGCTATTGTACATTTATTGTACATTGCTTGTATAAAACTCAAATAGTGTGTGTAACTGACATTTAAAGGTTCAATATGCAAGACAAGGAAAACCTGAAATCAGTAAGCGATGATGCTAAGAAACGTGTACTTGGAAGCCTACTTAACAAAGCTGATGCCCCCAGCAAGAAGGTTCTCAGTGTGTATAGTTTCAGTGCAAGTTATAAGACCAATCTGAAAGATATGAAATCACTCACCGCAGTTCAACTAGAACCCTGTGCAATATTTCTAGGTTTTAATGTCAGAGATGGTGTGAAGAAACTGTACACGAATAAACAGACTCTATGTGATAGAATGATTCTCAAGATCGAGTCCTTGTTCGACATAGAATGCGAGGACTGTAACGATGTGTACTGTAATGAACTGGGAAAAGAACCGCTCTTAAGATGCCGGCTATGCTTACAGGGCTCCCACGATTGTGAAGCCATGGCCGAAAAAGCCAAGACCTTCAACGACCTCATTCAGAAAGGACTGCTTCCTTTAGGAGGATCTTGGCTCTGCTACGAATGTTCAAAAAAGAACGAAACACGCTCACTTCAATCTCCCCAGAAACCTACCAAGAAAAGGAACACAGATAGTATAACAGATCTATCCACTATTAAAGAGGTTGAATCTGAGGTAGAGGGCGAGGGAAACGACGATGAAGATGAAGATGAGGATGAGGATGAAGACAGGGAAAGCCCTAGAAGAGGTAGACATAATGATACCGAAAATAACCCCCAGATTTGCCGGGAATACACTATGAGGAAGTGTCCCCACGGCCTCACTGGCAAACGTCTCATTGGTGGTAAGAAATGCTCATACCAGCACCCCATCAGGTGCCGCTTTTACTCCAATTTCGGAGACGACAAACGCAGAGGATGCAGGAATGGGAAGAAATGCACTTTTTTCCACCCTAAACTGTGCCGTAATTCAGTTGCGAATCACGTATGTTTAAACAGCGATTGTGGCTTCCATCATCTTAAAGGAACGGCCAGAAAGACTGTTGGAAACGTGAATCTCACTGACAGAAATCGCCTGCCTCAGCAGCAGCAGCCCAAAGATACGAGAAGAATAGAATTCAACACGAACAGAAGTTCCTGGCCGCCTCCTGGTGGTTATGATGTGGACAGAATGGGTAGTCTAAACTCCCTCAACACCCCCTACCCACCCACTGTTGAATATCAGAAACCCCTCAGACAACGTAAAGACAGTACATCTGAGAGGGATAGTGCTTTTTTAGAGAAGCTCATGGAAAACATGAAAAACGGAATTATAACCCAGATGAACTCCAAAATGGAGGAACTTCGAGGGCAAATTCCTACCCTTGTCCAAGAGACACAACGGAGCCAGCTGGACCCGAGATCACGCCAAACATCCTCTCAGCAAATCTCGACACAGTTCCCACCACCAGCACAGTTCTCAGCCCAAGTGCCACTCCCAAACCAGCCAATGCGGATGCCGATGCCACTAAACTTCATTCCCAACTATCAAGGATCTTGCTACTGAATGCTCGGTCCATCTCCCCAGCCGCAACCAGCACTGTAAAATGGAAGATTCCATTCATCCAAGACCACATACTTGACGACCTAGGAAGACCCCCGGTCCCTATTCTCGCTATCACTGAATCATGGTTGAAGCCATATATCAGTGATGCTCAAATAGCTATAGATGGGTACAACAGTCTTAGAGCAGACCGTCATAGTCGAAAAGGTGGTGGTTGTGTGCTTTACGTTGAAAACTCGCTGCTAGTATCAGATACTGTAAATTTTAGTGACAAACACTGCAGTATGCTGCATTGTTTCATAGACTCTATGAACGCCCTTGTCTCCGTGATATACCGCCCACCAGATGCTCCTCCCGGATCCTTCAAAGCAGTCCTGGACCAGGTGCAGGAGAAACTAAATAACTTGACATCGAACGATAGATCACCTGACATCTACATTATGGGGGATTTCAACCTCCCAAATATAGATTGGGACTCTTGCCAAGCTTTACCTGGTCAACCGCTTTGTGACCAGCAAGCTTGTTCCGAACTAATTGATTTCATGGAGAGAAATTTCTTGACACAAATGATCTGTAAGTCCACGAGAAATAACAACACCATCGATCTCGTCCTCACAAATAAACCACAGGACACAGTTGAGACAAATATCTCCGAATGCCAACTATCTGACCACAGGCTAGTCGAGCTCGTTCTCGGACATAACCCGCTCTGCCCAAAAGAACATACTCCTATATCTTTCGACAGAAACTCTTTTCGGGCGACTGATTTTCATAGAGCAGATTTTGAAGCAATGAACGATCGTTTAGAAGCTGTTAACTGGATCTCTTTGAGAGAACTCTGCTATGAAGATGAAGATGGAAGTGCCTTTCTGGAGCTGATACGCCTAACTGTCCTCCAGATAACCCTCCTAAACTCGCCTTCTAAAGACCCTACTGGATCTGGCCCTTCCCGCCCCCGTAGAAGTCGCCAAGTCCGTGAAAAATACACAATGAAGAGGAAAAGAAGAAAACTCAATGCCCAAATAAGTGCACTTACTCAAAACAACCCAACTTCGAGAAAAATCGAAAAGCTGAAAACCGAAGTGAATCTTCTGACCTTCGAAATAAGTGAACTTGTGATCAAGCAACTTAACGAAAAAGAAGTTAAAGCTGTAAGTACAATAAAGACGAACCCAAGATTCTTTTATTCTTACGCTAAACGATTTGCAAAGGTAAAATCATCCGTCGCCCCAATTAGAGATAAAAACGGAACTCTGAAAATGGACCCAGCGGAAAAAGCAGAAATTCTCCAGACTCAATATGTCACAGTCTTCAGCAACCCAAATTCTGCAAATGTTGAAGAATGCCTCGCCGGATTAGATCCTCATCCAAAAGAAGATCTCAACACATTCACCTTCACAGCAGACGACATATCAGATGCCATAAAGGAACTAGACCCGTATGCCTCCACCCCTGATGGTGACATCCCGGCCAAGATCCTAACTAAATGTCGAAGGACAATCGCTGAACCAATTTATCTACTCTGGAAACGCTCATTTGATAACGGAGTCATACCATCTGGCATGAAGACACAGTACATCACGCCTGTGTTCAAGAAAGGAGACCGAACATCTGCTGCTAACTATCGCCCTGTCTCGATAACCTCTCACATTATTAAGATATTTGAGAGAGTGGTCAGAAACCATCTTGTGGAACATATGGAGTCAAACAGCTTTCTCTCCCCCCATCAGCATGGATTCCGCAAGAAAAGAAGCTGCTTAACTCAACTAATAGACCACGTAGATAACATCCTGAAAACTCTCAACGACGGCAACGAGGTTGATGTTATATACCTTGATTATGCCAAAGCGTTCGATAAGGTAGATCATCAAATATTACTTGCAAAGGCAAAACGCTATGGAATAAAAGGAAAGACTCTGCAATGGCTGACTGAATTCCTGAAGGATCGCCTGCAAACTGTGGTCGTGGAAGGAACAAAATCATCCTTTCAGCTAGTAATCAGTGGGGTACCCCAAGGAACAGTATTGGGACCCATTCTTTTCATTCTATACATTGACGACCAACTTGATACATTGGTTACCGCTCTGGGAAAGGTGTTTGCTGACGACACCAAGCTCATTGGAAAAATCATGGACTTAGCTACCAAAAGCCTACTTCAAGACGACCTCCTAAATGTAATCGCTTGGGCCCTGAAGAACAACATGCAACTAAATGAGGCCAAATTCGAAATATTGAATTACAGCTTGAACAATTCATTACTGTTAAGAGAATTGCCCTTCACCAGTCAATATTCCTGTTACAATTTAACAAATGGAAGAACTATTGACCCAGCCAAAACTGTGAGGGACCTAGGGGTTCTCCTGTCAAATGACTGCTCCTGGTCTTCTCACATACAGCAGATGGCTAAAACAGCAAGGACGATGACGTCATGGGTCCTTAGCGTATTCAGAGATAGGTCACGCTTCCTCATGCTCACACTCTACAAAACCATGGTGAGAAGCAAACTCGAATACTGCTGCCCGGTGTGGAACCCTGACAAGATCAGCGATATAGAAGCTATTGAAAGCATCCAACGACACTACACTCGTCGAATCAGTGGCTGCCAGAACCTTGATTACTGGGAACGCCTGCAGAACCTGAATCTTCTCTCATTACAGAGACGCAGAGAACGATACATCATAATCCATACATGGAAGATGATGAATGGATTAGCTCCGAACGACATCAACATGCAGTTCAAGGAAAGCTCCCGACACGGTGTAAAGGCCACTGTGCCTGCATTTAACAAAAAGGCACAATGCTCAATCTCGACCCATTATGAAAACTCTTTTGGAGTAAAAGCAGCCAAACTATGGAACCTGCTCCCCAAGGAAGTTAACACAATCCAAGTCTTGGAAACATTCAAATCCTCCCTTGCTAAATTCCTGAAAGGCTTCCCGGACACCCCGCCCACAAAAGGGTATACCGCCATCACAAATAATTCTCTTCTGGAATGGACTCTACAAAAAGATCTAAGCCAGGAGTGATTGGAGGACGTACTTGATACTGTTGTCCAGAAGCGATCCCTGCCGAACCTACCTAAAGTAACCTAAAGTAAGTTAAGAGGCGATACAAGCAGATAACATATAACAAGGGGAAGGGAGGGGTATCTTACCAAAGAAGGTTCCTATTCTTAGCAAGGGACTCCTTAAGATAAGTGAGAGCCTTGGTGCTGGGCAGCGTGGTAGTGAGAGGCAGCATGAACGGGTATATCTGCTGGAGAACTCGGATCCTGAAAGAAGTCTACTTTGTCTGGGACCCAACAATAGTGTTCGATAATCTGAACGATCAACAAGGAAAATCATAAATCGCAAAACCGTTCTTTCATCACAGTAAGCTATACAAGTCAGCAGTCTGATAGAAATGTTTTTAAATGAACTTACCATTCTGCCTGAACCTCGAAGTTGGAAGGGTTCATTGCGCACAGGTGGTCAGCTCGCTGGATTATGTCGTTAATTAAGCTGATCCCCAGCTGAAAGAAAATATTATGGTGGTTAGTGAGTGATTGACATTGCTAATTACAAAAAAAAAACGCGCAGTCCGTTAATGAACATATTTTATACAGACGTCCGTTAATCAAATAGGTAACAATTTTTAACTAACCGGATTACGTAAAACGGTTTCTAAGGAGTGACCCAAGTCACCATAGTAACTGAGTCCATCAACAAGACTCTTCATCCAGACGTGCATCATGTTAATAGTCCCACTGTGAATTACAGATCCTAGTGGTTCACACAATTGAGGCAGTTGCTGAAATTGATAACATTCTCATCTTATTATTTGATTTATAGGGCTATTCTAGGTATAGCGATAAAGTTTCTGATTGCCAAATGGAAAAAAAAAGATAAGAGGTTTTACACTAAACTTATTTAAACGTTTGTAAAGTTGTATTGCTACACTGGGGGCCGGGGGTACACTACACTTTTGCCTTTTTTGGTATGGTGTAGTAAAAAGTGTAGTAAAAAAGGTACACCATTTTACACTATTTTACGCTATTTTACACTATTTTATAATTTTAATCAATTTTTAAAAATTATCTTCTAAAAATCTTCTTTTTTCCTATTATTTTTCAATCAGTCTTCACTTAGTACATTTCCAAAGGAATAAATAAAACCAGACGGTTAGCACACTAGTCACTATCAACCATATGCCACTTTTTTCACTGCCCATTTCACTGTCATATTGATAGCATCATATAGATAGCGCTAGCAGGTGCTGATAAGACATGGGCTCAGTTATTCTTTTTTGTTTTAACCTCAAGTAGCTTATAAAACAGTGCGTATGATCATCTGTCGTATCAAATCAAATTATTTGTCACTATATGTCAATAAATCATGATATACAAGTTTTAATTTTTAAAGTTTCTGTTTTTTTTTTTAATGAATAGACGTAATCAACATTTTAAATTTTCATATTCACGCATATTAAATAAAATTATATTGTTATGTATTACAAAGCATTGTATGAAAGGTGTAAAGTTGAAAAGTTATCCAAGCGTATTGAACACCAGCGGTGGAAGATGTTTGGACACATTCTCAGGAGTATGAAGAACACCCCAGCCCAAACGGCTCTCTCTTTTGCTATTGAATCAGATAATTTATTCATTGGTAGATTGGGGAGACCTAGAATGAACTTGTTATCGGTTTTAAGAAGTGATTTAAGTAGTATAAATTTGCAAATGGACAACTTGCATGAATTGAACGAAATTAGAGATATATCTGCATGCAACAGATGTTGGGAAAATCTTTTTCAAGGGTACAGTTTACCGCATTAAGGTATTTTTAAGAATCATTTTTGTCGGTAAGATCCTGTTTTATAATAATAATAATAATAATCCATCTCTTGCCCTGCAAGCCCTGTTTCTTGTCTATACAGCATATAATTATCATGTATCACATTGTAGTATGTAATAAACATTTGTAGTAGTGTAGGATTGTTTGAATTTCTTTTTGCTATGTTCTATAATATTTATTTGTATAATTTGTGAGTGTTTCTCCCGCTTTTCTTCCCTTGCGCAGCAAGCCCTGTCTCTTGTAAAAACAACCTTGAAAGTTTTGTAGATACATATAGTTTCTACACCTTTATCCTCTGGTCCCTAGGGTCAGCTGATCCCGGGCCAGAGGAAAACTACCGACTGCCAAGGTCTGACGCCTAGGCAGTCGAGACCTCTTATTGAGACCCTTTATAATAATAATGTTATGTATTATATTATTTTGTAAACATTGGCCGGGTACCAAAAACCGGTCCCCAAACAAACAAACAAAGGTAAAACGTACCTTTGGTGAGAAAAAAAAATGTCACTTTTAACACTTTTTAAGGCTTTTTAAGGCTTTTTAGGCTACTTTACACTACTCTTTTATACACTACACTTTTGCCTTTTTTTAAGGATAGTGTAAAAAAGTGTAGTGTACCCCCCGCTATACTGCTATAGTTTACCTGATGCTTTTTGTCGTGAGCTATGATAGTAGCCATGTTTCCCAGGAGGTGATAAAGTATAGCTCGGCCGTGTTCAGAGCGCAGTTGTGTAACGGAGCGCGCTAACATGTTCTTTCCTTTACTCGTGCTCAGCACGTGCACTAACAGTTCCTCGTTTATACTCCTGTTTAATCAGGAGCACTCATTAACGCATTAGTTTACTGTGATTATAGTAAAATAGTTCGATAAAGAAAAATATAAAACTTTATAAATATGGTCTAACTTGTAGACGTTGAAACTCCTTTAAAAACTAGAAAAACAAGAACCCATCTTATGTAGATACTAACCCGGAATCAGAGATGCAGAAACAACTGAACATTCTGTCCGCCACCTCGTTCTTGGCGTCAATAATCTTACTACGCTCCTCTGCAGGAACTATCAGCAACATCCTCTCCAGATCCTCCAACTCCAGCAAGTAGTCATACATTCGCTCAATTGTGGAGAGAACACTGTACTTCTTTCTTCCTGGGTCTATCCCTTCTTTTTGGTGATTCTGGGAGTTTTATCTTATTGTTATGTGACATTTATTGATAGCAACCCAAGTTAAATAAATCATGAAATTTTAATAATAACCGGAATAATACCGATTATTGTGAAGTTTGTACCGTGATAATTGGTTGAAGATCGTTGAGGCTACAGTCTAAAACTTGTCTGGGGTTCATCACTGTTGAGATTGACAGCTTTCCCAATGTACTCACAAACTCCACTGATAATTATTTAACGATAGCTAATTACTTAATTACTTAGTCAACACATTATAGTATCTTTAACAAAGCACGCTACAGACTATAAAACATACTGATATTAATTTGAGTCCACTCCACGCAATTGAATTGATGCAAGTATTCGATTAAACCGGCAGTTCTAAAGTCTGGCGTTAATTTACTAGAATCTGGAGTCATTCTCACTTGGTTTATACTCCTTTTTGTCGCTGTTTTTGGTTGGATTCGAAAAGAGGAGTTTTGGTGTGACTAGGAAATCCGTGTCCTTTTGCTGCTTTTTGAACAATAACATCTGAAATTTGAGTCACTATTAATATGCTCCTAATAAACATGACGAGTTCACAATTTCAAATGTGTGCAACCGAAAATGCTGTTTAAAACTAAAACTCCAGCATACTAAATTTCACGATGACTGATAAAAACAAAGTTAGATATAATATTTTTACCTGATAGTAATAGTCCTCTTCGTAAGGATTTGCAGTTTGAATCTGTAACATTTGTATCTTGGTGACCCACTGCTTCTCACTACTGCTCATCAGGATGCTGTCCATCTCTTGGGGCAACTTGTCGTTCCTCTGTAATTTCAGTTTATATAAGAAACCTAAAGACTGCTCCTTAAAGCTATCATCTTGAGAAAAGTTTGATTTTTATGGATCTGACAGTAAATTAAGCTAAGAAGCTGTTCATCAAGCATAAAACGCACAATTAATCTGACCCGAAAGAGGTGGTTACATTTAGAACTGACATGGTTACGTTGGTTTCGGTTGTTATCTTGGTGTCTCCGGTTTTGGTTGTTGTTGCCGTTGTTGTTATGATATCCGTTGTAGTTGTCTCGATTGTTGTAGTTATTGTAGTTGTTGTCTCTGTAACCGCCGTGATGTTGATGTTGATCCCTCCCTCGATGATAGTTATTATGGTAATTGTTGTTGTTGTTGTAGTTGTTGTTGTTGTTGTTGTAGTAGCCGTGCTGGTTACCATGGTGTTGATATCGTCTGTCGTAGTTACCATAGTTACCACCACCACTACCTCCGCCACCACCACCACCACCATGACCACCGCCACCATGACCTACACCACCGCCACCATGACCACCGCCACCATGACCACCTCCACGAGAATTAGTATTTTCAGAGTATGAAGAACTACGTTGCCGAGCAGGAATTGCTGATAGTTTTGCTTTGGTTTGCTGGGCGTTGAACGGTTGCTTTACTTCTTTAATGTTCTGAAATGATTTTAGTGTAAAAATAATCACATTCTATAACCGAATACTTCTTATTCACAAAGCTGCTTAGATAATAATATTCAACTTTTAACAAGTACTTTTCCCGAAAAAGTAAAATTGTTAATAAGAGAATGAAGAATGAACCTTAGTGCTGGGAGGAGTAAGAGCTCCACTTTTTAACATTTGTAGGAGCATTTTACCGGGAGAGTTATCACCATGCCACGAGCTGGACGGGGACCTCTGAAGTTAAGATTAGTCATAAACTACACAGTACACACACCGAGGAGGAGTTTAACTAAAAGCTGAATCTTAGAATGGCTGAAGTTGGTCGCACATCGTGTTCTGTGAAAATCGTAACTATCACAAGTAAGTATAAGCAGCTGCTTTCAGCGGTTACAGGAGAGACAAGCTGAGGAAAAAGAGCTGCATAGAATTCAACCGAGCGAAGGGAGTGGTGCTATAATGCTATATGTAGGTGGGATTTAGGAAGAAGCCTGGCATTTCGCATTTGGTTCCCATACCTTTTGTTCTAAACCGTTACTTTGATCCCAAGATCCACGGTCCTAAGATTTTATTAATAAAAATTGGAATGATTTTGCAGCTTTTTAAAACGTTCAAACTGCTTGCACACAATGCACATGACCATAAATAGACAAATGGTTAAAGCACCACATGGTAGCCACGAAATTAAAACACAATCTATTAGTAATAAGACAGATTCAGGTAATTCTGATTAACCGTACATGAGTTTACTTGAGCTCGAGCCTCGACCTAATGAAGAATACAACATGACACTGACTCAGTTTCGTGCAACATCATCTAACTTACACAAGTCTCTATAGGTGGAGAAGTTGCTGCTGTCCATATCCCACCACCGTACGGACTCTCTGGAAAAGTTTTATCCTGACAGGAATATATATCAGGGGCTTAGCCTAGGGGTAATAGATCTGAAACCTGATCTGGGGAACCACATTTTTAAAAACATGATAGTGACTTTTAGATTTAATTGCTCGCTTCGGAAGCTGATTGATAAGTGGTTGTTAAGTGTCTAAACAAATATGGTTATCCTCGCCAGCAGTATTCAGATCTACAGCAGGGTGACATAATTATTAGCGCGTAGAAAAATGTACAACCAACAATCTACATATCGATTGATTATTATATTGTACGATAATTTCTCATTTAGATGAACCTGGAATAGCGTTTGTATATTTCAACCAGGGAGCTAATTCTCCAACTGCTCAATACTAACCGGATTGTGCGGAATGGGAATAGTTTTGGAGGGAGTAGTGGGTTGTTCTTCTTCATCTTCCAGAACCATTTCAGACACTGAGTGAGCTAAAAACTCCTGTTCAGAGATTTGTGTTTTTAAAAGTAGGAAAATCAGTGGGAGTGGCAAGGAACTTTTGGTGGGATATCAAAATCTTAAACGTTTAAATACTCCAAACATCAATTGCAGCTATAATTGCAGCAGCTATAATTGGAGCGCATGAAACCCGTTAGAACACAGACATTTATTTATTTAAGGGCTCGTTAGACCATGCATACCTCCTCATCAAAAAGGATCTTCTCCGTGAAGGCAGGATCGTCGAAGGTGATATTATCATCGTACATGAGCCGGGATGAGTCTAACTCTATGGTCTTGGATAATTCCTTGTGTTTCTCCTCCCAGCCGTCGTCCTTAACGGCCCCCGAGCCAAATGTCTCATCATTATCATAATCGACGGGCTGAAACATAAACTTTAAACATGTGCACATTGATCCGGTAATATTTACGCTGTAAGTAGGACAAACTAATGAACAATAAACCATTCATACTTTTTGCTCTTGGTAAGGGTGTAACTGAGCAACACTCATCCACTTGCATGGAATTTTTGATGCCCGAACATAAAGCAATGTGTAAGACTAAGGCTCATGATTTTATAATAACAATAGGGCCCAGTAGTAACGAGACAAGACCTGTACATTTACCAGAGCAGAAACTCTGCCTGTATGGGGCTTTATTCCCACTTCACTAGAATCTGTACAATCAATACTAATGTACTCGGTGTATCTAGTTGGTAATGTCTAGTTGAGTGGAGTAGAGTTGCTCACTGTGTCACTGCACTTGTAGCCCTCAAGGGGCGAAGCACCCTAATACCCTGCACCTCATGAAGTATTCAAAGCTAAATGATGGAATATTAATGAATGATATTCAGTGTGCACAATACGGTTAATAGTATAAAGGAGTGATTACCTCTTCGTCTTCGAATTCAAATCCGTCCGGATTAAAATACATCCACCTAAAAAGAGTGTATCGTGAAAATTTTACTCAACATAAAGATTAAAGATAAAAGAATAATGTATGTATTTGAATTCATTGAATTTGATATAAAGTGTAGTATCGGCAGTGAAAATTTTAATCACAATTTGAGAGACATGTACACGCAGTAACAATACTTTTACACTTATAGACACATAGAATTGTGTACTTGACGAGTGACTGTAACTGAATACACGATTTCGTATCTTAAACAAAGCTTAGGCTCGCCTCATCAGGATCTGCCTCTTTGTGCTTCACATGAATTATTCAAACAGTCGAGACAGTCAGTAGTTTAGATGGCATCTAATCATCATACTTGTTAAGCTTTGAGTAAAACTGCTCCTTTGAAGCGCTAAAATGGGTCATGCCAGGGATGTATATCTCAAACCCCGCTATGGGGCAGCATTACTGTACTTATAACGGGAAATCAACAATTTCACATCTCCAGAGATTTATAAGAATCTCCGGCGGTCTCGAGTTTGAAAATGTCTAGCAGGTTTATCTCTAGGCAAGAAAGAGAGTGCTCTCTAATCGACCTTACTGCAGCACTACAGACACAGTTTAAGAAGAGCTGGATTATCCTGAAGGGAGAGCAGATAGTCGTAAGTCTCTCTCTCCCTCTCCCCCTCTCTCTCTTTCTCCTCTCTCTCCTCTCTCTTGCTCAGCACTGTCCCGGCTCTCCCTCTTTCTCCCTCCCTCTCGTATCCGCAATTTAAACTTCTCTCTCTTTTTCTCCCTGGATCAAGCAAACTTTAGTCACGATACCATCGTTTCTTGTTTGAACTATAATCAGTGCGTGTGCAAGTTGCTGGGATGGTTGTGTGTAAGAGTTGCTGGTCTGAATGTACTAAATACACAGGAGGATGGATAACTAGCATTAAAGGTCCTAACGACGGTTAATGTCCCTAGTTTTACACGAGCACCAGGAAACTCAAGCTAAGGTAATACGACCACGCTCACTCTTCTTTAACACCTATCAGTTCTTAGATAATACAAGTACAGGAAATGATCGTTAGATTGTTCCATCTGTTGTCCACTGACATTAAAATAACTGTGTACCGTTCAGCCTCACGAATAATCGGAACTTTTGTTCCACTTCCACCACTCAAGTGCTAATGTCAAATCGCTAGAAAGAATGTCTGACTGCTCGATGAAATTATCTAAATTCTGCAGCGGAACCAGGTGAACGTAAGGTGGGAGATTAGAAAAACTAAAATCGGTAGACGCATAGAAAAGATGGTAATTTTCACCCCACATCCTCAAAGAGGAAACTTTTTCTAATTGTTCCTCATCTAAGTCACATCCAAGCTCACGTTTAACTTGACTGACAATAGGGTCAGTATTTTCAGAAGATTGCGTAACACAAGTGAAAAGCTCAGTGGTAATGCAGCCATCTGTCGACAGTTCAACCCCCTCAGGGTTTA
The DNA here is from genome assembly GCF_026151205.1 of Bolinopsis microptera. Lineage (NCBI taxonomy): Eukaryota > Metazoa > Ctenophora > Tentaculata > Lobata > Bolinopsidae > Bolinopsis > Bolinopsis microptera. Next base: position 11,398,975 of record NC_087076.1, on the reverse strand, counting down.
ATTCTTCGCACGGCACTCCTTCTTGTCTGCTTAAAAGCGCGGGCCGGAACTTCCGAGTTAATATGAATGATTTAGAGTTAACATCGAACAGCAAGACACCCTGTCGATGTGAGTCTGCGCTCAAGATTTCCCAAAATCTAGGATTACCCTCACGTTGAAAGTGAAGGGTGTAAAACGAGAAGCGTTGGGACCGCTTTAGAACAGCAGATCGGACATTGTTTACAATCGTGGGGATCTTCATCGTCTACCAGACATATCCTGGGGATAAAGATTGTAATTTTAAAATTCATGTTCGAAAAAATTGATTTTCAGGTCGATTTCCTTATCAGTAAATAAACCGTTATCTCAATTATCATTCGGTCACACAATGAATTATGCGTTTGTGAATAAAGTCTTCGATCGCGCGGGAACACTTCATTCAAATGAAATGCTCCGCGCGCTACGTTAACAGTATTCACGGTATTCTTTGTTTTCAGATTTCAAGGAAATCATTTATTCGAAGCTGGACTCTTATAGGGAATCCTATTTACAGGAAGGAAAGCAATAAAACCGCAGAATGTAAGTATAGCGTAGTTAAATACGATATTAAATTAAATAATTGTCAAGGGAAATTTCAATCGAATGAGGATGTTTAATCACAAATAGTGAACATAAACTACAAATCTTAATAAGAACCCTACATCATAAAATCAGACATCAGTTGCCACAAATAAAATAGACAATGTCAGCTACACAGCGTCAAATATATTATATCATTATCGAGTATGTATTTTCCATGGAAATAATAAATATGTAAGGTTTTAGACATCATTCTATTATAATTATTTTGATACGGATTTAATCAAAAGCCAGCATGAAATTAAAAACCGTGCCTTGAAATTTCTGCAAGAGTGTCATCAGAGAAATCTCGTAATGTAAATTCATGATAAGGATAAATGACTAAAAAGCTACATATTCTAAACATCATACACGTAACGCTGATCTAAAAAACATCCAACAAATATCAATTATATGGGTAACCAAGGGACAGTTAAAAATAATCACAGTAAATTAAAATGCTCAATACAGCAACATTTTCGGAGCTACTCATCTTGCAAATGACTAGCTACTTTTTCAGATCAACTTAAATGTAACAAAACACGAAAGATATCCCTGAAACGGGACTTAGAATACCGCCCATGGACGAAAACGTTGCTGAATTTGTCGAGCAGAGTTCAATAATTTATATATTCTAGGTAAAATAATGATAAATCTTGGTCAAATAACAAATCACATAAAATCTATGATGAGGCTACATGATAGTATAACAACGAAGGCCACGAATCAAATACATCGCTAGACTATCATATCATTATTTAATTGATATTATATCTTAAGTTGAGAACTTTGTTGTACCTTCACAAAGACCAGATGGACATAGTTAGCTTGCATTGAAGTTGTGAGAACCAAATGATATGGATGAGAGATGAGATGCTGCAATTCATACTTAGAGCAGTTTCACAATCTAGTAACTTGAAATGAATCAGCTCATATTACAAATATGATACATTTTTAACGTTTAGAAATCAGATTCTCTGAAATATAAGCCCCTAAAATCAAATATCTGATACTTGCCTAAAAGTGGCACTAAAAGAGATTCTTTCGTAAACCAATAATTCAGGAGACGTTAGCAGAACTACGAAGCCAGCATGTATTCTCAAAGTAATTTGTATGATAAGATACCATCTTCTGTATTAAACAGGAAAAAAACTTTGAACGAGATGCATTACATCACGAAAGCACACAGGAAATGCTCCAATTAAATATAAATCAAATAATACAGTGCACAATACATGTTCTACACAAGATGATACCTGTTCATCTTTAAATGATAAATCTGTACACATAAGCCTACCTTGATCTGCTATGATAGCTGTAAAAGAAATATAAAACAATACCAGGACAGAATCCTGAAAATAAAAATATATAGCAAGAAATGCTTCAATCAAATAAACTATTGTGAAAATCATTTCGTTAAATAAAGAATAAAACATATAACAAGGTATGTGTTCCACGGTGTATGGACATGGACCAGCTTCATAAAATAAAACATATAGTGACATTTACTTACACAAATATATAATAGCTACAAGGTAAAAGTTTCAATGAAACTGGAAGCTATCCAGAAGAGAGTTAGCAAAGTCAGTGAGCATGGTCGAAGATTCCTTATCCTCTACATAACACTCCCGCAGGTGTGTTACAAACTCATTGAAATCGTTGTGTTTGGTATTGCACTGCGGGCAAATGTTGTCCACATGATGAACGTTGATGATGTGCCCCCGTAACCGCTTTAAATCCTGCTGAAAGGCCATACATATGGGACACATCATCGTGTAATTAGTGGGGGGAAAGGGTATTGAGGTGTGTGTTGCGTATGTGGTGTAGGGAACTTTGTAGGGAACTTTGTAGGGAACTTTGTAGGGAACTGGCTCGGTAATCTGGACTTTTGTGGTCAGTTTCTCAGCTAGAGTTGGAGGGTTGTAGACTGTGGTGTGACTGTAACATACATTGGTCACGTGATTGTTGAAATATTTGAGTTTTGTGTAAACAGCGGAACATTTTGGACATTGGTTCGAGGATCTGAAGTGTATCATCATGTGTTTGTCACGGTGGACTCGCTGTGTGAACTCTTTACCGCACAATGTACATGGGAACTCTCGTATGTTCTGATGAAGTTTCATGTGTCTGTTGAGATTGGAGACTCTGGTGAACATCTTGCTGCAGACACGACAACTGAACTTCTTGTCAAGGTGCTCCTGCTCGATGTGCTGTCTCATGTCGCTCTCAGATGCAAACACTTGACCGCACCCTTCCTTCCTGCAGGGGATCTGCTGATTGGTATGAGTAAGAGTGTGCCGGTGCAGCGCTGCACTGCTTGCAAACGACTTCTGGCAATAATTACAACCAAAGTCTACAACAACGGACGTTCCCTCGTGTTTTCGTTTCATGTGGTCAGTTAAACCATGCTTGTATTTAAATGATTTGTCACAAAGATTGCAATCAAACCGTTTTTCAACATACATTTCAGTGGAGGAACCCTCTCTAGGCGCATAGTCTATAGACAGAGTTAATGGAATGTGATCACCTGGAACACTGTCCGGAACAAGGGTGATTGGCATACTTTCGTAAACATACTCCAACTTCTCAGACTTCACATTCTCAAACTGACCATAGAATAAGTCTTTTGATTCTTCTTTCATAAAAGTACTCGACATTTCTCCTGGAAAATATTTGATTAAATAATTTAGGCGTGGCACTACTTACTACCGAAATGAAATATTCTTTGATCTTAGATCAATTGTATAATTTTAAAGAAACAAAGTATAACATTTGAAAATGGCACACATTTTGTTGTTTTGGAGTAGAGAGAGACGCAAAATATTTATGAATACACAATATATAAAAATCTGTAATACTATACTACTATATACACAATATTGGATATATTTAAACATTAAATTTCTATAATTGACTTATGCAATCTGTCACATAAACTTCTGAAAATTTCTGACATGGAAAACATTAACTTTAAAACTAAATGTTCACTGACCCTGTTCACTAATTCAAAAAACTTATAAATAATTGGGGTAATTTTGCAACACTCATATTCTCATTAGAGAATGCATAAACTGATGATCTAAAAAGTATAAAGGTTTCATAATGAATCAGAGTTAGTAAGATCTATTTTAATATTATATGTACATAGATTCAAAGACCTTTTCTCCAGGCAGGCATAGCCCTGTGAGGCATTCCACGACTACCAACCACTGGATTGTTCGAAGACGACTTATCTTTTTCCCGATTTATCTGAACTTTAGTTTTTTGAAGCAAACGAGAAGGATCACGCTTGGCATTTACTTTCGGTTTCATCTTCTCAAGTTTCTGCTGCTGTTCAAACTCGGCAATTATCATCTCCTGTTTCTGCTGCTGCTTCTTTTCAACTAGTTTCATATTTTTCTCATGCAACCTCAGCAGATCGGAGCTGGACACACTCGACTGTGCCCTCTCACTCATCAACCTATCGTGTTTGTTAGCAGCTTTCTGTTCCTCTTCTAATTTCATCCTTTGTCTATAAGCTTCCACCTTTTCTTTTTGTTTGAGAACATATTGTTGGCGTTTAGCTTCTTTTTCCTCTGCGGCTATCTTAGCTTTAAGTGCTTCTTCCTCAGCCATCACACGTTTAAGCTCTTTTTGCACTTTGTAGGCATTCAAATAGGCAAGTCTCTCCTGACGCTCTTTTTCATGAAGCTCCTTTTTTTGGGACTTCATTTTTTCCAAAGTAACATTTTTGTTAATATTCTGCTTCTTTTGTGTAACCTTGGAATTTTTCGCGTTTCGCCATTCCTCCAGTGCATCTCGTTTTGCTCTTTCCAAAGACTTAAATTTTCTGAACCAACTTATTTGATTCCCAATCTGATCATAAGACTTGAAAGGGAGAGCTGGGCTCATCTTGTCCAGCATTTCTTCATCAGATGAAGATGAATTATATATCTTCACGAATAGTTGATGTTCAAATTCTCCCCATCCATTTGTTGGCCCATGAGTGGAACTATATTTATCAAACTCAACTATCGCAGGATGGAGGTTATGTTGGTTGGTTGTTTGAGTGCGTGAATTTACTGAGGTAAATCGCTGAGGGACACTAAGTGGCTTCTCAAATTTGTGAAGCTCATTATCAAACGATGCAAGCTCAGCAGATAAAGCAGATTCTGACACAATCAAACTGTCATAGATAGATTTCTGATATCCTTTCATAGTCGAAATTTGTGATTCTATTAACTCCATGACTTTCTTTATTTGCTGGATCTTGTCCTGTTTTGGCTGCACCAATTCAGTTTTGAACACAACAATATAATCATTAGCTTTCTGCAGGTCTCGCTCAAATTTCTTAACCTCAGTTTGCTGCTCTTTCAGATATGTAGCAGACGATTCTGCAAGTTTACACTTGTAAGATGAGTTATGTTGAGTGTTCTTATTGAGAAATACTGAGACATCTTTTTCCACAGCAAATTCATTTCTTTTGAACAAAGCTAGCTTCTCGAAGAACTCAGCATTCGACATCATTGTGAAATAAGCATTGAATACCTGTTAATGTATACTGATAATGATTTGTAATCATTAATTGTTAGTAACTGGCGAATAAAAACTGCAATGCTTTAACAAGAAATCATTTACCAGTGTAATCTGAATTCATGATTTCTCAATTCTCATTAAAAGGTTTTTCCAAGACAGAATAATTTTGAGCATGACAATTTATAAAAGCACATGTGGAAAATTTCCCGCACAATAAATTAAAACAAATGATCCTCCTACATCCAGAAAGTTTTAAATTTCCTCGCAGTCCAATGTCCACCCCCTCTACTCCCTTCAAAGGCTTCTTATGCTCTGCAAAAAAATATCAGGTCTTCTAAAAATTTCTTCTGGCATGACATTTTTTCTCAAGTCCAAAATGTTCTTGCAGTCAGACTGCCAGGTTTCTGGGTGTGGGATGATCATCAAGCAAATCATGATTTGGGCATAGAATCAAAAAATCAATCGAAATATTAAGAGACAAACTAAACAGAAAATTAAAAATCTAGAAACTTGTTGGGTTTCCAAGCTGTCATATTTTGAGACGGAGTGAAACATTCAGTCTAGGAAGAACCAATAATGGCAGTCATTTTTAAATGTCATGTAGTATGATAGTGTTGTACAATTCTATGTCAAATAATGAGCAGCTTGCTTGAAATATTTGCAATTTCTGAAATATTTGCAAACTTGATTCAGATATAAGTTGACAAATACTAAGGAATTTAGGAATGTAATTCTTGCCACTTAGGCCTTGTCAAACTCCACAAAAGTTTCAAAAACTAAGTTAATTGGTAAAAATTAGGCACTTTTAGATGATTTTTAAATTTGCCATCAAGATCTAGTGTTTTTAGGTAATTATAAAAACTTGCCATTAAATTTCCACTTCAGAATCAAGCGTTCCTGAGATCCGACCCCCCCCCCCCCCCCCCCCCCCTTTATATTTGGTTTGCAGTCTTGGTGTTTGCTTGAAATTTGGGCATAGCTCCCACAGGGGCCCTGTAGGCTGACAGTTTGTTTACAGCAGTTTAACTGTTTAAGGTTCATTATATATGGATATGATTGATCAGCTCGGGGGATTGCACGCTTAGTACTGTACGCGACGTTGGGGTGTGGTGTGGGTCATATTTTCTTCCAAAACACAGTTAGTACTTTTATACTAAGTGGTGGATCTGCTGCTCATTTCCCAGAAAAACAGTTAGTACATGGTACTAAATAGTGGGTCTTAGGTCAAATATGTCCAAAAACAGTTAGTAAATAAGGGTATTATTTATTAAACAGAATGTGATTGATCTTTTGTATAATTTTAAAAAGTGGCCTTTATTGACTTTTCCACTTGAGAAGGTGCAGTGTTTAATTTATTTTAAAATTTATTTCAACTACTGGTTCTTGGATGATGTGTCATGTAGTACAAACAAATGTTTCAGTACATACCATCACCTGTTACCACCAATATAATGACCTTTTGAAAGGCTGTGTCCATGCGAGTCGTATACACTGGGTCACCTCAACGAGGGGAAAACTAAGTACATGGGAATCAATATAAGAGATGATGATAACCCGACTCTGGTTGCTGGGAGCGGGAAGACCATCAAGAAAGTCAATGACTTTCAGAGGCAGCTCGTGGGAGCTGGCTGGCAGTTTTGTTGGGAGTCTAATCGATGGACTGGGGGGGGGGGGAGGGGGGCTTGGGAGCCGGCTCAAGCTGATCCCTCCAAACTACCGATTACATTACACACAGGGCCTTGTAAATGTAATGTGTAACACTTTACAGGCGACAGCAAACAAAAACAAATACTTATAACTTGGGTGAAACAGGACACCACACGTGTACGATCTCAGCCGCGCAGTATCATATAGCAGTCAAATTGCAAAGGGTCCTGGACCCCCAAATCGAGGCAAATCATAATAGATTACCTGTAGTGGGATGCACACGATGTGCTTTGTAACGTTTACAATTAACTATGTGTTAAAACTGCGCGGCTGAGTAGTCCAGAAGTAGGATTGGACTCCCTACAACACAAAATTTCACGAAGATCATGCGTGCGCTTACATTAAAACGTATGATAGTAAATGAAGACCTTTATATTGCGATTTGTTATTTCCTAACACTTTTACTAATTACTATTTCTATTTTAAGCACCAGCCACCAGATAATAATTTTAAGGCGTCCACGGACGCCTGGACGCCCTCAATAGCCGCCTCTGATGACTTTGTATATTTGGGTTACAGTAGAATGAAGAGCTTGGAGAAGGACTTCGAAGTGAGAAAAGCTAAGGCATGGGGAGCGTGTCACCAGATGAAGCTTGTATGGAAGTCGGATATGCGTAGAGATCTCAAGATACGACTGTTCTTGGCTACAGTTGAGTCCATCCTTTTATATGGTTCGGAAACATGGACTGTCAGCCAGACCCTCGCAAAACGTACTGATGGATGTTATACGAGAATGCTGAGGATGGCACTTAACATCAACTTCTCTTCTGGGAACCCCTTCAAGGACATCGTCGAAGGGGAAGATCACACCTCACATGTATTGACATCCTTCGGAAGGACACAGGGCTTGACGACTGCAAGGAGATTAACAAACTCATGCTGGATAGACAGATTTGGAAAAAACTATCTCTGTTCGGACGTTGAAGCCGCCCTAAGTTGAGTAAGTAAGTCAAGCCTGCTCCAGCAATAATTGAAGTAATTAAAGTTAGCAAAGTTTTGTGCAAGCCCAATCATATCAGAATTAAATTACTTCAAGGCATGTTTGCTATTTCAAGTTTTAAAACTGATGATTTGAAACTTTCTAGGCAATTCAGACCTCAAATTTGAGACCATGTATCATAGCAATGAAACATAAATTAGCAATATTTTTAATGCATTAAAGCCTCTGATGATAATAATAATAATAATTCTATACAGTTACATAATTGAAACAATTATGGCCCCTTATTGTGGACAGAGTATGTGTCTTTGATGAAGTGTCCTGGTATAAAACTTATCTGAGCTTGAGTGACTGCATAATTTAAGGATGATGCCTTTGATGCCTCTGATATTGATGCACTTATTGAGGTAAAATAAACCTAGATTTACAGCACCTTGGTTTAATGATAACCCCAATTTAACACTAGAGTAAAGTTAAGTAAATGTGATAACATCAATTCGTACCTGACTTAAAAGCATTAAATTGGGGTTAGTATTAAATCAAGGCGCCATTTTCTGTCCCAAAAATTGTGTTTAACATGTATGATTCCCTTGCCCATGCCGTGAACAGCAGTACCCTAATGCCACCAAGCCCGAAACTAACTTCTTCGAATCGTGTCAAATATGTGCAAAGGATATTGGATATCTACAAACGTTTACATATCCTAGTACATTTAGCTGTTGACTGCACAACAGATTGAAGCTTCTTAAAATGATATAATATTTTTATTATATTGCTGTGTAATTAGTTTAATACTCACAAATATGATAGGAGAACTTGCAGAAGGACTTGCAGAGAAAGAAATTGCAGAAGGACGAACCAGAATTAGAAACAAGGGTCACGACTCACAAGCTGTGATATATGTACTGAGAGTAAGTTGGGTAAAACACAAAATGGAAGAAAACTTTGATTCACATAAAACTATAGTGATTATTCACATTAAAAATGCAGCTACCAACTTGTATTTGCACTTATAATATATAATACTGAGATGGTCTGGATTATGGATTATTTTCCATTTTGAGATTTGGATGGGTCTCCAAAACAAACACAATTACGAACATAAACTATTCTGTCAGACACCGACAAAAAATCAATTGATATAATAGTTATGATCATCACAAATTCAATATAAATTTTTTGGAAAAGTATTCAAACAATATACACATAATATATACACAAATTCAATATAAATTCAATAGAAAACTAAATAATATGATCATCACATGTATGTATTGAGATCACGAATCTGGAGCACAATGTAAGGGACAGATAACATGAGATGTAGTACTCTAACGGTAGGCTCTCACTCAACACTTTACAATACATTTCTGATTTTGTATTGATCAATAAGATAAGCCAGTGGTATTCCCCCTATTTGTTTTATTGATAAATATGAAATAACTACATTGCGTAATATTCCCTCCGCGCGAGTGTATTTATTTCATTTTGCTAACTGCATTGAAAATCGAGTAATAGACTATAAATAATAAATTATAAATAAAACTAGCAAGCCAGGTATTATATATTAACGGGTGATACTCGTAAAATATTTGTTTTTAAATATCGGTGCGCGTCCTGGTAGGTTATTGTCATTTATTGTAGGACCCGCCGCGCACTAGTGCGCGGCTCCCCCTGTATCCGTGTATCGTCAGGACGATACCAGATACACCATATAATAATGAAACGACCGTGGGTGTCGCAACGTGATACAAATAGGTTATAAACCTACAAGCCAGGTAAATCGAAGAATTGATCCTGGATATGACTAAAATAACAAAAGAAATGATGGAAGGCATAAGTCTCTCGATCTGAATTGTCATAAATAAAATCCAAGCCTGAGGTCCCAGTATTCACCTAAACATGTGCTTTCGTGCCAACTTGTTTCACCATTTACTGTTTCACTGCAAGCAGAAGGGCTCTGGAAAGAGCAAGTCCCAGTTGATTGACGATGCGACCCGTTTAGATCGTTGCTTTGTAAAGCACCGATCTAGTCAGGTTCGATGCTAAGCAAGAGTGCTAGTTTGCGCGGCGCGTCGAAGGACGAAGCGGCGAAGTCCTCCAAAAGTCCCAGTAAAATAGGATCGGATTGCGGATCAGCTATTTGTCTAAATAACAGCACTCGTACATTTGACTTTGTAGTGTCATACACTATTCCATTGTCGCTTCACTATAGTTACTGGGCGGCGCTCAGCCTGTCATTCCGCCGAATTTTTATTTGGGCTGAGTGAATTACGACTCCATCGACCTGAAAAAAGTGCGAATGGTCATTGGATGTTAAAGTACGTGACTCGCATTTACGTGATCGTTCACCACCAATTTGCAATTACAGTTAAACGGGTGATACTCGTAAAATATAGCTGTTCCATATATTGGACCGTCGACGAGTTCAACTCGGCGCGCGTCCTGGTAGGTTATAAACCTACAACAATTACAGCCGCGCAAAAGATCACGTGCACGCCAACTACCAATAAGAAAGAAGTGATGTCAGATGTATGCACTACAAGAGCCAAGCGCTGAGTTAGATTGTAAAATCTGATTATTTGATTATAAAATCGCATAAACGCGCCTATTTGTGCGATTTAGAGGGTTCAATTACGCCAGGCTATGTTTATGAACATAATAGCCTGGGGTCCCCAGGTAACATTATAGTCGCTTCATGCACTGTATACGAGTTTCAACGATACAGTCAACCGCGCATTCGTGCGCGGTGGGTCATACAACGTAAGTTTTTTTTTGCTATGTAAAATAAGAAAAGAATATTCAAACAATATACACATAATATAGCAATGGCCAATTGGCTGACTATAAGGTCATGGCCTGAACAAACAATTTTTTTTAAATAGTCAAGTGATGCTAAAGCAGAGCACAAATGTGTAATAAGTTAATAGATTAAAAAACTGATTCATGTGATGCATTCGCAGAGCACAGATAAAAATACTGATTCAATGATTAAAATTATAGCTGTGAGTGTCAATAAATTACTGTGTCGTAAAAAAAGGAACGATGTACACGTGATCTGAAATACCAATATCTCAATATCAAAAGGATAGTGTCTAGAAACATTCATAGTCCATGGTGGCAGGTATCAAGTTAAACGAAGTTACACTGACTGGCAATGTATACGATTGCCGTCTCCCTCTCTCACCCCTGACCGCTATCAGGGTGCTCCTGAGGATTGAGAATCTAATCCTGGTGCGCATGTAACACATAATAGCCGCATAGTCTTCTCCTCTCTTCTGGGATAGTTTTTCAGCGAGTCTCTTGTGGTATCTTGTGGCTTGTGGACCCCATCCGCCATTTGTTGAGTATATAAGTGGAGTAAAGGTGCCTTTTTCCACCTGGATGATTCTGTTGTTGTACTTTTTCATTTTCCTCATTTCATGAGCTTTATAGATCTGTTCCATATCTTTTTTGTCATATGTGGGTGAGTTGGGGTGGGTAACACAGACATCAAAGAATGTTCGTTCAAATGTGCTCCAGAGACCTCGTGAGGATACATCAGGTGCAGCTCTATCAGCATTGGTACCAACAATTTCTTCATTATCAAGGGGTATCAATGCTGGCTCAGTCACTACATCTCTGCATACTTCACGCTGCAGCTCTGCATTTAGATCGCGGATGTTGTTGTGTCTCATAGAAACATAGCCACCTTTCTTGCATATAAGTGTGTGATTCACATTATTTCTATCTCCACAAGCACAGTGAAATGGGGTGTTAGGGATCTCCCAACCATAACGCAAGTACAGAGCATCACGGAACTCAATCTTGTTCAGGGAGTAGCCAAATCTCTTCAATGGAAGTGCAGTAAGCCAACATCCTGAACCTTTCTCTTTGATGAACTGGAGGGATCTCTTTAGGTTGGGATCTCTTACACTGTCCTCTATTGATTTGCTAACCGTAAATAAGTGTTTCTCCTTGATTGCCTTGAGACTTTTTATAGTGTCATTTTGAATTGACATGTTGTAATGTTCAAGGGTGTTTTGCTGGTTGATAATCAGGTCTGTGAGGTCTTTTGTGATGGTGACTGAGGCTGTGAATTCTCTATTGCAGTTTTCAACTGGGTTGGAGATACCTAGGCCACCATGTCTGACTGGCAATGCAAATATGGAGCGGTCCAAGTCTGATACGTTCTTACCCAAGATTGCTGGAATAAAATCTGTTCTGATGCAATCCTCCAATGGTTGAAACAAGTGACTTATACCCGGGATGGTCCTCTGAATGAACGTCCACCGGTGACAAATTCCCTTAGTATATGCAGTCAAAGCAGCTTGGGGCTCCTCAATAGCAATTGATGACAACAGCTTGATGTCCTGACACCATTTATGGACTTTATCTGAGACATATTTGTTCTTAAAAACTTCGCTGCCAATTGCTGCACCCAAATGGCGTTCTCCTTCAGACTCGATTTTAATACCAGTGCCTGAGAATACTTTCTGCGCAAGATCTAGGTCCTCGCTATTCTTCACAATCAGGACGGTCTTACTGGCTTTTGGGTAATATCCATACTTTGGTCCTTGCTCCAGCAGCGTATCCCACCATATCTTAATACCTTCAATCTTTCCACCAACACTACTGTCATCTGCATACCAAGACTGTTTGCAAACACTGGGCTTGGAGGCTGTGGCAAGGTCATCTACTAGAGGCTTGATCCCTAACGCATAGAATGCCATTGCTGCTACATCTCCCTGAGTTGAACCTTCCTCAGACTTAAGTTGGTAGTGGTCCTCGGTAGTATTAATGATCAGGTCTGCTGGCTTTTGGTAGTGGTTCTTTAGATACTGATAGAGCGGAGGACAGATCTCATGAACATTGTGAAGGGCTGCTTCTCTATTAAGACGATTGAACGCATTATCAGCGTCAACCTGTAGTATTGCTTCAGTGTCACTGTCTTCCCAGATCTGTCTCATTGCATGAATGGAAGCCTCTATTCCTGATTTGAGCCCTGCACATGTCTGCAGTGGGCCAGCAGCATATTGTATATCAGTTTTGAAAGACATTATAACTGCTTTTCCAATGATTCTGCGCAATATCTCGCCGATTCCAATTGGTCTTACACCAGGTTTCCCGTTCTTATCCTGGCCTTTATCAAGAGGGATTAATCTGCATGCAGTGAACTCTTTCAGACAGCTATGATGGATATCTTCTCTACAAAGGCGCCTTGCAACAATTGCTATAGACTCAGCAAGTGTCACTGATGCTTTGCCAAATGATTTGCTGCAGATGATATGCTTCCACAAATCTGAGTCCGTTAGTGTTGGGCCGCCTGATCCATCCAAATATAAACAAGCCCTCTTGACAGTCTCTGCGTCAATCCTCTCAAATATCACTTCCTGAGGTGGAGGAGTACTGTGAGGGTGCAGAACAACTGGATCTGCTTTAACAGCTGGAGGGTGTTTCTCCCCAAGGACCTGTTTAATGTTTGCTGTTAGGCTGTGAACTCCTAAGGTGTCATTGGAACTGTCAACATATTTGGTGGCTTGTTTAACTTTCCCAAGGAGCATTAGTCGGCAGAAACTCTTCTTCCTGGATTCCTCGCTGATTTTTTGTTGCTGCACCAAGGCTTTCTGAATACTCCTGCACTCCATCATTAGATCGTCAAGTTCTCCATTTTTCCATTTAACCAAACGCTTGGTGAGATATGTTACATGGTCTCTTGCTTTTGACTTGCTTGACGGTTTTTGCAACATGATTGGCAAAAAGATATGAACCAGTGCGAACGATAGCCTTTCCCACTTGGTAGCATCTGCAAATAAGAGGATGAGCCGAGTCAGTTCTTTTATAAAGTCGCTACCTGATTTACCTCTGGGAACTAGGAAAAGATTCTTTCTCCATGTCACCATCTCTTGATAAACAGCTTGGACTTTCTCAGCTATCAACTCTTCACCAACCATTGAGCCCCAATTAATTTTGTTTGCTTTCACTGCTTGACAAGTATCACAAAACCATATCTCTTCATTATCCATCTCAGCGTACTCGGTTTCACTGATAAACAAACAAGGTGCATGGAACCATTCTTCACAGCCATCACAACCCAATGCCTTATCCGAATCCCCCACAACACTCCTACATACGGGACAGTTATAACAGATATCATTTTCCTCGTCAGGAGCATCAATGATCTGCTGGTTCTCTACATTATCCCTACATTTCTGACAAACCCACCGTTCACTGTCCACTGGTGCAGACTTGCCAAGACATTTAGGATGGAAAAATGTCTTACAGGAATCACATTGAATGCTACAAGGTTCTGATATAAGATCTTTGGGACAGATTCCACATAACAGAGAAACAACAGGTGTAACATAAGCAATACCTTCAGAAGACAGGTGTTGAGATGTCTCCGGATCACAGGTGTCTGGTAGCTGTACACTCTCTGTTTCTGCTGTCTTGTCTTCACCGCTGTTTGTTATCATCGTAGCGGACTTTCCATTGTCATACCTCAAATTATTTGTTATATAGTAGTGTTGAAAGTATTAAAACGTAAGACAACGTCAATCACGGTGGGCATCGTCCATCAAATAAACATAAAACAAAACACCATTTTATTGTTTATGGGCTGCGCGTATCAGGCTATTATATCAAAACACGATTTCAAAAAGTTTTTAGGGCTCGCATACAACGTATGACAACATTCAAGGTTAGCTTTGGATTGGTAACAACTGAGCACCATCATATCCAGTAAAAGTATTTTTCCGAAATATATTACTTAACCGATGCAAAAAGCTGCGAAGTAGCTTTTTTAAAATCTTTTTAAGCAATACATAATCGAATTAATACTATTTCAGAATAAGTGCAGTTTATATCTCCGCCAAAAGCACACTCCCCAAATTGTGCGCATTACTGTAACTTCTTTCAAACTTCATGAATTGAGATGAATTATTTACTGACGTATTTCTTCATAAAAAGCACAATGGCGTAGGATCCTTTTGTCGCTTGTACCGTAAGCCACAGCAGAAAGACATCACACTTCACAAGAATTCATGTCACCCAGAATCTGTGAAGACGAACACCGTGATCAACCTGTATAAAGAAGCGGACAAGATCTCGTCAGGACCTCAGGAGAGAGAACATTCATACAGCATTTTAGACCGTCTCATGACTAGAAACGGGTATCAAACACCCAGAAATTATTCCAACAGACGTCGTAGTAGTATTAGTAATAGAAATAGGGAGGATAACAGAACAGTGCTTAAGTTAGATTTTATCTCAGACAGTATCAGTAACAGAATTAGGAATCATATTAAACAGAACAATTTACCTATCAAAGTTATATTTTCCCCAGCTAGAAAACTAAGAAATATTGTGTGCAATAACAGACCGTATGATAAGAGAACCTGTATTATTAACTCCTGTAAAATTTGTCCTTTATTAATAACTGAAAATAAAGATTGTGAGGTGAAGAACGTTGTGTATAAGATTACCTGTAAAATCTGTAATAATATTTATATTGGTGAGACGTGCAGGAGGGCACATGATAGGCTCGGAGAGCACCTAAGATATGCTAAATTGCCTTTAACTCCTTCTAACACAAGTCAAGCTTTTGCTATTCATTACTACAGTTTACATAGGGGGTCAGAACCCAATTTAGAATTTGAGATTTTAAAAACAGAAAGCAACACAGCTAGAAGAAAGATTGCAGAAGCAATGCTTATTTTGAAGTTCAAACCTAACATTAACAAGAGAGATGAGTTAGAAACCATCAAGCGTTTTTTAGTAACAAGTACATAATAAACAGGGTGTAACATATTTTATACTTTACAGACAGGGGATTTTTTTTTTTTTTTTTTTTTTTTTTAAGAGAGGCTGGGCCAAGATAGCCCACGAGAGGATAGCATTGAGATGCTCTGCCTACCTCTGGGGTGTGGCAACCTTGGGGAAGGTTGCCGGTGAAATCAGAGTGATTGGTGGAGGATGGTGTAAGATGTTATTAAATGAGTCAAAATGATACGCTTAATGCCAGCTGGGTTTGGAAAAGTAAAACGAGACGAGACAGCATATGAAATAATACTTTAAGTCACCCCGGTCTGATCCAGCTCCTCCGGCACAATTAAGCGTTTGGTGCGGTTTGCGAAATTGACAATTGTGGTGATGTGTTGGTTGTCGAATATGTCATTGACAGAGAGGTAGTAGTCCTGGAAATATTGACCTCTAATTTGGGCAATAGCCGGACACTGTCCAAGAAAGTGTGAGACAGTTTCCTCTCCGTCGCCGCACATAGGACAAGCACTGGTGTTTGATTTGCAAATGGTGTGAAGGTGTTTGTTTAAGCCGCAGTGACCCGTGATGAGGTGAACTGCAGTTCTGTAATCTTGTCTGTTTTTGCTGAGTGTAGTGTTGAGGTTTTTGATGATTTTGGTATGCTTGTGGCCGAGTGTCAGTTTGGTGTGTCTGGGACCGTCAGTTAACCAAGTTTCCTGATTCAGTCTGTTGACTTTGTTGTCGATTTGACGCTTGATGTAGGATTGAGGAATTGGACACTTCAAAGTGGATTCACTGATTGTACCAAGCTTGGCCAGCTCATCTGCTTTTTCGTTCCCCCACAATCCGATGTGTGCTGCAATCCATCGTATCTCTAGCGTGTTGTTGGATCCGAGTGCATTAAGAGAGTCGTAACAGTCTCTTGTAGTTCTACTCCGCGTTGAAAGCGCAGAGATAGCTTGTATAGATGAGAGACTGTCAGACCATATGATGATGTGTGTGTTGGTATAGGTAGAGAGATATTTGCAAGCTTCAATGATGGCGGTGAGCTCTGTTTGGTAAACAGTGCAATAATCAGGGAGCTTGAATGATCTTTCTTCAAGGGTGGTGTTATTGTTGTCAGTTGTGATGATATAGCCAGCCCCGCATCCTGAGTCTGTGAGTGACCCGTCAGTGTAGCAGGTGATCGTTTCACTGGTAATGTTGTCAATGGTGTTTTGAAGTGAATTTCTATATTCAGTGTTATCGGCTCCAGGAGTTGTGACGGTGAAGTGCCGTCCCAGCATCATGGTTGGTGTTGTTAGGTCTCTCGTTGCTCTAGGTGGGATAATGAGGTCTGCCATGAATTGTTTGTTGATAGTGGTATGATTTTTGATAGTTCCCTTCCTGAAGGCGATAGTTTCAAGAGTGAGGCTGCCATAAGCTTGTAGCCTGGCCGCACCCTTTGCTGCTTCGCCTTGCAGGAACAGTATGATGTCAGAAGTTTCGGTGAGGTGATTCAATGCGATAAAAGGTGTGCTTGGCATGGCACCAGACATCATTCTGAGTGCCAATGCCTGCACACGTTTGAGTTTCTTCGCGTTATAGTCCGTTTGAGTGGCCCTGATCCATATACTACAGCAGTAGGATAGGATTGGACGGATGACAGCCGTGTACATCCATTTGCATGTTTTAGGGCTCATACCCCATGTGGGGCCGACAGCTCTTCGACATTGCATGAGGGATGCCGTGGCTTTTTTGGTGGTGTTGATGATATGTTCATTGAAATTGAGTTTGCTGTCCAAGGTGACTCCTAGAAATTTAGCAGACTTGGAAAGACCTATAATGTTGTTGCCAACTGTTATAGGTCTTAGAGTCCACTTACTATTCCAGGTAAACATGACTATCTGAGTTTTAAGGGCGCTAATAGATAGCTCTTTGGTTCTGCACCAATTTTCTATCGTTTTAATAGTTTTGCATGTTCGGTCCCAGATGATGTCTAAATCATCCCCTTCCGCTAGAGACAACAGATCATCCGCAAAGGCTTGCAGGTAACCCGGGATGTCTTTTGCGGTAAAGGAAAGGAGATCGTCGACTACCAGATTCCAGAGAAAAGGAGAGAGAATGCCTCCTTGGGGGCAACCTCGCCTGATCCGTACCCTTCTCGACTTATCCTTATGATTTAGTGTGATGAATCGATTGGTTACCATGTTGATGATCCACTGTGCAGTAGCCAAGTCCACTTTCGTAGCCTTGACTGCTTCAGAGATAGCCTTGAACGAGACATTGTCGAAGGCGCCCTCTATATCTAGAAAGACACCTAGGACATATCCTTTCTTGGCTATTCTGCGCTCAATGGTGTGAGTAACTTTATGAAGTGCCGCTTCTGTGGAGCAGCCCTTTTTAAAGCCGAATTGTCGTTTGTTGATATCATTAGCTATGTTGAGGTCATGTTGCATATGCCATAAGATCACTTTCTCCTGCAACTTTAACATCACGGGCGAAAGAGTGATCGTTCGAAATGACTTAGCTTTGTTGTAGTCGGTTTTTCCAGGCTTAGGGAGAAAGATTCCAAGAGAGTCCCTCCACAAAGTTGGGATGTGTTGCGTTTCATGGTTTTTTGTCATAATGTTTTTTGTTATGTCTTTGATATGAGCCCAGGCTTTCTGGAATATGATAGGTTTTAGAGTGTCAGGTCCTGCAGCCTTCAAGGGATCGAAGGATAGGAGAGCCTTTTCGATTCTTTCAGGGCTGTAGATTTTGTCTAGTAAGTCTGTGGAGATCGGTAAGGGGCAGAGAGGCGGAACTGGCGGATCAGTAACACTCTCCTTGAAGTGGGTTTGTGTCATGACCTCCAGTGTCTCCTCTGCGTTTTTGGTGAGTTCGCCATTTGGTTTATAAACGGCTTCAAGTTTGTTATTGGTGTCAGTACAGGTTTTCAGAATCTTGTTCATCCTTCCAGATTCCTTAACCGATTCTGTGTCTGCGCAGAATTTCCGCCACGCATTGCGCTGGGAGTTGGACAGGATCTTGTTGTATTGCTTGTTGCTTTCTCTAAGAGCGAGCCACGAAGCATCAGTTTTGATTCGACGAGCTGTGATGAGTTTGCGTCTTATACCCCTCTGTGCTTCCTCAACTTCTCGAGTTAGCCAGGGTGGTTTTCTGACAGCGCTGGAGATGTAAGTAATGGGACATGCCTCCTCAAAGGCAGCTCGGAGAGCAGTATTAATGGTGTTAACTTTGTGATCAATGTCGTGTGGTGTGTTAACGCAGGTGTTGTGGAGATCATTGTTGTTGTAAAGAATCTCGTCAAATTTCGCCCAGTCAGTGTTCTTGACTAGGCGTATTTGTCTTGGTTCTTTTTTGGGACCAGAAGTAATGTCGAACATGATATATCTGTGATCGGAGTTTGAGTAAAGATCACTAACGTGCCAGTTACTGATCAGTTCAGCCCCCAGTTGGTTGGTAATAGTGAGGTCAATGATGGAATTATGACCTCGTGAGTTGAGGAATGTTGGAGTTGAACCTTTGTTGGAACAGGAGAGCCCTAGCGACGAGAGGAAATCAAGTAGTTCCTCTCCTCTTCTATTGCACAACTTGTTACCCCAAAGAGTGTGTTGGGAGTTGGTGTCAGAGCCTATTATGAGTGGTAAATTGTTGTCTATAGCGTATTTGGCTAGAGGTGTGGTTTCGTGGGATGGAGCTGGTCCATTAATATCCATGTACGAAGCTGCCAGAATTACTTCTGTCGAGCTAAGTTGAATCTTAATAGCAACTTGATCCGGGGTTGTGAATTGCGATAGTTCCCAACTTTTTTCAGCTAGGTTTTTGTGTATTACTATGGCGGCACGGGGCCTAATGTCCCCAACTTTGTAATAATACTCGGTTAGTTCTTTGCTTATTGGTGGAATTAGGTGTTTGTTATTAGTGTATGGTTCAGTCGCTAGTACAATAGGATTTTTCCTGCCATGAGTGTTCACCAGCAGGGTTTTCCAAGCGTTGTACTTGCGTTTAAGGTTGATTTGAGTAACAGAGTAATATTCATGATGAGTTTTACCTGTTTTTTTGGTATTGGGGACGTGGCGTGCAGCACCTGCAGTTACCCTCACCGGACGGGTACTAGGACCTTTTGGATTGGGCACTGTGTCGGGGGGCTGGTCGAAGTCGAATAGCAGCAACCAGCGTCTCCGGGAGAAAACTGTGTTTCTCTAAGAATGTCTCACCCGAAGGTGAGACATCCACCCAGATCCGCTGCCTCTGTTTAAACTCCGTCGACGGGCCCCCACCTTCATGTAGCTGCACAGCCACTGCCTCCCAGATGTTGGTGATCTGTATCCTATTCCACGGTGGGGTAGGATTGATAGATAATGAGTTATTGTGTATATGGGAGATTATGTGCGCGTTCCCGCGCAATGTTGTTGAAATAGGTCCTTTAATCACAATAATGTCTGATGTTAAGCGTAAATCAGGAAACCTGATCCGCTCTGCGAAAATCAATGTCTCATCTGTGTTACACAGTTGAAACATCTCATTACCGCTATCAGTCATGATTGTTTTGTAAATCCGGAGTTGTAGTATAGGGGTAATAGTGGTGGATTCCTTGGTGGTTGCTGAACGAGCATAGCCCCGACTGAAACCAGCACCCTCGCAACAAGGCTGTGAAGCCTGTGCAAGAGTGCCAATCCCACACGAGGCCGGCTCAGTCCCGCCTCCTCCACTGGTAATCCGGTGTTGTAGTGTAGGTGTAGTAGTGGTGGATTCCTTGGTGGTTGCTGAACGAGCACAGCCCCGATAGGAACCAGCACCATCGCAGCAAGGCTGTGAAGCCTGCGCAAGTGTGCCAATCCCACACGAGGCCGGCTCAGTCCCGCCTCCTCCACTGGTAATCCGGTGTTGTAGTGTAGGTGTAGTAGTGGTGGATTCCTTGGTGGTTGCTGAACGAGCACAGCCCCGATAGGAACCAGCACCATCGCAGCAAGGCTGTGAAGCCTGCGCAAGTGTGCCAATCCCACACGAGGCCAGCTCAGTCCTGCCTCCTCCACTGGTAATCCGGTGTTGTAGTCCAAGTGTATTAGTGAGAGTTTTAACACTTTCTGCGAATCGTAGAAAGATGTTTGTTTTACTTCCGCGACAGTAATGATATGCCGCTAATAAGGTAAAGGTAAAACGGGTGCTAATGATCGGTATTAAGGGCCCGACCTTGAAGTACACACCCTGAACTTCTAAAACCCTATATGCTCAGGTGTGAGTGAAGGCTGTGAGAGCTCCAAAAGAAAAAGGGATCAGGGGATTGTCTACACATATGTAGTGATATTTAGTGATATTTATAGGTTTTGTTTACTTTCTGAGTACAGGGACCACATCTCACACACGCACACTTCCGCCTCCTATTCAATACACTAACCCTTATAACATCAATCAAACCATATTAGGCTCCCACGTTTCACACTTCTCATTGGTCAGTACGATTCCCGCCATTTTCACTCCACACTAGATACATACCTACACACTTCACATCATGCACCTGTTCACCGTTGTAGCACTCCATGCTTCTGTATCATGTGTAGTATATTTAGTAGTAGTTTTAGGAGTGTACAGTATTTACTATAAAAGTTTGTCGTCGTATAAACTAATTTTGTTATGAATTTTGTTATGACTTTTTTGTATCGAATTTTTGGATAAAGTTGATTGATTAAAAATAAATTAATGTACACAAATTTTGCCTCAGATATATGTTTTTTACGTTTTGAATTTTTAACACTTGTTTTTAGATCATGAATACGATGTAGTTACATTGAAACGTCGAGTAATCTCCTTTCCCTAATAAGAGCATTTTTACTTGTCGCAACAACCGGGATAAAGATAATTTTTACCCAGAATACATTACAACAATGCGACTCATAAATAATACTCCAATCCGGATTTTACAATCAGAATTTTGAATAAAAGAATAATAAAAGTAATACATAATTATACAAAATTAAATGCTTCTAAATAAACCCAAATATAAAAGAAGAGAAACCAATATAGCCCAAATATCCAATAGCCCAATATATCGAAACCAAAATTATGCATTGAAAGACTGGTCACAAAAACATGGAAGTGTGCAGTATTGAATAACGCAGCCCACAGGAGGACTATAGTGCAAAGAAACTGTGAGCAGCAGTTACCAGCAGTTTCTTTGCACTATAGTCCTCCTGTGACCCGCAATAACATTGGGCTTTGCCTAACAAAAAACCAATTCATCAATGAATTCAAAGGTATAATATTGTATTTATAGAAAATATAAAACTCTCAGGGCAAGAAAGGTCAAATATCCAATGAATCAACTATACCCCACATTAAACCGTGTTCTACATTTATCAGCTTGAGGAAGACTGGTGATAGACAAGGCCACATCGCTGCTAAATACTTGGGGCAGAATTCCACTCTAGAGAATCAACAAAACCGATTTCCAATCTAAGGAACTAATGACAGTACATAATATATATAGATACCGATCCATTACTGAAACAATGAAGATAGTGAAGAGTCATCAGCCCATATCCATGTATTCTCTCTTTAAGAAGTCTGAGCTCAGAGATGACAGATTTGTGACACCACACTCATCTCACAATTTCGCATATAACGGGGCAAATCTATGGAATACGTTTCTTGAGCAGTCAAATGCACGTGGTAAAATAGGTTCACTAGGCTCAATTATATCCCTATTGAAGCATTCTATCATGACAGCTCAACACCAACCTGACAATATTAACTGGCAGGACGTAAACTTCAACACTTTCCTATGAAAAGACCCATATTTATATTTATATCTTTTTCATTTTACACCTGTCACTCACATCATATATACACCACAAAAGAAACAGATTCAGTCAATCATTACATTCTACACTTACTCCACCACACATGCACACAAACCATTGAAGCAGGTTACACGCGGGTGTACCGTTCACTTTATCTGAAGGGAAAAATGATACTTTACGTAACGCGCGATTTACGTCTTGGTAGCTAAATTATTCAAGCGCTACTAGCCAGATCGACACAAATGCGCGCATGAGCGCTTGCGCAGCTCACTTATCCAACACTCATTACTCATATTTACATCGTATCAGGCAATAGTTCAGTTTAATTATGTTAAGGGCACAGCCGTGCTGAGTTATCTAGGTGGAAGATGCTAGGACACATACTGAGGAGCGATGAAAGATCACCAGCTCAAGCTGCGCTGTGTTTTGCTGTCGAGATGTGTAGTGAAGTTGGTAGACTCGGGGCTCACAGACGTAACCTCCTACACCACCTGAAGGTTGACCTCTGGAAGCGTTTCATCTTGCTGGAGTCGTATGATGATATTCTCCATTTGAGAGAACTTGCTAGTGACCGTGGTTATTGGAGTAAATTGTTCAATTTTATACTTGAGTACAAGTCAATTTGACTTTTGGGACATATAATTTTACAAAGGATCACGTTTCGGTTCTAAATTATTTTAGGATTGTTGACATTTGTAAGATTGACATGTTCGATAATAATAATAAAGGGCACAGCCTGTCAAAACCATTTGCACATGATCGGTCGACACCGCCTGATCAAGATGACTGCATAATAACGGATCAACGTGGAATCAAACGATAATAAGCTTGCAGCTTCCGATGACAATGTGTTCAATGTTGGTTCTAATCTAGTGTCATGCTTGAGTTGGTTTTGGACCTCTTCATGCTTTTACTTCAATTATTATTGTTATTTGGTATTATGAGCTAAGATGTACATATAATACATGCCATATCTAAAATTCAAGTGTATAACGAGCATGTTTAACAATTTTTAGGCAATTATGTATTGCGAGCAGCTGTGACTTAAATGTCGCATGAAAATTATATAACTCAAAACTTAAATTTTACTGGAGTAAAACAAAGTATTTTAGTAAAACAAAGTATTTTATTTATTAGCAGTGCAATCAATTCATATGATATAATTATAAGAATATAATAGTATGTCACACCTATTTAACTGTTACGTTCGAGTAGTCGTGCCATGGCTAAATTTAATTAGGACCAGTGGTGTCAATTAACATTTAAAAGGTGATTCTAAGTGACACAAATGGAAAATTTTAAGAAAAGACGGATCAAAACACAGATCCAAGGACAAGAAAACCCCACTGCAGGACCATACATGCTATTGGCTTGTGCATGGCCCAAAAGGTTCCAGTTGTCCAGGAAACTGTACGTAGCTGGTCAACTAGTTTTGAATTCAGACTAGGCTTCATGAGTTCTGGGGTTTCTAGAGGTAAGGAATATGAAGAAAACTAATACAAAATTAATGTCAGACCCGTCGCCACTCTCAGCAGTCAAACCAGGGCTCATAAAAGCTTAACAGCTCCTGGGTCCTTTCACCAACTGTGCTAATGTGAGTGGCGGTGCGGTCAGACCCATTTCACACTTTAACAGCATTTATATTGATTAAATACAAGCGCGCTAGCTGCTAGCATACTTGTATCATTAAATTTTAAATCAAATTTTTTTGGATATATATTTATTGATTATGTATTGAATTGGTGATAAATAATAAAATTGTCTTTTCTCAAAAAAATTGTCTTTTCTCAAGGCTCCTTCTTCGAGCTAATGACCCTAAAGTTCCTGATTACATGTACTTTGTCCGGCTCTGGAGTCCCCCCGGGATCATATCGTCCGTAACATTTTACACAATATAATTAAGCTACAATAAATTATCTATAAAATTTACATAAACCAAATTAAGAGACTCCTCTGATTCCCCTGAGTGCTATGAGTGTGCTTCGTAGCAGATCAAACCTGAATCGTGTTCTGATGTGATGTTTGACCTGGCTCCTAGCTTCTTTATTGCGGTCAGCGATACGAGATACGATCTACGAAGAAAGTGTAGAGTGGTCCCATACCTCCAGATGTATTTTTAGTGAAACATGTTTTAAATTCTATCCTTTATTTACGATTAAATGACAAAAAACATAATCTTAATCTACTTTTTAACTGTACTATTTTAATGTACTATTTTATGATGTATACAATTTTACGGACGAAATTATCCCAGGGGGGAATCCCAACCCACCGCTCCGGCGGTTAGTTGATGCACTGTTCACAAGCAAGAGCCACTTTGGTCTACTTGCTGTGAGGTGTCTCAGGGAGGTTGCCTTTTTTTAAAGGAAAAATAATCAAGATTTAACTTCTATTCCTTGTTATTATATTACAACACACACAACCTATAAATCTAGGAAAATAGGTATATTATTATATCTATACACACTGTCGTATGACACCAGATTTCTGTCAACAAGACAGTATTTAAGCCGTTATTTTATAGTGTTGATTGAGTTTTAAACGGCTTTGCTTGACGATCTAAAATTTGTATACAGCAAGATTTAATTCATTAACATGAATTGTTACCATCAGGACTTAAATAATAATATCTAGGTACCATGTAGTTTGAATGGCTGCCAAAAAGACACTATGGCTACAAGTTAGTCTTTCAAGTAACTTGGCCAAAAAGAAAAAGGTAAAAATCCCATTTGATGATGGTGATTATGAAAAAGCTTTTGAGGTTCTTACAGATACATGTAGAAATCTTTTAAATCAACATCTCAAATCACCTGATGAAGCTCCTGAACTTGTAATGGTGTACAAACCGGAAGATGAGTTAGAAGGAGATGATACAGAATTAGGAGAATGTGATGATTTGGAGGGAATGCTGGATGAATATCCATCCGGAAAAGGAGTACGTGTTATCATAAACACAGATGGTAAGCAGAAAATATGATTATAAAACCAGGAATATTTTACGAAATATGATTCATTATTCCTAATTTGGATTTCTTGATTTTTTGTGTGCAGTCGAATCTTATTGATACACATGATGTCTTTTTCTGATTTTTTGCTTCTTTGTAGTTATTATTCAAAGATAGCAGCACCTTTAAACAAGACAGGTTTTAGTTAAGCAAATGATTTTTTCAGAGTTTGAAGATAGGTCATTCTTTGTTGGTACTACTCTACAACAAAGTAACAGGTTTGAAAATTTGCATTGAATTTGTAAAAACCTGGGATTATCATGAATTAATCTTGTATTTTGAAAGGTTTGGTTTACTGTAGAATGAACTTTTGACTTTGATGACCACTTATGAAGCTTAATATTTGCAGTAAGGTGTCCTCGTGGTTAGCTCATGGTGCTACAGCTACTGATTCTGATACAGATGAGAAATTGAACAGGAGTTCCCGTACTTCAAGCCCTGGCACCAGCCAACCACGGAAGCGACAGAAATCCTATCCTGGACAAAGCACACAAAAGCAACCTAAGTTTGTGATTTGAATATCTAAACTTAGTTGGACACAATCTATAATAAATTAAAATCTGTCTAATTGAATTCAAAAAATTGTGGGTTATTTGTGTGGTTATATTATAACAGTTTAGGTCAGGTCTTGGATCTAATTATGATAAACATTGTAAACATTTCCATTGACCAGTGTTCTCGAACTAGTGATGCAATGTTTGTTAATATTTTGTAACTTTAGATATTATTCTCCTCCTTTTAAACCTATCATAATTCATAATCCTTAGGACAGAAACAGTTCAGAAGCCAAATTCGTCCCAAGAAACCAGCCCAGAAGTTTCTGCAAATGACTTTCTACGGGACTTGGATGGGAAAGATGGAGGATCGAGTGCCATCCCACAATCTGACATAGACCGAACACTAGATTCAAGTGGCAGCGATGTTTTTGTTGTTATTGATCGACCTCATGAGTGAGTTTTTTAGCACTAGCCAGGTCTGGTTCGTCCAACGTGGTCATCTTGAATTCTTAGGTCATGTATTGCACTTTATTTTAACTTATTGTTTCGGCAAAAGAAACTTTTAAAAATTATAAAACAATTAATATTATAGATGTCTTTCAGTGTACAATTGATGGAAGTGGATGAGAGTGTACAAATGGTGGATGAGAGGGATACAAAATCAGGAGAAGTTGATGAGAGTATCGTTATACTAGAAGCCCCATCTAGTCAATTCAACAGAGATGGTGGAGAATGTTTACAATCTGAAACAACTGGTAAGTGTTATGATGCTTCGGCAAAACTCTGTTATCTTTAAATATTTATCAATCGTTTTTTGCTGCAGATGCTGGTTCGTTTCATTGTTTCCCCCATTTCATCGACATTAGTTAAATCAATTACGAATGAACCTACGGATCATGCAACAGCACCGTCCTTGTTAAATGTTATGGTATTTTCAAATAATTAATTTCAGATATTGTTTCAACCGAGCCCCATCAAGTTCAACCCTATAGTCCCGATAAGACTGTGACTTTGACAAGCGACGATACTATTAGTGATATCAACAGCGTCCCTTACCTTTCAACTGAGGAAGTGAAAGTGACTTTGAAGGACTCTGACCTTGACACTTTAAAAGAGGAGTTAATTTATGAAGAAATCCCGGGAAGTGACGCGGGCGAGGATCAATTGAACAAAGGAGAAAGTGAAGAAGTAGTGCCTCCTAAAGATAACAGTGTGCCGAAAGACACAGATATCGTACATGTCCGGGATAGAGAGAGCTCTGAAGAAGTCGATGGACCTGCAGTACCAGAGCCCAATGTAAATAATTCCAAGACAATTGAGGAGAATGATAAGGATGAAAATGCCAGCAAACGACAGAAAGTTGCTGATGCTCCTCCAGAGGGCGTTGAAACAGATGGACCAAAATCAGAGACAACTCCTAACACAGCTACTCCTAACACAGCTACTCCTGGCGATACAGCAGATTCTATGTCAGATATTGAAACAAAGAAGAATCCTCCTTCTGAAATCCCAAGTGTTACACAGTCCGGTCAGTTATTTTCTAAAGAAGAGGTTTCAAAAGTTGTAACTGAAGAAGTTGTAAGACCTTCACCTAATGCTGATTCAACCCCTTCAACTGAAGATGTTTCAAAACCTACTAATGATGCTGTTTCAAAACCTTCAACTGAAGAGGTCTCGAAAGCTGCAACTGATAAGTTTCCTGCCGATGACAACAAGCCTTCTCCGCCTGTTGTAGAAAGAGAAATAAGTACAGAAGAAAGACAGCAAATGTGAGTTTTAATTGCGGTTGGGGAGGGGGTGAGCCCTACATTCCAATTTACGTGACAATTCATTGTTTTTTAGGAATAATAATAATATAATTAATAATGAAGTGATTATTACGAGATTTGAAATAGCGTTTATTCAGGTCAGCCAATTTAACTATTTAAGTGGCTGAATCAATGACGAATGTCACGTTTCAGGTTGAGTATGTATATTACGCAGAGCTTGAACCTATCATCCCCACAAGAAAGTTCGGAAACCGACGATCCAAACCTGAGCAATAATATCACGTAAGTTGCTCATCTTAAATTTTCCACGAGCCATTAGCCAAGCCATAAATACTGTATGTAGGGGGCAGTTAAAGGACCAGTTAACTGAAAAAAAAGTTATCCTCATATTTTGACAGATTGTGACAAATAGCAAACTAAGCAACGAGTCGAAATTCCTAAATCTCTAACTGCTCTCTAACGCGTGTAAATAGCGTTTGTATTATTTTGGCGATGACGTCACGAAGTCCCTTGCGCGCGCAGAAGAGCTCGTGAGACTGTATTTTACAGGTAGAAAATGGACATAATACAATGTTTTTCCCCGAATAACTCGAAAAGTAAGTAATTTAGGGTACATGTTGCTTCATATAAGTTGTATATAAACATGGCTATTCTGCACAATTTGCACACATTCAAAAACCTTTAGGGCCTTCATAGCCCAATTTACCAGATACCCATAATTTTGCATGATTTCTGGAACCGAAAATCAATTTTTCGCCAATAACTGAAAAAGTAAGCACTTTAAGGCATATGTTTGTTCGTAAGTCATATATTAATATGCTAATTCCGGTTCTTTTGCACCCTGTCTAAAGACTCTATCACGATCCTATCGAAAATGGGCTCAGCACCACGCCCACAATGGTTTTTGGCGAATTTCTCGAAAAGTAAGGATTTTAGGCCATGTGTTGCTCGATAACTCCTATATAAACATGCATATGCGGCTTCGTTTAAGCCTATTTTGAAGTCTCTACGACCTTCAGAAACAAGGGGTCGATTACGTTATTGGGTCAATATGGGCGTGGCCCTCCTGGGTTTTCTCCACTGTCAAAAAAATGTCTCCAAACGAAAATCGTTTATTCATACCTTCGGGAAGGTCTGTGCAAAGTTTCGTGAGTATCTGAACATTTGCAGGTTCATTTCCATAAATGTCCATAAATGACTGGACTACACAACTTTAGAGTTAACTTTAGAGAAACTCATAAGTCATTTATCTCAAATTAAGCTGTTAGTGTCCATGATAAACCTGTGGCGACAATGTTTTACGTGAAATGTAAAAATCAGGAGTAATATAAAAAGTGTATTTTTAGATTAAAGTGCTAGCTCATAGTTTTAGAATTGTATAGATTAACGTTGGTCGTTTAACCATCTAACAATCGATCGTGCCGTAATATGTGGCCAAAGAATAATAGGGTCTTGGAAATTCTATAGTTGTTCAGTAGGTCGATTGACTGAACACGTTTGCACTTGGTATTTAAACTAACCAGTAGTTTATTTATGTTATGTACCGATGATAATGCAATTAGGATAACAACTAGGTAAGCCGTAAGTCTAATTCAAAACACATCGCACACCGTACACTCCCATCACTATTACTATTTGGTAGACCGGATATTTTGGCGGGAATTCTGTTCCCACGGCACTGTTCTGATAGAAGCTACTTCTACTAATGGTCCCAGAGGAACGGCCGTAAAGTAGCCAGACTTCTTGTCTCCTGTACTGGCTGACACATACGATTTAAAGTTAGAAATTTCGCTATGCTATAAATATAATTGCTCTCGGAATTGAACAAACTCCTACTTATCTAGATCCTTTCTAAATTCGTTAGAGTTTCATGGACTGGGGAAAAATAATCGGTACAGTCTCCCTGCTTGTGTAATTAAGCAATGAAAACAATCCAAAATTATCACATATGACATAAGAACTGTAATATCAGAAACTTTCTAACCGTACATTCACCCGCCACTGTTCAAGAACCTATATCACTGTTTAAAATCATGACGTGAGCACTGTACATCTAATCAGCTATTCCTTTAGTTAGGATGATAGCCAAAACTATAAGGATTTTGGAGAACTAGGGTAATAGTCATAATTCTAAAATTTGAGTGAGTTACACGTGTTTTAATGACAACGATAAACATTTGCAACGTATTACGCTGTGCCAGCGCGCACTGAGGGACTTCGTGACGTCACGAGGCCACAGCTTATTATTGCAATAACACGCGTTACACGTACGCTAGAGAGTTGGTTCTTTCGGCGATACGATTCTTTACCAGTTTGTCACAGCTGATTTAAATCTTAGCCAAATTGGAGACTACAAATTTTTCAGTTAACTGGTCCTTTAATATCTTTTTCGCCAGAAATATTTCCTGCTACCCGTCGCCTTGTCTATGCTTATTAGGTTGATGATACCGTGTGCGTTTACATTCTTAACTTCACAACCATGACCGCTTATCAATACTGGTAGGCAGTGCAGCCTTTAATTAAGGCAAATAATTATTAACTAATTCAACTGTTTTTAATTTCAGGTACAGTACCAAAAAGTCTACTGGAGGCTCCAGTACTGAAATCATAACTTACAGACGTACACCAGCTCCTGGAATGATAAGCTATCGTGATGCTCTGAGTGGACAACCTAAGCCAAAACGAAAAGGATTAACTGGGACTATTGTAGACACATTCAAACAAGGATATCAAGCCATAACGTAAATGTTTATTTTTAATTTTTATCGAGA
The DNA here is from genome assembly GCF_026151205.1 of Bolinopsis microptera. NCBI lineage: Eukaryota > Metazoa > Ctenophora > Tentaculata > Lobata > Bolinopsidae > Bolinopsis > Bolinopsis microptera. The sequence goes on along the minus strand of NC_087076.1, from coordinate 11,368,649 downwards.
AATTACTTGCACAAATCCTTATTTTACTCTTTGAGAATTGGGTTTGATCTTTTAAATGTTGTCAGTTAGGCTGGTATAAAAATCGTGAGTTTAACAAATTATTAGCAGAAAGTTTATTAAAAAGAGTAGAATTAGTAGAATTATTCTTGTAACCTTAACCAAAATTCAGGGACAAAATAACAAGCAAAAAGATCAACGTTAATTTCATCGTCCATGCTAAAGTTGCACAAAAATACTTAGCTCTAGCTTATGCTATTGGCAGTGTAAGCGCAAGTTGGAAGCAAGTGGAGTAAGTATAATATAATCCATATTTCGCTCTGTTTTGGGCATGATGCAACATGATATTGATTTTCTCCTTAACGTTGAGAATGCTTAATTACTCAGAAACCTTGTTCTTCAATCCTTCATTCTCACCATATCCCAATTCCCAAACTCATGCCATAACCCTTTGGCTCTTTACACCGGAAATTTGTATTTTCCCAAAATGGTAGACAATAATTAAATAATTCATGAAAGTGTTCTTTATATAGTTGTATACTATTAGTGTAGATTATATGAATCAAGAAATCATATTATCAGGTGCAAAGAATTTCTCGGAAAACCAGGAAGTGACGCTAAGGTCTTTAAAGCCATCATCGAAGACGTTCCTGAGGATTCTCGAATATTGTACAAGTTCCTCAAATACTCAGTCTCATATTTATACGCTAATAATGTGCAAAACGAGTGGGAGTATCTAGATCGCAATCAATTCCATACGGATGCTCACCAGCATGCAAATAGACTTGTTGTTATCGAAAACGGTAAGCGTTTATATTGAGAAGAGGTTTTGAATTGTTATTAATATTATCATATTATATATATATAATATGTAATTTTAGATCAACAATATTTATATTGGTTAGTCAGTATTCCAAAAACGCCCCTAATAACTCTGTTAAGTTAAGTGGGGTCTTCATCAAAATTCTCTCGAAATTGACTTCTCTTGAAATAGGTGTTATCTATCAACTGCTTTTGGTCCCATGGAAAAAACATACCTATCTCAAAATTCTGGCTATATAGTTCTCTTTTAACTGATCCTAAGAACATATCCTGAAAGTTTGAGGGCGATTGCTCAAAAAATGTAGGAGAAGGTAGATTTTTAGACTCGATTTGAAAATCGCTCACACAATACAATTACACATAAGCGCTGACCTTTGACCGGCGATAATTTCGGCTAGGAACAATATCTTCCATGGGACTAAAAGCAGCTGATAGATATCACTCCCCTCTACCCGAAACACTTATTAAGTCAATTTCGAGATAATTTTGATGGAGACCCGGCCCCTAAGTCGGATTAGCATTGAGACGGCGGAATGAGGGGGGTCACTGAATATTGATTATTCAAATTAGAAAGCTGTGTTTGAAATAGAACACAGATTTTGAGGAATAACCTAGCAATTTTACTTAGGAGTCCCTAATCGATTTCCCTAGTATCGATTTTCCGAATCGATTTGTAAAATTTAACGCTCATATTATATCATTATGTTGACCAACTTAAGATTCCAGACCAAAACTTGAACGAAACTATTCCATCTCCTTTTCGTTCTCAAGAGCAGCACCCATTTTAATCCCTTCATTGGCTCAAGGTGAAGGAGAGGATTGAGTTTAAGTTATGTTTACTGATTTTCAAAGCAGTCAATGGTGTTGCTCCTGCATATCTGTGTGATCTAGTAACATTTGTTAGTTCGAGTAGCAGAAGAACTTCCTCCTTACACCTACCTGTTGGGTCTACAAGATCGCACCCAAGAGCGTTTCAGACTGTTGCTCCGAAAATCTGGAACCAACTACCAATTGAAATTAAGACTTGTTCTGATGTTGATCTGTTCAAAACATTATTAAAAACTCACCTGTTTACCCAAATCCAGAAAGTTTTATATTTCCTCCCAGATGCGTTTTTTTCTAAATTCTGTGGCCCACTCGCTTTGCTCGCAAGTTTGCCTTTTTTCTGTGGCCCGCTCGTTTCGCTCGCAAATTTTGAACACTGGAGCAAGGCGAAAAATTTTGAATTTTGTAAAGGCATAAAAGCCATGGAAGCAATTTGGTTATAGAGGTCTATTTGAAACGCTATTTCCTATGATTTTGATTTTGAACGAACAATTTTGTATCGAATGTAATATATAATCGTTACAGTGATCACACAAATATCATGTATGTAATGAAATGGCCTTCAAGTCGGGGAAGGCCAGCCCCAATGTTGATATTGAGCACAAGGCAGAAACCAAGTCTTGTAAATGGATAAATTTCAAAATGTTTCACTGTGTTCCAAAACTGACAGGATGTTCCTCTTTGATTTTTATACAATCGAAAAATTTCTTCAAAAATTTCCTCTTTTTCCTCCCGTTTTTTCCTCCCAAAAAAAATGTCCTCCCAGAATGTCTGGCAAAATGGCGTGTTTCTGGATGTGGGCTTGTTTAAGAAAAGTTATGGCATGAGCGATTAATTGACAGTATAACTTTATGTTATTTGCTTAAACTGTTTTATTTAGGATGCAACCTAATGTCATGATCTTTTTGAACTTATTAGCAATTAGACTGATAGCTCGCTTCATAAGCATGTCATCTTCGTTCCAAAACTTTTTATGTCCTATGCATACACTCCTTGATAGTTATCTTGATCTAGTATCTTTGTTTCACACAATAGAGCATAAGTTTTGTGGTTTATCCACTGGGCTTAGAGTTTGTGTTTAAGCTACCAAATTTTTTTTTTTTTTTTTAAACCTCAAATTCTCATTTTGGAGTTAATAATAATAAATTGAAATTTAATAACACCGCTTTTAAGATAAAAGTTATACTCAGCAGTGTTTGAACTAGTCATCCCAGAAAAATCCCGGTCGACCCCTGGAAACACATTTAAATAATTGATAATGAGGATGATATGATGGAGGATAACATATAATTCAGGGTGGCCCAAAAGTGACTTCCCACACGCAACCTTTTAATAACTCACGTAATTCGTCTTCAAATTGCACCAAAATTTCAGAGATTATAGATATGGGTCAAACTTAGATTTCCTGAAAGTTTTGTAAGCCACGCCCAATTACAGTGGGCGTGGCGTGACACTGCCTCTTTTTCACTATTGCCTTCATAAAATGAGAACGCTTTAAGCTAAGAACTCCACATTTTTTGCACACATTTGGCTTGATAATTTAAAACCTTTCCCAAAGTTTCAAGTTCATTGTTTGAAATTTGGCTGAGTTATGACCATCTCAAAATTCATCGGATACGAGATCCGAGCACTCAGTCAGTGATCTCTGCACTTGGTTAATGGCCTGTTTGGCTCACATGCACCGCTTGATTGGTTGCAGGGCTTGTTAGCCCTGCTAGTCACAGGTTCGTTCCTTACAATCGATAAAAAGGAATGAACTATCCATTGAATCATCGAAAATGGTTCACTATCCTCCCTATACTGCGGAACAACGATTGTTTGTCTACCTGAACAAAGAGAATGGGGAGTTCTGCCCTCAGCTTAAACGACAATTTCAAATGAAATTCAACCGACCATCCCCTTGCCGGAAAAGCTGCTTTGATATGCATCACAAGATCAAGTTCACTTTTTCTGCAAAAGACGAACTGCGAGGACTGAAGAAAACATCACCATGGTTGTTTGTGACGTGATGGATACCTAAAATTGGCACCCGAAAACGAGCTCCTACCTTAGACCTCAGCAGAACATCCCTTCAACGAATCCTAAAGCGAGATCTTTCTAACCAGGGCCTATCGGATCACAAAGAAACACCAACTTTTAGACCGTGATTCCTGATTTTCCTGAAAAGGTCACGATCTGGTGCGCCATCAGTTCTCGTGGAATCCTAGGACCTTACTTTTACGAAGAATTTGGTGTTTTCCTGTCTAGCAAAGTCATTATCGGTATCCAATCAATCATGATCAGGTCGTCATCTCCTCAGTATGTTTGGTAAAGTCTAATGAACCTCATTAATACACGCTAACGCCTTACTCTTGATCAGATTGGGTGACGAGATCACTGATTGAGTGCAGAGATCACTGACTGAGTGCCCGGATCACGTATCCGATGAATTTTTAAATGGTCATAACTCAGCCAAATTTTGAACAATGAACTTGAAACTTTGGGAAAGGTTTTAAATTATCAAGCCAAATGTGTGCAAAAAATTTAGAGTTCTTAGCTCAAAGCGTTCCCATTTTATGAAGACAATAGTGAAAAAGAAGGAGTGTCACGCCACGCCCACTGTAATTGAGCGTGGCTTACGAAACTTTCAGGAAATCTAAGTTTGACCCATATCTATAATCTCTGAAATTTTGGTGCAATTTGGAGACGAATTACGTTAGTTATTAAGAGGTTGCGTGTGGGTAGTCACTTTTGGGCCACCCTGTATAACTTGGTCTCAAATGAATGTAGGTGTAAATAATATCAATTCTAACATTTTTTCTAATAAAAATCCAAAAATAACAAAAAAAACAATTTTCATTTTGGGGTTGGGTTTTTTGGGGTTGGACACCCCCCAGGTAGTAAAAAGGCTGCCAACCAAAACATCTCCTATCAAATAAGCCGAAGTGTATATGTCCGTCTTCTCTCGGGTTAGTAGTTGCTACTGCCTTGTTACTTTGTAAGAGATATATATTATATATATTATATATATATATATATATATATATATATATATATATGTTTACCGATTAATATACGATTACCGCTATTCTTAAACTCAGACACAACTCTTATTAGCAGCAATTTATTTTGTCAGAAAGCAAGACAGTGTACGTGGCTGTGAGATTCTCTTATGTTAGCGAATCGCAGCTTTTTCATCAGTATCTAGCTCTCCTTCAAGTTATTCAAAGTCAGAACCACTCCAATTTGGACATATGTATCCAGTTGGACTCCTTTGTATATGAAACACTTGTAGTCATTCCTGAAGTCAAACATCTGTTCAAAGAAGTAAGATTGACCTAGACTAATAATGCTCATTGTTAATTTTGGTTAAAATTGCTCATTTCAGGTCATATTGCATAAACTGACAATGCTTCAAGTAATAGATTATATTTTATTGTTAAAAATAGATCAATTATGTGGAAAAAAGTTGATGCCGACTTAAGATAAAAAGAGGAAATTAGCTAGTTTCATCGTTTCAGAACTTCCAAGGGCTCACGAGAACCATATTTAAACATAGCAACGTGAAATCTCGTCTAATGTTACTTTGGCTCCTACCTAATTTCTCAAGAAGAGTTAAAGGACAACATAGGAAAGACACTTTGGATGTGTCAACTGTTAAGGAATGCACTAAAATGCTCATTCCCCTGGTAGAAGATGGTTTAGAACCTCCAATATGGTAATTTTGTTTTCATTGTGCTTCTCTACGGTACTGTGAACTATTTTATAGTTCTATAGAGTTCTTAGAACATCATATAATTTAAAGAAAGTTGTGTTATAACTTTTTAGATAGCATGTTTCAATCGTCTTGGAAAATTCTTCTAAGAATAGATAAATATGACTTTTTTTCTCAGCGCGGCTGCTTTAAAGAAGCTGGAAAGGTTATTAACTATTCATCAAGAAGACTGCCCACAGCTTGTGATACCGCTGTATGTGATGAGGAACAAAGTAAAAGAATCCGGAATCATGGAGGATGAAGATGACTATATGATGGGACATCGCTTTAACGATCACTTTGATGATGCCAGATTCCCACTGTTAGTTTTGTATCAAATTATAAGTTGTTTAAGAATCATATTTCAGCAGCACCTTGTAACTTTATATATTACATGACGTATCGATATCGTCATACTGAATCTGTCTGTATGACCTATGGATTACATATCAAATTGATCAACTTTTCTGTATTTTATCCAATCACTCTTCAGTGACAGAGATTTCTTTGTTGAAAGCAAAGAGTATTTGAAAAAGGTGTCTGGTCTGCTGAAGTTCTGTGCTAGGTCGGCAGATCTTAGCGGGCTAACATATCTTGTGCAAACCTATCCAAAAGATGTTTCTGTGGACCTGATCGTCAGTTGCGTCAGAAACTGGGACATAGAATCATTTGTGAGCTCATCCATGATGACGGTAAATAAGTAAATTACATCTTCAGGAAATTATTATTATGGAAGTAGGAGATTTGATGAAAAATGAGTTAAAATGCTATAAAACGAGCTTATTTGTAAGGCGATGGACGATTATCGTCATTAACTAAAAGGTTGATGGCGATGATCCCAACTTGTATGGGAAGTCCTTCGTTGTTCGTTGTAATTATGTTATTCGCAGGAAAAGAGCATTAAAGCTGCTGCAAAGCTGATATCTAAACATGTTCTTTATAACCTGTAAGTTAAAAACACTTAGGTGCCATATTCGATTTTTCTCTGTATATTTGTAGAGACCACACAAATACATATAATAGAAGGTTCCGATTATACAAACTGAACAGTAAATTCTCAATTTTCTTATTGATATCACATTCCAGAGACAGTATAAATGTGACAGAAAATCTAGAGCAGATTCTTGACCGATGGGGTAGAAGGCTTCATGAGTATACAATGAGAAGAAACGTTAGTAAAAGAGAAACTAGGAGCTCAATTGCATACAGTGCGATTTTTGGAGGGACTGCTAAAGATGAGAGCTGGTTTAGAATTGCAGCAAGCATTTTCTCGGGTTTCTGGCAATGTTACATCATCTCTACAATCAAGTGGAAGAGCCCCATCAAAGACGTTCATTCTGCGCTCTTAAACTCCCTGCCAGTTAGTCTTATCCTAACTTTATTAACGTCTCTATCATTTCCTTTTCTCTATCATTTCCTTTTATGATCACAAATATCTGCAAACTCGTTTTAATGATCGAGGGAAATTATAATTTATATTATGTTAATGTTTTTTAGTTTTTAGAATTTTACAATCACATTCTACAGCTCACTTGGTGGACGACTCTATTCGAGGGAGTCCTCAAAACTACGCCTTTATCGGAAAATAAAGATGAGCTCTATGACGATAATTATCAAGCTGAAGCTGAGAAATTCATTCTGGAAAGATTCAGAATTTTCATGAACAACAAAGATGTGAGCAATACCAAATAAATAATATCTTCTCATTTTCTGTGAATTTTCCAATCCTATTCTGGTGGGGAGGTGAGGCATACTTTATAATGTGACAGTGTCCAGTGATTCTTGGTTTTGATTGGTCAATAATGGAAACTGATTGGTTAATTGCTCTCACGTGTCAACGAATATGCCTCACCTCCCACCAGAATCCACATCGATAATATTCATGTCGCGGATGTCTTGCTAAGTTTTGTTTTGCTTTAGAACTAAATGTAGATTTTCGTGGCCAGACCTCATTAAAAAGTTAAAACTTGAAGAGTAGACTTACTTCTTACTTTATAGGTTAAATGACAAGTGATAAGTGTTCTTAAGACTTAACCTAAGGTAATCCATTATTTACGGTAATCTTAAACTATTTCTCACACAGGACGAAGATAAAAAGAAGCTAATCGAAGATGATTCATTCCTAGACGAAGTGAAAGTTCCTCAAAAAATGATCAATGTGATGATAGACACCTTACAATCCTTCATCATAATATATTTGAAAGATAACCAAAGGTTCTATAACTCATCAAAGGGTTTTATTAAGGCGTTGAGAGAAATCCTCTTGCGAAAGTTTCCTACTGGGGTGAATTACAGCCACCTTTTAGTATCTGATACTAACTCAACTAACTACTTTCCATGGGAGATGATTTTTGAGCTGTCAGAGTTCAAAAATAACGATGTCGTTAAAGACGCTAAAGAGACACTTAAAGATAGTTACGAAGATATCCGTTCCAGAGATATGACTTTACAGATTCTAGAAAAGTTGATTGACGAGAATAGCCAAATTAACAATCGATTTCAATTCTTGGTTACGAAAGTTGTTAAAGTTCCTGCGACTGATATCAAGGTTTTTCTCTAATTAAGTAGTCTCTGGGAATTCGGGTTATTCCTATTTTTACTCTGATAGACTTAGAAATCATAAGTCGTATTTGAAGAATTTATCAATATTATTTTATATTTGGTAAACATGCAACTTAGCGTTATATCTAGCTAATGGTACTCATGAAAGTTAAAACAAGATAACATTGGATTTTATGCACACTTTTTGAAGTCCCACTTCAAACGAACAATAAGTTGTTTGCCGAGTTATGTCCATTTTCCATCACAACGTAAACATCATTCGATATCTATAAAATGTTTCAGGCGGTGTTTACTGAGGTGGCAACAGAATTTGGGGAATTTCAGATGATTCTTCGCAATTGTCATTTACTGATTGAATCCTTCGGGAAGAACAAAAGTAAGGTTCCGTTCTTTTTTGCAATTGAAACATTCACGTTATGAAGTGATTAAAGCTGAATTTCCTAAATGAAATGACTTTAGGCCTGTTGAATAGTCGAAGCACACGACGACGGAGGGATGTGTCGTGTAATGGATATGAATGAAAACAAGAGTTAACATACATTATCATCATCCTTTTCTGCTTATGCGGGTCAAACATTTCTTGAGTCATAGAACTGAGACGTTACACCCGAATAAAATCTAAAATTGAATACATTGATTGCCTGATTGTCCTCCCTTAATTCAGAAATGGCCATCCGTAGCCAAGTTAATAGGACGATATGCCCAGGCTTACGTTTTTAGCAGTTTGATGAATTTTTGCAGAACTCTTAGTACTGTTCCCTTATAGTATAGAGGTATAGTATATATTAGGGTCATAGCTCAGACAAGGCTGGTCGGTCGGAGGTCGGTCGGGCGCCGGTCGGCGGTAGGTGAACGCCGGTCCAACCTCCGACCGACCTCCGACCGGCGTTCACCTACCGCCGACCGGCGCCCGACCGACCTCCGACCGACCAGCCTTGTCTGAGCTATGACCGTAGTTAGTACTAACTACTAACTAGCAGTGAATTTCTCTCTAGGAAATAGGGATACGCCGTACGTTTCACCCTCTAATCCACTTCCAGGCATTGACGTGAGAAATACAATTCCTGCGCTCGAGCATTTCTCTAAAATGAAGATCAAAGACCTCTGGACCCGAACAGACAGTAGGAGATTTAAAGTACTGAGGCGAGGATGTTTTAGCAATTTATCGGACGCTCAAATTTTAACTTTACGGTATGTGAAGATGGTTGCGGATTGCAGGCTTTATGGGATATTGATAACAAGGCAATTCAATGAGACCGAACCTGAACAGTGTAATAGAGACGATCTTCTTACTGACCTCGTGATCAAGGTAAAGTTAATTGTTTATTTAATTCATGTTGTTTTTTAGTTTTGACGCGATAAACTACTAGCCATCATAGAATTGCCAGTGTCAATATAATACAGCAAAACGGAATTATTGAAATATTACATGCTTACTGAGTACTTAAACGTTCTGTACAAAGTTATCTATCGACTAACCATTTACAGGCTTATGAGCCAGCATTTTCTAAACTCCGCGGAATTATTGAGAATATCGGATCCGAACAAATCCTACAATCTGAGATCAAGAAGATCTTTAATCACACAGTGTATGGCACATATGGGGAAGTTAGGAAAGATTTGTTGCACATTTGCCACGCTGTCTCAGACTTGTACCCAGAGAGAATATCAGACAACACTTTTAAAAAGCTGGAGATTATTTTATCTGATCTGAAAAGTTCTTTTGAGAGTCTTGACTTGATCAAGAAGACGCTCAATATAACAACAGTCTGGAAGGATGTCGAAAAACTCCGCAAAACGGTAATATTAAACATTTCTTCATGATTAATTTCAAAATTTATGCAGCAATTTTTGTGAAAATAAGTAATTCCGCAAATCTTCACAACTAAAAACCTCAGGTTTGCAAAGAGCAGTTTGAGGAGGCACTCTCTGTTGTGGACGCGCATTTAGACCTGAGGTTCTTCTACAAGCTACGAGATACTCGGGAACTGGTGAACGGCTTTGCAAAGAGTCAGGAGCTTATTACTTGGATCAAGGAGATAGCTAAAGGTTTGATCAGGACTTATGATACTGTTAACACTTCTTAATGAAGATTTTTTCAATCTTCATTTGTGTTCCCCACATTGATTGTTACCTGGACAGTATCTGTAAGTGTAATATTACAATTGCAATCATGTCTACAATCCCAGATGAGAAGGACATCGGGACATTCATTGATCTGGCAAATACCCTGGAGGACGCTGCCACATCTGACAGACTGTCGGGTCTGCATCGTATCATACTCGCTATCCGTCCTCTGGTGTTTGATGTCAGATCTGACGGCCAGTTCTCCGACTTTCAGAGAGCGTTTGATAAGATGTACAAGTTTGTCGAGGGAGATACTCAGATCACAGATAGGCTGGTTCGTTTTTTCCTCGCCAAGATCAATGATTGATAAATATTATATTTGAACGCTTTTGATGATTATAAATCTATTTAGACATCATAATTTATGGGGCAACCTTTACGGCTCTCAAAATTGTTGTGTTTAACAATTATAACTTTTCCAGATTGATGTGACAGAAAATCTGAAGTGGTTTAAAGAAATGCAAGATTTACAGACTGACACGACTAAGAGTTCAATATCTCAAGTTGAAAACATGAAGGCATATGGACGCTTCATTGTTGGGTGCAATCAGAAACGAACAGGACTCTCTGACTTTTTTGAAGAGGTTACTTGAACTTATAGATTTTTGGACGATTTAAATCTCTGTTACAGCCAGTTAGCACACAACAAAAGTGTTAAATAAAGTCAATGTCATTCTGTATCCAACCCCTCACGTCTACAATTTACAGCGTAAGATCGACGACTTGATGAAAGCTGAGATAGTGTACGAAAGTGGGGATACAAAACACTTGAAGTACAAAGATCTGAAGGAACTAAACGATAAATTGGTGCTGATTAGCGGACAGCAGAATTATCACGAGAAAGTCCTCAGCTTCACCCAGGTATCTTGGCAGTTCCCCCATCATCCATTTCCCCCTTTGTCAGCTTAGTTATAGATGCACAGTTTAATCGTATGGCATGCCAGCCAAAATTCACTGATATTCTGAAGTTTTGTAGGCCACTTTGTATTATCTGCGGTAGCTAATGTGGCAAAGGCCTGTATAAAACTGAATATTAGTATACATACATATGGGCATCCATATATATAGATTAAAGTATACTGTACATGTATACTTAAATCTATATGATATATGGATTCCCATAGATTTTAAATTCAAGATGTCAAAAGATAATGTACAATTTATTCTATTATACTCAACATTAATGATTTAAGATAGTTAAATAGTAGCCTCCTTTTGTGGCCTTCTTTTTAACTATAATAGGGCTGTGAGCTTCACTCTAAAGCTCACTTCTTTATATTGTCCAATTATTGCACATAAATATTTGGCTCATAAGAATTGTCTTTTTCGGTGTCAAGTTTATAGAACACCCAAAACGGTAACTTTAAAGACTACGTAGCTAAAATGTCCCCGCTACCCGAGCCATCTTAGACACCCCTGATGGAACAAATAATTTACTTATTCACAATTGTCAGGTGTTTGGTAAGTTGACACAGATCTGTGATGTGTACAAGGAGCTTAATGAGTGTGGACATGCTAACTATCAGAAATGGGTGTACGAGCGAGATTTCAAGGAACCAGCCCAAGCTTGGGAAGATGTCAACAAACTGCACAAAGATATGCTTCATCAGGTGCTTACAATAACTTCTTTCGAACTTCGTTTTTAGACTGAACTGTAGTATAAAGGATTATCTCTCCAATGATCAAAACTGCATAGGAAACTGACCCTTAGAAGTCAAGTAATAATCGTTTCTAAAAGCTTGGGTAAGCTAAAATTTCACGCAAAATTGTCTACGCGCCAATAATTATGACACCCTGCTGTACATTAAATAGTTTATTTTGCTCTTTATAAACTACGTTTTTAGATTACAATTATGGATATCTTAACTCTGCCCCAATTAATTACCATTACCAACGTTTTATTGTTCAGTTGGAAGAAGAAAAGAACAAAATAGAGGATAAGATCCGAGAATATGCAGCTCTTACAAATTTTACTAGACTCCAGCTGCTGTATCTAAGAAACAAGCTCAGTGTGTTCAAGGAGGACGAGCCACCCTCTTATTACCATGAGACCCTGATCCTTCTACAGGCTATTAGCCCTCAGGTATATGTCCGAAAGAATAATGAGTATCATCTTTTATGGAATATGTACTTCACATTTTGTCAACTTTTTCGAATAATTCATTTTCTATTGATGATAATCTTAAAAATTCCACATTTTCAACAAAAAAATGTCATTCTAGATGTTAATTGAAATCTGGAAAAGTCTCATATCACCTCGATACAGTTGCAGTAACAATGTTATATCTGCAGGTCGTAATGGAAGATGTGAAGAGGCAGATATACATTATCCAAGAAGAATTTGAAAGCACTCACGAAAGAGATTTGTAAGTTTATAAGACTGACAGAGAGTGACGCAGATAATATGACTTCATTTTCTTAAGAAGCGCTTTTATTGACACAATATTATATTCAGAACCATGACATAATATCTAGAATTACTGCAATTTAAGGATAACATGATATATTTTAAAACATTTTTTTGACATAAAATCCAGGTTGTCAAGTTAGAGCCTAGAGGGACAATTTTCATTTCAACAAATTCAACGGTCAAAACAAAAACTATTTGTGTAAGAATTAAGAAACGTTAAACCCTAATTTTTCAGGCTGAGCATAGACCAACTGGGGAAAATACTGACAACACTAATGCAAAAAAGAAAAGAAGACAAGGGGGTTCTAAAAGATTACGATCTTGGACGTGGAATGATAACTCTGCTGAAAGTTCCTGCTCGAGACATGTTCAGATGTGTTCTGTCTCTGTTTATGCACGCTAACCGAGTACCCACTGCGGAGGAGGTCCTCTGTTGCACACAGGACACTACAGAAGAACAAATTAGCGTCTTCCTCCGACGAGCCATATTTTCAAACAACTTCAGACAAATAAACTGTCTAGTCAGCCCTGAGAAGCTGTCCTATCAGCTGAACAAACACTTTGTGGACGAGTACGAGAGGTTGTCTAAAAACAGCACATCAGCACGGCTCAACTACCTCTTACTGGTGATTACTGTGGAGAACGTTCCAAGTGAGATAGCGTCTTCTTACGTGTCCCGCCACAAACAGGTACCACTTGGAGACATCAGGAGAATAAAAGAGTTCACAGAAAAGACAATCCTACAGAATGATCAATGCAGATGCGATCCAAACAGACTGTCTGGAAGACTTATTCAGTCCGAAGGGTCCGGAAACGGAAAAACAAGAAAAGCAAACCTAATTCTGGACGAGTTTGCCAAGCAGTACACCTTATGCTGTGTTCCCATACACAAGCGGGATTGTGATCGGAATATCATCGTTAAAGAGTTTCTGAGCCACAAAAGAGATCCTGTCAGGAATACCATGTACTTGGTTGATGTATCACCTTCTGTTCGAGAGGGGGCTGACGTTTTTATTTTCGAGGTATTTATTTTTAACATATTATTTTCCCATGATTATTAGGATTTTGCTCTTGTCTTGAAACATTAAAATCAGTTTTGTAATAGGATTTGTAAGTTTTAAGCATGAAAACCACTTATCAAAACAATGTACAATATGTTGCAATATTTTTGCAGTTGCTGATTCTAAAGAAGATAACAGACAGTGCGGGCAGAGTTTTTAGACCATTCAATGGTGACTACGTCCTTATTGAGGGCCTCTTCTCCTCTGGACCCTTTATCCGCAACTTCCCCATAGACTTCACAAACTTCTTGCCTGTCTACGACTGTCTGAGTCCCCAACAATCGCTGGATATTTACAGAACTAAACAGACAACACAACATAATCAGACGCTTCTGGAGGTATGATTTAATACGAATTATTTATTTTTAAATCATGTTGATATATCTTGTAAATTTAGCACTTTTTATTTATTAAACCTTGAATAGTTGCATTACCCTATCTAAAATAATATTTAAAATTTGTCAGGCAAAACAGTTCAAATCAGAAAAGTGGCAAAGGGTCTATCAATACTTGCTGCAGTACCGCCTTACTGAAGGCACCATGGCTAACTTTACCTTCTCCTTTGCCAATGTTAGTTCAGTTTCGTGATTGATAAAGAAGTTGAATAAGAAATTGTTTATTGCATTTAATACTTTAAAATTACTTTTATTACATGATTACTATTTTACATTTTTGTTTGGGTGTTCCGTATTAAGATCTTCCATTTAATAGTTATTGTATTCTCTACGTCAGAACCTATCATAATCATTGAACGTTTTGTATAGCAATATACCCTTAGCTTACGTTAACCTTTTACTCTATTAAATATATAAAATCCCCACAGCCACTGATCGGAACTGAACACGAAGAAGGATGTGTTGATCTCTTCTTGAGATTTGTAAAGATAAAGGACCCATCATGGCGAGAACTTGATAACTTCGTCTGCTTCCTCAACACACAGCTGCTCTGCTACGAGAACTGCAGTTTTACTAACACAATCCTAGCTCCAGAGCTCGGGGCTCAGTTCAACGCTTTCGTAGTGAAGTTCATGATCACGATGAGCGAAGAGTTTGCAACAAGATCTCTTAATATCAGCGAAGGAGCTGACGTCCTGGAGGAACACGCTCTGGAGAAACTATGGGACAAAACATTCCATCCTTACCTCTTCTTTAACAACGACGGAATGAGTTTCACCTTCATCGGCTTCAAGATCCAAGCTCCTGGTGACCTTGTAGACGTGGTCACCGATGAGATCAGAGTTAAAGACTTTATGAACCAGGATTTGTTGGGTAGACTCCGAGGTCAGAGGGTAACATTTAAAGATGATTACAGCGCTTACACTCCAGAGTTGTTGATGAACAAACTGGAATCTGTCCTTGATCTGAGATATGGTAAAGTTAAAGCAGCTGTTGATTACCAACTAACATTGGATAACACGATCAAGATTCTAGCGATACATATGAGAATGAGATCAAACATTCCGGTGGTGATCATGGGGGAGACGGGATGTGGTAAAACCAGACTGATTGCCTTCATGTGCGACATCATTAAACAGAGTGTTTTGAGCAAGTATGAAGAGGAAAATGTTCCGGAGAATGTCAATAATCTTATAACATTGAGAGTGCACGGCGGCATAACATCAGCAATGATAAGTGCTAAAATAGCAGAGGCAGAGGAACAGGCTTTGTTCAACAAGGGTATTGATGAAAAGTTCGAAACCATTGTCTTCTTTGACGAAGCCAATGCTACATCAGAGATTGATCTGATCAGAGAGATCATGTGTAACCACACCATCAATGGCCGCAGAATCAACTCATCCATTCGATTCATCGCAGCTGTCAATCCATACAGAAAACACACACCGGTTAGTCCAGAATCTTTCTTATTATTATTTCATAAAGTTGGCCAGTCAACTACAATTTTAATGTTTGACCTTTCAAACTTGCGGTATATGGAAGAATGAAGAATCGTCAATTTCAATTTTTGCTTCTGGAATTTCCCTAAAATACCAGAAACATTCGGGTCAATTTCAATTGTTTTATTTACCAGGACATGATTGAGCTGCTGAAGAAAGCAGGGTTAGGTTATAGAACTGGAGAAGCAGATGTGGTAGATCGTATCGGAGACATCCCTCTCCGAGAACTTGTCTACAGAGTTCACCCTCTCCCTCCCTCCTTGAAACCCCTCATTTGGGACTTTGGTTCCATGGATAACACTACTGGTATTGCAACTGTTTTATTTGCCTATTTGGTCACTTGTGATTCAAAACTCCATAGTAATATAATTCCGCTATAATTACAACTTTACAATGAAGTTCGCTAATTGCGCTGCGCTTACCATCACCCCATAAAAACCTAAAAACGGTTAGAGTTTGTATTTCGGTACCCTCGTCTGTGGACTAAATACTCGTATTATTTCAGAAAAACAGTACATCACACTGATAATAAAGTCTAGTTTATCTGAGGAATCTATTAACGAGAGCTTCCTGCTGGGGACTGGTTGACATTATTTCCGGTTGTCAAGATGTTCTCAGAACTCGGACCGATCAGTGCAGCTTCGTGTCTCTCAGAGATGTCAACAGATTTATAGAGGTGCCTGATCTGAAATAACTGAATAGTACAGGGTGTTTCAAAAGTCTTGCAAGACATGTACTTTTTGGATACCTTTTAATCCATTTGTCTAAACTTCATTCTGTAAAAAGTTATTGGTAGTTCTAAGGTTTAATGATGACTTCTGAATGTTCTACGTTACCATTGTCACCATAGTTACTGAATTTGTTACTTCAGTTACAATTAAGAGTGTTACAGCGTTGCTTGAAGCTTTGAAGACATTCCAATTAATAATTATCCTTTATTTTCTCAGGTTTTCAAATGGTTCATGAAAATGACCCCCATATTTGCTGAGTTAGCTAAAGATCAAGCGGCCAAAGCTGGAACGGCTGATAACTATAACTTATCTGACTTCCCACTGGTAGTTATATCAGCTATCAATGCTATTGGAGTGTGCTACTATGTCAGAATAAGTGCGAGGGTGGAGTACCTTGATCTTGTTGCTCCGTACTTTAGGTTTGTCTCCTTTTTCAAAGTGAAATGAGCTGGAAGCTGTATCCTCGTTAGAACTTTAGAAATTTGATGTTCCGGTTCGAATTTTTTTCCTATCTACTCCAAACAGTGAATCTAGTAATACCATTACTTTTTGGATAGTCTATTTCATCCTTAAAATACCATACAAACACTTATTAAAACATCTGCTCGCCTCAGGAACCCGTTTCCTAACGTAAGAGGACACCAGTTACTAAATACCATCACCCGGACCCAGCGAGTCCTACTACACGAGATGCTCCACAACTCTGGTGTTGGGTTTCAGGAGGATGTTGCTGAGAATGAGGCTCTTAGAGAAAACATCTTTATGATGGTGAGCTTTAAGAGCATCTGATTTGCTATAATGATAGAAGTGACAATATCAAGATTACTTTATCAGTTTAATAGTCGCTAATACTCCAATCTCTACAGGTGGTGTGTATTGAGCTGAACATTCCTCTGTTTATAGTGGGACACCCAGGCAGCAGTAAGAGTCTTGCTAAACTTATCGTCAAGGGTTGTATGTCCGGACTGAGCTCTAACTCTCAACTTCTCGAACATCTCTGTCAGATTCACATGACCTCGTTCCAAGTAAGTTTTTTTGCTACGTTTTACTCTTCGTCACAAGCTCTCTTAGCGCCAGTCTAACTGAAGTCAGGCTATTTAAGAGCGTACTTTTTCTTGGATCGCTGATTTTTACTGTCAGTTTCTGACAGTGATACCGATTTTTACATGTAATATGAAACAGTGTCTAATGAAACAGTGTTTAATAAGATACCCAACATATTCCTAACGTTTTTGTAAAATGTTAGTAGAATACACTGTGTTCCTGCTCACGAGCATATTTGTACATTTATCACGCGTAAACACTGTCATTATTCTGAAGAACGGCTGTTATTTGTATTAAGTTACACATTTTATACACATTACACATCTAACCAGTGGTACTTACTATCACAAACTGACGGCTACATCACACATTACTAATGTTATTACATGTTTTACTCTACTTTCATTTCAATATTATGCTGATAACTTAGTCTTGTGATGTAATATTTTCTCAGCAATATTTTGTTAGATTACAATTAGAATGGATAATTCCACGTGGCGTCAGATAACAAGTTTGCTACAAAGTTTGGAATATTTGTGTAATACGATCTCCTATTTTCAGTGCTCGCCGCAATCAGAAGCTGAAGGTATCGAAAGGACGTTTGAGTCGGCGAAGAAGTTTATCTCAGATGAAAATAACACTCAGAACCGCAGGTAAAGTTGAAATACTGTACTCTACAGTACTGTACTGTACTCTACAGTACTGTACTGTACTGTACTGTACTGTACTGTACTGTACTGTACTGTACTGTACTCTACAGTGCTGTACTGTACTCTACAGTACTCTACTGTACTCTACTGTACTCTACTGTACTCTACTGTACTCTACTGTACAGTACTCTACTGTACTCTACAGTACTCTACTGTACTCTACTGTACTCTACTCTCTTCTTGCTTAAGTTTTGTTTTTTCATCAGAAATATTATTTATTTCTTACAAATTCAGTATATTAAGTATTCTATCTGGCCAGGTTAATGCCAGTTGTGGTGCTGGATGAGATAGGTCTTGCGGAGGATTCCAAGAAAATGCCTTTAAAAGCCTTACACTCCCTGCTAGAAAACAGTGGCTCCTCCGATCAGACCAAAATAGGATTCATTGGTAAGTTTCTTAATACATATTTGATACAAGAGAAAGGCCATTTTCGGACGTGAGGAGAGTTAGGACTCCTCCAACTACATTAAATCAATTCCTTTAATATTGTTAAAGTCTAGGTTAAAATACTCGTATGCTGCTGTGGGTGCAGCATAAGTTGCTTAATTAAGTATTCATAAACAATAATTATATTTATTAAGACATTGAGATATAATACATAGTTTAAAGTTTAAAGTATTTTCATAGAACTTTTATCTATGCTTGTTATAATAATTATGCCTATTTTACTTAGTTGGTTTATACATCGTATATAGGCCGACTGAGTAAAATATACAATACCAATGACAAGATAACAAATTACAGCTGTTAGTTTTAATATAGTGTAATATTATTATGTGTATATAAAGTATTTATAATTATGTATGATATGGATCATGAAATAAATATTGGTGTATTCTGGATAACACTTTCTGCAGGAATATCGAACTGGTCCCTAGACCCAGCTAAGATGAACAGAGGGCTCTACGTGACTAGACAATTACCCGATTTAGAAGAACTGAAGTCGACAGCTATAGAAATATGCAAAACATCCATGAGAGATAAGGTAATGTATATTTCAGAACTTTTAATTAGTTGATAAGATGTATCGTCCCTGAGACCAATCCTCTGTTATGATAATATTATATGGTCTTGCAATTTGCATTTATTGTTCGGACATTTTGCTACAGTTTTTGTTGACTTTATTATCTAACTAAATTTTAATCTATTTCTTAGTTCATGATTAACGTATGTTCATAATATTTTAGCTTAAGGACCAGTTGGGAAAAGTCGCCGAAGTCTACATGGAGATCTATGAAGACTTTAGTAAAAACGATACTAAGTCTTACATTGGTCTGCGGGACTTTTACTGCTTGGTTTGTGAAATTTGTTTTTTTTGTTTTTTAATTAAAAAATGATACTGCTGGTGAATAAATAAATGGTGTTATATATTTTAGTCCTACCACTGATTATAAAAGCTAGACACGGGATATTTTTCTAATGCTACTTTTAGTCTTCACCACAGTTAATCTTTAAAATTGCAGGTTAAACATCTGTGTAGGAAGGCCGAGGAGAAGGATAGTTTCTTAACTTCGGGAGACATCCTAAATGGAGTGTACAGAAACTTTGGAGGAATTTGTCGTGATGCCAACTCCAAGGTCATGAAGGCGTTTGAAAAACGATTTATTGTGCAGAACGAAATGAAGCCTAAGACTATTTCAATGATCAGAGAGAATCTACACTCTAAGAAACTGGAGAGGTTTATTTGTTCTTAATTTTAAGTCGGACTCTAATGCTGAAACACTTCAATTTTGAGATTTTAGTTTCAGTTGGCCCTGGCATGAATAAACATGTTGTTCCTTTACCTGAAGACTAAATTACAGTGTTTGTTTTTTTATTTTTTAGAGACAATAATTGACTTTTTAACATTGAGTTTACCTCAGTGGAAGCCGGTATCTTCTGATAGTAACCCCGAATCTGGAGACTACTATAGATACAGTTGATCAGGAGCTGAGAAACAGATACAAAAAAGATGACATCCATGGGTAAGCTTGTTGTCAACATAATATCATACCTGCTGAGTGCTGAATGCTTGAGATAACAATAGAAATGAATTAGAGTGAAAGTTGCTCGCCGAATACTGGAAAGTTCAAAGTGGTAACTCACTGAGCTGGGATTTTTCACCCATTTTTTATAGTTTAATTTGTTTCAGACGAACTCCACAAATCAAGTTCAACAGTGACTTTCCAGATGATGCCGACTACACTAAGGTTTGTTTGATCCCAAAGCAAAATTGTATATTTTATTTTACAACGGGAAAGCAGTGTATTGACCTCAAATCGTGCGCTGAATAATGAGTGGGGTGAAATATGATGTGAACTAGATTACAATCGTAAAGTGAACGACAATAACTTAACTATTTATTTACGTCTGTACAGTGTACACTATCGAGTAATATAAAGGACAATGATCTTAACATATTATTCATACTATCATATTATACTTACTACTCGTCGACTGTGTTTGAATGTGTTACATTCGAATGTAACTTGAATAAAGCTTAGGTAGGTATTGTGAACGCTGTCCTCATCATACATTACACACATTATGTTAGAATGTTGGTGCTATGATCCACGTGCCTCATTTCAGAGATGTAAGATAATAAACGACGTGAAGAACTCTATAGAACGTGGTGATGATATTATGCTTATTGACATGGAGATGATTTACGAGAGTTTGTACGACGTTCTTAATCAGTATTACAAGGAGTGGCAGGGGAACAAGTAATTTTAAAATAATTCTTTCAAAATATTCGCCTTGATTCTTACGTACTTTTACGTGGTATTAATTTCTATTTTTCCAGTTTTTCAACTGAATATGAAAATCATTATTAGTTGCAGCAACCAAATTTCTGGTTATGATTGGGAAATACATATCGAATTCACTTATATAATATCCTCCTTTAATATTTACGTAAGTGTGTAGTGTATACTCATTGTATACTCATTTACAGTGTACAGTATTAAATAGAGTTTAGAGGTTTTGACAGAAACATTACAAATTAAAACCCCAGGTATGTTGAGATCGCACTGGAGTCACACAGAGTCAACTGCAGGGTACATGACGAGACTAAGATCATCTTACTCGCTCGTCCTGACCAGGTGCGTGTCTCAGAGCCCTTCATTACACCTAATATAAAAATGGTCTGACTTTAGTATCAGTCTAACTCAGTAGTCAGTAACATGGTCAGTAGTCAGTAATATGGTCAGTAGTCAGTAATATGGTCTTACTTTAGTATGAATGTGGTCTAACTCAGTAGTCAGTAATACTTTCCGACCAGGCTGTCAAGTTTCCTATTCCTCTTCTCAACCGGATGGAGAAACACTACTTTACACTGAGGGATAGTATGACATTGACAGAAACTAGGTACCGTTGTTAGAAAACTTGAAAACTGGGTAGAGAGTCTTACCAAATCTAACTCAGGTGAATTTCTGTGAATTTCTGTGAATTTCTGTGATAAATATTCTTAAATTGGAGCCTCTCAATACCATTGCTAAAAATGAAATTATTTCTATATTGAATTGATTCTAGTTTATTCTAATTATTACCAATCCGGCAGGCATCCTGGATAACTTCCAGACAAACGAAACGTTTATCGGATACCATCAAGATACGACAGCATCATACGTCAAAACGGAGTGGAAGAGAATTCAGGACAAAAGAAATGAAACAAGGCCATTAGATCAAGTACCAGTGTACTTGGATCATCTGCTGAAGGAATGCAAAAATAGGCTACTGAGAACAGTTTCATACGATGGGCTCGTTCGATTCTCTTTGTCAGATGAGGAAAAAGTGGAGGTGAGTGAATCGAATGGTAAATGATATATCCTAGAAAAAGAGAAGACTAAGAATTAAGTTATACGTTGTTTTTCAAGTTACTAATCAATACACGCCCTCTCTGTTTAGGAAGTATGGGACGAGTACTACGACCGAGGGGGTAAAGTATTTCCAATTATCAAAGACTTGGCTTCATTCGTAAAATACCAGGGGAAGGAGACTAAACCATCCTTCTTTGTAGTTTCCACCTACTCCCACCTTCCAGCGAAGAAAAACATTCCACTTCCAAAGGTTACTTAAACTAAAATGTCACTTTTGCTTTTGGCAATTCGCTGCTACTTTAAAAAAATGAAACGCTCAATTATTGCGCGGCGCAATACTATTTTGAATGTAACGCGCCAGCGCCTAACTGAAATTTTGTACACTCTCGTGACATTAACCCGAGCGCGTGTTTTCCATTTGCGCGGCTTATTATACATGATCTGTTCGTTCGTTATATGAAAGCCTTCGTTTGGCTGTCACTTTGGTTTCCACTTCCTAATACTTTGAACTACAATCCGATATAATACACCCAAATGACAAACCTATACTGTAAAGTGCAGTGGTGGTACTCAGTAAAATATTTATGATTATATTGTTATTCCAGGAGGAGTCTGCATACAAGTTCAATGTCGAGGAATTTGGATCACAGAGCACATTTGAATCAGCTGTTCAGCCATTCTTCCAAGATGAGTCGAAGTGGCTGGTGATATTGGTGCCGCCAAAGTGGCACAAGCTTCTTAGCTACATGAGATTCCAATTGCAGTCTTTCAGCAGGGATACGAAATTAATAAAACATGTGATAATAATCACTCAGCTGCTCCGAAACTCTGTAAGTTTTTCTAACGAATAATTTTGTTTTGAGTTTTTGTCTGTAATCACCTTGTCTCAAGCTATATTTGACAGTTTCTGTCTTTTCTTTAATAATTAAATTTTCCAGGAGAACAGACCGGCTCTGTTCCACAGCGAGGTATGGAATAACGTGCACATTGAGGACTTGAACCCCAAGACTGGAAGAATGAAGTCTATTTCGGAGATGTCAAATTTGAGAAATCTGTGGAGCAGAGATATCCCGAGACTGTTCGATGGTTTGTTTTTATGATTGAAAAATTATTTAACCGAGTCTCTGAAACCCCCACGAGGCAAATAGGTACAAAGACGACCGGCTATTAGGGGTCCGGGACTAAACGGCGTAAGACTCTAACCCTAACCCGCCCTAGAGTCCGGACCCCGCTATTAGCCCTCGATGAGTTCATTTCGTAATTTGGATCAGATCTTAAGTCTTAACCACCAAATAAATTGCATTCCGCAGATGACATCCTGGACATGAACGAGGTGCTGAATACCTACAAGGAGCAAGTTGTGTGCAACATAGCTAACCCATTCCCACGTGAGGATTTGGGTCCTGTATTAAAGGTAAGCCATCTGAAAATCCATGCCCTTAACCGCCAAAGTTTCCGCCCGTTCACGAAGAGATTAGATAAACAGTTGTTCCTCATTCACTATCTCCTGATTTTGTACTGAAATATTGTGATCAGGACTGTATGACATCGGCGTACCTGCAAACTAGGATCACTTCCGCTCTGACACAATCTCTGAAAACAACAAGCGACTCACCGAAGTTAAACTGGATTCAGAAAGCCGCTCTTGACAAAGCAAGATTATCAGAAAGCACTTCATTCCAGAACGTTCTGATGCTCAAGGTTAGTTATTGACCTTTTTATTGAAAGCGTATAGCTCGTGGAATCATCATTTGGAGATGACGATTTGGTAAAATTGTATTTTCCGTCATTACATTTTCCGTCATTACATTTACTATCTTTGACAAATCCGGAAAGTCGCTAGCAAAGATAGTACCGATCTTTGATCATAAAACATATCCCACATATGAATTATAAGAATTCAGTGATCACAAATGTTTGCGTTCTGGTTTGAACCAATTGTAGGAGATAGAACTTGAAGATCTGAACACACATTAACAGGTGTCAGACTCCTTGACGAATGTAGCAGCTAGTATCATATCAGATATAGACCGTGATGGTAACGCAGCCCTCAGAAGTGAAACATCTCTTACCGTCTTCTGGGAGCAAATGCTTACGTAAGTCATACTCAATTGTGCAGAGTAATCGTTACAATCGCAATTTTGCACCGTTAAATTATACAGGCTGCTGGCTGGCGTTATATTGAGAATTTAGGCAGTCTTCAGTCTTGCTCGTGATGCCTGGCAAGTTGTAGCGAGAGGGGATGTAGTTAACATTCCTTTTTTACAGTATGATGCCCAGTTGGAGTGATATTCATGTCAGTGACCATAGCTTGTGTAAAATACAGCATAATTTCCTCTGCTCTGACACTAGAGATGTGCCATGTCGGTTCCCTTTTTCCTGGCTCGTCAAAGATAGATTGGACGAGATGAGCACTGGTGTATTCAGACTTAATGAAGAAGGTTCGTTGTAAATCAATGTACGAAGTTACTGATGAGCAGCCTCGCGGCTCCACGCAGTCATTCCATTTGTGAGAATATTCCACACCTTGTCGTTTCGTTTAACTACAAAGCTACAATTGATTACTTACTCAGACGATTTGCTGGAGGACATGTCAGACAATTTCGTGTTGGAGTTCAACAAGTGTAAATTGTATGAATTGTTGAGTGGAGCGAGTCAGGACCCTCAGTTAAGACAGGATTTGAATGAACGTTATCTTTCGGACTATTTGAACATGGTTTACGCCGCTCAATCCGACTTAGAATTCCAGGTTTGTCATGAAAATACAATTATACAACCTTACCCAACGTAGTTCATACACCGTAGAACTATGTTGTATTCAAAGTATCGAAAATTGCATGATATGCGCATTGCGCAATCTCAAGTTCATAATTATAATTTGTACAGTCTTTCGCCAGTATTTCTAGGATATATTAAATAAATTTTCACTTCTCATGGTAACCTTTTCTGCAGATTGCTTACAGGATCTTTGAAGTGCAGCTTCCTGAAGGTTGGCGGGAGAAACATGTTGCCGAGTGTGCTGTTCTGATACAGATATACCACCTGAGACTTGGTGGACAGATCCAGCTAGAGGCTCTACGGAAAACTCTTACTGTTTTCGTGCAGGTAAATCTTACAGTTTTTAATTGATACTTGTATGGAACAAATGTGGGAGTGGACTGGATATTCAGATTGAATAGGATCGGAGATGGAAGCTGCTCCTCGTGTATAATGTCTTTGTATATTTTTAACCATTTTATTCTTCTGCAGGAGATCAATAAAGATATCAGTTGTTTTGAAAACGCTTCACGGTCAGAACAACCTCTCTTCACCCTTTGTGAGATCCTCTTAACTGAAATTGAGAGCTCTATTGACAACGTCATGAGGACCAACAACTTTACCATGCCCATAAAGATTATCATCGGACTTTACGGCGGACACCCTACCGCGTACGCCAGGCTCATGTTAGTCACATGTTTGTTCTATCTCTATTATCAGAGCTAATGAAGCCTGTTACTGAAGGCCCCCGATTTGAAATATTTGAGAGCCTTTGAGATACTGCAGAGGGTGTAGACAATTAGGCTGACCTTGATATTATGATATATGACGTTAACCAATACTCCCAGGAATGGTTGGAACCGAGTTAGATTCAAGGACCTGAACAGAAAATTTGTTGGTAAAATGAACAGCCTCGGAGTGCCTAAAGTTCAAACTGATATTTATTATGTCAAAGTAGAACACGTGAGTCATGTTTCTTTGTCCGTGGATTAGAAGCATCTTGCGAGAATATAACAGGAATGAAATCACTAAATTGTAAAACTCAATTATATCATTATTAATGATACAATAATACATTAAAACTAACATATTTGTGGATTATTAAAACTACTCGATGACTATTCAGGAGTTGGAGGCCCTCACGGTCCAGGAGTCTCTTGAGGGAATTATTACGCAACTACACGACATGATACAACTAGCAGTGGAGGACCTTGCTATGGACACTGATATGATGTGAGCTTGATATCACATCTTACAACACTCGTGTCATACAAAGTTCATTTCTGTTCCTTATTACATACCACTATTTAACATGGCTGTTAAAGTTTTAACTTCAACTCTGCAAATTTTCAGGAATATAATGTGGGTGTGTACTGTGTGCGGTGATTTGACTCACGATCAGGTCGTTACAGCGTGTAGACACGTGTTCTGTAGACCCTGTTTTGAGAACCAGAATATGCAGTGAGTTCTGCTTAATTTAACTATTTAACCCTAATTTATTCTTTACATTTGTCCGCAAGGGGCTTTGAAAGAAACGCACAACTAAGTCAAATGATTTACTTTCTATATCTTTACCATTATACCCCTGTCTTATCAAATTGATAAGTGTAATTATTTCGCAGTTAATTACCATAATGCTAACTTCTCAGATGCTCAAGATGCGGGGATCCTATTTTTGAAGACTCTCCTCCCATCCCAGCTGATCTAGAGTTAGTTCAATAAATTGCACCAACTTTTGTAACTTATCTTATTGAAAAGTAGAAAACAACCAAATCGGAACATTATCACCTAGTGACATTTACCTCGGTATCATACGTTTTACAAGCCTACAAATTATCCACAGGGACCTGGTGGCTTTGGTGAGCAATTGCTGCGGGGAGGCCGTTAGTTTCCTATCTCAAATAATTGTAACATTCCTGAGTGAACAGAGACTTGACCCCAGAATTTTGGAAACTCTTGCAACCCTCGGTGAGATTTGAACTAATTTGTTATAAGTTATCATTTATCTTGGGTTATATAACCGCAGATGTCGAAGTAAATGATTTGGAAGACCTGTCAGACTCTGGCTCTCAGGTGTTCTTGGTGAATTTGTCGACTAAATATATGATATCTCCCAGGAAAGGGTAGAGTGCGTGAGAACAGATTGTTAAGGTCAGTAGCGAATGATAAGCTAGAAGCCCTACAAACCCTCATTTTCACCATGTTCGTCAAGAATCAACTCACATATCGCGAGTGAGTATTTAAACATTTACGGTTTTATAATCTATTCCACGTTCTGTAAGACGTGCTCTATGTCAGATCTGCGAACGTTACCAAATAACGTTTCAAATGGCTGAAATCTACTTTTCCAGTCCTGTAGTAAGCTGAGATTATGGTTTTAAATTAATTTCTCATGATCGGATATAACCAACTATTACCCCTGCAGTGACTACAGTGAGTTCATATCCCAATCTTGTCACTTACAAGACCAGACTGTTAACGTTACAACGCTCGCAAAGTTCGTCACCATCACTCAGGTGAAGATTTTAATGTTCTGCTCTCACACATATGACCTGTCTTTCATTTGAATGAACATGAGGCATGTAGTGTAGACCACAAAGCGCGTCTGTAACGATAATTTAAAATAACTTCTAAGAATCCTACATTCCTAATATATAATATATAATATAACCCTTTCCCAACCCTTTCCTCCAGGATGTGGTGAATACCAGACTAGATATTCCCCAACTGATCAACATGTACAATGACTTAGTTGAATATGAAGGAGTGGAATACATACAGCGCACTGTACAATCTGTTTCTGGTATCCGCAGAGTGTGAGTCCGAGTACTGAATAATTTATGCTACGGAGACAACTTATTTTTACGACAAAATATACAGTTTCATGATGAAGAAAACTTGAAATTATTCATCACAATCCCCCTAATTTTGCACTGTAATTTTAAGTCTTTGTGATGATTTAATGTTGATAATCAAGTGTTCCCAGTTTAAATGAGTACACTCAGTTTGTTTAATAAAGACGCGCTTTATAAAGACAAACCTTTAAATGAAAATAATTAAAGACGCTGAAGCCTTCGCCAAAGTGAACCGTTTTTATATAACGAACTGAGTGTATCTGAAAGACTATTTATTGCGGGTTGATTTTCTCTCTTAATATTAACAACAACAAATATCCAGGCTGACGATCCTAGTAAAAGAAGTAAGTGAAGTGTTGGATAGGCCTGCCACACCCTTATCTGTGTACCTGCAAGAGTTGAGGGCTAGTCTCTCCACCATGCCTCCCAGACAAGTCTACACTCTTAAACTATTCTTCCTCAAGCAACTCTTCGTTGATAGAGGTACTTTTGTTCGGCTTAGATCTCTTAAAGTTTGACTAAAGTAAGTATTTATTTTTTGGTATCAGAGACTTATTTAAATGCCAAAACAGGGGTTTAATTCTGTCATTAAATGTTCTATTATCACCGTCAACTTCAGGAGTGTCAGTGATCTCCAAGGTTATGAAGGATGATAATTTGAGTTGGATATCACCTGTTGAAGATGCGGAGACTCAGGAGAACGACCTGTTCACTCTTCTCGGGGCGGGATACACTTCCTTAAGGTATCAGAATTCAGTTCATATCCTTTAAAGTTTTAGTTTATACCTTATGGTTGAGCAAAGCCAAGATACTGCTAGTGATTTTAATTATTGAAATCGGTTTAGGAAACCAGATCAGAATGATAACTATAAGCTAGTGCATAATTCAAGGTACATGAAATCAAGTACTAAATCCCTAGATTAAAAAATAGCAGTTCAACATATTATAGTAAAATTACTTAAGAGAAACTGCGCGCTTTTTGTTACTGTCTATCGTGTGTTAGGAATGAGTTGGCCGTGAGTAATGGTACGAACAACGCTGATGATGTAGTGGAGAAGATGGAGGCTGAGGAGTGTACCACTCTACATTCAATTGCAGCTACTTACTACGTTCTCAGGAACAGTCCCATTCCCAACAACATCAAAGAATTGGTAACGCTTATTCAACTTCTTTTTTGTGGACATAAAGAATAGTTTACTTCATTTTTTAGACCGACTGATCAGTGATCCTAAACATTGGACTACGGCAAATTATTATAAGTAGCACTATTACCGGGTGTTTTCACTTTACAGTTCACATGTTTTCATGTTTTGACACTGATTCTATTTGAACCCCAGGTGCGCGGTACACTAAGGCAAGACAGCGAGAAGAACTGTTTTACAGCTCTTTGTACCGGTGACCCGGATCCTAACACCCTGTCCGGAGTGGATCTGAGGAGAGTTGATCCGTTCAGAGGACCTCTTACTCTGCTCTATCTGACTCTGCAGATACGCTGCAAACATCCCTTCCTTAGACTGCTCGAGGTAAGGACCTTCAGAATAATGCTGCAGTGTACTGTTCATGGAGTGTTCATCTTAACAACCGTTATCTGCTCCAGTGCTAGCTGATCATAGTCATACCCTCGTTACTGTTACAATTACTTAAGTATTATAATATGGTGAAGGTCTTAAACATTTGAATATTTCAGAGTATAAGAATGTACCCAGAACAAAGTGAGAACAAATTCCTTCCCGGTATGAGAGATAATATCCTTTCTGACTTTATTGGCAATCTCGCGGAAGGGTAAGTTTAATATTCATTACAAGTGTAGACCTTTCATTCAAGCCAATAATTTAAGTAATTGGGGGTTTCTTTTATCTTAGTAACCAATGCAAGATTCAGTGGTATTTCTGTAATTAAAAAGAGATTTAAAATCACCAGCTCCCAAAAATGGAAATGGTATCGTTGTACTAACGGTCACGCGTACGCCATCAACAAATGTGGTCGTCCTATGCAGCGAGGGAGATGTGCGTGTGGAGCGGAGATTGGTGGAGACAACCATCAGTTTGTAAACAATACCAATACCATGGAGGTTACTGATGCCAACAATATCGGATTGGAAGAAAAGGTTAATTGTTATAACACGATGTGATGGTACTCAATATTGCAAACAGATTAATCTGAATTCCCAGTTTTAAATGACACTTATAAGATCATTGTATGACCCATATTCCAATTTCCAGCCCATTCCATCATGATCACTGAACCCTTATTTCTCTGCAGAAACACAGAATACTCCCAAAACTAAGTTCTCCCTCCCTCAGGGATACAACCTGCTGCCCCCTGGTGTCCGGTTATTAACTGACACGGAACGAAGTATACCTCCTCTACTTCTTAATATTATCAGATGGTTCATACACGCATCATATCTCTTATCGGAAACAGCTGATCAGTATAAAGACAGAATATTCAAGCTGGGAAACCAAAATCTATCCACCTTCCTGCTGGAGAATATGCAGCGCGATCTGGAAGGTATAGGTTCTTTAGTGCGTGATATAGTGAATCAGTAGCAATTCGCCATAAATTTCTCAATTCCGTCAATAAGAAAATGTTCCCCATCTTCTACTTTGATGATGATTGCTGATCCAATACTCCTCTCTTTAGGAATGAGACTGCATCTCAATGCTGGACCTGATGAGTGCGTGCTATTCTTGGTGAAAACGATCATATCTCTGACCGTGTCCGCTGAAAGTCGTAACTACATCTGCAGTTCGAAGCCAGATAGGTTTGTTTCATACTGAGTACCAGCTGACATATACTTAGAATTTATAAACATATACTGGGGCATTTTATTGAGCTTAATAGCTCTCATCCAGAGAGCTGTAGCTTCAACACTAGGTGGTGCTGACGAAATAAACCACAATTTAAATATGTAGTGAAAGTTTCAGTACAAGTACATGATTATTGATCAATACAGCTACACACAAATTCCACCCATTCCATCAGAAACAACGTGGAAGCGTCGATAGTCGCCGCAGCACAGCCGCTTCTAGAAAACCCAACGGGTGTGATTAGAGATGCTCAGGTACTGATTGTACACGACGTGAATGTAGCTACAGACCCTCTGGTCAAACAGGTATATAGCGGTGAAGTCTAACCAAAGGTGATGAGGTATGCAAATCTGAAACGTCCACCTCGACCATGTTTTAACACTCGATTTTTAGTTCGTCCTCGACGTTTTTTTCGACAGTCGACAACTTTTAGTTCGCCCGTTTGTTTGTTTCCTCGACCATAAATTTGAAAGGCGCCTGCAAAGTCGTCTCATTCTACTTTTTTCAAACTTTAAAAAACGACAACCGAGAATGTGTATGTAATTTGAAATAATGTGCCTGTAAATATTGAATGTTAATTGCAGCAAATTCCACATGATTGACAAGCATGTGACAAATGTGAAAATACAGATTTCAGAATTTCAAGATGGTTGATTTGCTCTGGTTCCTTCACTGTTATACCGGGTTTTTTTTACAACGCTGACAGCATTTTTAATCATCAAAACTGATCATAAAAACCTAATAATAGCATGGGTTTTTAATTCTTCTATTAGGAATCTGCAATACATTGATCACTCAGATTACCTTTTACATTCGATTATTCAAGGAATTCATGAAATGGAATTCTAAACAGCCAAGCAATTCATACGAATACGATCACTTTCAGCATAGCCTCTCTAATAAATTCGATAATTTAGGGAATTCTTGAAATGGAATTCATAATATATGATCATTGCACTATCAGCATTACATAGCCTCTCTGACAATTATCGATTTCTATCTTCCTGAGCTTATTCCTCAAGGAGCTACTTTTCTCTCTGCATTTTCAGAATATAAGCCATATTTTGTCAACCGTGTAGGCTCGTCGCTGTTAATGTTGTTCGTTGTGTTATGTGTAAACATGTCTGTCGCAAAGCTATCATGTGTCAATTCGCAAAGAACGTTATTTTTCCAAATATTCACGAAAGGCTCCCACATACTACAGTAATACCCCGATTTACTGCAAATCCCGATTTACCGCGACTTTAGCCTTTCTCCCAAACTCCGCGGTGAATGGGGGTATTATTGTACCTTGGTTTTTGCTTGGTTCGGGTTTCAGCTAATCTCAAGTTTACATTTGTGTTTGTAATAACCACCTTTTGGCAGTTGTACGAGTTTGACGACCCACCGGTCCAACTAACCAGCAGTGACTACCATTGTCGACCTGAACTTTGGAGGAACTCTCAACCGCTCAACCTTACTCTGTTCTGCAACAGCTTCACTAACTCTGTTGCAGCACACGAACAAGACAGATACCCTACTGTTAAGACTTTTGTTGATATTAGGGAACAAGTCCATCTCCTTGGGGTTCGTAACATTCCTTATCGTTATGATTTGTAGCAATTCTTACTGTTATTTGATCAGTGATTGGCCTTTCAAATTTGATGGTGAAAATGTTGGCTAGTTCCAGTCAAAACCTTCTTCAATTTATAGAGTTGATAACTAATAATTAATAATAATAAATAGAATTAATAGATGTGGATACTGGTGGGGAGGTGAAACACATTTGTTTACTTTAATAGTGAGCACATGTTCGGCGGGTTGAGGAGGTGAAACACATTTGTTTACATTTTTAGGGTAAGCACATGTTCGGCGGGTTGAAGAGGTGATACACATTTTGTATTATAGAAGGCTTGTAACACTTGTAACGCTTTCTTGTTACCCCCCTTTGAAGGCCCCGAATTATTTTCTGAACGAAAGCTCAAAAATAACCGAGAAATCGACCTTCTTATTAACTCATTTTGATGACTGTTTCTGACCTAAAATTGCACGAAAAATCGATTTAGCTAGGTTTCAGAACCTATAAACACTTCCTTATCCCTAAAAATTGATGTTTTATAGCTAATACGAGCAACAAGCAACATATGTTTTGATCCTTCGGTTCTACTCATGACCTAGGCAGTAAAGCTGAACCCGACAGATCGAGGCAATCCTCACCTTAACTGATCAAACTAGTACTAACACACTTCTCAGATATAAATGTTCTTTGCGATACGTTTATTGCAGCTTTGCAACTTGAGTGAAGACCAGAGT
Source organism: Bolinopsis microptera (assembly GCF_026151205.1). NCBI lineage: Eukaryota > Metazoa > Ctenophora > Tentaculata > Lobata > Bolinopsidae > Bolinopsis > Bolinopsis microptera. The sequence goes on along the minus strand of NC_087076.1, from coordinate 11,336,222 downwards.
ACGAAAACACACAGCAGGTTAGCAACTCACTTTTGGTGACTGTTCCTCACGAACATTCTGATCCTGCAACATATATAAACAAGGATATCGTCTCCTTAACAAATCGAACAGGTACTATCAAAATTTCTAGAGCACAGCATGATAACAAAGTCAAAAGAAACACAATGAAGGTAGGTTACCAACACCACAATATAACAATCATACTAAAAATTGAATTAAGTTTATTCTGACGACGGGCAGCCCTGATGTGCTCCGTGATCCTCAACGAGCGACCACTTGTAATAGAGGTGGTATGTCACGTGACACCGATCCGTCCAATCACAAACAGGAAGAGTGACCAGATCGATATCGTGTGTTTACTTTCCTTATCTTTATTTGACCCTCTGTTCAAATTGTTATCTCTATCACATCTCGGCTCGGTAAGGTCCGCGTGCAATATCTGCACTGCGGTAAACACGCCATGATAACGTCATGAACTTGAAATAGTGTGATTGTTGTACTTATATAACCGTACCCATTGCCCACGTACAATACAAACTGTTGGGGGGGGGGGGTTGAAGATAAACAACCGATCTTGATAGTGTGTCGGTCGCTCCTCCTATTCAGCAAGCTCGACAAGTTTAGGTAGACCTGGTCATTTAAAAAAAATCACTGTCCACCTCCCTTAAAAAAACAGGGTTGACAAGTTGGGCACACACGAATGGGCACACACGAATGCGATGTCGCTCAGATAAGGCAATATCTTCGCCACAACTTTGTTTCCCAAAATCTTGTACCGCTTCAGATAGCCAATGGAGCGTTCCACGTGAATGCGGGCGATGCTTACTTTTCTGCTGGCAGCTACTTCTTCCGGCGTGAACTGAGTCTTGCTCCACATCACCTCTGGGATGTTAAGTGTAACTCCTGAAATTTAATTCGCTTTTTATTCCGCTTATTCTTAACTAACCGGACGATGAATAATCACTCTACACTCAACTATTACGTGACGTTACAACACGTTCTCTAGCTGGCTCTGAGTAACTGCTTACTGCATGCAGGATTTTAAATAGAAATTTGAATAGTGTACAGCAAAGCTCTAACCCATGATCCGAAATAAAATGCAGCTGGTAAACGATCTAAAGACGGGTCCACTGAACGAACCGGACGCGGATTACGCACGTTACGTGCACCAAAACGGCATATTTAGATTCTAAGACTAAGAGGAAATTAAATTCACGTCGCTACATGCACAGTTAATTTTTAAGCACGAACACAGTAATCATGTGGTAGCATGGATTTAAACAGACAAACAGTGTTATTTGCAGTAGCATCAGTTAACGATGGAGTACGTTTTCAGTTTGCGGGCCTAAATGTAAAGGACCGTCAATGTGGCCAAAAATACGATACGAATATGTATGTACGGTACCAGCTAAAATATCTGTCAGTACAAGTATATACAGCAAAGCTCTTACCCATGATCCGAAATAAAATGCAGCTGGTAAACGAACTAAAGAGGGGTCCACAGGTCCACTGAACCATTTCAACAGCGCACCCATTACCCGTTATCGATTTTATCAATACTTCCGTATCTCATCTAAAATAAACACCCCGCACACAAAATGAATTCCATTGACTTTGAGGGCAAGTGCAACATTTAAAGTTACACAAACTCTTATTACAATTGTGAGAATGATTCCAAGTTTACATATTTAAAACGGCAATGACTGATTACACAGCACAAATTGAAATTTTGAGTGTCTAACCTGGTAAAAATGAACTGCACCATGTTGAACTAGTACTTCAAATCTGTCATGTATAACCATGCTTGTCCTCCTGTACACTGCAAGTGCCTCCTCCTGGAACATACAGTTCTTGTCAGTGAAGTCGTGTCCTATATTCCGTTTTCAAACACTTACTGTCTAAGTTAAGCAAAGGAGCACTCATGGATATATGTTAATGTTCCGTTCATGATTGAACAGTTAGCATCACAGTCAGTTGGAGGAGCGACCAACACACTATCAAGATCGGTTGTTTATCTTCAACCCCCCCCCCCTCCCCCCCCCCCCCCCCCAACAGTTTGTATTGTAGGTGGGCAATGGTGAGCAATGGGCACGGTTATATAAGTACAACAATCATGGCGTGTTTACCGCGGTGCAGATATTGCACGCGGACCTTGCCGAGCCGAGATGTGATAGAGATAACAATTTGAACAGAGGGTCAAATAAAGATAAGGAAAGTAAACACACGATATCGATCTGGTCACTCTTCCTGTTTGTGATTGGACGGCTCGGTGTCACGTGACATACCACCTCTATTACAAGTGGTCGCTCGTTGAGGATCACGGAGCACATCAGGGCTGCCCGTCGTCAGAATAAACTTAATTCAGTTGTTAGTATGATTGTTATATTGTGGTGTTGGTAACCTACCTTCATTGTGTTTCTTTTGAATTTGTTATCATGCTGTGCTCTGGAAATTGTGATAGTACCTGTTCGATTTGTTAAGGAGACGATATCCTTGTTCATATGTTGCAGGATCAGAATGTTCGTGATGAACAGTCACAAAAAGTGAGTTGCTTACCTGCTGTGTGTTTTCGTACTCTGGTCTTCACTCAAGTTGCAAAGCTGCAATAAACGTATATCGCAAAGAACATTTATATCTGAAAAGTGTGTTAGTACCAGTTTTATCAGTTAAGGTGAGGATTGCCTCGATCTGTCGGTTTCAGCTTAACTGCCTAGGTCATGAGTAGAACCGAAGGATCAAAACATATGTTGCTTGTTGCTCGTATTAGCTATAAAACATCAATTTTTAGGGATAAGGAAGTGTTTATAGGTTCTGAAACCTAGCTAAATCGATTTTTCGTGCAATTTTAGGTCAGAAATAGTCATCAAAATGAGTTAATAAGAAGGTCGATTTCTCGGTTATTTTTGAGCTTTCGTTCAGAAAATAATTCGGGGCCTTCAAAGGGGGGTAACAAGAAAGCGTTACAAGTGTTACAAGCCTTCTATAATACAAAATGTGTATCACCTCTTCAACCCGCCGAACATGTGCTTACCCTAAAAATGTAAACAAATGTGTTTCACCTCCTCAACTCGCCGAACATGTGCTCACTATTAAAGTAAACAAATGTGTTTCACCTCCCCACCAGTATCCACATCTATAACTCGAGGTAATCAAACTACTTCGTCTGAACCCCTCCACCCTCAGCTGTTACCGAAGATATTGGACTTCTTCAGACGTCTTCTGTCTCGATACTCATATAAAAGCAGTTTGGAGGAAGCAAGAAATACTCCAATAAGAGATGTTATCAAGGATGACCCCATCTTGGAAGAAGGATTTGCTGCGTGGGCTCAGGTGCGGAATTTTTATATTAATCACTGTATTATTTACTAAAACCCCGATTAAGAATCTTAACAGTAGCAACTGAAATGATAGCTACATTTAATTTTGTGTACTGTGTATAGCATTTCAGCTGTATCAGCAACCAGTGCACATTTTAGAATCATAAATGGAAATTATAACTACTTTGTTTTCACAGGCGTGGAAGGAGATTAATGTAGAGAGCACCAAGTTTGCGATCCCAGAAGCGTACAAAAATAAGAAGGATATCAGAGATAATGAGCCACTGTCTCTCTTCCTACCTGAACCTGTTGCTAGAGAAGGGATATGTTGTCTCCATCTGCTTGATGTTAGTTGCTTTGTTCTCCTCTTTCATCCCCACTTCACATTGCCGACTTCTTACCAATTGTAAAACTGTCAAAGAACAGTTTTTGTAAAGATTAATACATTGCATATCCTCATTTTTAGTACATGGTTTTGTTTTTCAGACCCTGATTGCGTTACACAATAAGCTTGTTAGACATACGAAACGCAAGAATGTCAAACTGTCAGATAGATTTCTCAGCGTAGACTACGACCCGGAGAGAACCTACCATGTTCTTGTTATATTCTCATTCTGTCAGACTCGTCGGTCAGTAATATTCACTTCAATTTATGTTATTCAATTATATTTTGAAGCTAACAAATCTGTAAGAGGCGAAAATACTGTATACTACATTATGAACATTCCAGCGTACTGTTTCACTGTTTTGCTGAATTAAACCTGCTGTATTAACTAATTAAACCTGCTGTATTTAATTAATTAATTAACTAAACTGACTTGCCAGGTAAACACAGGGAGGTAAGATTCTCTTACGGAGTATTTGAGAGATACCTAAAGGACGAGGTACTGGGCGGGGTACACCCCATATTAGACTCCATCAAGCAGTTCACAGATCACGACACCTTCAAGATGACGTACCGTGAGGATGTCACGTGGTTGGAGCTGTGCAACAAGCTCCACGCTAGGGAACCTCAGCACAGGATACCGGATACTATCAAGATAGAGTTTGGAGATATTAGAGCTGCTAATGAAGCTAAGAAGGCACTGGCTACTGCTATCGGCTACATCAGAGCTGGTACGAATTTTGGAGTTTGGATTGTGAAATAATGGGTTTTTAATATGTGTAGTATGTAATATGTATGCTATTTAAACAGTTAAACTCTTTGACATCTGTTCTATTTTGATTTTATTAAAACACTCGATGGGTGGTGTATCAAATATTTTAAGCAATAGTTGTTGATAATTCAGAGGAATCATAATTGCAGGTCTTGGAAGTGGATCCCCTAACGAGAGTTTGATCAGATTTATGGAGCGTATTGGGTCCTTCAAAGAACATTCCAACTACTCAATACCAGATACCCTAAAGAAGTGTCACGTGTTGGATGCTTGGTACCTGGCCTACTTCTACAAGTCTTACCGCAGCACTTACGATCCGTTTGATAGCATTAATATGGTCACTACACCACCTCCTGAGTCTCACGAGTGGTTCACTGGCAAGAATCATAAGATCATCAAGATATGGCTGGTAAGATTTCAAATCATTTGTTATATGATCTGTTACATCATATATGCTCCTGGATTAACATTGTTATAATTTACAATTCACAGTGGTCGGAACTCTGATGTATAATATCGGGAAGGAGTAATGCTATTAAATCCAAAATCATGAATAACAATGAATTTATTTGCAGATGGAGTTACACCGATTCCTGATAGATTGGATGGTCCTGAAACCCTCAGAGGATACGGAAGGTAGTGTTAGTTATGAAGGTATGGAGCTAATGGAATGTCTGGACTTCTTCAAAGAGAGGACTCTGTTAGCGAGATCTGAGAACGAGGAACCAGAGTTACCCGATCTACCTGAGTGTTTGAACTACGAGCACTCGGTAGCTTTCTGGTTGGCTTTAAAGGAATCTTGCCTTAAAGTTTAAGAAAAATTAGAAGCACCGGGACATTGGGACGTGAGAGCCCTGATATTGTTTGTTTTTTTTTGTAAAATTTTACGCTTTTAATGATTCACTTTTAATCCAATATGTGATAATCACGTAATGGTCACATTGATCGTTTTTAATCATTCTTGTTTTTGCAGTGTTTGTGCAACGAACAATGAACATGGTGGAAACATTTTTATAGAATTTTTTAATGCAAATACTTTGATCAAGTTATTCGTTTCTGTAATAAAAACGGGCAGTCAATATCTTCATACGACTTTTTATGAAAATTGTGTTACGTGGTAATCGTTTTTTCATAGCATATTAGAATGAAAGGAATTTTCTTATTTTCTTATTTTCTAGAAGATTTATTTTTTAATATTTTTCGCAAAATCATAGTCACTACTGACTAGTACTACTATACGTTCGATCTAGTTTTAACTTAAACTGTTTAGTTGGGTCTAGCTTGAATATTGATCGCACTTTAATTGTTTGGTGTCACTTTAAATAGTGTTGTTTAGATAATCTTATCGAAAATAGATTTGTATCGCGCTATCAACCACGCAGTTATTGAATTGTTGCGACATGGTACTGGTACTGGATAATATGTATTTTAACAGTTGAATGTTGAATTGGTTAATAGTTGAGTTGGTATAACTATAATACTGTACCATTATAACACAACGTGCTAATTGTTTTGATCATTATTGATCATGGTAATTACAACACAAAAGTAAAAGTGGTGTATAACTTCTCTACGAAATCACTGGTGGAACTAATTTCAAACCCCGAAATCTCAGCTTTAAACCTAGAAATTGGACATAACCCACCAGCTGATATGTAAACGTTGTATTTTCGCACCATAAATTATTACGCTAGTGTAATGTTGACACATGAACAGACTGGCAGTGGTAATGGGTAACCAATTAGGGGCCATTACTTAGGACGTCCGGCAAATAGGGAGGGGGTGGTTTTGGAATTTCGGACAAATCCGGACAGGGGGAGGGGGGTGGTTTCTGAAAATCTGGACGTCAGGAAATTTTGGCAGAATTAACGAAAAAGTCCCATTTATTTCAACTCTTCGACACTAATTACTTTGTAAGTTTAGATCCCTGTATTTTGAACGAGAAGTCGATCGCCAGAGCAGCTCATGAGAGCCAAGTTTTATTCGTACTCTTAAAAGTAGCTGGAAATCCGGACGTCCGGGGAAGGGGGTGGTTTGAAAATCCGGACACACCCGGAGGTGGTCTGCATCTGAAAATCTGCAACTTTGGCGGACGTCCTAAGTAGATGCAAGATGGTCCCTTAAGGAATACGGAGGCAGGAAAGGGGACGCAAAAATTGACCAAAGTGATTCGTGTAATATGTGAACACGACACTATTATATGCATTGCACTCTATTACTCTTGTATCATGTCACATGTCGTGAGTCGTGACCCCCATTGTCGTTTCACTTAGTGGCCCCAGTATCAGGGCACTCGTGCGCGGCGGACCCACAACGTATGGCAAATATACTCCCCAAATTACGCGCATTGTAATGCAATGTCAAAGACAAATGTGCTTCGGATGGTGGCGATTACGTTTTCACCTCTTGAGGGAATCCTACGCATGTTGTTAACTGTCAGACTTTGGACGAGGAAATGTTCTCGCGCCGTACGTTTATTATGGTAAAGCATTTCGGTACCAGAACGATAAATCTGTTTAAAATAAAAAGTTAAAAAGTTCGAAAATAGAGTGTTTTAGTGAATAACTTAGAATATATTTTTGATTTTATCAAGGTCTGACTGATAGATTTTCTTTAAACTTTCCAGATAGTTACAAGGCTATATGACGGATAATGTGTGAGAGTTTGGGAGAATTTATATGTGCCAAACTTGAGATATAATGACTTCAAACACAAGAAAATATGTATATACAAGATATTGCGAGCGTCCTGTTACTCTCTTAGATGCAATATCTGTAAAGTATTGGATGAGAACTGATTTTAAGTAAGGATTTTAAATTAAGTTCAGGATTATAAAAAAATTCTCCGATTTGCAGTTCGAATAATATGTGCTTGTGATGCATCCGGCATCAGCATAATCTCAGAGGAAACATCTCTCGCGTGCATATCTTTTTTATCTTTTTTAGCAGAACTCTTTCCTCAGAAAGTCACCGAGTAAAAATGAAAAAGTCAGATGACTGTAACAAAGCAGCAGAAATCCCACACATTAATAGCCCTCTCTCATCACTATGCTTATTATCAAACATGTCAATCTTACAAATGTCAACAATCCTAAAATAATTTAGAACCGAAACGTGATCCTTTGTAAAATTATATGTCCCAATAATCAAATTGACTTGTACTCAAGTATAAAGTTAAACAATTTACTCCAATAACCACGGTCACTAGCAAGTTCTCTCAAATGGAGAATATCATCATACGACTCCAGCAAGATGAAGCGCTTCCAGAGGTCAACCTTCAGGTGGTGCAGGAGGTTACGTATGTGAGCCCCGAGTCTACCAACTTCACTACACATCTCGACAGCAAAACACAGCGCAGCTTGAGCTGGTGATCTTTCATCGCTCCTCAGTATGTGTCCTAGCATCTTCCACCTAGATAACTCAGCACGCTCAGACATAGGGATAGAGTTACTCTGTTTGTAGAGGGTATCTTTGGACATCATACTGCGTGGCCAGCTGACATTCATGATCTTTCTGAGGTGGTTACGGTGACATGCATCTAGTTTGTCCCAGTACGATTTAGGCATTCCCCAGCAACTAGAGTTATACATGAGGATAGATACTACTTGGGCCTCATAGACCTTCAGCTTCTTCTGTAGGGGGATCTTACTCTGGCACCAGACCTTCTTGAAGTTCTGGAATGCTACATTGGCTAACATGATTCTTCTGGTGACATCTTTCCTACTTTCTAGCAGAGAACCCAACAACTTGCTACTGCACCATTCTTCATTCATTCTAAGGGGTTTACCATCATCTATGACCTCATCTTTCCCAGCTATGTAGACGTGTACATCACTATGCTGAAATTAAAAATATAATTTTTGACTGTACAATGGTAAGTAACTTTTCAAATCTCAATCAGGTTTTAATTATCTCAGTTACTCGCCAGATTTTGAACGATTAGGCGCTAGACAGTATGATTCTAAAGATTTACAATCTTAAATTTTGTACTACCTTTGTTCATCCTTAGAACAACATTACGAAGTACTCCAGCGGACGAAGTACTCCAGCGGAGGAAGTACTCCAGCAGACATCTGAGCAGAAACGATTTCACTCGACCAAGGTACTGGAGCTGAAAAATTTTGAGTCATATTTCTTTTGTAAACAAGTGAAAAAGAAGTACTAAATTACAAACAATGTCATTAAGCTTATTAGCGATCATGGATGAAGATAACAATGTAATTAGGAACAATGTAAACATGGAATGCAGCATCGTATTGATTGAGTGGGTCTCAGAATTAATTTGAAGATAACACACTTTAAAAAAAGTTTAAAGCAGTCGGTCGGATTAACAAGTAAAAGAAATACAGTAGTCCCGGTAATAAAGCTTTAATATAATACTCATGAGGAACAGTGTGTAAAAAATAACATTAAAATAATTTACTGGCTAAACATTTCAGGTTACTAAATGATTGAAAGTGCCTGTGTACTACTGCATAGTACATAATACTGTGTAGTGTGTACTATTTACTGAGTTATATTAATATATCGTGTATTGCTGGGAAGGCTGTTAATTTAGGATAGAGTTATTGTGGCACTTATATCAGTTTGTTCTTTTGTAGTTGTTCTCAAACTGCTGAGTAAAAGTTTTACAACTTAAAAGCAGTGTTTATAATTTAATTTATTATTGTTATTATTTCAAATATAACAAAAGCTTGGCGGTCGATCATAGTTTCGCAACGTCTATCCCAAATTTAAAATTATTCTACACAGCCCACCTGTATAACATCAACCCAGGAAGTTATTAAAAGCAAAGCAGCGTGTACGAAACCATAGTATCAAAACTTCCTTTTCTCTTAATCTCTTAAAATATTGTACTAAGAACTAAAACAAATTCAATTGGGAATTGAAAGCAGTCTTCATTACGAAATTTAATACACATGACTCACTCCATGCACTAACAAAATTAAAATAATAGACCGAATAGAAATTACATCAAAGATCAATTAACAAGTATATTAATTGAGTGTATCATTAATTAAGTCCTCCAAATCCAGAGCACTGGAAGAGAGGCTGGGTTGAGTGATAAGTGAAGAAGTGAGGAAAGCTCATTATAATGATTACGTGAACATGTTACATGCTAGTGGAATGAGTATACTAGTATAGATACACCTGTAGGTACTTCAAGGGGCTTTCCAGAGACTGATGAAAAGGGTGATGGGCTTATATTACAGTATTTCGGTTGTAGTTGGAGCTAGGAGAGAAGTTGCCAGGGTTTGGAGAGTAATTTGTTGTTAAGGATTCAGACAGCCTGACAGGAAACAGTTACCAGAGATTTTGACGCTCCCGTTGGATTTATTTTTTTCACTTCTCTCCCAAGATGTGTATCGCGATTATTGACGTCCTCGGCGATTTTAAGTATGGTCTTCCTAATATCCGTAGAGTTGAACCAGAATCTGTTGGGGGTCGTTTCCACCACTAAATGCCCAGAGAAACCCAAAGCATAGAGGTCCACACGAGAAGTTATCCGTCTGCTGTTGGCACGGCATGGCATTGATATATTTCACATTCCTTGCTGTTGGATGTTCTTCTTTTGAACAGACGAAAATCCGGTAACCATCCTCAGGCGATTTAGTTGCTACAGGAACTAGCAGGCGATTATCGATCTTCGTTGCTGGCTCTATTTTCCTAAACTCTAAAGAGTGGAGGAATGGTAACAGGCTTCACTCCCTATTCCACTCACTGACTGGTCGAGAGGCCGACTTCCAGCCCCCTCATTACTAGGGGGCCCAGGGAGATCAGATCATGTCACTAATTAGTGACGTATAATTAGTAATGTGATCCATCAGTAGAATTTAACTAACCTAGAAATGGTAGAGTTCACATGTACATCATAGCTGTGCATTAAGAAGTAAACATGATCTTTAAGATTTGACCGCTCGACTCGTATAACTATATCACATAAGGGACAGGAGCTCTTGCTAAAGAGGGGTTCTTGTATCTAGGGATGTGAGACGTGCGTGCCAAAGGCATGCAACGGGAGTGAGCTGATCAAGTGTTCTTAGGTATATTATATACTGGAAGATGATAGACAATAGTATCGCATTCTATCAACATGCCTACCTTCTCCAAATTCATCTCTGGTCGGACAGGATGTCAACAGCTACTCGACTCTGATGGATACATCTACTCCCGGAAGAAGGACAAGTAAAGGATTCAGCCCTCAAGTCTGCCTGGCTTTCACAGAGGATTTAAATCCCGAGTTCATCGCCCAAAGCCCTCTGTTCAAGAGTATGTGCGAGCTATCAAAGATCAGCAAGTCATTACCGACTTTCACATCGACAGGTTGAGTGTTGGCAAGACACCCGCTAAGAGGCGAAGGAATTACCATACCCAACTCCACGATATCTGTTCTTTTAGTATTGTGTGTGTACTTGTTAATTTAAATCAAAACTAAGGGGTAAAACTGGGCTAGATATATAGGGTAGAGTTCACATGTTCTGTAAATCGTAGCTGGTGGATCACATCACTAATTATACGGCACATCACTAATTATACGTCATATAATGATCTGACAAGCAGCACTTGTCACAAGAGACAAAGGATCTCATCTTGGAGCGGAGTAAGGTCAAGCAGAAATGCCCATGTGATGGATTCAATTATAGATCTGAGTATTCTCTTGCTAATAAGCGTGTTAAGAAGAGCTGTAAGAAGGACGATGAGAACTGGGCTTTACGGGTTGCAGCCGATCTGGAAACAGCTTCTTCACACGGTCAGCAGAGGGAGGTCTGGCAGATGATCAAGTCCTTGTCAGGCAAGAAGAGTCGGAAGTCAACTGCTGTCAGAGATAAAACCGAGAAGTTGATTTCTGACCCCGCTGCTCAACGAAAACGATGGGGTGAGCACTTCGCTGAACTACTAAACCCGCAGATAGGAGACGTGGACCTTTCAGACCTAGACAGTCTAGAGGTCGCACCATGTTTTCCGTATCTGAGTGATAGTGATTTACCCCCTAGCAGAACAGAGATCTCTGAGGCTTTAAAGAGTCTGAAGAATCACAAGAGCTCTGGAATTGATGAAATTTCCAACGAACAGCTGAAGTATGGGGCTCCTGGTCTTTTAGACAGGCTTGAGAAACTGTTTGCACGTGTTTGGGAGACGGAGAATGTGCCAGAGGATTGGGTTAATGGTATCATTGTTATTGTCCCGAAAAAGGTAGATACATCATTCTGCTCGAACAACAGGGGCATAACCCTACGCTCCACGGCATCAAAACTCTATCAGATAATAGTGTTGCGACGGATGAATGCGGGGCTTGAAGAACTGCTCCGAGAGAATCAGTGCGGGTTCAGGAAAAAAAGGTCTTGCATTGATCAGATTTATTCGCTCCGTACTATTATTCACAACAGCATTGAGTTTAACCTCCCCCTGTACTTAAATTTTGTTGACTTTAAAGCTGCATTCGATTCACTTAATCGGGAGTTTATCTGGAAAGCTTTCAGTCATTATGGCTTGCCTTGTAAATACATTCGCATAATGCAAGCATTCTTTTGCGGCACCGTCAGCTCTGTCAGACATAATGGTGAGCTCTCAGATTGGTTTGACGTTACATCTGGTTCTGGGCAGGGGGATATTCAGGGTCCACCTATCTTTAATGTTTGCATCAACCTGCCTGCGCAGCGGGCTGAGAATAACAAAGTGTTGTCACACGGGGCAGTGCTGCAGAGAGCTACCACCAGCTTTGCCCTTTGGTCAGGATACAGTCGTCTTGGATACTGACTATGCAGATGATTTGGCTATCATGGACAACACCAAGGACGGTCTCCAGGAGACGACTGATCTTTTATGCAAGTATGCGGCTCAGGCTGGCCTCAGAATCAATGCGAAGAAATCAGAGGTTATGGCCATCGGCAAGAATACATCACAGAGGCCGTATACTGAAGCATCAACGGTGGACATTACAGTGGGAGACACGGCTATCCAGCAAGTCAGCAACTTCACTTACCTTGGGTCGATTATATCAAGTGATGGGACTATTGACCGGGACTTGTCTGCACGGATCCAGAAAGCCTCAGGAGCATTCAATCAGCTCGGTAATATTTGGAAGAATCGCAATATCCAAACTAACACCAAAATACGGATATATGTTGCAGCGGTTCTAACAATATTACTTTATGGAAGCGAAGTCTGGAACACTACTTCAAAGCAACTACATCGCTTCGAAGTTTTCCATCAAAACTGTTTGTGGAGAATCCTTCGAATTAAATGGTTCCACCGGATGAGCAATGTTCAAGTGTTGGAGCGGGCAAGAATAAACCCGGTTATAACCAACATCAGTGCCAACCGTCTTCGCTGGTTTGGACATGTTTCTAGAATGCCGGACACCAGGCTACCAAAGTATCTACTTGACTGGACACCTGCTCACGGCCGAAGATCACGTGGGCGGCCAAGAAAGAATTGGCGAACCTGTGTCCTGGAAGACGCAGTAACATTTACAGGAGATCCAGACATTGTATTTGATAAGGTCCGAGAGTTGGCAGGAAATCGCAAGCACTGGAGAGAGATGATACGACATAAGCGGCAATTCCTTGGTGCAGGCCACTCGAATGATCGAGGAGACCTTATCAAGTATCAAGTAAGTAAGTATGATCTGACCCCTAATAATAGGGGGGCCTGGAAATCGTGCAGCCGTTTCTCATAAGATGTATGAATGTAACCGACAGCAGTAAGTTCATCCCCGACATGTTATATAATGAATATCTGTACCTATTAAGCTCCTTGTGATTTTGCTCACAAATTGATGTGTTTATTCTATTCCGTAGCAGCTGTGCACAAATATTCAAGCGATGAAATATATCTTATGGATTTTTAAAATTCACCTCGAATGAAATCTGTCAAATAAGATGTACTTATGGCTTACTGGGCGGCGCTCAGCCTGCACTGTCTTTCCGCCGAATCTCTATCTTTGATTATGGACATAAATATGGTAACTTGTGGCTTCACTTGGTTACAGGATGGTCTCTAGGGTTGGATTTCACAGATTGAACTTTGTGGTTCAACAGCTCATCGAAGTTTATAACGCCGCCGAATTTGATGAATTGCGGGATCTCCGGTTTTGAAGAGTCTGCCAGCTTTCCTCCGTATGGTGGCAGCATACCAGGGAACTGCTTCTCGGCATGTCTGGCCACTTGGGAAGCAAAGACCACAACAGATATTGACGGAATATGCTGCCATGATCTAAGGAACTGAACGTAATCCGATGCCCCTTCATGCAGGCAGAGGACCTTAAACCCTACACATATTCATGTGGACACATGACTGTGAGAAGTCCACCACTCTTCCCAGCAATCTGTACAAACTTTTTAGTGAACGAATAGTGATCTGTGTTGTGTTCTATTATCATCTCCACCCGTTATCTCAGTGTCCCCTTCTTGATTAATTTAAGCATGTCAAGCATACCGTTGATGACGTTAGATCCGGTTTTCTGCTTGACGATCGATGTTCCACAAGTCATCAAATTGTATGGGGTAGACATCAGGTTTGCCGTCAGAGCCTTTATCTATTGCTTTCACATCAAAGAGGATGACAGGGGAATGCCTCCCACACTCTCTACAGGACAGGAAGTCTAGAGGTGTCTCCTTCATGCCCATATAGAGTAGGAAGGGATCCCCTAGGGTTGGTAAGGTGGGGACTGTCGGACTCCTTTCGGAAAGATCGACTGTCTCGGATATGGGGTGTCCAAACAATGTCAGTCTGGTGAAGATGGTTTCCAGAAGCTGACAGTCTACAATTGTATGGTCGTTGTTATTGAACCGTGAACACCCCTTCCGAGACATCGGTGTATCGATATGGAGTCTGACAGGTGAAACAGAAATTAACATGTATGTCAACAGTCGTCACTGCCTCCTTCTGTAACCACCTCCCCTGGCTGGTTACAGTGTGTGCAGATTTGCTCGAAGTTTTGACAGGGATTTGACTGGTTCCGTCTTACACATGAGTGGATTCCACTCAGTGGAATGCGTTTGTTTTCCATCGCATGTTTGCAAAACCTCGGTAAAACTCGGCTTGGTAAAGTTTTTATCGTACATTTTGAACGTTAAGATCTGACGGTTTCGATTTAAATCAGTAAAATGTACTACTATGATATGCCTTCATACTAGTGATTTGACTTTACATACTGGCGATTTAGGTACTGTTAGTGTTAAACGACACTGCAATTCAAACATCAAGCATTTGTGAGATCAATAAACGTTGATAGAAGATAAACTGAAGTTTCACCCGGGTAACAGCTGATTATCAAGCCTGGAAACAAGTTATTTAGATGGATTTGAGCATGACGAGTGACGACATATGTAACTCGAGATCACACATAAAATCGGCAATATCCAAGTATCCCGATGGGCGACACGTGTTCACGAACAGTTTTTCCACTTGTACTAACCGATTTGACAGTGCTGCATGTCTTGATATCAGGTTTTTTGATATCAGGCTTCTTGATAACAGGTTTCTTGATAGCAGGAATGCTCTCAATCTTCGACTACTCTTTGGCTGAAAAACAATAGTTATTTCAATGAATGTATATACCAAATGAAAACGAATGTAGGATAGTACACATTGCTGCGATAAGTTATGAAGCGTGTAACAACATACATCGATTCTTTGACATTTGACAAGATATACTTACAGGAAGAAAATCATATGAGCTCGAACTGTATGTATCTTGGAGCAATTTGTTCATTTGTGATGAAATATTGTTCCTGGGAAATACTGTTTGACTTACATCTCAAAACTTATTTAATTTAACTGTTACTATACCTGCCGGCAGGTATAGTAACAGTTAAATTAAATAAGTTTTGAGATGTAAGTCAAAACCATGTAAATCTATTAAGTTGATCTACCAAATAATGGTATAGGTGGTGTCCAACCGTGTCCATGTCGACATCTGTCCGAATTTCGGATCATATTGTAATTTCAGTTCACATTCGTATTTCACAAGCTCACGGGTAATCTCGTGACGTTGCTCCCATTGTTCTAATGCTGATGTGATCCATTGAAATATAATCCTCGATATATGATTGACTAGTTGAGAACAGGAACGTCAGATCGTCCTAGCCGTAAACTTACAAGCTGTCGATCACATCACAGGACATGAGTACATGGGCAATTCCACGTAGTGTAATTCACACTTTGCACAAAATTTAGCTTTTAATTGCATGCTAATTGTAGGCTAACATTAGCAGCATGATAATATAAAGTCAGAATGAAGTTTAAACGTTTGTGATGATGTGGCAACAAAAGTTTAATGTCTATCTCTTATACTTTTTATGTGAGCGGCATTTTAAAAAGTAGGCGTTATTCACAGGCATAATTTGGTGTTTTAGAAATCCTGCCTTAAAATTGCAATTCGTGCCCCAGTGTAATAGCAGAAGTTACAATAAGGCTTGATCACAATAAAGTACACATTTTTTCAACTTCCTATGTCCTTCCTAACATAAATTTGTGGAATGTGTGTAGTACAGGGACAATATAGGAAGTAAACGTTATTCACATTTGGACGTAGTGTAACTCACACTCTGCCCAGTTGCTCTGTTTGTGCGTTGTATTGATGTTTGCTTGTTCTTGATTTGGTTGCTACTATTGTAAAATGGTGAAGTAGACTGACTATTACTGATTTTAAATTAGATTGACTACTAATTGGTCCAATTAGATACTGGTAATGGTGTAGATTACACCCTACTGCCATACCACAGTGGTCCGGGCGCCATACGAGGTAGACATAAGACATAGGCATGACTAAGTGGTATGATATACCACAAAACATGTTTTCTAGGGGTATCTTGCCCCAAAATAACGTTTAAAAAGGTTTTTAGAGTGATTAAATGGATATTTGACCTCAAATATTAATTTTACCTCATTTTTTGTCAAAAATTGCATTTTTTGGCAATTTTTGCCATTTTTTAGGACAAACTACAAAAATAAGTTGCAAATTAACTTTGGTAAGCATCTATAAGTTGATCTATCTGTAAGTATAGGACATTTAGAGTAATCCTAGAAAAATGTACAGTGTAATATTGTGGCATGATTTTTTTATGAGCTCTCAAAGGTTCATGATTAGACAGAAATTGGGTGAAATTTAGAACTTTTTGAATCCATTTTTAGACCATTTTATCACTTATATCAATTCTAAACTACTTCTTTGTGTTTTTAATGTGAAGAGGTCATCAAGAGCTTTAATTTGATACCTCTATACATGGTTTTTGATAAAAATTAGAATTTTTTGGGGCAAAAACACTGCTCTTTTGAGCAAAATTTAGTTACGTGACAAGAAAATAAGGTAATTTTAGCCCCAAATTGCTGATATTTTCTGAAAATAAGCCTTTAAATTACTCAAATAAGTGTTCCCAGACCTAACAATGACTATAAAACACTTTCAAATCAATTTTGATGTCCTAATCCATTTAAAAATCATTATTTTTGCGATTTAAGGTCTAAAAGTGGCACATTTTGCCCTGGCGGAACCCTAATTTCGATTAAATTACCAACACTTTCAGGCAGTTGTTGAAAATAGGTCCCTGGAATTACCCTGGAAGTATTGAAAGTACAATTTATTTCACAACAAAGCATTTAAACCACTTGTTTTATTAATTTTCCGCTGTGTAAATTACACTACCAAGCTGTGAATTACGCTACCTGTGAATCACACTACCTCTATTTTTTGCACTTCCAGTGTGACAAAACGAATGAAATTTTCTGACCTTTATAGATGACTAAAGTTGCCGTTAGAGAGAGAGTTACGAATCAAACAGACTTGTAGTGTAGCCACAGTAAAACATTTTTTACTATTTGGTAGCGTTATTCACACGCGAAGAGGAAAAATTTGATCATAAGACACTCAAAAAGTAAAGAAATTTGGCCCTCAAAATTAGGCTGGCCTTCTATCTGAAGCCCACTAGGTTGATATACAGGATAAAATATTGAATTCTACGATTAATAAAGCTCCCTAAAATCTTTCGGAAAATAACTGGATATTCACACTAAAGATACACTAAATTTAAGCCAACTTTGTCGCGCTACAGTTTTTAAACTAGGCTAGATATCAACAAACGGTTTTTGCCCCTGAAAATATGGTCAAATATCTTAAAGATTTTCTATCTCTCCCAAACCACCTCCAAACTTTATTATTTTGTTATTGGTTACCGTTATCGTGGAATTGCCCACATATAAGACAGCGGTATGTAGATTAGTTATCGCAATCCACAATTGCAACCAATCTTCAGTTTATCCCTGGACGCAAACAAGGCTCGGCCCGGAGAACCCTGTCCTGAATGGCTTCCGATACGTCTTCGACAAATAAAGAGATGATACCACCCACTGGAAATATTCGGATTTCCGAAAGGGTTGCAGAGCACGATTCTACCGTGGAGAAACAACTGATCACTCCTACTCCTGACCGCACTCACCCTGCCCACCATGCTGAAACGACCGTCCACGTCAGCAAACAGAACTTGAAAAGAAAAGCTTCTGGTGGAGATCGACCGACGAAATAACTCTTATCTGAATCAGTTGGTGGATTGGGTTACGAATCTAGAGCTGCCAGCTATCACCCCTCAACAGAATGGTACAGAGAAGCAGAAAAGCAGCAAACAGACACCTTTCTAACCCGAGAAACCCTTCTAATCTGGAAACCTTTCTAATCTGGAAACGCTCCCCATTCCTGCAAACTATATGCTCTCTACCGACAACGAAACAATGCTGCTCTGGGACTCTGGATGGGACGAAAATACTCGACGATCTTTCCTTTGGGGTACTGCTAAGAACGCAGATCATATAATATTATATGGCGGACGCGGAGCATTGGGTAGATCATATCTCAAATTGGAAATGTTACGTATACAAATTAGCGAGTAACAGTTCATGAGTTCAGATCATGTCTCTAATTGGAAATGTGTTGAAATCAGATGATGATTTCGGACAGATGCCGTTTTTTTCTGGTACCCTGATTCGGACAGATCTCGCTGTCGGACACGAGTTGTGTTACCGTCCATGTCACGGCGCAAAGGCTCAGCTCGTTGCACTTTTAACAATACCTAACAATTTTAATGATTGTGAACCACTTACAACTGGTTTAGCTGGCAACCTCTGAGGTATGGATTTCGTCTCTACTACACCGGCTAAACGTTTAATCTGCGGTCAGATGTGTCCCATTAGCTTCAATTAAAGTCTATAATTCGATCGTGATAGTTAAAGTTTTAAGAAACACCAATAAAAGCAACACTTTTGGTTCATACATTTACGTAAAAAGCATGTAACTTTTCAAGTTTGTTATAATATCAGATATAATGGTCACCACGTCATCATTCTATCGAGTTCAAGTTCCTGCAATTTAGACTCTTAAAAGGTGAAAATCGATGATATCAATCACAAACAATCTTCCTAACTAAACTTGTTAATAAAACAAAAGTTAATAAAACAAAAGTTAAATTTATTACCAATTATTCAATCAATACATATCATAAATTCTAATATTGGAAACACAATGCAAAATGGATGTCTTAAACTATAATTTCATTGTGACTAATAATCTATTGACTTTCAAAGTTGAATTTTAGTTAAGTATGAAATGCCACCACATCATAGTTAGGGTAAAATGTTATTTTTAAATTTTAAAATTGAGAAGATTGCTCTATGGCTTAAAATGTAAAATTCTAGCAAAAGATATCTTATTTTTAAATAGTTGGTTACAGTTTATGACAGTACTGGCATGACTAGTTTTATTGTGGCTGGTAAAAGGACCCAGTTGCCTGTAAGGGCTTTACCGAACCCCAGGGGACCACAATGTGATAAGATCAGGCCAGATGTTTCTATGTAGAGCAATTAATTTATTTTGGAGCTATGATTACGTGGTATAGCTGGTGGTCATGTTTAAAGGTCAGTTTATCCTTGTGTGCTAATTATCCATCCAGATGCTTAGTGATGTGGGTAAATCATGCCCTTCTACGATATATAATGTTTGACCATAAATTTGTTTTTACCACATAAACTGTGGCACTAATGTCAATTAACAATATTTACATTCATTGGTATTTAAAGCGTGTTTTTTCCCCAGCACTACTACACAACAAAAACCTGTCGGCCCACCGAGGAAACACGGTCGCAGAACAAAGAGCCCAATTGTGCTCTTCTATTCTGTGATCGTGTGTATCTACTATAAACTAGCTAAATATACTAAGAAAATTTAATGGAATCATTACAGTCGTTTGATAAGTTCACGTGTCAAAGTAATGTTCATGGTGATCATATTTTTTGATCCCCGGTGGGCAAACACTCGTCCGAAAGGTCAAGGCAAACCTGTCGATGTTTCACCATACGAAGTAAGGCGATTTGAACATATACTCAGCTTACAACTCAACCCATGGGACGAGACGTCGTGAGCCTCAAAATTCTTCAAAATATACAGCACATACCTAGTTAGCAAACACTAAACACAACATACATACGATACCAAATAATGTATAATGCCATTACTAATTCGAAAGAAAATATATCTGCTATCTAATTTAAAAAATTGAAGAATAAACCTGAAGAAAGGGGAAGGAGAGGGGTTTGGGAGAGGCAGAGTAGGAAAACAACAGGATCCTGTGCCGCAGGATTTTAAAATTTGTTGTATACAATATTTTAATTGTATAACTTAACAAAGACTTACCACTAAGTTCCCTACTGTAGCTTATGATATCAGTCAGTAGCTCTCCTTTCATTCAATTGTTTCAAAACTGACTTTCAGCAGACAAAGCTCCAAACTTTTGCTATGCAGTCTATACAATGTAATTCAGTTAATATAATAATTTCAATAGATTCAAAATTAAACAACAATAAATCAGTTTGGTAACACGACATCTGTCCGACAGCGACATCTGTCTGTCCGACAACACTATTTTCGTGTGTTTGAAGTGATATCTCAAATTTGGCACATAGAAATTTAATCAAACTTGCAAAAATTATTTGTCTTAAAGCTATCTTACTATCTAGAAAGTTTCAAGAAAATCATATCGTTGGATCTCCAGATATATGCTTTGGAACCACTGAAAACCACCGAATTGGATATATTTTTAGTGTTTAAGGTAATATCTTAAATTTGGCACATAGAAACTCGCTCAAACTTACACAGATTATTCGTCATATAACCACTATACTTTATGGAAAGTTTCAAGAAAATCGTACGGTAGGATCCAACATAAACTATTGTCCAAATAACCTATTTTCTGATTCGGACAGATGTCGCTGTCGGACAGATGTCGGCCAATCAATTGGAACCATCAAGGGGAATGAAATTAAATTATTGGATGCCAGGAACTAGAAATAAATATACTGGAATATTGTGTTTCCATGGAGAGGTCTTATTCTAATTGGAACCATCAAGGGGAATGAAATTAAATTATTGGATGCCAGGAACTAGAAATAAATATACTGGAATATTGTGTTTCCATGGAGACTGGAGAGGTCTAATTCTAATTGGAACCATCAAGGGGAATGAAATTAAATTATTGGATGCCAGGAACTAGAAATAAATATACTGGAATATTGTGTTTCCATGGAGAGGTCTAATTCTAATTGGAACCATCAAGGGGAATGAAATTAAATTATTGGATGCCAGGAACTAGAAATAAATATACTGGAATATTGTGTTTCCATGGAGAGGTCTAATTCTAATTGGAACCATCAAGGGGAATGAAATTAAATTATTGGATGCCAGGAACTAGAAATAAATATACTGGAATATTGTGTTTCCATGGAGAGGTCTTATTCTAATTGGAACCATCAAGGGGAATGAAATTAAATTATTGGATGCCAGGAACTAGAAATAAATATACTGGAATATTGTGTTTCCATGGAGAGGTCTTATTCTAATTGGAACCATCAAGGGGAATGAAATTAAATTATTGGATGCCAGGAACTAGAAATAAATATACTGGAATATTGTGTTTCCATGGAGAGGTCTAATTCTAATTGGAACCATCAAGGGGAATGAAATTAAATTATTGGATGCCAGGAACTAGAAATAAATATACTGGAATATTGTGTTTCCATGGAGAGGTCTTATTCTAATTGGAACCATCAAGGGGAATGAAATTAAATTATTGGATGCCAGGAACTAGAAATAAATATACTGGAATATTGTGTTTCCATGGAGAGGTCTTATTCTAATTGGAACCATCAAGGGGAATGAAATTAAATTATTGGATGCCAGGAACTAGAAATAAATATACTGGAATATTGTGTTTCCATGGAGAGGTCTTATTCTAATTGGAACCATCAAGGGGAATGAAATTAAATTATTGGATGCCAGGAACTAGAAATAAATATACTGGAATATTGTGTTTCCATGGAGAGGTCTTATTCTAATTGGAACCATCAAGGGGAATGAAATTAAATTATTGGAT
The DNA here is from genome assembly GCF_026151205.1 of Bolinopsis microptera. NCBI lineage: Eukaryota > Metazoa > Ctenophora > Tentaculata > Lobata > Bolinopsidae > Bolinopsis > Bolinopsis microptera. The sequence continues at coordinate 11,314,332 of NC_087076.1, read as the reverse complement.
GCCAGGAACTAGAAATAAATATACTGGAATATTGTGTTTCCATGGAGAGGTCTAATTCTAATTGGAACCATCAAGGGGAATGAAATTAAATTATTGGATGCCAGGAACTAGAAATAAATATACTGGAATATTGTGTTTCCATGGAGAGGTCTTATTCTAATTGGAACCATCAAGGGGAATGAAATTAAATTATTGGATGCCAGGAACTAGAAATAAATATACTGGAATATTGTGTTTCCATGGAGAGGTCTTATTCTAATTGGAACCATCAAGGGGAATGAAATTAAATTATTGGATGCCAGGAACTAGAAATAAATATACTGGAATATTGTGTTTCCATGGAGAGGTCTTATTCTAATTGGAACCATCAAGGGGAATGAAATTAAATTATTGGATGCCAGGAACTAGAAATAAATATACTGGAATATTGTGTTTCCATGGAGAGGTCTTATTCTAATTGGAACCATCAAGGGGAATGAAATTAAATTATTGGATGCCAGGAACTAGAAATAAATATACTGGAATATTGTGTTTCCATGGAGAGGTCTAATTCTAATTGGAACCATCAAGGGGAATGAAATTAAATTATTGGATGCCAGGAACTAGAAATAAATATACTGGAATATTGTGTTTCCATGGAGAGGTCTTATTCTAATTGGAACCATCAAGGGAATGAAATTAAATTATTGGATGCCAGGAACTAGAAATAAATATACTGGAATATTGTGATTCCATGGAGAGGCCTAATTCTAATTGGAACCATCAAGGGGAATGAAATTAAATTATTGGATGCCAGGAACTAGAAATAAATATACTGGAATATTGTGTTTCCATGGAGAGGTCTTATTCTAATTGGAACCATCAAGGGGAATGAAATTAAATTATTGGATGCCAGGAACTAGAAATAAATATACTGGAATATTGTGTTTCCATGGAGAGGTCTTGTTCTAATTGGAACCATCAAGGGGAATGAAATTAAATTATTGGATGCCAGGAACTAGAAATAAATATACTAGAATATTGTGTTTCCATGGAGAGGTCTTATTCTAATTGGAACCATCAAGGGGAATGAAATTAAATTATTGGATGCTTCACATAGCCATGTGCCTACGCGTACTGCGTGACGCGCTTGTTTCACAAGTAGGATAGGCACATACAGATCAGCACACATAAGATGGTACGTGTGCGCGCGCGCAGTGCTGACAATTGCGTCGTATTTAACCCCGGGTGCACGTACATCGTGTGCGATGATTGGTCTCTATTTGAGGGTTTATGTCTATTCCAAGAAGTTTTTAGACGATGAAATCAGAAATACAGGAATTGTGGTACAATAAGAAATTAGAAATTTTAAAAATCCTACGATTGAAATACAATTTGAATTACAACAGGATTACATAAAAATATAAGTATTCTTTGTATATTATAAAGAAACTAAAAAGCCCGTGGTCACACAAAGGAAGCTAATAGTATTCTTTTTAGTCAGTTTTTATCGCATCAAAAATATCTGTCACGACCGAGTATACAGCCCATTAAAATATAGCTTGCAATGAACACAACGTATAATTACCACAACGTATAATTACCACAAAACCGATAAAAATGTCGTTTTAACAACTTTCACGTGGACGGTCGTACAATGTACAAAGATAATTTTAGAATTATAGTAGAGATAGTTTTACTATTTGAATTGCATGTAAATAATTTTCAAATGATTCTGTCATAAATGCTAAAAACAATTTCGTACATAAACAAATAATATGTACTAAATAACTAAAGACAATTTCATAGAAATGATTACGGAAGATTACAGATTGAAAGTATAAATGATAACGAGATTACATCACACTTCGTGATCCGCAAGAAACGGATTCATTTGCATAACATATAACATATAACAATCCGGTGACCGACAACCAATCCATCCGGTCGCAACAATCACTTCGCGATCAGTAAGAAATAGGTTAGATCTTTCAGTCCCAACATTGACTTCGTGATCAGTAAGAAACAGGTTAGATCTTTCAGTCCCAACATTGACTTCGTAATCAGTAAGAAACGGGTTCATTCCTGCAGGCCCAACTCCGACCGGATGCTGAAAAAGTACATGTTGTCATTGACATATTTACTCATCTGTAAATGTAATCTACTAATCTGTTACGTAAAACAGCAAATGATATATTTCAGCCCCTATCACTTGATCGTGCTAATATTTAATATGTAAGATACATTTTGTTCTTTACTACTGCCCGATCGGATGAACTGGGAAGTTAGGGGAGAATAGTGGAACTAATAATATTTTCACAATAAATGTATTTAATTTTAATTGCGGTTGTGAGTATAGTTAAACATTGACACTGAAATGATGCGAGAGATACTCTTTTGTGCTAATAAGGACATAAAGTGCTCGGTTGATCAGGAGCGAGCTTAGTGTGCAGTGTGAGCTGAAGACGATTTACACAAGTATTTTGAAAGCTCCTGCTAATAAAATCCTTTCATATCACTTGTATGTTTTAAATATCCCCCTCCAGGTTAGTGTGAGTGTGTGCAGTGCAGGAGCGACACGGGCGATTGTGTCGCTCCTACGCTACACTCTTAATCTCGGTTTACCGTGCAACTGCAAGGCATAATGCAGAAGATTTTCTATTTCAAAGTTAGCTACTATACTATCAAAGAAAGCTTGTAGGATCAGAGGTTATAAGTTGGCAACATACAGCTAAACTGAATATAGGTAGCAAGTTTTGTGAGATGTGCTTCAGTGAGCGGAAATTAAAGTCACGACGACGTCGCAGATTGTGAGTCAGCGAAGCTACATTTACCGACTTCTAATCCCGGACCTTACTAAAATGTATTCCAATGAAATCGCAAATTTGGAAAGAATTAGCTACGGTAACACGACATCTGTCCGACAGCGACTCTTGTCCGACTCAAGTTATCAGAAAAAAAGACATATGTCCGGAATTGTGATATAATTTCAATACGACACATTTCCAATTAGAGACATGATCTGAACTGTTACTAGCTACTTTGTATACGTAACATTTCCAATTTGATATATGATCTGAGCTGAACTCTACCATAGTTTATTTTCATTTGATGTCGATATATTGGACGAATGTTATATATAAATCAGTTCAGGACATGGTCCTTCGAGCCTTGCTTGCGTCGAGGGGTAAACTGAAGATTGGTTGCGTTTTTGGATTGCGATAACTGATTCCCATACCGCTCTCTTATATGCACTGTAGGCTGTGATGTGATCGACAGCCTGTTACAGCTTGTTAGTGTACGGCTAGCACGATCCTGTCCTCAAATAGTCAATCACGTATCGATGGATCGGATCTCAATGGATCAAATCAGGATTAGGACAGTGGGAGCCACTGGGAGACCTTGGGTCAGAAAACTGATCCGGCCCCCAAGAGGGGTCAGATCACATCACTAATTAGTGACGTATAATTAGTGATGTGATTCATGGATTGAATATAATTGACACAGAAATGGGCTAGATCTGGGGTAGAGTTCACATGTCAATTCTGTAAATCATAGCTGTACATTAAGAAGTAAACATGATCTGACTGCTCGACTCGTAGACCACATAAGGGACGGGAGCTCTTGCTTAAGGGGGGGTTCTCGTATCAAGGGATGTGAGACGTACTTGCCAAAGGCATGTAAGGGGAGTGAGCCGATCAAGTGTTCTTAGGTATATATACTGGAAGATAGAAGGTCGCATTCTATCAACAGTCATGCCTACCTTCTCCAAGTTCCTAAATGGTTTCAGAGGATCAAGGATGTCAACAAGTGCTTGATTCTGACAGATATATCTACACCAGGAAGAAATCTGATGACAGCGTCCTCTCCTCTGCTTGGCGTTGCCAGAAGAACAAAACTCTTAAATGTCCCTGCCACTGTTACCTCGCTCTCACAGACAACACTCTTTCCATTGGACGTAAACCAGATTCGGCTACCCCACTGAGACTCGAACTCCTTACAACGCTCAAGAGGAAGGCTGCAGAACAACCCCTGTCGGCGACTCAGAACCTGATATCAAAAGTCCTTGCTGATGCTTCAACAGAAGTAAACCAGACGCTATCTAATATGGAATCCCTAGGAAAAGTCGTCCAACTAGCCAGAGCTTCTGCCTCCGGATCTGCCCAACATACCGAGTCGAAGACTTCTCTTGAATTCGCTCTTCCTCCCAGCTGCACATCTACAAGAAGAGACGAACAATTTATCCTCTTTGATGGGAAGACTGACAGAGATGAGAGAAGATATTTCCCCAAAGTTACACCATACATATCCAGAGGATATGTGGGTGTTCTGGAATCATTTCGCCAGTATTATTCAGGATCCAGAGCTCCCTCGGAGAGGTTTCAAAGAGGTTTCAAAGAGGTTTCAAAACCCGAGTGAATCGCCCAAAGCCCTCTGTTCCAGAATATTTTCGTGCTATTAAGGAACAACAGGTTGTTACAGATTATCATCTGGATCGGCTTGCTGTTGGAAAGACTCCTTCCAAAAAGAAGAGGATTTCCAGCAGTATTCTGTACAACCTTTCTTCTACACGGCATACCCAACAAAGATTGAGTAATTGTTCGCTGTTGCGAAATACTTTGGTAATTATATTGAGTAATTTGTTGTATTCTGAAGTATTATATCATTAATTGATTTAACATTTTAATAACATTTTATAACCAACCAATACATTGTCTCAATTTAAAACATGTTCACTTCTTAATTTATAGCTTCTATGTACAGAGTTGTCATATGAACTCTACCCCAGATCTAGCCCATTTCCAGCTCAATTATATTCAATCCATGGATCAAATCACTAATTATACGAGACAAGCTTCAAGCTTGCATGTTACTTACTTGATGACGTATATGGTAGTCATATCACTTCTGACCCAAGGTCTGGCAGCCGTGGGAGCAACGTCACGAGATTACCCGTGAGCTTGTGAAATACGAATGTGATCCGAAATTACAATTGTGATCCGAAAGTCGGACAGATGTCGCCAAAAATTACTTCTGTCCGAAACCGCTAATTCGGCTGTCGGATAGATCATTAGCTACTAAATTCATGGCATGAAATAAAGCATTAATCCTGTAATACAGTTACTATACCATATACAGTTACTATACTGAAAAAAAATACGGATCATATTCGTATTTCACAAGCTCACGGGTAATGTGGGGGGGGGGGGGGCTGCTGGAGACGAAGAAGTTAAAATACGGAACAAAATCCGAGATGTTACGTGCAAAGGTTGAGGTTAAATTATAGCTGTAATTACTGGTAATAGTAATACTGGAATCACAAATAGCTTTTACTTTTTGACATGCCGATTCCTTAGTAGTTTAAATAATCCTAATCTGGTTTGGTACAATGGTCCCTTATCATAATGAGATTAACCATTTCAAAAAGTTGCTCAATACGTTGTGCGAGTTGAATAAATTAATTTTCCAATGAATCACTTTAATTTTTTTTTTAAAAGTACGACATGTAAGTTGACAAGTAAATACTCCGACTTTAGCTCTAGAAGTCGAGACATCCCAGGAACGTTTCTCGCATTCAGAAGCTCAAACCAGACCACCCCCACATGTTCGGCAGTATCTAGATAGCCCGACCCCTGTCCGCGGACAACTGTCCACGGACAACTGTCCACGAACAACTGTCCACGAACACCTGTCTACCAGATCATGTTATAACTGCATAATAACAGTATCCCCTGAATCAAGCAACAGGTGTTTGTGAATAGTTGATTGGTTACCAGATCATATGACCGCAAATGTTATGAAATTGAATGGTATGTATGGTATCTTGGATGCAATTAGTTACGACTCAGTTACAATCTTTTATTCTAGCTTTTGCAACATTTTAATTGCTCTCTTATCGGTAGTGTTATCTCAACTTGCTGTTACACCGACACGTTGTGCTGTACGCCTTGGCTTTTGTAAAATGGATTTTTCCGTCGAACATCTGAACAGATTTGAAAAGGAGCTATCGTCAGCGATGAATGAGATTTTGAAGATGTCAAAAGCACAAAGCGTTACAGAACTGAATCATTCGAGATTAATGGTTGTAAATAAAGATCCCTTGGCTACTGCAGTTGAAAATCTTTCTAAGCTAATGACTAGTAATCTTGAACTTTGTAAATGTGCAGCCAGTACGATAGACAAACTTAAATCGGATCAGCTGAACTATCAGAAAGACCAGATTAAACAGCAACAGGAGCAACTCGACTCTTTTAAAACAACTGTTCATACCGAGATGAAGACAGCGTGGAGCGATATCGTGAAGAAGAACTGCGAGACAACTACAAGTACTCCGTCGATCAACAGTATAAAAACAGCTGTGAAAACCGTAGTTGAAGACGACATCCGTAGTAAGAATTTCATTATCTACGGTGTACCGGAGAATTATTCCCCTGATCCACACTTAGTGGCAGAAGAAGTGATCGAATTGATTTGGGAATCCTCAGGGTGTGATCCTAAAGTTGTGGCAGCAAATTCTATCGGGACTAAAACAACTTCCAGCAGTGGTAAACCGAGACCAATAAAAGTGACATTGGCTTGCGCGGAATCAGTAAAAATGGTTCTTGCTCGAGCAAGAAATCTGAAGAAATCTAAATGTACAGCGTACCACACATGGTACATCACACCTGACAGAAGCAAGGAGGAGAGAGCAGCTCATCAGAAACTTGTTGTCAAAGTAAAGGAAATGATCACTGATGAGCCAACAAAGTATCATTATATTAGAGACGGCAAGATTTTCAGTGTAGATAAGGTTAAGGTGTAACATTCGGTGTTTTTGATATCTACATAATTACTTTGATTTAAATGTGTGTATGGCTCTTATTTATGGCTGTTGCGTGTATTTGTTGATTACGGCTAATAACGAGGAACTTTTAATTGTGAGTTAATAAACTGCAATCGTGATTGTAACTCAGGTATGTGATGACTTGTGGAGCACACATCGCTGAATAGCAATCGCGAAGCAGGTCTCACCAAGGCTAGGTATATTTAGGGTTTTTATTTTTCTGAGGACACTTTGCCAGTAGTTTAACTTTTTGTGTTGTGTGCTACGGTACAGTGTTTCAATTTTTGGATATAGTGGTATGTTCTATCTTTCTATTTATTTATCTAATTCTAATGTAATATTTCAATATTATAGTAAACATTAACCAGTGTACCAAAAGCTGGTCCCCAAACAAACAAACAAACTAGCATAATCAAACTATTGATTACGATTCAAATGTGGTCCCTCGGATATAATGAGTTACGAATAATATTGATTGTAGCGTAGTATATTCCTGACATGGTACTCTTCTGTCTAATGGACGAAATTAATGGACCCACGGCCTCCTTAGAGAATGCTCGAGACTTCCTATTCCAGAAAAACCTCCTAAAGAGCTCCATGTCCTGTCCTGGGTGTAACGCATCTATGTCCCTGGTTCCCTGCTCGTAAGGTTGCTTAATCGTTTCATAAGCCTTGACACCACCGCTGATTGAAATTCGCGTGCGATGATGTGAACCCTGCTTGATTCAGGGGATACTGTTATTATGCAGTAATATGATCTGGTATACAGTTGTTCGTGGACAGTTGTCCGCGGACAGGGGTCGGGCTATCTAGATACTGCCACATGTTCATACTTAATTAATTTCAATGTTCGCAAAAGTTGTGTCTTGCTATTTTCCGATTAGTTGCAGCCAAATAGTACAGCAGGTCACAATTTAACTTTGATTCTTTCTTACAGCAGGCAACTTAACAAGGATCTGAGAATATTCCGGTAGAAACGTCTTCCGCCCCGAGGTAATAAGTACATAAATTTCGACTCGCGAGAGCGTACAAATAGGTTTTGACCTAAGAACTCAACAACCTGAAGTCTGTAGACTTTAAAACTATGCTCTACCCCACTTAATGTGATGATGCTGACCATTTTTATGCCCAAGATGAGCCCTTAGCTCCCATCAGAAGCTGAGATATCTTGTAATAAGTACATAAATTTTGGCTCGCGAGAGCGTAAAAATAGGTTTTGACCTAATTACTCAACAACCTGAAGTCTGTAGACTTTAAAACTATGCTCTACCCCACTCAATGTGATGATTCTGATCATTTTCATACCCAAGTTGATATCCTTTCTCCAATCAAAAGTGGAGATATGTGGGGTTAGAAATCACGAAAGCGTCAAAAAGGGCGTGGTCAATTGAGCAAAACTGCCCCATATTCAGAAAGTCTACCGAAGCCAAATTTGTTCCTCGGGGCGGAAGACGTGTCTACCGGAATATTCTCAGAACCTTGTCTAGTTGCCTGCTGTAAGAAAGAATTAAAGTTAAATTGTGACCTGCTGTGACTATTTGACTGCAACTAATTGGAAAATAGCTAGTAGTGGCCGATTAGTAGCCGCTTTGTGGCTACTAGCCGATTAGCAGCCGGTTAGTAGCCGTCTAGTGACCACTTTTCAAGTGCCGGCTAGTAGCCTGCTAGAAGCCGGTTTGGGACCTCGAGAAAGTAGGTCTGCTTTAGAGACAAGCTAATAGCGGGCTAGTGACCGCCTAGTAGCCACTTTTTGGTCACTAGCCGGCTAGTAGCCGGTTAGTAGTCAGCTAGTGACCACTTATTAAGTGCCGGTTAGTAGCTGGTTTCATGTAAAATATCTTTTAAGTGCCCGTACAGTGGCCATATAGACTATAGAGGCCGTATAGAGGCCGTATTAATAGTGGCCGCATAGTATAGGGGCCAAACCTAATCGCCCATTTTCCCCATATGGGAGCATATCAATCATGAAATGTTATGAAATTCAATGGTAATATGTATTATATGGTATCTTGCAATTAGTTATTGCTAGAATAATTTGCCATTAATTGTAGCATAGTAAATTGCTGGATCAAACTATTGATAACGATTCAAATGTGGTCTCTCGGATATAATTAGTTACGAATAGCACTGATTGTAGCGTAGCATATAATAATTATTATTATAAAACAGGATCTTACCGTCAATAATGATTCATAAAAATACTTTCATGCGGTAAACTGTACCCTTGAAAAAAATTTTCTCAACATCTGTTGCATGCAGCTATATCTTTGATTTCGTTTAATTCATGCAAGTTATCTATGTGCTAATTTCTACTACTTAAATCACTTCTTAAAACAGATAAAAAGTTCATTCTAGGTCTCCCCAATCTTCTAATAAATAAATTATCTGATTCAATAGCAAAAGAGGGGGTATTCTACATATTATATTGCTCAATGAAATAAATAATTAAGATTTAAATATGGTATAGAAGTCGTTCGTTTTTGGTGGAGTATTATCAGTTGCCATCAACAACAACAACAACAACTATTCCAATTACTGACATGCAGATCCCGGCCGGGATTTGGCGATTTTGTCCCGGTCGGGATTTTGTTTTTAGCCGGGATTTTTCCAAAATAAAGTCTGTTTTTTAGCGTATATTTGAGCCCAAAGTTCACGAACCTGTGAACATTTTCCGAATAGTTTTACTACAACAGTGCTCCACAGTGCTTCTTAATAGTTAGATCATTTCACTTTCTCGTCGCCAAAAGTTTATTGAAAATTCAACTTTCAAGTCTTATGTGAAATGTTTATGTTACATGATCAAAATTCTATGAATTTTGATCGATGGTAGTTGTCAAATTTCAAGTCAAACAAAATTTACTAATGTTCAAAATTAATCATATGTTCAACTGTTCACTTCATGAGTAACAAATTACAAAATGTTAGAAGAAAGCTGAAGTCCGAACAAACTTAGAAATACTCTAGAGTCAGGGGCCTCGCCCTCATCAGCTTCTTCATCTGATGAAATATATCAAATAATAATTTGTGACACGCTAGGTCGATCCACCAATGAGAGCGCTCGCGCTCTCTATCTCAGAGATAAAGAGAGAGATAGAGAAAGATAGAGAGATAGAGATTAGAGAGAGATAGAGATTAGAGAGAGATAGAGTAGTTACTACTACTTACTGTCAATTTTAACTTGACATACCTCAGTTTGTTCTGGAAGATTTTATTTAACATATAACATTGTTTCATTTTAACTGAGATTGAGAAATATTGGAAAAATCCCGGTCCCGGCCGGGATGAATGTCATCCCGGCCCGGTCCCGGCCGGGACTGAATTTCGATCCCGGTCGACCACTGCTGACATGGTACTCTCCCGTCTAGACGAAATTAATGGACCCACGGCCCCCCTAGAGATAAGAGAATGGTCCAGTCCAGGAGGAGTACAGTGCTTGCGATAATGTGAACCCTACTTGATTCTGTGTCAAGCTGTCGAGGGGTTCACATCATCCTAAGCAAGTTATTAGGCAGTCATATGATCTGGTAACCATCATATCATAAGTTTTTCACGAACACCTGTTCGTGCTATCTGGATTCGGCTCAAATTATCTTTGCGCACAACACTTCTGTGGTGAACGTACGTTGCAAATTAGATAGAGTTTCAGAAATGTTAACAGGATATACTTTTTATTCAAAAAGTGCAATTTAAGTGGTCTTTTATAGTCAGACAATGCTAGTTCTGAAGCACATTTGCAAATTTTGGCCCATCTAACAATGGGTTTACGCCAAATGGCTGTCGCGCGCTACTGCACAAGCGCGAAAGTGTCTGCAAAACAGATCAGGACTTTCGACAAATCTGTTCCAAATAAAAAGGTCGAAAATCGAGTGTTTTAGTGAATAACTTAGAATATATTTTTGATTTTCACAAGATCTGAATGACAGATTTTCTTCAAACTTTCCAGATAGTTAGATGGCTATATGACAGATAATGTGTAAGAGTTTGGGAGAATTTCTATGTGCCAAAATGGAGATATGACTTCAAACCTTAGTTGTAGTGAACGCTGAACTTAGTCGTACTGAACGTACGTTCCAATAATTTTGTAGTAAACGTTTGTGAACGTTAGTGAACGTTAGTCAATATTTTGATAAAGTTTTTAACTTTAGATGGATACAATGAGATAAAACCATGTTGTCGGAATTAGACAGTAAATAAACAATAATGAATAAACATAATCTAGGTAAACTATAGGTAAAAATATAATATTAATCATAAGCTAAAATGTACTAATCTTTGTATTCTAAATGGGGAAAAAGAAGAAACATTGTCAGTCAGTCGAGAAAATTGTCAGTCAGGCTATATGGCAGCTTTGTAGATGTTGTGACTATGCTAGTAGTGGTCCCAGGCTTGCGACTGGAATTGCGGTGTTAAATCGATTTAATGGTACCAACGATCCACCTCCCACTTGTTGTTTGGTACTTAGCATTAATAGTGTTAGCTGTAGCCATTTATAGCAAGAATCTTAAAACTAAAGGGGATGACAAGGAAAAGAGGAAGGAAAAAGAATAACGGGACAAACAATTAATTAAAGTATTTATAGGAGTATTAGATATTGTAATTACAAGCTTCAATAATAAATCACTGACTAAAACTTCTAATTAAAATGACACTTGGTACGCTCGCCCATTTTCACTGGTCAGTCTGAACTTCGGTTTAGCACGTTGTACACTTATTCACCTAAGTTTCAGAATTTGTTCAGTTTAGCAGAGTTAGTACCCGTGTTTCAATAAATCAAAAGATATCAGGGGAGTTCTTTAATAATGTTACGGTCATCTAGAATACCGAACTTCCTGAAAACGTTATCATATTTCCTCAGACAACGTTTAATGCCTTTAATCAGTCTATCACGGCTATATCCTCTATCAATTAGAATTTTGAATATTTTGTGAAGATGGGAGGTAAAGATATCCAATCTAGTGCAAACATTACCATATCTAAGAACTTGACTTGAAAAAACGTTGTAGCCAACCTCGGTTGGGATGTTACTGTGAGGAAATGTAAGGGATACAACATGAAAATTAAAATCATCAGTTTTGTTATACACTGATATTTCTAGTCCTTCTGTGGAAATATTAATATTTAAATCAAGGTAGTTAATGATTTTATTATTGGAACCAGCTCGCTCCATCTCCAATGAATTAGGATAAATATCTTTAATCAATTTATGAAAGTAAAGGTAGTTAATAATAGATAAATCGTCAACATATCGTTTATTATTGGATAATATCTTTGCTAATCCCATTATCTTTTCCTGAAGTAAACGTTTCATATAATTAAATTCCTTTTTGCCAACAGTGAGATCAGCTATAGGGGAACTTGAATTTCCACCCATAGGAATACCCTTGGTTTGTATGAATACAATCCCACCGAAGACGACATAAGTGTTATAAATAATAAATTTAACAGCCTCTTTTAGGTCATCTTGACTAAAGCAGGCATGAGAATTATAGGTTTTATTGGAAAAGAAACATGTATTACTGTCTCTTTTAGAAATACAAATATATCTATTACGGTCTGAAAATATTAAATCAACAACTTCATTAATCATATTCTCTACTTCAATCAAGTCTAATCTGGTATAAAGAGTAGTAAAATCATATACTTGTATATTATAAACATCGCTATTTTTGATAGCTATGTCACTAGTATTGAGTATAGCACTAGTATTGAGTATAGCAAATAGTAATGAAATTATTGCTCCTTAATTCGTGAATTGTTCATAAGACGCAAACTTGCGTTAACATAAATAAGGTCTCGCTGCTTGTTAACTGTGAGGCGGTTTCTTTTTTGTTTATCACCCAGTCGTACAAGCTCCAATTCGTCTCACAGGGCCGGTGAGTCTGATGTCGATTGCGACAGCGCTTTCATTGCAAAACTCTGTAGTTCGGGTACCTCGCAACCGAAGTTGCTCCACCAAGAGACTGGATCGTCAGAATCTTGGCTAAAACTTGAGGCAGCGTCAGTAGAGAATAAGCCTCTTTTCTCTCGGTAGAACGTGTACTGCGAAAGTATCTTCTTCTTTGTTGCGCCGTCACACCACGTGTCCATGACATCTAGAAACTCCTTCCAGACATCCTGATTCGTGTGCTGATCATATCCCTGATAAGCCGGGTGAACACCCTATTGAATGTAGGGGGGAATGGAGCTCGAGCCACCTTTTCTTGGAAAGACTAACCATATCACTTTTATGGTTTCTATTGCGGAAAGCAAAATTTGCTAACTTTAAGGTGAACAGATAATATTTGTAATAAATTACACCGATGAAACCAACAGGAATCTTAAGATTCCATAATAGCAATTAACGTTCCTTATGTTCCGAACGTTAAAATCTTTTAGCGAACGCGTTCACAAACTATTTTTAGTGAACGTTCCGTACGTTCACTACAACTAAGCTTCAAACACAAGAAAATATCTCCAAATTGGCGGTTTCTAGCGGAACACAGGTATATATTTAGAGATCTGAATGATAGATTTTCTCTAAACTTTCCAGACAGTTGTATGACTATCAGACGAATAATCTGTGCGATTTTGGGCGAGTTTCTATGTGCCAAACTTGAGATATGACTTCAAACACAAGAAAATATTTCAAGATGGCGGTTTCTAGCGGAACGCAGGCATATATTTCGAGATATATGCTGGAGAATAATGCACCTCTAAGTCAGCATAAAAAGCACATGAAGAAGTTGAGTTACAATCAGTTATTCTCAGATTTACATCGACACGCCGAGCTAATCAGCTTGTCTTTATACTATGGAGTTCAACTCTGTGGAAAATTTGAACAAACTTGAAAAAGAGTTATCGCTGCCGATGTCTTAATGCTTTTCATACAAAATTGATGTCTCGGACCAAAGTACTAACAATAAAGTATGGAACTTTGTAACTCTCGAAAACTCAAACCGTTAACAAAGCTGAATCATTCGAGATTGATGGGTATAACGAAAGACCCCTTGGCTACTGCTGTTGAAAATCTTTCTAAATTGATGACAGGCAATATTGAACTGTGTAAATCTGCGGCCAGTACGAGACAGACTGGTATCAGCGCAGCCTAATTATCAGAAGGATCAGTTCAAACAGCAACAGAAAGAGCTCGACTCTGTCCAGCAAACTGTACAAACTGAGATGAAAAAACTTGGGTGTGACATCGTCAAGGAGAACTGTGAAAGGGCTGTGAAACAACTACCGGTGCTCCGTCGATTAAGACAGTATAAAGACAGCTGTTAAAAACGTCCGCAGAAAGAATTTCATTGTATATAACGGTGTACCAGACAATATTCCTTCCGAAGAGCTAATAAAATGACAAGCAATTATACGATGACGTGACGTGTTAAAAGTATTGATTGTACAATCGCAACATTGGCTCATTATGATAGGAGGCTAGGCGGGACCGGCTTTTCTTAATAAGTATAACATTTCCATATAGACAAGTCCGTGAAAAAAGCAAAGTCTGTTATAGGCTGGATCAAACGAAGCTTGATCTGCCGTAACAAATTTGTTATGCTGAATGTTTACCGAACTCTAGTTCGACCTCACATCGAATACGCTGTGCAAGTGTGGAATCTACCAGCAGAGCACGGAAACTGGAGAACTATTAAAGTATTAAGACTATTAAGAATATGTTCAAGAGAGAACTTACACGAATAATCGACGGGATTGGTATTCTACCATACGATGAGAGACTGAGAATCCTCCAGTTAACAACACAACTGGAGTGCCGTATGAGGAGTGATCTTATTGAAACCTTTAAAATAACGACGGGCAAAGTGGACTATGGACAAGATCTTTTCAGGATATCACGTAGCGGTACCAAGATTCTAATTAAGATAAAAGAGGAAATCAGGTCCTCAGTAACCGTGTTAACAATTACTGGAACAAAGTACCAAGTTCGGTTAAAGAAGCCAGTTCAGTAGACGCATTCAAAGCTCGACTGATAGCGAGTGGAGCATCGTCAAAGGCTCACTTCTAGGATCTTAACGAAACCTTGATGTCAAAAATAATTACATGTGAGCATGATTCATATGCATATTTCATGTCTAATAAGCCATTGATTGCTAAATACCGAGGAATCAATGTTTTTTGGTTGTTAAATTCAGAACTACATGTTCTAAAAATAATTAATCATAACACTAAAAATAATTAATCATAACATTTTCCGGATAGGAACATTTTTCTTTTTGAAAATATTGTGTGAACTGCAATAGCGTAGAGTGCAGTTCATGGGTTTCAAGTTTTGTCTAAATGGCTATGTATAATGTGGCCATAGCCCATAATCCTATCATTATAATTATTATTAGTATTTCAGCCCAATACAAGGTTACATTTAATTCAGAAATTTTGTTATTAAGCATTACACAATATGTCGGTGGATGTCGGTGACTACGATAATCTTATCTATAACGAAGGCTTAAACAGAAATGCCCCAAGTTCCAGTTCACTGCAACAACCATGGGAGGGCTAAATTACCACATTGGTAAAAGTCACTTATTGCGGGATAAACTAAAGGGAGACAAGAAGTTAGTAAAAGTGATATTCTCACTACTGAGAAGTTATTAAAATAAAACGTACCGTGCTCTCTGTCTACCATAGTACTGTGTAGTGTGTGTACTACCTCCGTTGCTTTATTAACTGGCACCAACTCACTGACAGAAGAAATGATATTAACTGCGATATAGTGAGTTTATTGTTTATTGACCAATAAAATTATTGACCAATAAAATAAATCTAATAAGTTCAGCGTATTAATTGTGCATCAATTAAACCAACAACATACTATTCTATTTGTCGAGGTTATAATATTATATTGAACATCAGTCAATTTGAATAAACACAGCTCTACTTACAACAGGTTGTTTGGACAATTGCGATAATAGCGACAACAATAAGCCGCCGATCAGGGAAACAGGCCCTCCTCACGAACTCTCTGCTGTGCTGGCGCAACAAGCGATACTGGTGGGGTGGTCAGAAGATGTGATGGCCCGTCAAGTCTTGGCGAAACTCAGCAGAGGTCACATATAGGATAGAAAACAATGTTACCCAAGAACTTCTTGGTCCAACCTATTGAACTTATATAGAAGAGTAGAAATAGGTAAGTTCACGGTTATCACGCAATCTGCGGTTTCCCGTTTCCGAGAAATGTCTTGAAGCT
Organism: Bolinopsis microptera; assembly: GCF_026151205.1. Lineage (NCBI taxonomy): Eukaryota > Metazoa > Ctenophora > Tentaculata > Lobata > Bolinopsidae > Bolinopsis > Bolinopsis microptera. Next base: position 11,298,349 of record NC_087076.1, on the reverse strand, counting down.
TGCCAAAGTCTTTTGATATTGTCACTATTGTCAATTTAGGGGAGAAAATTCCAAGTCTTCCAGCTTTCACTGCAAATGATTAGTCGTAGGCATGGAGCGTGAAGAAGCTGATTTTTTTGGTGAGAGAAGATAGTATTACTTTAACTCTCAGTCTGGCATTCTCTCTGAACTGTACATCGATCATCTATAGGTAATTTGGACATATCCCTGGAGAACTTTCCACAGATGTATGATGGAGTCTAGCCTTCTCAGCATCTTAGCAGCCAGCAGGGATATAAGTTTCAGTTCCTTCGGTCTATTCCAATAGTCGGTGTTTTTGAGCCCTAGAATCTGTCTACAATTAACTGGCGTTGTATGCTCTCGACTGACTGGATATTATAGATCTTTTTTGGATTCCAGAGCAGCAGTACTCCACTCGCTGGATCGTAATACCATGGATTTGTAGAGCTGGAGCATTATAGGTTTTGTCCTGTCTTTGAATAGTCCAAGAACCCAAGGTGTATAGTGTGTGATGCCAGTCATAAATGGCAGCTCCTAGAAAAGTTACACTGGTTAATACTCAGGTTTGTGAGAGAACAAGATAAAATTAGATGACCAATTTCTGTCAGTGTAAATATTGTCAAACATGAGCGGGCTTTACAATCATTTGAGGGGAAAGAGCCCTGAAGATCAGCTATCTAAAAGTAACTTGGCTCTAAAGTCTAAATTATATTGCAGCGATATAAAAAGTCGCTGTATCATAGAAAATCTTGCTTTTTCAGAACTACTAGAAAGTTTGGGACTATAATTTGGAGCAAAGTAAAGTCTAAATGTACAATTGTAGCTGCTGTAGTGATGTGTTGCATCAAATCAAATATTAAAGATCAAAACGTACACACAACGAGAGCGTGTATATAACGACGGTATACATGCCATGATTATGAAACGATCTGTTTGATCATAACACGTGTGCGCGCGCAATTCTGGAATAATCCATTAAGAGATGAACTGTAGATCAGTGTAACTTTACACTGTAATGTGTATTATATAGCGTGTACATCAATATAATCAATGTATGCTATTTCTGACGACCTATGGTCCTTTGTATAATAAGGGGTCATCCACATGTTTAGTAATCACTCGCTCAGGAGAAGGGGGTGGTGGGGGGGGGGGGGGGGGGGGGGGGGGGGGGGGGGGGGGGGGGAGATGTTGGAGGGGTTTAAACGCAATTAATATGTAAACATGTATACTGTATAGCAGGGTACCAGATAAAGAGATAAAGCTAAACTAGTAGACAGGGCATAGCTAATACTGTGGTACTGTTGGTAAGGGACAAGGTTACAAGATATTTGAAAGACAAGCTGAAGCCCCAGAGACGAAATCTCCTGGAGTCCTGTCGGAAAAATCACACTCTGTACATCTGAACCAGCTTGTCTGAATCTATCTGTGTCCACCTCCTTTCTCAGTCGCGAGTGAAAGGGGGCCGGCTTTCAAGGTGACGAAAAAAGTTGACTGAGCATCCTGCCGGAAAACTTAGAAATCAACTTGATGATCAACTACGACTGAAGAGCCAGAAACTACGAAATATTATATCAGTTCAAGTTCCCTCCTGATTGTTTATTGTTTATATTACATTACCCCGAACAATATGAACAAAGACGACTCGTACGACGAGAGTATGGTTACGGAGTCAAATGAAGAGCCAGTTAGATTTATACTGACGGATCAGGTGATGAGGACATTGCGTAGGGTAGCATACTAGCATGTGTTAATTTACAGATTCTGACACAACAACTTTTGTATCCTTTTATAGCTGTACTGATTACAAGCCGTCTCACCATAATTAAAAACTGCAGCTAAAACCTGGTATCCGCTACTTTATAGGTATTACAATACCTATTTTATAATTACAATAGTATGTACAAGCACAAACACAGCATAAGCTTACCCAACAAACCAGCTTAACCAACTCTGACACTATAACAACCCCATGGTATCCTTTATTGATTACAAGCACAAGCACATCTCACCTAACAAACTGGCACTTATAACTTTGACAGTGTTTCATTGATTAATTAATAACGAATTAATTGGGGACGAATAATTGGAAGATTTTTGACCGACATCGGGATGAAGCCGGGATCCCGGTCGAACCTTAACCGCAATCATAACAGTAGCCTCAGACCGGACCGAAACAGTTTTTGTCCCTTATAATTCTTTAGGGAAGCATTTTTACTACGTCATCGACCGGGTGATTTGGAATCAGCGTCCAAAAATACACCGGTTCAGGTTACTTTCATACCCTGATTAGGACCTTTTTATTTCACACAATATTTTATTGAGACGAGCGATTTAGTAGGAGCGGATTATTTGAATTGTTTTGATATGGTGTGATGAAAACCCCGTTAATTTATTAAAATGGTTTTAAAATCGATGGTCATTCTTGTTTCTCAATTCTATGCGAAAGATTAAAAACTTGATAATCTAGTTGAGAACTTTATATTGGCTGTAACTAATACTATAAGTGCCTCAACTTTGACCCGGGGATATACTTTAATATACTTTAATATACTTTAATATACTTTAATATACTTTAATGTACTTTAATATACCTATATTATCTCCATTAAAATTTTGAACCATATTAAAGTATATTAAAATGTAGGTTTTTTTCCAATTTTGACCCGGGATATACTTTAATATACAGGGTGGCCCATAAGTGACTACCCACACGCAACCTCTTAATAACTCACGTAATTCGTCTCCAAATTGCACCAAAATTTCAGAGATTATAGATATGGGTCAAACTTAGATTTCCTGAAAGTTTCGTAAGCCACGCCCAATTACAGTGGGCGTGGCGTGACACTCCCTCTTTTTCACTATTGTCTTCATAAAATGAGAACGCTTTAAGCTAAGAACTCAAAATTTTTTGCACACATTTGGCTTGATAATTGAAAACTTTTCCAAAAGTTTCAAGTTCATTGGTTAAAATATGGCTAAGTTATGACCATTTCAAAACTCATCGGATACGTGATCCGAGCACTCAGTCAGTGATCTCGTCACTTGGTTAATGGCCTGTTTGGCTCACATGCACCGCTTGATTGGTTGCAGCCTGCTTATGGGCCGGCCTATACAGCTGACAGCACCTAAAACGCTATCACACGAATTTATGGTGGTGTCACCATTTCAGGGCTTGTTAGCCCTGCTAGTCACAGGTTCCTTACAATCAATAAAAAGGAATGAACCATCCATTGAATCATCGAAAATGGTTCACTATCCTCCCTTTACTGCAGAACAACGATTGTTCGTCTACCTGAAGAAAGAAAATGGGGTGTTCTACCCTCAGATTAAACGACAATTTCAGATGAAATTCAACCGACCACCCCCTTGCCGGAAAAGCTGCTTTGACATTCATCACAAGATCAAGTTTACGTTTTCTGCACACGATCGGCGAAGAGTCGGCAGAAGACGAACTTCGAGGACTGTAGAAAACTTAGACATCAGCAGAACAACCCTTCAGCGAATCCTAAAGCAAGACCTTTCTAACCGGGCCTACCGAATCACAAAGAAACACAAACTTTTGGACCGTGATTTCCAATCGAGGATAGATTTCGCCAACACATTCCTGCCGAAGCAGAATGTGGATCCCTACTTTGAGGTTGATTTCATTTATTGATTTATCCTAAAAATTTGTGTTTTCCTTTCTAGCAAAGTCATCATCGGTATCCAATCAAAGCCTAATGAACCTCATTAATACACGCTAACGCCTTACTCTTGATCAGATTGGGTGACGAGATCACTAATTGAGTGCAAATATCACTGACTGAGTGCTCGGATCACATATCCGATGGATTTTAAAATGGTCATAACTCAGCCATATTTTAACCAATGAACTTGAAACTTTTGGAAAAGTTTTCAATTATCAAGCCAAATGTGTGCAAAAAATTTTGAGTTCTTAGCTTAAAGCGTTCTCATTTTATGAAGACAATAGTGAAAAAGAGGGAGTGTCACGCCACGCCCACTGTAATTGGGCGTGGCTTACGAAACTTTCAGGAAATCTAAGTTTGACCCACATCTATAATCTCTGAAATTTTGGTGCAATTTGGAGACGAATTACGTGAGTTATTAAGAGGTTGCGTGTGGGTAGTCACTTATGGGCCACCCTGTACTTTAACATGTTTAATATACCTATATTATAAAAATATATGTGAAAAATGTTGATTTATTTCATGTATATAGATTAGATTTACCTTTCATGTAAAGTTAGTCTTGTTCAAAGATATTGATACTTGACCAATTTATGAGCCAAAATATATGAAGTATGAGTTCAGGGGACTAGCAACTGGCTTATCTTCTAATCTACTTATTGTAGGTATATTAAAGTATATTAAAATGTAGGATTTTTTCCGATTTTGACCCGGGATATACTTTAATATACTTTAATATGGTTGGTTGCCCCCCCCCCCCCCCATTATATTATGAATTTTAAAACCTATACCTGTTGTGAACTCGGAGATCATAATAACAGTATTCACTATTCATGGGGTTCCGGGTTGCTTGACCAAAGAGACTAAATTAGTTCCCCACAAAACTCTATTTCGAAATTATAGACAATGACAACCTTTAACATTTTTAAGTCCAATTGCAAATGACAAAAGTGTAGCAAAGTCTGCTGATTACTGACAATTTAACAGAAACCTTTAAACCTAGAGGGGATATTAAAAACATATAAGTGATACGCAAGGATTTAATTAGCAGGAGCTTTCAAAATATTTGTGTAAATCGTCTTCAGCTGACCTTCAGCTGACCTTCAAACACCTTTAAAGTTGTCTCCCTTTGAATCATCCGCCGAATGATCTGATCCGATCAGCTGCCGAATAAAAGCAACGAACAAAGAAACATCCGCCGAATGATCTGATCAGCTGCCGAATGATGGCAACGAACAAAGAAACAGGAAACAGTTGTAAAATGAAACGATTGAACAAAGAGATAAAATTAATTCCCTCCAAAAACTCTTATCTAACGAGAAAATATTGCACTGATTATATATGTGCAAATGCAATGCACGAGTCTAACAGTTGCAGTAACTATAGACATGACTAACACGTCGCGCGCGGCATCAGAAATATGGGAGGAAATCTGGCACCACGATTTGTGGTGCCAGTTGTGGCGGTGGATAGAGCCCTCCTTTGCCGCCTTCGGCGGTCGCGCGCTACTGCAAGTGAGAGGGCTCTGGTTAGAGCAAATTGGATGCCAGGAACTAGAAATAAATATACTGGAATATTGTGTTTCCATGGAGAGGTCTTATTCTAATTGGAACCATCAAGGGGAATGAAATTAAATTATTGGATGCCAGGAACTAGAAATAAATATACTGGAATATTGTGTTGCCATGGAGAGGTCTTATTCTAATTGGAACCATCAAGGGGAATGAAATTAAATTATTGGATGCCAGGAACTAGAAATAAATATACTGGAATATTGTGTTTCCATGGAGAGGTCTTATTCTAATTGGAACCATCAAGGGGAATGAAATTAAATTATTGGATGCCAGGAACTAGAAATAAATATACTGGAATATTGTGTTTCCATGGAGAGGTCTTATTCTAATTGGAACCATCAAGGGGAATGAAATTAAATTATTGGATGCCAGGAACTAGAAATAAATATACTGGAATATTGTGTTTCCATGGAGAGGTCTTATTCTAATTGGAACCATCAAGGGGAATGAAATTAAATTATTGGATGCCAGGAACTAGAAATAAATATACTGGAATATTGTGTTTCCATGGAGAGGTCTAATTCTAATTGGAACCATCAAGGGGAATGAAATTAAATTATTGGATGCCAGGAACTAGAAATAAATATACTGGAATATTGTGTTTCCATGGAGAGGTCTTATTCTAATTGGAACCATCAAGGGGAATGAAATTAAATTATTGGATGCCAGGAACTAGAAATAAATATACTGGAATATTGTGTTTCCATGGAGAGGTCTTATTCTAATTGGAACCGCTTCGGATCGCACCACAAAATTAATTGATGCACTTTAATTTAGTACAAATCAATTTAGACTTTGTAGAATACTATCCGAAAAGAGTTTGACAACACATGTGACATGGTTAAGTAAAGGGTGCAGTTAGCTGTGCATGAATTCATGTTTCATATGTTTTTTGTTAAAATGTGAAATGTTACCTGCAACCTGGCTTGTTAGTAAACTGCTCGCAGATAGTACAATTGCAAAAGGTTCGGATTAATTAGCGCGTCGCGCACAGGGATTGTTAATGGACAAACCCGGCGCGCGCTACTTCGAAGCCCTAATTGTGCCTCGGGCTAATATGTAATATTTCGAAAAGAAAGCGGCGCGCTACTTGGAAGAAATTTAAACGATTATCATCCGTCATGTCAAGCACAGGTTGAAGTTCACATAACCATGAGTTTTTGCGTACTGCGAGGGCTCTGGTTATAGCAATGCAAAGCTGAAAGCATTGATTCACAATATCAACTTTTCGCAACTCGGCCCGGCCCATACCAGTGGTGCACCTCGCCGCGCACTCGTGCGCGACAGGCCTACAACGTGAGGCAATCATCCGTAGGGTGCGCGCGACAAAAATAATGTCATGTTTGTTTTTGACGTGATTTGTGATTCGTTGTAAAAAGAAAACATACTGCATAGCAAAATTTAAAAAGCTACTGTAGTGCCGTCGTGTTTGTCTATTGTTATTACTACGCGTGAAAAGCACATGACAATAGCGTACGTATTTTTTGTTTATGTGCGTCAACAATAATTTGAATTCGCGTCGATTTCCCGTTCATGGTTCAATTTTTGTCGGATAACCCTAACCCTTTTTATAACTTTTGTTCCCTCAGTGCTCTTTATAAGTAATAAACGTATTCATGCATTTTCACGGATAGATCCAACTTTAATCGCCACCGTTATATATTGCAAGGTTCCCATTTAAACTTATTATTATACATGAATAGGATCAGGAGGGCTTATAAATTATTAAATTGAGAAGCCAGTAGACACTAGACATTGATGACTACATTTATATTTGCCAGCAATGTTGCCAACATAGGCTAAAACTGGGATGATAATTAATCACTCTACACTCGACTGTCACGTGACTTTTTCAACCCGTTCTCTAGCTGGTCCTGAACGACTATTCGAAACCCTAACCCTCTTATCTGACCCCAACCCTAACCCTAACCCAATCCTTAACAAAAGCATATGCTGAAACTCTAACCCTAACGAGAAATTAGACTAACTTCCTTATACGGTCATATCACGTGATCGAGACAGTTTTTCGCCTATATCTCGTCAGGGGAGCATTTAAACCCTATGTCATGGGGGGTGATTCGGAATCAGCGTCCGAAAATACATCGATTGAAGTTGGTTTCAACTGTCGGGGGCCCTTTTAGAACAATCTCCTAGATCGACTGTAGAGTGATTTAGTACGCTCGCTAAAACTGTGAAACTATGTAGTAGTTGCATAAATGTAGTTCATGATATTTAATTTCTTGATTGATTTATTTTACTATTTATAGTAATCAGGGCGACAAACTTGAAACTGTCTGGTAAGGGTCGGTAATCTCCGCCATAGTAAACGTGCGTTTTATTTGTTAATGTTCTAAGAAATCAGATAACAAATATACCCAACTGCATCCGAATATCTTTCACCTGTGTGATATTCCATTTTACTGCATGGCAGTGGCGTAACGAAGGGCCCTGCCGACCCTGCTGTGTGGGCGACATCTTAGGGGGGGGCGCCAAATCGTTGTTTGAATGTGTAGTGGGACAATTTGGAAAAACTTAACACGGTACTAGTTACTGGGCCGCGCTCAGCCTGTCATTCCGCCGAATCTCTATGAACATAATAGCCTGAGGTCCCCAGGTAAGGTACTAGCAAAACTGCGCGTTTTACTCTAGAAATACGCTTTTTAGAGATTTTACAGGTGTATCCAACAGGCAACGTTACGCCACTGCTTACTGGCCAGCTTCTTTTCGCTTCACCCATTCCACCTGATGTTGAGAAAACTAACAGTGTGAAGCTTCCTTTCTCCACTTCAAGAACCCTTGCATTGTAACACCGAATCAAATAACTGATTGAGATGCGATGACATTGATGGAGATGCCTTTGTGAGGGTGCAATGCTATTAAATTAATAACTCCTTTTATAGGATTGGAAGTTGTAGGTTTATAACCTACCAAGATGCACGCAGAGTTTGACTTGTGTACGTTCTTGGAACAAGTATTTTACAAGTATCACCCGTTAATATTTTTACAAGTGGAGCATCGCCAGATCATACCATTAGGTGACTGAGTATCAGAGCAAAAGACCATCGACATGGCGCCAAGCATTGAGGGCAGCATATTGTCGCCGTCCGGTAGAGGTAATAATTCTCTACAGAAGCTGAATGGCCCATTGATCTTGTCAAGTAAACATTAGAGACCCAGTTGTATATTTTTGCTATAGTCCCGAATGTACATCTTAAAATGCGATTTTCGGAAAACGAGGGGAGCAATATGGTAATGGGCTGTATAAGAACAATACTTTGCTTCTCTCTACTTTTAGGTGTCAGGAAAAGCTTTAAAGAAAGCTCATAGACCACCCGAATCTTATTATATATTAATAGATGTGGATACTGGTGGGGAGGTGAAACACATTTGTTTACTTTAATAGTGAGCACATGTTCGGTGGGTTGAGGAGGTGAAACACATTTGTTTACATTTTTAGGGTAAGCACATGTTCGGCGGGTTGAAGAGGTGATACACATTTTGTATTATAGAAGGCTTGTAACACTTGTAACGCTTTCTTGTTACCCCCCTTTGAAGGCCCCGAATTATTTTGGAACGTAATTGTGCCTAAGCTTGGTATACGTGACTACTGTCTAAGTGTGGCCTGCCTGAAGTCTAGGATGAAGCAATCACTGCTCGTCAACCAGCATAACCATGCTGATCTTGATTGGACAAACAAAGATTTCGAATGCTCTAATCTAAATTTTGACATTAAGTCTACCCTAGGGTCCACACATCCAAAATGATTATCTTGAAATTGAAAATTAGCTGGGTGTGCATTTTCCTTTGTCTTACTAACGTGTGTGAGCGCAGTGTAGTGAGAAAGTGTTTTTAACAGATTTATTATTAGACTTAGGATTATGATTTTTAATATATTACATTGATATAAGATTTATTTTTGATAGGTACTTAATAAAGTTGATGAATTTCCCTCCCTATTAAAATTTTAAACCCATTTAGTGAAAATTGATAAACGAAGATCTAGATATTGATACATATTATAACCAACATTGCTTATATTCTGCCTTGTAAACAAAGAGCAAATCTTCTTAATGCCTTCTTCCTGTCCTAAAACTAAAACTTCATCCTATTAAAGTAAAGGCCAGTTGTTACCACAAGCTATTATACCGTCCCTCTCAAAAACATGCCTCAGCCTCCATCAAAAACAATTTTAGTTTTGAGTCCTTCTAGTTTCCAAAAATCTACCGAGCTAGTGTTCTGGTGTGCACAAAAGCCCCTAAGCCCGTGCATTCCTTGCCCCGCTAGCTGCCAGTCCTTGACAAACTTCCAATAGCAAAGATCAACTAGTCATTTACAAATTGAGCACTATACAATTTTAATTGTTTTAAATATTTGACTTTGTAAAATGAGCTAAAACATTGATTTATTAGTTTCATTGATTTATTAGTTTCATTGATTTTCTGAACGAAACCTCAAAATTAACCGAGAAATCGACCTTCTTATTAACTCATTTTGATGACTGTTTCTGACCTAAAATTGCACGAAAAATCGATTTAGCTAGGTTTCAGAACCTATAAACACTTCCTTATCCCTCAAAATTGATGTTTTATAGTTGATACGAGCAACAAGCAACATATGTTTTGATCCTTCGGTTCTACTCATGACCTAGGCAGTTAAGCTGAACCCGACAGATCGAGGCAATCCTCACCTTATAACTGATCAAGCTGGTACTAACACAATTTTCAGATATAAATGTTCTTTGCGATACGTTTATTGCAGCTTTGCAACTTGAGTGAAGACCATGCAGAGTACGAAAACACACAGCAGGTAAGCAACTCACTTTTGGTGACTGTTCCTCACGAACATTCTGATCCTGTAACATATGAACAGGGAGATCGTCTCCTTAACAAATCGTACAGGTACTATCACAATTTCCAGAGCACAGCATGATAACAAAGTCAAAAGAAACACAATGAAGGTAGGTTACGAACAATCATACTAGCAACTGAATTAAATTTATTCTGACGACGGGCAGCCCTGATGTGCTCCGTGATCCTCAACGAGCGACCACTTGTAATAGAGGTGTTATGTCACGTGACACCGATCCGTCCAATTACAAACGGGACGAGTCAGCAGACGGATATTATATCTTCTGTTTACCTTTCTTATCTGTATTTGACCCTTTGTTCACATTGTTTTCTCTACCACAGCTTGAAAATTTTAAGGTGCTCCTATCTGCACCTCAGTACACACGCCATGATTACGTCATGCAGAACTAGAAATTGTGTAATCCGTGATCGTTATAATGTAACCGTGACCACAGCCCATGTACAATGCAAACTGTTGGGGGGGGGGGGGGGGGGGGATTGTAGGAACTTATCGTCCAGTCATGAACAGAATATTAACATAATTTTTTAGATATTTAAGAAGACCTGGTCATTTTAAAAAAATCACAACTTATCTGCTGTGACTTTCATAAGTTAAGCAAAGGAGCACTCATGGATATATGCATTATTCCTTTGCTTCCAGTTGGTGTAAACTTAAAGCACAGTTCATCATTTGGAATCTCACTCAGTTCATAATCGCGACCTCATATTAGAGGAAATGTTTTTAATAATACTAATCTCCGCAATTGAACAATTAAACTGAAACATGCTATAACTAAACAAAGTTAATGTTCCGTTCATGATTGAACGGTTAGCATCACAGTCAGTTGGAGGAGCGACCAACACACTATCAAGATCGGTTGTTTATCTTAACCCCCCCCCCCCCCCCCCCCAACAGTTTGTTGTATTGTACGTGGGCAATGGGCACGGTTATATAAGTACAACAATCACACTATTTCAAGTTCATGACTTTATCATGGCGTGTTTACCGCGGTGTAGATATTGCACGCGGACCTTGCCGAGCCGAGATGTGGTAGATATAACAATGTGAACAGAGGGTCAAATAAAGATAAGGAAAGTAAACACACGATATCGATCTGCTCACTCTTCCTGTTTGTAATTGGACGGATCGGTGTCACGTGACATAACACCTCTATTACAAGTGGTCGCTCGTTGAGGATCACGGAGCACATCAGCGCTGCCCGTCGTCAGAATAAATTTAATTCAGTTGTTAGTATGATTGTTATATTGTGGTGTTGGTAACCTACCTTCATTGTGTTTCTTTTGACTTTGTTATCATGCTGTGCTCTGGAAATTGTGATAGTACCTGTACGATTTGTTAAGGAGACGATCTCCCTGTTCATATGTTACAGGATCAGAATGTTCGTGAGGAACAGTCACCAAAAGTGAGTTGCTTACCTGCTGTGTGTTTTCGTACTCTGCATGGTCTTCACTCAAGTTGCAAAGCTGCAATAAACGTATCGCAAAGAACATTTATATCTGAAAATTGTGTTAGTACCAGCTTGATCAGTTATAAGGTGAGGATTGCCTCGATCTGTCGGGTTCAGCTTAACTGCCTAGGTCATGAGTAGAACCGAAGGATCAAAACATATGTTGCTTGTTGCTCGTATCAACTATAAAACATCAATTTTGAGGGATAAGGAAGTGTTTATAGGTTCTGAAACCTAGCTAAATCGATTTTTCGTGCAATTTTAGGTCAGAAACAGTCATCAAAATGAGTTAATAAGAAGGTCGATTTCTCGGTTAATTTTGAGGTTTCGTTCAGAAAATAATTCGGGGCCTTCAAAGGGGGGTAACAAGAAAGCGTTACAAGTGTTACAAGCCTTCTATAATACAAAATGTGTATCACCTCTTCAACCCGCCGAACATGTGCTTACCCTAAAAATGTAAACAAATGTGTTTCACCTCCTGAACCCGCCGAACATGTGCTCACTATTAAAGTAAACAAATGTGTTTCACCTCCCCACCAGTATCCACATCTATTATCCTCAGTATTGTGATAAATCGATGAATATCGTTCTTTTTTGACACCACTTTAGAGTTAAACTGGTTCCTGTTACTTTTTGGAATGTTTCGAATGTAGTGTTAGGAAGAATTGAGGGAACCAATTATGTTAATGATAAAGAAAAGCAAAATGAATATCTTAGGTTTAATCCCCAAGTCGCTAAAATCGTTTTTAGTTAAACCTAACCCAAACTCTAACTAAATATTCATTTATTTAGTGATTTTGACACCACCTGGTTGTCACATTCTCTTCTACTGATAAAAATACCATATAAGCATTTGACCCAGTCAAAAATGTTCAACAGAATATCTCTCACGGAAATTGTGTTCAAGTTGATGCCGTGGTGTCAGTAAAATGGCAACTGATATACCTATCATTTAAATCGTCTCGCTTTATATACAGTAAGATAACCTTAATTTACAGAACTTAAAGAAATCATCTCTTTCTTAAATCCTTCTAATTTAACTTTAAAACTTAGAACTGTCCCAGAGTTTTAGACATCTGGATTGAGATTGTTCCAGTATGGTCTTACATTCTCTGGAAGAAAAGCACTGTGGCAATTCTTAATATTAGTACCACTCTTACCGCATCTACTGTTTGACACCAGATCTGCTCATTCCCACTCCATAATCTGACAGCTGTACTGAAGAGTACCGGGCACCGCATCAATCACATGGATTAACCGTCAGTTATCCCATGACAAAAACAATCAGCGCACTACCAACTACAAGTCCAGTGCACACCTATCATAAGCACCATATTATTATTGGCACACTAGGATCCATCTATCTACATATACCTCGGATCTGGATAACATAACTTGATTTGCAAGGCATACACCTAAGTACATTTTTCTGGGCAGTGAAGCTATTGTGTAATCGACCACATTGCTTGTGGTAGGCACCACACCTCTACCTATCCTAAAATACTTCAGATGTATATTATATAAACTCATAAGGGCAGTGTAGCTTCTGTTTACTATTCTCTATTCTTGTAATATTTTCAGTTAAACCATTAATATGTAACACAAATAATAATCATCCTAGCACTGATATCTGAGGAACACCAGACCAGACATACTGCCAATCTGAAGTCCCTCTTTCTACATATAATTGTACTCTTGTGTACTCTCAATCTGTGATGATATCTAAAACATTATCAGGTATCCTTTAACTCTCAAGCTTGTTTTTCAAGTGAGAATGGGGAACAGAATCAAATGCTTTACATTCATATATCAAATAAAATATAGTGTCAAATGTCTCTAAAGATTTGACAAGCAAGATTTACTTTTTACAAAACCATGTTGTTGCTTCGAAATAAGGTCATCTAAAAATTCTAAAACATAAGATCGAACAAACTGTTCTTTTAAAGAATACAAGTTAAAGATAAATAATAATAATAATTTAAACTTATAGATTATAAATTAGATTAATAATAATAAGATACTAGTCATTAGTAAAAGGGTCAGACTTAGAACCCTTTTTATACCTCACACATACCTCACCAGTGGCGTAACGTAACCTGTTCCCCCCCCCCCCCCCCCCCCCCCCCCCAGGAGGCGCAAATTGGACAAATTAGATGATTTTAGAGGATACGTCTTTATAATCTCTAAAAAACGCGAAGTTTTGCTCTAGTACCGTAGCTAAGTTTTTCAAAATTGTCCCACATTCAAACGACGATTTGGCAATTGGCGCCCCCCCTAAGATGGCGTTGTACACACTTTCTTACACAATTTCCTACATACCATCCTACACACTTTCCTGTACACACTTTCCTACTCGCTTTCCTACACACTTTCCTACTCGCTTTCCTACACACTTTCCTACTCACTTTCCTACACAATTTCCTACACAATTTCCTACACACTACTAAACACAGCACCCTTGTCCCTTATTTACCTATTACTTATTTCTCAAGAGAGCAGGAAACTGACCTTGTAACCAGCTCCCTTACCAGCTAATCTGCCGCGTTACACTTGTTTAACAGAGCAACTTAGCTGGTGGAGGTACCCTCAATGTATATACTCTGCACGTGGATCTATTCTTTTATTCTACACCCCAGTGCAGCCATTATAGCATTATGTATATTAGCTTGCTTGTAAGGGCCCAGTGCAGAATGAGGTCCTTGGTAATCGCTACATCGGCTCTCTCCATCCCTCCCTCTTTATCGCTCTCCCTTGCAATGTGTATACTAGACTACAGCTGAGGTCTACCTCTTCTTTACAGCTATGATCTCTGCTTCCAAGCTGTTTATCATATTCATTATCGTACTCTCACTTTGCTGCAGGCTATTTCAATAAATTTACATGATATAATACTCCAATGTATCATGTGTATAATGAGTGCCCATGCTGCAGGTAGATTGAAATTATAAAGTTGATGTAATTCTATTGATGTTCCAAATTTTCTTAGTCTAGAATATTGGAAACATTCACTGAATCTATTCAATTAGATGTTTTACATTTCACATATTATTTAAGTCCAATATATTTATAATTAACTGGTGCAGCAGGAGTCAACTATCTATCGATTTGGCAGCTTATTTTCTAGAGCGTAAATTTCTTAGTTTTATATTCAGATACGATAAATACTATGTAGAATATATTCTTTAGTGTTCTCGAATAAAAACATGGTGTGACATCACTGAAATTTACACCATATTCTTATTTTTATGTGTAATCGTATTGTGCATGTCTTATTGGTTACCACAATTTTGTGCCGCCATATCTTCAATTATCCGTCATTTTAGAACCAGGATAACCGGGGTACATGTGGCTGTAAGACGGGGGTTTAAAACGTGTTCTCCTGTCAAGTGTAAAGTCTGCAGTACACTTTCTGGTGTTCAACTCTACAAGAGAAGGTAATTCCCTACATAATTTAGTATTAGTGAGGTTATTCTGTAAAAATTAAACTAAAACTAAGGGTTGTACTGTAAATCTTCTCGAATAATCGCAGCAACCGTGGTCCTGCAGAGTTACTGTGCCTGATTAAGCCACTGAAAGAAGCATTTCACTTTGAAATGTTTATTTTCGTCACATCGATAAATGTATATTATTTCTTTCTTAATTACACAACTGACTTTACATGCCTCATTCATGTGAATGTGATGTAATCATCGTACGTTTGGACTTTCCGTTTCCTTTCCTCAGAACAAAATTAAAACTCAGCCATTAAAGTGATATTTCTGTCGATGATAGTTATATTTTATTCAATGGCAGTAAAGTATCCAATTTACATATTTTATGCTCTAAACATTCAACTCTCCACACTTTGTTATTAATACCTGTTGTTAAACGTTATTTTCAGCTTTCCTTCGGCTTCATGTCTCTTTTACGCTTCTTTTCCTTTACTTATTCCTTTACTATTCCTCTACTTATTCCTTTGCTGTTCCCTTCCTCTTCTTTTACTGTTCCTCTCTGTATTTTTACATTCTCTACAGTGTCACTACCACATGTCCCATGTTGCTAGAATAGATTACACACACACTGTTACACACAGAACTCATCTAGATTACCCTCTTCACTTCATTACATTAGTAATTCGATGCTTAAAAACCGGTTCGTCAAACCGAGCAGACGGTGCATGTTCTTCAATGCGTATTCAACTTTATAGTTGTGATTTCCTCTACTCAAATCTTACTTTGTCCTAGAGTTATGCCAGTAAATTGCTAATTAGTGTAATAGATCCGGCTTTTCGTCGCACCACGTGTAATGAATGTCGCATATAATTATAAAAGTTGTTTGAAGATGCTAAATAGCATATTTCACTGTGCTGTGACATCGCTGTCGCAGTCTCATGTTTAACTACAAATCTTCAATTTCGCGATTTTTGCTCATTGAATTCTAGATGCGATGTTATAATTCGCATTGATTCAAATGCAGCTTTATCGTCTTTGATAACAGATTTACAGCTTTCACACGTCTCAAATTTCAATGAGATGTTTTGCGTTGGTGTGATTTTTGGTATATATGCCACATAATGCTGTGACATAATCTTTCAAATAAACTGTTCCTCTAACGAAACTTTCATCGGTAACACTTTCTAACCTTTTTTCAAGGTTTAACACTTAACAGTAAGAGTAGCCTACAAAGATAATGGTTAAATACTACTAGCTACATTATGTAATCTGTTACTTCTCAACTTATATCATACCTTTTGTAACTTCTTTGAACTTTAGAGAACTTTCCAGATCTATTATCTTGAGATCAGAACAGTGCTATGTAAAATATTGATCACTTGCGATAATGCGATATATTGAGCAATAGATCCTTCCTGACCACCTTTTTATATTGGACGATTGGATTATTTCATTTTTTTTTTTCATTTTATTGTTTTGTTATAGAGATTTGACTTTATTTGGGAAGCTGAAGTGTTGGTATTTGGACACGTGACAGCTCCCAACCAACCAGTTAACTAGCACAATATTAAGGCGGCAACTCTGACAATTCTGTCAGGTCTATCCTAACTGTTTATTGATAATAGATTATCAACTGTAAATAACAAGACAACTCCAGCACTCTAGTCATGAATCCTCCCTGTGCTCGGTGTAGTAAGACGGTGTATCCCGTCGAGAAACTCAACTGTCTTGACAAGGTAATTTACAGCTTATCTTGATTCTTTATCTGCTTTAACAACGTAATCATTCGTCAAGATAATCTAAAAGTAGATATAATAAGTTGATTTATAAGTAGGATGTTTTTAATTAATTAAGTAGGATGTATATTGTATATTTTGATACAATTTTTTTAAAGTGCATTGCTCAAAGTTCTAAATCAGCGCAGGTGTTTCTATGTATTTCAAACATCCACTTGACACATCATTGGCGGCCAAGATTGGTATCCTAATTCCTAAACTTTGTAGCTGTCTGGTTAAATGAGTCAAAGCTTTGAACTACATTCTTTAGTCGGGTTAATTGCATAAGACATGCTAGTGGTTAAATTTATTGAAACTTATTTTGAATTGCTACGGTAAGATTTTGGCCTGATCATGAGCTGTTTTACGAAGTCTAATCCCTGGTCATGGGCTTCATTCACCAAGTTAAAATGTTCTCAGGGCACTAATACCTCTAAATATACCAACTATACTTAGTAAACATATTATTATCATGCTGATTCAGGAATTCGAAGTTTAAACACACTCCAGCTAAGCTGGTATTAAGAATGTTAAAATATTTTCAGTACTGGCACAAGGGTTGCTTTAAGTGTGAGACTTGTAGTTTAACACTCTCCCTAAAGACTTACAAGGGTTACAACAAACTACCTTACTGCAATGTGTGAGTAGATATTATAATGGTACACATTTTATTACATATTATTACCTTGTTATTACATATTATTATTACGATAAAACAGCAACTTTTAATGAAATATTACTGGATTTTAAATTGATTATTTGTAATGGAATATGGAGTCCTACGAACCGTTCCTATTTCAGCCACTACCCGGTGACACACTTTACAGCAGTAGCTGATACACCCGAGAATCGACGACTAAAGAAACAAACCGACAACCTTAGTCTGGTGGGTTTTATTTACATTTAGTTAATTTAATATTTAAGCTTTAAACTTACTTAATTATCATAACCTTAGTTGTTATAATATGTTAAACACCCTTTTTAAAACTCATTACCGGGCGCCATATGCTGGTATGGTTATTACGCTGCATTGTTAACTATATTTACAATTCTTCTGGAAACAACCCAAGTCAAGGCAGCTGCAGTTAGCTGACTTTTCACATGACTGTAATTCTACACCCTAGTCCCTACACACGTTTCTGTAGCTTTGCATTCCTGCCGGTGTATCACAGCGTCAAAATGGTGGTGGTCAAGTGTGTTCTGCTTGTTAAAACTTACAGAAAGTCAACTACTAAACATTTATAAGTTGAGCTTGAGTTGTGAGGCTGAGTACTTACTTAACCAAGTGTAATAACTTAATAATATCCCCAGCTAGAGTATTATATTTCTTATAGTTTTAATAAGTTTACCGGTGATCTGTACTATTACAACTGGGTGTGGCTGGGTTTATAACCATCTCAATAAAATCAAATCATCAGTTTAAAACAGAGTCGGACAACTAAATGTAATTTGTCCACTAATTGTTGCGACTGAAACATTATCAGGCACCACTTTAGATAACAATACACATACTTCGTAGTGGTAGCAAGTACTTGATTTTTTCCGAAAAGTTCACTTGAAACTGAGAAGCCTGGTAGCGCGTAACATAGCAGTAGATAAATTTAATCAGTGATCTAGGGTTTCTATAATACATCACTCATCACACCGCTGGGTAACCCCAAATATACCGCTCGTATTACAAACTTACCACATCCCTACACGATCCCCTACTACTTTACACCAAACATATAACAGATAACATGATATCATAAAGTATGACGTGGTATGTTGTTGGGTTTATAACAGATTGTGTATTTAGCCCTTTATCCGGCTTTATCGCAAACTTCCGTGATCAATCCTACGGGATGTTGGGCTATTGCCGAGTAATATCTGTCTCACGGTGCTACTTCTCCGGTTTGAGATAACGGCTTCGACCGTTTGGTATATAAATATTCGTAACATCTGATAAGGTGTCATAACATAGCTGAGCGGCGAATGACGGTCCTCAGATTGACGTGAACTGACTGATGACAAGTGTACAAATATTCAAGTAAATGTGTTAAAAGATTTGTAATAATAGGACAGCGCGCTGGTCAGTCGCTAGCCAATAAACCGTGACCAGCTGATTTATGGGGGAGATACATATTTGTAAATTACAGATTGTTAGAAAGTTAGAATAGTCGGAATTTCTAGAAAGGATGAAGGGATGGACGTGGGGTGTAAATAATTTCTTAAGATTTCTCTGAAAATATCCGTAATATGCGGCGAATACGTCAGCACTGCTGGTTAGAGTGAGAATATGATTACAGCAATGTAAAACCTCTCCCCTTCCATAGACCCTGAAACGCCAAATATATTTAAAGGTTAATCTATCTTCTATCCTATTCAATACCTTATATGGACATGTCAGGAACCGCAGGTATGTTAAATATTTGACTGTAATTCTCGTTGAATCTAACGACTCCCTTGTTCCTAAGTAACTTGATATGATCTGAAATTGATAACTTTTATACGGATTACAGGGACACAAAGTCCACTGCATGTTGATAAAATGAGTCCTAAAATATTCTTACATCTACTTTATATGGGTCGTTATTCCTGTCTCTCTGAAAATATAAAATACCTGTCAAGGTAGAAATGGAGATGGCTTTACCAAAGCAGAACAGTAGTAACTAATGATCACAACTACAAGGTTAGTAAAATAGGCCGTGCACTGGATGCCTAGTTTAGCGTTGACCCCACATATATATCAGTACAGGGGTCACACTGATGTGTAACATTGTGATCGCGGCCCTATTGTTGTAACCAGCTACTGATCCAGTGCTACTGCGGAGCTGGTAACAATAGAGGGGGGATAGTAAGGGTGACCTGACATTTGCATATCACGTGTTGGAGACGTGGACTAGACAATGAAATAACACTCTAAACTTTCACAGTTAGACACCAACCCCACCCCCCCCCCCCCCCCCCCCCCCCCCCCCCCCCCCCCCAGTAACAGTTTAACCCGGCCCAGATACTCAGAGAAACTATCACTTTCACAAAAAACAACAGCAACTGGTTATTAGTGGTAACTTACCTGTACGTTATTAGCAGTAACCTACTTACCGGCACATGGTTACATTATTGAATGAGAACATGATTACACAAAGCATTGTAAGATCACGTGCTCCTATTGTCTCGCACTGCAGACTGCGGACAGCTATTAGACAGAGCATGACCTAATGTCGATCTTATTTCTTCTTTGACGGAGGCTAAAACCCTTGACTGTGATCTTATGGAGGATACAGCCCTCGCAGAGCCCTCATAATGTGGGTTATTGAGTAGACAGATAAGGTAAATCATCAATGTAGTATAATTATGTAGATCGCTAAGACATAATTACTACTCTGATAAAGGGTTACAAAACCGCCTAACCGTAATCTGAAGGTGGCTAAATTCGTGACGAAGGACTATGTACTCTTTTAAAAGAATCTTGTAATTACTGTAACAAAGTATCAAAGCATGATACCCAGTTATCTTATGTAAAAAACATGATTTGCTGAATGAACAACCCAGCAAGGCCAGCATGATCTTACCTGGCTTGTCTCATCTGGGATTAGCAGTCAGTTTTTGGTTGTGAATGATGACGCCCTTCAACTTCTAGTAATGTTCCGTAAGTTTCGCGATAATTTAGGAGTAAACTGAAACTGGAAATGTTAGACTCAATCTTAGCCATCATTGTGTTGGTGGGCATGTTTGTAATGGTGAATATTACTACTGTGCAAACCAGTATACAATACACGATTATGGTCCCTAATATTTTACGAGGGCAGTGGAGGAGCACAAATAAAGACCACTTTAAAGCCTTGAAATGAACAATGACAAGTCCTAGCAATTATAGTTTAAACCATCTGAGAGCTAATGATCATGGTACAAGACAGGAAGTATGAGGAAGTTATCAACGTTATTTAGTTAAAAGCTCCACGTAACTTCATGCTGCCGTTGGTCCATGTGATTGACATTTTCCGGGGTCCAGACATTCTATTTTTCTGACTCATTTCCACGAAACGTCTAACATTTGGTAAGCCTGATGATGAAGATCTGTTTAGCTCTCCTCGCTTTAGTCTCCTCTGTACTGGCTTCAGAACTACAGATTGGTCAGAAGATACGGCTACGCTCAGTAAACTACCCCAACCACTTTATAAGTCGGCTGTCCAATGGTAGAGTTGCGATCTCAGACTCAGGGACAGGAAATGAGTGGATTGTAAGAAGTGGTCTGGCTGGAACAGGTTTCAGTTTGGAGTCTGTCACTGGAGGATTCATCAGACACAGGAACTACCAAGCATGGGTGGATTCCCAGAGCAACTCAGATCTCTACCGAAAAGATGCCTCGTTCACAGTGGAACAGGGTGCTGCAGGCCAGGGGATAACTCTAAGATCTGTGAACTATTCAGGACACACTCTCAGGCACTCCGGATATAACCTCTATATCCACCGGAGTAACGGATCTGATCTCTTTAAGAAGGACTCCTCCTTCATGGTGGAGCCTGTAGATTTACAGTGCTGGAGATGGGAGGCCGGGTATAGACTCAAGACAAAGAAGATTGGCAAGGGAAGTTTGGATAATATGATGAAATTGTGTGGTGCTAACGAAGGTAAATGTGCTGCTATATCCTGTAAAGGGCAGTCCTGTAGTGCGCATTGGACCATGGGAGGAAAGAAGATTAGAGGGCAAGCCAACACTACCCACGTGTATGTTTGTTAAAAAACAAGATCAGAGAAACGGTTGAGTTGGTTGAGGAATTTAATTGTACTGTTTTAATCGTGAACTATTTCTCTTTTTCAAGTACAGCATCTCTTTAAACTCGTTTATGTAAACATTTAACCATTATACTTTGGTTGGTGTAAACAGCGATAGGAATTTAGTTTTAAACATTTTATGTTTAAATAAGATTGTGTATTATTGTAGAATGTAGATTCTATCCTAATTATTTCTGAACTTGTGTTCATTTGAACTGATGATAAAAATAATGATAAAATTAAATGTAGAAGTGCTATCTTTTGCTTTATCCCTACAAACAAGTAGACAATTGCTCAATCTGGAGTTCCTTCTTCAAAACACTGTATCCAGAACAACCTGTCAAACTGGAGCTTCTAAATCACTAATTACTGTAAATGTGCCTGTTACATTTTATATCCATTTCATTGTCTGCATTATTACTACCATCAAGGGCCAGGGCCAGCCTTGGAAGGTTGTTACTTATTTGCTCTAAAATATTTCTTCTGAAAGAGGACTTCAAATTAAGGGGGTAGATTCCTGTGGGCGAGGTTGATGGAAGACTTAATTTACAGTCCGTGTCGACTTACAGTGTAAATAATTTAGGATCATACGCCCACTTAGAACACCAATCAGACTACCAGTCTGTCTAATAGAGGACTAGCAGTAATTATTACTGGTTACGAGTTATCCTGTCCTGCATATTAATAAATTACAGCGTTATTGTTACTTTATTGATAGTAATACTCTGACAGAAAAGTATGTTGTGACAATGAATACTGTAAAATACATATTCCTGACGAAAGTAAAATCATACAAATTAATCCCATTCCACGGACACTAAACCCCACAAATAACTTAAATAAGATCATAAAGTAATTTAACTTAACGCGCACAATTTCAGATTAATTACCACAAAGATTACAATCAAAGTGTGAAAGGAACGAAGATGAGCGTGGCTGATGATCCAGAGAGTCTGCGCGCCAAGAAGTCCCAGAACCAACTCTCCTCGCTCAAGTACCACGGCAAGGACCGCACTAACCCTGCTAGTACTCCCCTCAATAGACCTGCTTTCTCTTCTCCTGGTAAATACTTGTAGATATGATAACGGTATTGCTCCTTTACATTCGCTGTGGTCTGATCTTATCAGATCCCTATTAGTTTATTTTAAGGGAGTATGTGGGGCTCTTTTACTATATAAAAGCTTCCATTAATATTTTGTTTTTGTGGAGTCAGGTAGTCTAGTACACAGGTAGTTAGTATTTACAGCCACGTCATGAACCTTTGTAAAATAGTAGTGGAGTCTTACGTAAGATCTTGAAATAGATCAAAACCATAGAAAGTGACGTTATCTCTCGTATTTTTACTTGATAGAGTTGTTGGGTAAAAGCGCAATGTAATAACTAGCAGATTGCAGCAGTCAGCACACATTATGGGTGCTGCGAGCTGTACACTCCACCCTGCAAAATAACAGACCTGTGCAGCAGTGGCGTAACAGTGAAGTTTCGCTACCTATCATCTCGTATTGGACTTTGCGTAACGTCTCTGTGATGGGTCGTTACGGGAAATCGGGCAGGGTAACGCGTGGTGGGCTGGCTAATTTGTCGAACAAGAGTGAAGAGCGTTCACCGTCAGATGTTCAGCCTAAATATCGTGCTCATAGCATGCCCTTATAAGGAAGTTTTTGGAAGGTTGAACCTGTGTTCCAGATCTCACAGTCAAATAGAGTTGTTGTCACATTATGGAGCTACATCGACAACCAGCGAAATCTTACAACATCCTGATCCATGTCATCAATTGTTAGCTGCAATTAGGCCACACATAGCCTTTACTTTGGATATATAGCTCCGTGTATCATACGTTTGCAACTCGATGAATTATTCACGTACTTCAGGACGCAGCGATGTGTAATTCTCATGAATATGAAAACAGGTCTACTTGTTTAACGAGATGGAATGTGCAACAAAATATTTTCAACGGACTGTTCGCGAGCCATTCGTTCGTGTGATCGAACGTAACGCGCGCGCACCAACCGCATGGCGGTTGCGAAACGACGTAACTTATTTGAAATAATCGATTTCGAATATTTGCCTACGTAATACTTCGATCCCATTATATTAAGACGCAATGAAACTACCGGACCACGATGTATGGGGACTTGCCAACCCAATCCCCATGACAACATTAAGATATATCGACTCAGTAACATCGTTTCCTCAAATTATTTGTTATATAATAGTGTTGAAAGTATTAAAACTATATTATATTAAAGTCACTATTGTGACGGTACATTAGAACTCAGTTTATCCGATCTCAGTTTATCCGATATTAGAAAGATGATCAAGCGTACACTGCTAGCAATTAATGATAGTATTTCTGTATTTAAGAAAACTGGTAGGGTAGGACAGATTCTAATATAGTATATAAAAAGTATTCAAACAATATACACATAATATCACAATTACCCTATTATATAAAATGAAACCTTCAAAAATTCAATATATTTCCCAACTGAAATATTGGCAGAAACATTTGAAATTTATCCTTGTTGGCCTTGTGGCTCCAAGTTCAAATCGAGACTCTCTATATCCACAAAGTTCTTTCTCGCCCCTCTGTCTCCCCGGAGAGAAATCACTGTTGTTTTAAGGATTTCAAATAGAAGGGTAGGACTGATTGTTAATTAATAAAAGGATGCGGCAGAAGAGCTGCGCAAAAGTAAGAGCAGAAATGGTCTTGATAATGGGCAAAAAATCGTTCAATGATTACGAATTACACAATTTCTTTAACAAAAGTACTAGTATTAATAAAATGACTAGTATTCATAATCCACTAAGTCCGCTTAACAATTAATTACCAACTGGTTACAAAAATTTGCTAATGTCACAATAGAGAAGTGGGGATTATTTATCATTGTAAATTAAATGTTTTAAATTATGTAAACCCTGCTAGGATACGTTATAACTCATAACGGAGAGTATACAGAAGTAGATGACGGTAAGTGTGCGCTCGCTTGTGTGCGCTTGTGTGCGCTCGCTTGTGTCCCGCTGTATTTCTCACTCACCGATCACCATCCTTGGCATCTTTAAGCGGGTCATTCTCATCATCATCAGCATAATTTCAGAACTTGAGGCTATATTTACACATATATAATGGCCTTCTTCCATTTTCTGCTGAAATATCACCTTGTAATTGTATCAATAACGCCCAAACAAATGGTCTAGCGCTAAAATTGGTACTTCATCGTTTTAGCTACATAGTTTCTTGTACCTGTTCCTATGTTGCTGCAACTCCCTTGGATTGACAATCCCAATTCAAAAAGATTGCGCGTAATGTTTTCATAGTCTTCAAAAGCAACAGCATCGAAATCACCGTATATCAAATAAAATATATCAAGCACGCCCATTTCAGATGATAAGCCGAAGTCCGTGTCCTCCGAACCAGAGGAGGCCCCCCGCTCCGCCAGCCCTGATGTGCTTGTCTCCAATGAGTTGGAGGCCCCTGCCGAGGTTCTAGCTCCTCCAGAGCCTGTGCCTGAACCTGAACCTGAACCAGTGTTGCCTGAGGCCCCACCTGCTGAGGAGGCCAAACCTAACAAGGTACTTCAAAACATTGGATCATACTTCATAGTATAATTAACCTATTGTCATAATTTTATGTTTCGATTGATCACCATTTACCAAGTATTTGAATTTGGGGCGTAATTTATTTAACTTAGGTAAAAGGACTCGCGGCAGCTTTCCAGGATCCAGCAGGAATGCAGGCTCCGGTAAAATTATGGCTGCAAACAAGCGAAAAAATAGTTGCTATAAAGTGGCGGCAAAATATTTGCTATAAACTAGCCGCAATCTAGTTGCTAAAAACAAGCGGCTATATCAGTTATCAGCGGCTACAGTTGTATATAGTTGCCATAAACTATCGGCAAAATATTTGCCATGAAGAAGCGGCTGTAATTTACCTGCAGCCGCCAGCCTAGCCACTGATATAAAGCGTTTCCAAACTCTCCAGGATAAAGAAAAATAGAAGCAGTTTGAACAAGGCAGATCGTAATTATAGATAATAACTTGTGAATGTGGATTTACAATTTTATCAAAAAGTGTACTGTACAATGCACGTCGAATTATTTGTGACTACGGTCACTTTGTTTCCATCCAAAACCAGCTGCACTTATATTGATATCATCCAATATTCCTTCATAACTTATCCAACTCAGTTGTCTCCCATTTTCTATAGCACTACAGTAAATGTCCCTAAGTATTTTTTGAATAAGTTATTTTTATCACTATACTGTAATTTGACCAAAACCCATAATTGGGTAGAGAAGACCGCTGCCAGTGTCTCTCTTTCCCAAACAAAAGTAAATGATATTAATTTGAATGACCGTCTGCAAATGCAAAATGATACCGAGAATGAAATCGGTCGCTCGCTTTTCCCATTCATTCACGGCTTACGAATTGTATAAATAAGTTTCGATTAATTGCATCAATCACATGCTGTAAAAATCTATTTTGGTTGCTTTCGGGTCGATACCTAGTATTTCGGGATAATATAAGGGCGGTATAGTTAGTGTCCAATTAGCTGATGTTTATTGAATCGTTATTGCCAAGTACAGGTGCCTTCAGCTTCAGGTAGTTCTTCTTAATCTGTTACAATTGTAATTGTAAATGAATGGGAAAAGCGAGCGACCGATTTCATTCTCGGTATCATTTTGCATTTGCAGACGGTCATTCAAACTAATACCATTTACTTTTGTTTTGGAAAAGAGAGACACTGGCAGCGGTCCACTCTACCCAATTATGGGTTTTGGTCAAATATCATCTCTTTTTGATTAATGTCAGGGTAATGGGACTACTGCGGAAATACCTTAGTATTGACTATTGCTGTATAACTACTACAGAAGTAATCCCGATAACACTCGACCCCTGCCTGATCCAGATGATGTCACCATTTTACCTTCACACAGACATCAAACGCTGTAAGAAGATGACGATCAGACCTCGTTAATGTCAGGGTACTTTACAAAGTCGAAATATAAAGTGATAACTTCATTGATAAGGACGCAATTTCAACGATTTCGAAATTTTACCTTTGAAAACATTTCCTTGTATTTAGATAAGCATATCTGTCGATCACTGACTGAATATGCCACTTTATACTCATTCAAGTTGGCATTAAATTCATATATAATGCCATTTAACTGTCGTGGGAAAGCAGAATCCAATCGACATCACGAATGGGCAAAATTCTCACCTTTCGCACGTGCAAACTTTGAGCGGACGTTGCGTGCGCATTTAATATTGAATCACCGTAAATTTTTGCATGTTGGTATTTTATATATAGTTTGATAAACGAACAAAGTTTCAAAAGATTTCAATGAGAACTTACATTTCAACGGGACTCAAAAGTTGGTAAAAATCGTGAAAATAGCAATTTTCAGTGATTTTAGCAATTTTCAATCAATTTAGGCGTGTCCCCACGTGTGCAACTTTTCGATTTTCAACTTTTAAATTCGCCTAATGCACAATATAGACCTATAGGAAGCAGAACTAAGCTCCACAACCCAAGGGATGGCCCAACACCAGAGAATACTAAATCATAAAATGAGTGTTTTAATAAAATTATTCTGAACTTAAAATATGCCTGCTGAACTACTTTCGGTGAGTCTTTATGCCTGAAAAACAGTAAAGGGGGTATAATAGTATAGGGGGTAAATAGTATAGTGAGTATAATGGTGGCGGTCGTGCTTGCCAGCACTGTGATATCAGGTTGCTGACTAAAACCCTTGTACGTTAAAAACTGCCTGTGCAACCAATTAACCAAAGCTCTGCGCTGTCGTTTCGAGTTCTTATATCCACACAGATCTATAATTTATAACAACCAGCTTAGCTACTTGTATTGTTAGCCTTTATTAATATATCAATACTATTTTGTCAGGTCGACAGTGACGAAGAGGCAGTAGTAGAGCCCCCAGCCCCTGAAGAAGAAGCCGCGCCCCCTGCTGCTGAAGAAGCACCCCCTGCTCCTGAAGAGGAAGTGGCTGCTGAACCCCCTGCTCCCGTCGAAACAGCCCCTCAGGTTCGGCTCACTTTTCTGGCACCGCATGAAAGTTCGATTTCCCCCTTTTTTAGAATTTTGAAGTTAAGCTTGTAGGCTTTTCGGCAGCACTAAATGAAATTTATCTAAAATAGGAAGAAAACGAAGAGGCAACCGAATAAGTAAGTGAGCTGTGCAAATCTTACCACGTGACAGCCACGTGACCAACTAATTCAGTAATTAATTGTTTAATTAGTGTTCATAAGTTTTGTAATGTTGGCTGTTTGAACTGTCTGTTGGCAGAAATTAACATGTAATCATTGTCTCAAAGTATGGTTGTTAAGGTGATGTAGTATTACTACAGTAGTAATGTAGGCTGCGGTGTTGAGCAGAGCGGTATATTGTGCTGCATAACTTGTCAAAATATCAGAGTCACTGGTTTTATAGCGTTTAGTAAAAATATGCTTTTAGAATAAAAAAGAAAGCGCTGACGCAGCTTTGTTTTTCTGCTACGATTTAGGATTCCTATAGAAAATGTAAAATTAAATGTAAATTAAATGTACATTAAAATAGTTGTTGAGTTGAAGATAACAAGTGGCCTCAGCTAACTATTTCAGAGCGCCTGATTCCGTAGTTGGTAAGTGCGGCCCTCAGGCCCAGCATCACTTCAAGTGCCTCTGTCTTATGAAGCACTTCAATTATAATTACCAGTG
Organism: Bolinopsis microptera; assembly: GCF_026151205.1. NCBI lineage: Eukaryota > Metazoa > Ctenophora > Tentaculata > Lobata > Bolinopsidae > Bolinopsis > Bolinopsis microptera. The sequence goes on along the minus strand of NC_087076.1, from coordinate 11,270,089 downwards.
ATTATTTCCCCACATCTTATAATAGCACACAAGTCACTCAATTCACTGTCGAGGTCTTCAGGTCTTCAGAGTCTTCTATTCAGTTCAGAGTTTTCTACCTACAATTATTTAGGATAGTAATCACACAACCTTTCTTCGTCTACCTATTTTCGAGTGCCCCTTAATATAAGCAGTTAACGTCTGTTTACAACATGTTTCCCTCATTTAAAAATGTATTTAACCGTGTGAGATTGAACGAATTCCTTACTTGTCGAAAAACCCATTTAGTTGGACCTTTGCTTTGTCACGAAGGGTCAACAATCAGAATCCCCCTGGCTATATGCTTGGTAACAGCTTCTTAGCGCTTTGGAGTGGTGGCCGGTGAACTTGGACTCGCAAAATCGATCAGAAACTGAAGGATTTATTGACTGGGATGCAGAGCAGTTGACGCCTGACAGTGACCGCCACGACAGAGCTGTCATAGTCTCACAGGGATTCTGATGTTTGACTAACTTTGTTCCTTTCCACTCTTAATATCATCATCGATGAGACAGATTTTAGCAATAGACGATCTTACTTTTTTATCTTCGAAAAAAACAAAAAATAAAACCCCTAACTGAGCGATAATATGATGTCTCCTTCAATGAAAAGCACCGTGCTTAACACGGAACTAAACCTTAAGTTTCTCCTGCCGCATTTACCAACTATAATTTGTATATCCTTTCCATTTTCATGCAAGTGATTCTTTCAAAGGCCCTAGATAACCTTCTTAAATGTCTTATCGCATGTCCAAGATAAACATAGCTTAATTATAACGTTTTTTCAGTTTGTTGCCGTGTATGAGTACGACGCTGCCGATGAGGACGAGGTCACGATCAAGGAGGGAGATATTATTATCAATGCGGAAATTGTTGCGGAAGGTTGGATGGTCGGAACAAATTCTCGAACGGGACATACTGGCATGATGCCAAGCAACTACGTTGAACCCCAATCTTGAATTTTTATGACTTGTGCATAATTAAGTGAATTTTGAAAATTTGTTTTTAAAATTTTTGCTACAAAATGTCTCCTTGAAATTAAATGTTTCGCAAATCACGTTTTTATGACAACCGTAGATTTATCATTTTTACTCTCGATTAAAATTATATTTTTCAATATTGTACATATCATACGCATGGATGATTTATTGATATAGGGAAATTGCGCTTTGAGGCTGTTTTTATGCTGGTTAAGCCATGTACCAAACATTTTCATCGTCATTTTATTTTCATTTACGATTGAGTCATTTTAGAGCGTAATCGCAAAAATTGCTCCTTCAGTCACATCGAATTGAATTATTTTGAAACTTTCAAAAGATGTTATGTTGATTTTTAAAATGTTCGTGCTTAAGCATTAAGCTTTATTTTATTTGATTTTACGTGGCTATGGATGGAAACTCTTTTTATTAAATTATTAGGCTTGACCGCTTTTGAGTCGTTTAACTCTAGATAAATATATTTTGAGTCTAATTTTGAGTCTAATGCCAAGGCTGATGAAAATCTATTGATATTCTCAAAGTTTATTAACCAAACCGATATTTTACTTCATGCCTGTCGTTAAAAGGATCAAACCTTTGAACGAGTTTTTAGAACAGTATGAGATAATTCACATAAAATGTACTTGCCTGGCCTGACACCAGACACACGTGTCCAGTGTCCCCTCTTGAGCCTCCGAAAATAGTTGAGGTCGCAACGTCAAGCGTCAGACGAACGTACGTACTGGCATTTAGGTAATTTAACGGCGGACATTGCACGTAACGCACATGATACAGTGGGTCTGATGCCATATGTTTTGGTCGTTTTTGACGTGCGCTCGAGTTTAAGTGTATGCCAGTATGTCACGTGATATTAAATTGGCAGTAAGTCTGGCAACTTCGTCTAGTAGACCATACTTTGGCGACCGTCGCGTGTGTTAGTGTCACGAGCCCGTCAACAGATTGCCAAGTTTCAAACGTAGTTGTACTTGTAAGCTACTTCTTTTGCGAATTTTCTGCTAACGTATTATATTAGTGGTCCGATGTAATCAGCCTTAAAAGGAGTGTGAATATCAACTAATTCGACCTTTAGCACCCCAGTGGAGACTTTAGCCATATTGTTTTGACACTTGACATTGATACGAGCTCAGGGCTGGTTAATCTACGTCACGGTACGCGTAGACCTCTCTATACAGAAGGGTGGTGTGCCAGGCGTCCGTGGGTGCACGGAGCATTTTGGTGCCATGTGGGAGGTACTGAAGGAGGCAAAGGTCAAGAAGAAGGATCTGAGTGTGGTATGGCTTGACCTGGCTAACGCTTACAACGTCCCCGAGAAGGTTATCAATATTATCCTACGGTACTTCTCCGGGGTATTCGGAAGGTTCTCCTCAAGAACGGTGACATCAGACTGGCAGCAGTTTGAGATAGGAATCTTCATGGGGTGCAGGTGTGTGATATCAGTCATCTTGTTTGTCTTGTGCATGAACCTTGGGCATGAACACCTAAAGTCTAAGGTTCCGAAAAGCATTGAGTACATCAAGGATGACACACCGATACCAACTCTGAAGCTGTTTATGGACGATAGCTGTCTGACGACCGCACGTGCAGAGGATATGCAAACGTTACTCAATGTGTTTCAGAAGTACGTGGACTGGTCCAGATTTAAGTTAAAGTCCTCCAAGTCCAGAGCACTGGTGTTGAAGAAGGGAGTGGCTGTGAGGTGGGTTGAGGAGGTAGTGGTAGGAGAGGAGGAGGTGGAGAGAGAAGAGTTGTGTTTGCAGTTGGGTGGTGAGGTGATTCCGAATGTGTCAGAGAAGCCGATAAAATTCCTTGGGAGATGGATAAGAGTGGAAGGAAATGACAAATCAGTCATCGACTCAACCAAGGTCGACCTTAACACTTTTCTTCGGAGACTCTATGAAAGTTCCCTTACTGGACTCCAGAAGTGCTGGGGATATCAGTACATGGTCCTTCCAAAACTGAAGTGGCCTCTTGCCATCTATGATATTCCGATCACAACAGTTACCAGATGGGAACAGAATACCAATAGTTTCCTCAGGAAGTGGTTAGGGGTGGGGCACACTCTGAGTGGTCTTTGTCTGTTTAGTCAATCATCCAGTGTGGCCTTACCGGTGAGCATTTTGACAGATACATGGAAGATAGAGAAGTGTCGACTGTTGCAATCCTATCAGACATCTAAGGATGACCTGATTAAAGCAGTCCAGCCCCAAGTTCGTTCTGGTAGAGTTTGGAGGCCTGAGACAGAACTGGAAGAGGCCAGAAGAGATTTGGTCTGTGAATCGGTGCGAGGGATGGTGCAACCTCAAAAAAGAGTTGGCATCGGTTTTGGTGACTGGAAAAAACCTTGGGAGAGGATGGATGAGCGGGAAAGAGAGAGGGAGGTTATGCTGAGAGTGAAGGAGAACATTGAAAGAGAGAGGGAGGTGCAAGTAGGTTCTCTGGAGATGCAGAGCAGGTGGGGTGAGTGGAAAGAGCTCGTAATGAAGACAGATTTGAGCTGGCATACACTTTTTAAGTATGGTGACTCACTTATTGGGTTCATGCTAAGTGCTGTGTACGGCACCCTCTTAACCCCCTCTATGGTTTCCAAGTGGAGTGAAGATGAGGATGGGAAGTACAAGTTATGTGAGGAGAGGATGGGCACCATTCAGCACATTTTGGCTGGGTGTAAGGTGGCCCTTAGTCAAGGAAGATATAGATGGCGGCACGACAAGGTTCTGAAGCAGATCTCTGAACAGGTTGTCTTCCATTGTGATCGCCGAGTGAACACTTATAAGAACAAGGCCGGCGATGGAAGGCAGTTCATTGATTTTGTTCCTGCTGGGAAAAGAAAAGCAGGTACAGACGACCGGAAGGAGAGTCGTGGTTTTGGGATCCTGAGTGGGTATCGGGATTGGATAGTGCTGTCAGACCTTGAGGGGCAGCTTAAGTTTCCCAGTGAGATTGTGGAAACACGGCTGAGGCCGGACCTTGTGATATTCTCAAGGTCGGCAAAGACAGTTATTTGGTGGGAGCTAACAGTACCATCTTATTATTATTATATAACTTTATTCAAATCAAAAATAGAACATAAATGAACATCTTAAAGATCTGATAAGTAGCCAGAAAAAAAATAAAAACTGATACACAAGCTATAACAACTTCTTCCATCCCGCTCTATCAGAGGCTAAAAGTCTTAAATTGTACAAATCGTCTGTATTTACAATAATGGAATGTTCCTGCTACCTAAATCAAATTTAATAGTCTTAAGCAAGTTCGACTGGTGTCTACCTACTCTACCCTTTTTAGTACTCTGACTCTCTACTGCAAAGTGTAATGCAAGCTGTGCAGGTGAGTTGTTATCACTGCGAAGGACATGTCCGAGCATCCTCCATCGTGCACATGCAACACGCTCGCTGAGTGGAACCACTTCACATCTCTTGTAAAGGGTGTCGTTTTTGATTATATTAGGGTAAGTCATTCTGATGATTTGCCTCAGATGCTTTCTGTGGCAAATATCCAGTTTACTCAGTAGCTGCTTTGAAGCTGCCCAGCAGCTACAATTATACATTAAGACGGAGACCACCTGGGCTTCGTAGATCTTAAGTCTGGTCTTAAGAGGTATGCGTTTACCTTGTTCCCAAACTTTCTTGTAGGTTTGGAAAGCAAGATTTGCCAGAATACATCGTCTTTTTATGTCCTCGTTGCTGCACAATTTGGAACCAAGTGAGATAGATGATCTCCAGGGCTCTCTTCCTCGAAGTGGCTCTCCTTTGTCATCAACTTCGTTCTTCTCGGCCAGATAGATATGTGTGAACTCTGTTTTTGATTCGTTGACAAAAAGATTCCACTCCTCCAATATCTCCTTGCATATTGGTAACATGGACTCCAAATTCTTTTTATCCTCGTCTGTGAAGTCTGCGTCGTCTGCGTACTCCCACTCAAGAGGTAGCAGGTTTTCAGCAAACGGAGGGTTGGGTCTTAGATAAGACATAAAGGCACGAAGGTGGTAAAGTGCGCCAGCCAAATACAGGGTGAAAAGGTTTCCAGACAAACTATCACCTTGGAACGCACCTATCGTGACAATGAACTCCCCTGATACGGTAGACCTCACTTTAATCTTCAGTTTGGTACATGAGAGTAGGTACCTTACCAGTCGGATGTCGTCTTCACTACAACCAGCATCAGCAAGAAGTTCTAGCAAAACTGATCTCTTAATGGTGTCGAATGCAGATGACATATCAATACCCATTTTGTGTAGAGACCAGCGTTTCTCCTTTACAACTGAAACTAGGATCCGTTGTGTCCAAACAATATTTGCACAGCTATGGCCAGGCTTGTAGGCATTTTGCCAAGGTCCAGTGTACTGAGAAACTTGTCTTTGAATGCGTCTAAGGACTATCATGGACAATATCTTCCTGGTGCCGTTTAAAAGACAAAGAGGGCGCAAACTTTTTAAAGGTCCACGTGGCTTACCAGGTTTTTGCAGTGGGGTAAGGAATCCTTCAGTGAATGAAGGTACATGTTCATGACGTTCAAAAGATTGATTGGTCAGCTGTGCAAATGTAGAATAGAAAATAGGTGGGGAGTGTTTAAGGAATTCGTTTGGTATACCATCAGGACCAACAGCCTTACCATTTCTTAGCTTTTTGGCAGCTTGTTCCACTTCAAAGGATGTTATGGGATTGTTTAGTGGCTGAGGACTGCCAACAAACGGCTCAAGTGGAGGTTCACTGTCTGGTCCTGTGTAGTGTTGCTCAAAATAGTTGCGTATAATGTCAGCTTTGTCACTCTCATTATCTACCAGTTGATTCTTGTCATTAAAAACAGAGATGGAGTCTGATTTCTTGTTACCTGATAGTTGCCGGACAGCTTCAAACATTTTACGGCCGTCGTCTGTATTATTGATAGAGTCTGCAAGACTGTTTGCAACTTCTATTCTGAGAGTATTCAGTCGCTTCTTAATGTCATTTGAGAGTTTGTTAATTTTTGATCTCAAGTCCTTTCTGTCTCTGTATTCATTATTATTCAGAAGTTGTAGCAATCGTTTTCTTTCCTCTGACATTTCAACAACTTCACTATCAGAAGAGTGGTGTCTCTTTCGCTGTGGCTCGCGTAGACCCACAGTGGAGATGGCAGCAGTCTCAACACTTTTAAATAGTTTTCCGAACTGTTGACAAGTATCATTAGAAGAATAGTCAGGTTCAGATACAAGTTGGTTGATATTAACAGTAAGTGCAGATTTAAACTGTTGTTGCGCTGCAATGCTACCTACAAGAGTGGTTGTGTTGAATGCCTTCTGAGTAGTCCTCTTCTTCCTGTAGAAACTATAACGCAGGGAAAAATCTGCTTTTGCAACTACAAGCTTGTGGTCACTGCGGTGCTTAGTTCCCGCATATGACCTTGCATCAGTCAGTAGTGCTTTGCTCCTGGACTTGCAAAGTATATAGTCTATCTGTGAGAAGTATGGTTTACTCTTTCGGGTGGATTGGTCTCTTATCCATCCAGTGCGTGTAGTTATATGCCTGCTGCTGTGGGAGAATGAAGTATTGGTAGCAAATAAGCCATTTGCTGCCAGAAAATGTAACAATCTCTCTCCATTCTCGTTCCTTCTACCAACACCATGCCTACCTATGTGCTGCTGTAAACCATTTTCTTCATCAACAAGTGAACGCTTGCCTAACTTGGCATTGAAGTCACCTAACATCCATACTTCAAATCGAGCAGGAACACTGATAGCCTCAAGAAGCTCACCATAAAATTGATCAGCTAGTTGAGGGTTCTGGACTGATTTAGGATTAGTAGGACTGTAACAATTTATAATTCTGATATAACAAGGTGGTTTGTTTACCCGATTGGGTTTTAGTTTAACCATCTGAAGAGCGGATCGCTGAATCGCACGAGTACAAGCTCGACCGATACAGCGGTCTGCAGGCTGTGATTCAGGCGAAAGGTTGGTGCTGTTATAATGCCGCAGTCGAAGTTGGAGCTAGGGGAGTGGTTGCGCAGAGTTTGGAGAGAGCTGCGAGGAGGATTGGTTTTAGGGGAAGAGAGCTGAAGAAGCTGGTACGGGACAGCGGGAAAGAGGCAGCCCACTGTTCCAGATGGATTTACTTGTTATCGAGAAAGAGGGAGTGGGAGTTCAGGAAGGTTGGAGCTTGAGAGTTCACTATAACATCTAGAGGTACCATAAACGTTATCTCGTCGCCAATTGCGAGCTCTAACGGGTCTCCTCAAGTGACTCTCGGATCAGATGGTGGTTCAAGGGTGGACTGCTGGGGCGCCTGACAGGAAACCGTATTGCGATTAAAGCCCCGAAACGGTGTCAGGTTGGTAACTGATGATTCTGATCCATGCTCCTGTGAGTTTTGCTGTTGTATCTCAACTCGCTAAACTGAGGCATCTCCGCATCTTGGGTGAATATGCGTACATCTTCATACTAAATCCAGGTGTGGCATGTGTCAGTGAATACGGGCGAGCGGATGCAATAGCGAAGGTGGTGTGGCAAGGCCTAAAAGACACAGTCAGATAGTTGTCAGCTCACTGACTGTAAGGGAGAAGGTATATCCGTATTTCGCTGCTACTGATGCAGTCCTTGATCTGGCAATCAAGGCTTCTCTGTTTTTCGTCTAACTATGTACCGTTGGGCTTGTGGAACCCGTAGGGGGGACATACATAGGTTAGAATGGTTTTGTGCACCAAGAGGAGTGAGGGAATGAGGGTGAAGAGAGAGCTAGAGAGTTGTTAGGGTGGTTAGGATCAGTAGAGCAGTAGGTGGAGTGTTTGGTTGGAGAGTTCTGTTTTTGCTGTATAGCATTTTAGTCACTCCGCAGTTTATTAACTGTGTCTCAACTTTGATACGAGCTCAGGGCTGGTTAATCTACGTCACGGTACGCGTCAGAAAATAATACAGCTGACATCCGAGTGTGTGTGTTCGAGCGATTTGTACAACATTTCTGCATTCTGTAATGTTTCAAATTTAATTCAAATGTTCTAATGTTCCGATTGCCCACGTGACTACTTCTTTTAAGTCTCGTGACGTGGGACAACCTCCCCACTATTTTTTATCAACCAACCCTATCACTGAGCTAATGCTGTCATTAACGTGAACAATCCCGATTTAGTAAAATGCATTGAAATCTTATGCGTTGAAATCATAGGTGATGATTGATGAAGCACTATGCAAACATATGCGAATGATTAAAATGAAAATAACATTCTCTAAGGAAATTTCAAGAAATCAATATCAAATCAGAAGTTAATTCAGACAGTTAATTCAGTTTCAATGAAAGCTGTAGGTAAAACATATAATCGTAGCTAAAATATATATCAAACGGAATTGAAAACAAACAAAATAGAAAGCAAATTCCCAAAAATTAATTAAACCCTTAAAAACTAAGACACTTATAAATTTAGGGCAAGATAATTTTAAGCAAGAAAGAGCAATAGACGTAATCATTTGCTGCGCTTGTGTATTTTATCAAGAAAATCTTGAAAGATTTGCACAGGCAGTCCAGACTTATTATTGTCTATATCGGAGCAAATAGAAGCATAAGTTGTAGCACTGTACTCTAGGTACTTTCTCCTCAGTCCATATTTGAGGTAAAGAAGTTTAACTATGCTGACACTCTCTTCATCTTCTTTGCCATAGCTCCGGAACAACTCTTCTTTGTCTTCTTCTGTCGCTGAAAGATAAAACATGTCATGGTCATACCGGAGATAATTGCATTTGAAATATATTTATTGAGCAGCTCCTGACAGATATTGTGCTTCGTACAGTTAGAATGAATGTTTTCGCGGGTAGCTATTAACCATGCATACTACCTGCAACCTGAATCATCACTTATGATAGGGCTCATGCAAAGTGTGCCCTAAAAAGTTTTTAACTCGATCATCGAAGTTGAATTCGGCGCTCGCACTTCATAATTGAATTGCGCGCTCGAGTTAATTGACCACAGAGCGCATAAGTGCTAAAAGAAAGAATTTGGCGCGCTACAAAAAATACTGTAGGTAACTGTCAAAAAAGGGATTCTCGACTAAATTGTTCCATTTAGACAGGCCGAAAATCAAGCTGTCTGGGAATTTTAATGAGCCAAACAACAAGCCAAACAATGTGTTCACATTTACCAACCAAAAAAACTTACCTAATTCTACAGCATTCAGAAATAGCCACGAGCATTTCCTTTCTTGTATGTCAGTTCCAACTTTACCGATAACACTGGGATCACCGTAACAATCTAAATAGTCGTCTTGTACCTGATAAGGAGTAATATTGTGATAAGGTTCTAAAGTTGCAAATTCTGGAAAGATAGACACTCGACAGTCTGTCATATGTGCAAATATTTTCAGCTATCTTACTGCAACGACAGTGTATTAAATTCAAATAAGGCAGAATTTACCGAAGGGAAAATTTAAAATACTGAAATTTCTATATTACCTGAAAGTAGTGTCCAATCTTTATCAGAATTTTTCTCGCACTCTCCAGCTCTAAATCCGAATCTCTTCCAGTGAGGTGCATCGCCAGAGCGACCGGCAGGTAGAATGAATAGTACGCAGTTTTGTAGATGACGATGGAATCGTATCTCTCCATGGAATACTCGCTGTAATCCAACGACTCTACCTCCAAGTCTAGTGCTTGTCCAAATTCTGTTTTTCTCGTCACATCAAGAAACAATTCCAAACATTTGACGTAGCATTTTTCTGAGCCGAGATGAGTTTTAAGTAACTCAAAGACACAGGATTCCAGCAGGAAAGAGTCGTTAATAGCTGTCATACCAACACGCTTATACCAGCACTCTTTCCCCCGCCTCATCTCAGAGTTATCCATTATATCATCAGCTACCAACAGAAACCCCTAAACAACAAAACAATATATTTTTACTGGAAAAGAATTGTATCACTAGCAAGATATCCAGTATATCCACAGACAGCATTGATAACCAACAAAATTATCTAATAAATAAGCTAAAGAGTAAAGATAGGTAGAAATGCGCTCGAACCTGAAGAATCTCCACACACCAGCCGAGTACAGTAGCGTGGAATGTGTTAGAATATCCCAGTAACTGTGCAGTGTGCACTACTGCACACCCTCGGTTCAGTTTACCGCCCACTGTGTTGTACTGTAGTATCTCTTGTAGTCGCGCAGTCACCGGTGCTAAACCTGGATCACTTTTCTGGGATAAGACAGGGATGATATTGTGTTACCAAACGTAACACGGGTCATTTTGTCAAAGCTGGAATTATCTGACGGATTTTAAATATGTAAACTTGTCATCACAGGAGTAATTTTAGGGCCCTAGAAGAAATTGGGACAAATTTAAATTCTGGCACACACAGTTAGTAAAAGGAGTGCTTGTAAAACTGCTATTATTACTAGAACCTTCTGTTAAATTTCAAATTACCTGTAATAAAGGTTGAATAACGTCCCCATATTTACTGATAAATGCCTCACGTTGCGCCATGGTATGTTCAAATTCCAGAGAGTTTTCAGTCAGGTGGTAGGGTCTAGTTTGTCCAGGTATGAGAGTAGGATGTCGTCTGGTACAGGGTCGTGCAGCAAGGTGGTAAAATCTACTACTAGTGGGCAGTGTTAGTCTCCGTATTGCCATGAGAAGGCTAGGGTTGAATACTACCCTAGTATATATCGTGTACCATACTATCCTAGAATAGTTTAACGAGCCTTACTATTTAATATTACAACTACTGCAAATATCATGCTAAGCTATACATTTATATGATTTATGTACGATCGTGGTCTATCAAATATACAGAGAAATTAATGTATGATTATAGTAACAAATATATATTAGTTTTTAATGCAAATTACAACATTTATTATTTATATACACATACATTTGACCAATTTCTGGGATCACTAAATGATAAGAAATACAACAAGTAAGAATTAAAAACAAGTACCTAGTTGACAAAAAAGAGAAAATAAATAACCACAAAACGACAACAATAAGATGTCACGTAATATACCCGTAGTTTGGTAACAATACTTGCTGATTCCCTTCAAATAGCACAATTGGCTGGAAATAACTTGGAAGGAAAGACACGTGATCGACTTTATAAGACCATCTATAAAGGTAGGCTACTTTAGTATTAGACTGTTTTGATCACAACCTAATTAACGCCTAATGTTCCGCCAATTAACCTTAATTTCTGTGATTATCATCGAATAGGGCGGGGCGATTACCTACTAAAGAGTAAGTATTGGTTTCATTTAACTGGCAAACACAAGTTTACAACAAAAAAGTTAATGGTTTACTAACTGTGAAATTGTTTCATTTCGGTAAATAATTGTGCAGTAAATTTAATTGGGCATTTTCAACAACAAATATCTCATGTGGATAATACGATTTCTCCCTTCCCCTCAATTTCTTTGTTCCCTTTTTTCCCCTTTTGTTAGTTTTAGCACTGCTCCAACGTGGTGTAATTAGAATGATAACCGAATAGATACGGGGCACTGCTCCAACCTTGTGTAATACGAATGGTTACCGAATAGATACAATTTGCTCAAGTTACTCCTACACGAGAGGGCCCCCCATGTGACACGTAAGTCGAGGTAAGAAAATTTCATTTTTATTTTGATTACTCGAAGAGTATGTTATAATTTAACTAAACAAATGGCTTTTTTTCTAAACTGTAGATATAATCCTGCTTATTCATTGATCGAAGACAGCTCACACTTACGCTATTACGATACAGTTAAACTTTTACTTTTCTGTATATTTTCGTAGAAAATTGTACTCTTTATATTTACACAGCTAACGTGAACATTCTTTTGTAATAGTTGAATAGAATGTAGTCAATCATCAATGTCCGCATCATTGGCACCATAACAATGAATAGTGCAAGTTTGAGAGTGCATGTTGTTTAAACATGCGGCTGCCATGACATCGACAAAAACTGCATGACACATGTCACAATAAATCACTTTCGGACTAGTTTTATGCACGTTAAACATTTGCAGAATCAAGTATTTTTTACCAGGCCAAGTTACAAAAAGTTAATACTAAGAGAAGCTGCATAAATAAAATAATAAATAACTCTTAAAATAGTTTCAAGCTGCCAGGGAAACATCTCAACATTTTCAACATCAACAATCAGATAATCAATCGATAGCATTACTATTATACTGATCTCATAAGTAATGATTTGAAAGTATTTGAAAAAGTTGACATTCGAGGCAAAAACTTAGAACAGGGTTTATGCTTATTGCTTAGATAGTGACGAGCTTATATATATAAGCGTTACGCCGTTACCGGTGGATGACAGATGACAAGCTGTCCAAAACTGGATAATATCAAGTTAGTCGGGGTATCCAGAGACGTTGATATAATCACAATAATTATGAAGGTTTATATTTAACATATATGACAGTAGATCAGTAGTTTTAACTAGACTTACCACAAAATAAACAAAAGCTGTCTCGCAACGTTACAAAATAAATAGATTTACAATTAGATACATGTAACGCCATAAATAATCATGATATAATACAACCATAAATCTGTCTGATAAACAATAAACAATAGATATTGCCATGCCTACTCGATTTTAGATATCCAGTTCTGTATGCCAAGCTTATGGTATGGGAATTTTAGCATGCAACTGAGCAACAATCTATGACGTCAGGTTTTTCACATTAACTAGGATACCATACCTTAAATTCCCATACCTATCATAACGGAACTTTAACAATAGCACTATCATCTGAAAAGCTGAAAATAAAGTCAAAACTGATATAAATCAGAGATATTCCCATCTTGACTTAAAGCAAACTAGTACATAGTTGATATAGTTCGACAATATCGAAAGCGTGCAGAATGCAGATTGCAAAAAAACATGAGCTGTACATGAGATGTAAAAACATGAGTTCAAATAATTGTGTAAGCTCACACATTAAGGAAAGGGTAGGAAAGATACAAAGTATCTCTCAGTGTACACTGTGTAGAACAAACGTAGAACGTTAGCCAGTATTATGGAGGTAAAGTTTCAACGAATATATTCCTCGTATTTATTATGCACTTAGTAATACGATTAACTTTAGAGTTTATATATGTATAATACAGAGAAATTTACAAGGTTAAAGACTAATAACCGGAACAAAAGCACATTATAACAAGCATAAAATAACCACATATGTGACTTGAATCCCAAAACACACCTCAACTTTGAATATTAAGTAGGTAGTCTAAAAGCGAAATTCAACCCACATCAAAGAAAAAGTGCGACAGAATAACCAGGGAGGGGTTGGTATTAAACTATCAGTTAGATCAGAGAGTGGCTGAATATGACGCGTTCAATTCGATGGAGTGAAATGTAATCCACCAACCCTGCACGGTACTAACAAGAAGAGTAACCACTAACTGTTCCGGCCAATCAAATCAGAGTAAGATTATATCACTATTTACTATTTCGTTCGTCTCAGAGACTGGTACTTTGAATAGAGCTTGTTCAGTTTGTTTAGTAGCCTGCATGATGCTGGGTATCTGTTGGTTATAATTAAATAGAGAGCCCTGCTCCGCCTTGTTTCAGGGTAGCTAGATAACCCAACACCAGCCATCATTGCCTCCCCGGACTAAGTACCGTCTTCTGACTTATCTCCAACGTGGTGCCGTGGTGCGCGCCTCCAGTTGTGCCATAAGATCTGCTTCACGGCTCATTGCGTCAAACGATTTGGAGTTGCGCATCTTGGTACTGCGTGATCGTTGAGACGAAGATCGGCACTTTTTTATCATCCGCTCTTTTTCTGACTGCAAATATTCCGCTTTCTTGTCCTGAAAACAGTAAACGTAATGAAATTGGGGAGATCTACAACCTGGAACAAAGCTAAATAAACAAAACGGTGCAATTAGAAAATCAGATTAGTCCACAAAAATATTCCTATAAAAACATCGTACCTATTCCCTACTTCTGTCTTAAATTTCTTAAATTTAATTACGACAAACAGGTTTTGTCCTGAAAAGCCGAATGGAGGTGATATCATCATTTATCAGCTCTTACTGTGCTCAGTGGCGTAACGTTAGTGGCTGATTTAACTTGGCGCCCCCCGGCGGCTCGAAAAAGTCGCCCAAATTTTTTGACCCCTAAAAAAAAGAAAAAAAAAGTCGGGTACCTTTTTTTGGCGCCCCCTACAGCTTTTTTGCGCCCCTGGAGCAAAAAAAGGACCCCAAAAATTTTTTTCACACCGACTAAGCGCTAAATTGGACAGGGGAATACACCAATAAGGCGTTATTTTCAGTGAGAGGTCATAAAATTCAAGAAAAAACCTAGGGGCGACTTTTCGTTGAGAAAGGGCGCCTTTTTGGCGCCCCCTGAGGGTGGCGCCCCCCGGCGTAGCCGGGGTGGCCGGGGCAGCGTTACGCCACTGACTGTGCTACTTAATCGCTAAACAACATCAGCAGCTACCAAACATTTTGTAAAGATAAATTATTATATTATATCAATTAATAAAAAAATTATATTAATTAGCTCAATAAATCTACCTTGCTGATAATGTTATCAAGGTTTCGCAGCAACTGAAGGTCCTCCATTTCCTTAACCATCCTCATGTTGTGGGCATGTTGTCTCTCCAAGCGCATGCGCCGAGCTGTAGCACTTTTGTCCCTGACGTGGCGCCGTACCTTTACATCAGCGCGCTGCAGTGCACGGGATTGTCGCTTGTTCACCAACTGTTCCCAACTTTCTCTGCTCTCCTGAGAAGAATATTTTGATAAGATAATTTATAACACCGATTAGAATTCAGGGAATGTTGTCAAAGATAGTCAGAATCAGGTGAATTAAAAAGGCTCAAAGAAATTGCTTTGATATTGATGTACCTTGATGATTCTAGCTGAACGCTTGGTTTTATGTTGCTTTATCTCAGATTTAAGTTCGTTTATGTGAGCCTGAGTCTCTCTCAACAAGTGGGCTCTGTGTGATGACTCCATGTTATGGAGTTGGTGCAATGCGTACGTGGACGCTCCTTCGTCAATACGTCGTGCCTGAAAACATCTCCCACTTAATTAAATCAAATTAGCAATATGATTTTGATATACCCTGCATTTCTCTAAAATTTGCTTCAACTAATGTGTATGAGAAATGAGAATAGGAAAGGGAGTTGACGTCAGAGTAATTTATAATTTAGTCTATTTATTTATATCTGACCTTAATCTCACAGACTTGAGTTTAAGAACTGTTGACGAATGTTTATAAACTTACAGATTTGGCCATGAAAATAGACAAGTAGCGAATATTTGCTATTTCTTAGGTGAAACGGTAGTGTACCGTGTTCTATGAACAATAGTCGCTACACTTTGAGAAAAAAAATGCCGGTTAAATAATAAATCTTGATTGACAGAAAATGCGACTTTTTGACTTTGCTCCACAGAGATATCTTTTAAAAAATTGTATCCGTAATTTTCAAAGATGATGATTCTGAGCAGAGGGACATAACAAGTTAATATTTTACTCACTGCATGGAATATTACCACCTCAATATGACATTTCGATGATGTGATAAAGATTATTTTAAAAACATTTTTAAAATTGTTTTTAAAATGCGTCAGAAATAGCTTCAAAACCAACCCTAATTTCAGTATCACATAAATATAGACCAATGTGTATTGATCCGTCATAAAATGAACGTTTTACAGAACTTTCCGGTGCATAGCAGCTGAAATTCAATCTGCAAGATAAAAATCTTACATGGTTAAGTTTAGTACGGGCATGTCTTGTTCTATGAGAAGCATTGGTGGATTGTTTCTGTAATTTCAAAGCCTCAACGTGAGCCTTCTTTTTCTGTAATGCCTCCTCTCGGCGCTGTTGAATCTTTAGTGCCTGTCAAATATCAAAAATGTTATAACTAAAATAAATAGAGGCTCTAAAATAAACCTAAATAAACCTTGTCGAGTATATATTGCTACAAGTGTAGCTTATGAAGTCAAGCGAAATAATGAGTTATACTTATAACTAAAAATATAAACACTATTATGAACAGTATGAACCTTTAGTTCAGCTTCGAGTTGAGTGACATTAGCAGTAAGCTGTTTGTGAGCATTCTGTAAGTTATTATAACTTCTATTAAGCTCTGTCGAGCTGCTCAGTCTTGTCTCACTTTGTGATGTGAGTCTGCCCAGTTCCCCACTCGCCTTTCTACCACCTCGCGGAACGGATTTGGATCGTTTAGCTGATTTGTTCCGGAGTGCTATCCTATTTCTACTCCCTATCACCGACAAATCATCACACGATCTGTCAAGTATTGGAGTTGAAGATCTTCTGATTAAGTCTGGTGATCTGAGTGACTCTGCCCATGATTTCTGAGCTTTAACAGGAGATGAGACGATAGCATCCGGCGCCACCTCCAAGCTGGTTCTCAGTTCTAGCTCAGCTCCTTTAGTTGAACTATCCCAAGCTACTTTCTTCGCAACTTTCGAAGGAGACCTCTTAGTCGGACTTGCAGAGCGGCTTCTCTCGACATCATTGCCAAGAAGATAGCGTGGTATTTTAGCAGCCTCACTCTCCACATCAAGGTAAATAATACGCTGTCTTTCTTCACGTGCTTGTGATAACTTTGCAAGTCTTACTTGCTCCTGTAGGGTAGAATTACAAGTTACATGTAGTTACTAATGAAACCAGTATGAAACACGTCGGATGTTTAGGAGACACTTATTAATATTTCATCCATTCAAACTTGAATAAAAACAGGTCAACAGATAAGAAAATGATAGTACCTGTAAGTGAAACTCATCGAGAATATCACTCCGAGTGAGGTAATCCCTGTCTTTGTAACGGTTATAGAACTCTTCGACTGGTGTTCTCAACAACTCAATGGGCCTTAGGGAAAATAAATGTGTTAAATAATGTACTATGTAGGTCGACTACGGATGTGGATTTTGATAGGGGGGTGAAGCATATTGTTTATACTAGTGACAGTTATCCAGGGTTTTTATTGGTTAAGCTGATTTTTTAAATATCAGTCACGTATCAAAAAATATGCTTCACCTCCCCACCAGAATCCACATCTATATTGTAAAGAAATATTGAAAGAATCACCTGATTGGAGTTTAAAATGTAAAAGTAAAATTTAAAATGATATTTGGCACGAGGAAAAATATTCTACGAAAAATATTGGTACTTATTAACATTAATGGGCTCACCTGACGCCACACCTATCACACGCCTGCAATGATCGAGGGCTAGTTAGAATATATCTAGTGTCTGGATCTGCTAACTCATAGTTCTCCAAAGTAAGGTGGGGTACTCCAATCTTTTGCGTTACATCTTCTGCTTCCATACCTACATTTAAAGTAAATTAGTATTTCAGAGGAGATGAAGGAAATGAACTCCCACTATTAGCTTCAGAAATTGATGACTTAAGTATTGATGACTGACTACCTTAACAATAAAATACACATACAGCCCAAACATCAATTATAAGGTGTGGCAGTATCCAAGAATCCCGACCACTGGAATTCTGTGTAAACCATTTAACCATAACCCTGACCACAATCCTACCCAAATTCCGTTTCAAGATATTCAAGCGGAATTCCGCCAGACTTCTTGGATAGTGCCAGTTATTGAACAATGGAGGCAACTATAATTATAACTCACCACAAAGACAGTATAAGAGACTTATGCTAAATCAAAAAAATAAACATTACTTCCCCAGGAAAATCTTATAAACTTCTCTCAAGTTGAACAAAAATTTCAATTTTTAGGAAACGCTAGGAACGCAAAACACATAATTGTAAGAAATTTCTAGACCCTAATTCTCCCCGTTGTCTGTGATCATACATACTTACTTACATGCATTCAATTAAATCAAGTGATGCAATTGGCAGAGCACAATACACAGGTAACAGAAATTGTCCACTGCTACCAATATTATGTATATGAAATATCAACAATCTCTATTTAAGAAGTCTCAGCTCAGAGATGACAGATTTGTGACACCACACTCATCTCACAATTTCGCATATAAAGGGGCAAATCTATGGAATACGTTTCTTGAACAGTCAAATGCACGTGGTAAAATAGGTTCTCTAGGCTCAATTAAATCCCAATTGAAGTATTCTATCATGAAGGCTCAACACCAACCTAACAATATTAACTGGCAGGACTTAAACTTCAACACTTTCCTATGAAAAGACCCCCATTTATATTTATATCTTTTACATTTTACACCTGTCACTCAAATCATATATCACCACATCATATACCCCACAAAAGAAAAAGATTCATTCAATCATTACATTATACACTCACTCCACCAAACACGCACACAACCCATTGAAGAAGGTTACATGCGGGTGTACCGTTCGCTTTATCCGAAGTGAAAAATGATACTTTACGTAACGCGCGATTTACGTCTTGGTATCTAAATTATTCAAGCGCTATTTGTCAGAGTGACACAAATGCGCGCGCGCACGAGCGCTTGCGCGGCTCTCTTATCCACCACTCATGTTTACATCGTACCAGGCAATGGTTCAGTTTAATTATGGTAAGGGCACAGCCTGTCAAAAACCCTTTTCGCATGATCCGTCGACACCGCCTGAAGGTGACTGCATAATAACGGATCATCGTGGAATCAAACGTTAATAAGCTTGCAGCTTCCGATGTCAATGTATTCACCCTGATGTCGCATGCTTGAACTGGTTTTGGACCTCTTCATGCTTTTAATTTATTTATTATTGTTATTTAGTATTATGAGCTGATGTGTACATATACATACGGTATCTAAAAATTAAGCGTATAGCGAGCATATTTAAACAATTTTCAAGCAATAATGTATTGCAAGCAGCTTCAACTTAAATATCGCATAAACAATAAAAATCATTTAACTCAAAACTAAAATTTTATTGGAATATAGGGAAAACTAAAATAAAATTAATGTCAGACCCGTCGCCACTCTCAGCAGTCAACCAGGGCTCATAAAAGCTTAACAGCGCCTGGGTCCGTTCACCAACTGTGCTAATGTGAGTGGCGGTGTGGTAAGACCCATTTTTAACAGCGTGAATATTTATTAAATACAAGCGCGCTAGCTGCTAGCATACTTGTTTCATTTAATTTTAAATCAAATTTATTCCGATATATATTTATTGATTATGTATTGAATTGGTGATAAATAATAAAATTGTCTTTTCTCAAAAAAAAATTGTCTTTTCTCAATATGTACAAATCTACTCATCATAGGGGCAGGGATGAGGTTGTAAGAGACTTCTGATAAAGGGGTCTCATATTTTTTGTCCATTTTCTTGCCTCCATAGATTAAACGAGACGGCAAACCGTTAACAGCTACTGTCCGAGTCAATGGAATCTGCAGAGTAGAAAATGTCTTTCAAAGGTAAAACATTAACCACATCTTCATTTAAACGCAGTATCAGAATTTGAACCAGGTGAGCTTACGAAATTGTTTCTTATTACAAATGAAAGTGAGTCCACTACTTGTAAGTTCTTACTGGGCGGCACTCAGCCTTTCATTCCGCCGAATCTCTATTCTATGATTATGAACATAAATATAATAGCCTGAGGTCCCCAGATAAGTAAGTTCAAGGGACGCATGGCATGGCACATGCCGGAGTCTGCACGGATAAATTTTATTGTGTAAAATTGTACCGCTATTTCAAGTTCAACATTGTTGCTACATCAAGTCGAATAGAGCCTCTCTGCACAGAAGAAGGTTAAAAACAGACTCGCCAGATCATTGAATTGTTGAATTGTCAACTTTTTTGCTTGTAAAGCACAAATTAATTGAAGAACTAATAGAAGCGCTCGATTTTTAGAAACTTCCTGGACATGCACATGAGCGGCGCGCTTAAATATGTACAATGTATGCATCATTGAAACAACTGCAACTTAGTTACTGGGTCGCGCTCAGCCTGTCATTCCTTGTATCACGTGGTGACCCCCACTTTCGCTTCACTATACTGTATCGTCTTCGACGATACAGGGGAGCCGCGCACTTCGTGCGCGGCGGGTCATACAACGTATGACAAGTCATTCCGCCTAATCTCTATGTTTATGAACATGATAGCCTGAGTTCCCCAGGTAACAACTTAGATGACTAAGAAAACAGAAATATTAAAAACAATGTGAAATGCACGCAGTTTAAACTTTGGCAGTATAAAACTCATACACCAATTGAATAATTGCATTGTATTTATGATTTATGTTGGAGGACGTTGCCGCTTCGACCTACTTGGGGACCCCAAACTGTGTGTCATAAATGATAAACGAAATAACAAGCTGTTAGATGAACGCCGCCCATTTCCCAGTCACCAATAACGCTTCGACCCGCCAAGCAAATTATTACTCTTGCTTCGTTTCGTAATATAACGAGATCGCAGTGGAGCTAGCATGATGCAAATGAAACAAATTGGTAACAGGATCGTCGATAAATTTTTATAGTTTATATTTGGAAGACTTCGCCGCTTTGACGCGCCGCGCAAACTATTATTTTTACTTCGCATCGAAGTAACTGTTACTGGGCCGCGCTCAGCTTACTGGGCCGCGCTCAGCTTACTGGGCCGCGCTCAGCCTGTCATTCCGCCTAATCTCTCTGATAGCCTGAGGTCCCCAGGTAAAGTAAATGACTAGATCGTTACTCTTATCTGCGTTAATTCGCAGAGCAATTGAAATCGTCAATCAAAGTTTATATTTGCAATAAATTGTATTATTTTTTAGTTTGGAAGACGTCACCGCTTCGACGCGCCGCGCAAACTGTCATTTTTTGCTCCGCATCTAGATCGTTGCTGCGCAAAGCAACGATCGCAATTTAGAAGGGTTGACGTTGTCAATCAATTGTTTAGTGTTGCATTGTGTAAAAACAAATTAAATTGGACTTAAGCTTAGCTCCTTACTTACTGATCAGCGCACGCGCCCGAGTAATTTAAGTTTGAAGTTAAAAATTATTACAAATGACAAAATAATAGCTGTCCATGTTCATACATGCATATTTAAAGTTTTTCCTGTGCAAAAATGGAAATTATGTTATTAATTCATTAATAAATGTACATTTTTTGGTGCAGTTGGTAAAAAGCGCCTGTTTAAACCATTCTTATATTATCCTTATATTAAGGCTGAGAGTTTGATCCCTGTCGCGTCGTAACTAAAACGACCGATCACTATAAAACCATGGTTATAACTTGTTACTGTTAACGTCTTTTAAAAATGTATATAATTTTACTTGAAACTACAAGTGACAAGGTATTCCAATAAAGCGATTTAGTAACTTCAAACTTTTGTTAATAAATTGCCTGAGCTGAAACCACGTGATTTTTTCAAGAAACATCCACGAACTTTTTGTTGACCATTGTTGGCCCACGATTTGAACAAGCATATGTTAACTTCGATGAATGAGTGTTTTAAAAACGACAAAGTAAATCTGTTTCAAATATCATTGAAACTATTTACGTCGTTTAAAATGTATGCAATTCAACTTGAAACTGCAAAGTCTCCCAATAAGGTGACCGAATTATTTTTGTCAATAAATCGTCTTAGCCATATAATATGACCATATGACTTGAAACGCAGCTTTATGCTCCAAAATCTATACCCTGGGACCCCATGCTATAATGTTCATAAACATGATGAATAGAGATTCGGTGGAATGACAGGCTGGGTACCACCCAGTAACAAAATCTGTGTTTAAAATTCCAAGGCAAACTGGCAAATCAGATTAAACTCCAAAAACATGTTCATTTGTTGCATTTATTTTTATTTAATAATGGGAAGTTAATGGATTTATTAAAGAGCGGACAGAGCTGCTGCTGAGCACATGCCTATGTTCAAGTGTAGTGCTTTGTATATGGAATCTGAAACAGAATCAACTCCCAAAATTTCATGGCTCTAACTCATTCAGGAGCTGCGCGACGATAATGTGAACCATCCTGTCAGTGTCGGCAGATTTAGTTATCTCTGCTGCATCTGATCAAGTGACAGACTTACAGCGTGGGGGCAATCAATCGTTGTTGTTGTTGTTGTTGTTGTTGAGGTAGTTATGCAATTTTATTTGGGACCAAGCACAAGCGGATGCAGTGGCGTAACGTTGCCTGTTGGCCCCCCCCCCCCCCCAGCTCCCCCTTTGACACCCCTCCCTTAAATTGAATAAATTAGGTGATTCTAGAGGATACGCCAGTAAAATCTATAAAAAGTGTGTTTCTAGAGTAAAACACACAGTTTTGTTAGTACCCCAGTTAAGTTTTTCAAGATTGTCCCACATTCAAACGACGATGGCGCCCCTTCGCACAGCGGGGTCAGCAGGGCCCTTTGTTAGGCCACTGAGCGGATGACATTAAAAATGAGCCAGACATTGCACAATTTGTATGCCCTCCTCAAATGAAATAGAGTCTTACATTTTCCTCTACAGACTCCAGAGCTGAGACCACTGTAAACTATAAATGATATTCTCAAACCTTCTGGAATTATTTACACTGATCTGGTGGCCTTTTTTAAGGCAACTTACTTTTATAAATTAAGTTTTTTACTAGGAAATAACAGTCACTACACTGCTTAAATGCACACTTGCTGTTTGAGAATACTCCATCTCACACTTTCTCAGCCTCATACCTAGTTTAGTTTTAAGTAAAACCATTCATTTTTAATCGCTAATTTTGTATATTATCCTCATTCGGTCTTTGACTTGATTTATCCAAGACAGTGTTAATTTTTAGTGCTACTAAAATTCTCCAGGTGCACATTATTTTTTACTTGATTAATTGGATAAATTAACCATCCATGTTTTTAATCAGGATGAATTCTTGTTAGATAATGATGAGACACAAGTCATCACATTCGGCTGACTGAAGAATTCTATGGAAGCTGTAAATTTGATTGGCTCACCGAAAACACAGGTAATACGTGTGTTTGGTAGTATTTACTGATTAAAGTTGTACTTCTTTTTAATTTCAGCCATAGTTATTAATGTTACAGAGGTGTTCAATTCAGACAATTATATAAGAAGAGTTCTCAAGTGATGCTGTAGGGGAGGGTGGAGGCCATAAAAGCTGCAAGTAGAGATTTCAATAAATTATAGCTTTAGATAGAGGAAGCTATTTTGTCAATAATGATAGGGTATTATCAGTGCCCTGTTGTAGTTCGTGTTTGTTATCTCTTATTCAGTTAGAAAGTACTAAAGAAAGGTACAGAACATAGAATAGGTCATCAATAACCAATAATACACAGTTTTAGCACATTATTTATTTTTTATTAGTGTTAATCAAAATGTGTAAATTCGAAACAGTAATACTACAACGACAAAACTATCGACAAAATATTTTAAACCATCAGAAATATCAATTTAAAATTGAAAGCATATTTGCACCATAACTCAAAATCATCTCGAAATTTGCGCTTATAACTTTAAATAGTAGTTCACGGCACATGTGACTATATTATAATATCTGCTGTGTTTCAGACAACTCAAAACTACGATGAATGGGACACCTCCCATGTGGCGTCCATGGTGTTTGATGCGTGCAGCAACGGCTCTGGAGTGGTAAAATCAGCCGAGATCATTGCTTACGTACGAAATAACTGGGTACACAAAGAAAGTGACATCAAACAGGTGAGGAGTGCGGCGCAATAATTTTATCGCTTCTTTGTAGTGATTGATAAAGCTAGATAACCAGCGAGTCGCAAGCCCAGCAGGAAACACAGCAACACTGTTGAGTCTATCAGCAGAGTGTTGGACCCTGAAAATCCATACACTTCCAGAACCTGTTAGAATACTGCCGTTATAATAATCTACCACGTACACGTGGTATTCGTCAGTTTTTAACCGTGAATATTTAAATAAATATTCATGTAGTAATATGTAGCATGTTTCATTCTGAGAAACAATATTTATGGAACCTTATTTCATTGCCTACCTGGTCACCGGAGTTCCACTTGGAACACTTGACAGTACAGTTATTCTCAAAGACCACACCTTTAAACTCGTTCGTCATTATCCCTTGGTACCCGAAGTACATGTAGGAAAGGTAAACCAACCATCTCAGAAATTTGGGTATCGTTGGGACCGTTATGAAATAACCTGAGATGTATACTGAGTCAATATAATTGTATAGAGAATACAACAAAACATTTTCATGCGGCACCAAGTGCATTGGATAATGATCACTTCTTTGTCCAACAGGTATCAGCTTATATCGTTTGACCATATATAGAAGTTTCTGAACCTGCAAAGAGAAAGAAAATAACTCCGATGGGTAGTCCAATTGCGTTAGCAATCTGGGGAGAGGCAGCTAGAGAAGATATGAGGTACCCAACAGAGAGAGAAGTGTGGTAAACGAGCAACATCACAAACCAGAATGTGAAGAACTTTGCCTGAAATTGAGAGTTTCATGATCTGGCATTTTAAATGCTTGCTTTCATAATGCATCTTCGTCTGGTAAAACTTTTGCATAGCCCACAAATTGATAAAATATAAAGTAATACTATTAATATTTTATATCAGTCCCGGGTTTTAAGGACGCCGCATTTTAATTTGCTTTGTAGTCCCGTCTAGTCCCTTGCTAATTGCTACTAAAAGCTTGGTATGTCGCTCCAATTCTAGCATTTCTTGGAATTCTCTACAGCTTTAAAGGAGCATGTCAAAGGCCAAGGTCTCTTGCTCCCACTCTATGTAATATAATAGAACAACAGCCGATATTTGTGTTACGATGGATAATACAGATCTACAGCTTGGCCGGTTTTTAATTTTGGTATCTCTGTCGGCTTCAATTTTGCAAGATTTCACTTTTAATATCTTGCAGTAAGCTACAATATAAAGTTTTCACCGGCCTTAAAAATTCACAACAAAACACATCAATAACCAAAAAATTATATTTGGAAATAAAACTTACCGCTGTTGCCGTATATCCGACTAGGAAGTAAGCAATGATAATGTAGATGGTCGGGTAGATGAGGTAAAATGGAAACTCTGCCAGCGTTTTAGCCAGAAAATACGGCCCAATCCTCGCAACTCCATTCTTATACTCTCTCCTATAATATTGAAGATTAGGTGGATGATCTCTTACCATTTATGAAAGTTGTAGTGCGTACATTATATTATGTGTTATATTATGTGTTATATTATTATATTATGAGTACCTGAAAACAGGGAGCTCGTTTGGGAAGGTTTGGAGAGTAGCGAAGATAGCTGAGAAGGAGAGGTTGATGAGGAGAAAAAAGAGACTGCCCATGATATTCTGAACGTTGTTTGGGGTAGTGTTGAAGTAGAGTAGTCCTAGAATCAGGGAGATGAAAACTACTTGGAATACTCTCACTCGTTTGTACACTTTATCCCTGAGATTATTACCAAGTTAATTAGGAGATTGTTACTAATTTAAACTCACAATTAATTTTTTTCTATAAGATGACGTAAATTCTAAGTGCTCCGCCATGCTTGGCCGGTAAGATTATGAGTAATCATGAGATAACCTCGGTTTTATGTTCAGTAATCGGTTCTAGTCCGTACTGGCTGCTCCAATTACCTTGCGCCTGTGCGCCACTACTTTGCAAGTTACCAAAAATAACTAGTAGCATCATGTAGCTTGCTGCTGCTAGAGGTTGATCCAGCACACGCAGTATAACAGGTTATTCTTTGTCCAATCCCAGACATGAGTAGTAGCATGTGATCCTCCCGACTGTTCGAGAAACATAAAACAGCCTACAAAGTATTTTCAAATGTGCACATTGAATGATAGTTTTAACGTATAGTAGGGTTGCTATTAGTAGGGTTGCTATTACATCCGCCCTATCGGCCAGCGTGTGCTCCAAAAAAGGTATGATTACTTTTCACGCACACCCTGCTCATAGTTTCTTCCTGTGTTCAGTGTAACCGGCAAATATTTAAATGTGATTTCCTTTTGTTAACACTCAATGCATCCGAAGACCGTATTTGGTAAAGGACTCTACAAAAGAAGAAAAGAATTGAAAAATATTCTATTACAAAATATAGCCTAGCTGCCGAGTGCCGGCAGGCTTAGAGCGCTTTATCTTCAATCCATAACTGAATATGTATAAGGATCAAGATTCAAGAATTTGAATCATAGGTGCCCCAATATGAATATTAATGTAGCCTACATCATACATGTACATAAAAACTTTCCTAAGCTGAACGCTAAAAGATAGATAGTAGATAGTAGATACCAGTTAAAAATATTTATCTTAACTGTACTCTAAGATTAAAGATAACCTAGCAGTGTAGGTAGCAGTTCGTTTTAACAATAACCACCACTCCTTACTGTACGACACTCTCTCCCCGCGTCCGCTCCCTGGCTGCTCCCTGTTCATTGTCTTGCCGTGCACCTGTCAGAAAATATTACTTTTATCGATACATTTATTTTTAATGAGTCAGAACATGTCCAAGATAGCTGCTGACGTAATATAAGTCGGAGCTTGTCCAATGAGAGTTACGGTTCTTTTATCATGGTTTCTGTGTGACTCATTAAAATTACTTTCTTAGAACGTCATAAAGTATGGGTCAAAGGCAGTTAATATTAAAAGTACATGTTATAAAATTGTAATGGTCAGACATTGTCACCTTATTTTGTTTGACACTTGTGAGTCTATTCAAATTAATAATTCAATATTATAATCAACCGCAAATTAATAATTCAAACTATTACCAACCACTAATTTCGTTTCAAATTAAATATATGGTTGTCGCAAAATAAGAACATGTTGCAAATTAACAATGCTTTCAATCCTGCTTCCCTACCTCAATTAGAAAGTCTGAGATATAGCTACTTTTAGATTGCTTGTACATCTGCTCCACGTTATCCAAAAACTCTCTGTACGATCGCTGAGAGAGAGAGAGAGAGTTATTAATTAATTTATTCGAGCTAATTTGATGGGGGTGTAGTGCTGGGATTGTAATGACGTCACAGCATGACAGATCCTGAGACAGTGTGCATGATATTTGAGGTCATGTCACGTGACCAAAAAAAGAGAGAGAGCCACCTCCACCATGGCTTGGCAGTGTTTTATTGAAACTCCATATATTCCTCCCATTGACAGGTTCTCTGATAATAAAAACGAAATTTGACAAGGCGGAGGTGAGCTTATAATTCGTATTGACTATTGACTGAGACTCCCTCCCTCTCTGTGATTGTGGGTGAGCGTGTCCAGCTCTAATGAAATCCATATAACAGCGACCACTGAGACCTCGCAGTGGTCATGTGTTCAATTTACACATGATCGCTGAGGTAACTTGATCTCCACAGTGACCTACAGTCCAGCTGATGTTTAATATTGTCAGGTTCAAATAATGGCGTACTCGTTAATAATTCAACAAATGGTAATATCTTAAAATACGCATTGTATCGCCGTCATCTACTGTACCCAGAAAATACACGTGTTCATTCCAAGAATTACACTACAACTAAGATGACTATTAGTTATAATAACGCTTCCTCCTTATCATGTATATACCGCGTGACAACTGACAAGTCATTACAGTTCCCACCTACCTCTGTAGTAGAACCAGCACTCAGTACCCTGATAACGAAGTCTGCAGGATTGTTAGTAGGAGGACAGGGGTATCCCAGCCCTTCAAACTGCTCTAGAATATGGTCCTGTGTTCCCTCCGACTTGAGACTTCCTCCCACCAGGAACATGGATCTTGTGAACAAAGAAAATACCTGGGAATTAAACATTGTGCTGTACATTTATAGTTTTACCTGAATTTGTAAAATCTTGATGTAGAGAATTAGTTCTGGATTTTCTGGAATAACTGTTTTATTCAACGTATAATGACTGCGGTGGATTATGATCAAGTACACGGTGCAACAAACTGGCTACCTGTGTAGGAGGCTGATGAATAGTACAGAGCACTCCAGTAGCTCTCAATCCCTTCAAGCACTTAACCAGTTGTAAAGCTTGAAACATATCTAGTCCTGTTGTTATCTCATCACACAAAAGGAATGTTGGTTCTGATAACAACTCTGTTGCTACTGAAACTCGTCTTCTCTCGCCTCCTGTTACCAGTTTTATTTATTATTTATAAGGATTTATAATATATTATAATACTATATTTACATTACACTACAAAGTAGATGTACTGAAGGGGTATCCTAGGAAGATTCTTGATCTTTCGGCAGAGCCCCTCCTCAGTCCTCATTTAACCCTCAATCACATTTCCTATCATTCGGCTGAGTCGACCGAGGAGACATTACACAGATGTGTAATTTCGCATAGATCAAATGCGAATGGATCCTTAGCTTCTCCGTAGACTAGGTGACAATGGGTTTATACATATAAGTTACAAATTGTGTTGATACCGCACTTAGCCTGGAATTCAGCGGATCAGAAAGATATTGATTGTTATTTCTGAACTATTAACCTGAAAGATTTGAGATAATAGTATCAGTAGCGTGTTGCAATGAAAGTTGAGACATTACTTCTGTCACTAAGTTATCATCTCGTGTCCCTTTTCTCAGCTCCACCTGTATTTTTACATCAAACATAAAATAAAATATATTTTTTTCACCATTAAGATAATATGAACGATTCTGTTGGGTACCGTCCACTTATCTCACTTAGCAGGTACACGTGAGAAACTACTATACCACTCTGTATAATATATAACACTCTAGTTTGTGATAAAAATAGAATTAATACTGTAAATCTTACTCTAGAACTAAGAAGGTTATAATGTTTGTTATAAGAATTGAGGTGTAATTGAAGTAAGTGGAAAGAAACAGGTGGTCAGTATAACTATCCAGCTGTTAAATGTTAATCAGGTCGGAAAAATGTTATATTCAGAGAGTTACGCGTTATTGTAATTCCAACAGGACTATAACAATTGAACACTGCTATTTTCTGTATCTTGGAGATATGGTAGCAGGGATGGAACCAACTCGGCCCTGTGCGACTGTCAGACAGCCACTTAATAACCTAGCTGCTTTACACCAGAAACACCACAAAATCATATCTTATCAGACGTACACTATAAAAGTAACTTTTCTTTACGGAACTATGGAATTCCCTAAAAGTAAATGGGCGATTGAGTTTTCTAATTTTGATATAATTATATTTTAGATGTAATGTAATGGTTAATCTAAGTTTTGCTACAAGTACATTTTTTAAAATTTCATGTAATTATTTCCCCCTGACTCTTACTTTACAATAAAAAACTGCTCAAATAAATATTTGTCCGCGAAGGGCCCGCAGTCCGCACCGTTGGTTGCACTAAGTAGTAAGTACATAGTACAACCTAGAGAATATGGGTCGGATAATGACTGGCCATGTTAAGTTACATCCACTAAGAGGTGTTAATTGTAAGTGTCGATGTTAAAACCTGTTATAATAGGATCTCGGCTAGACACGGAATGGATCATATCCATCATATTCTATTATCCTATAAATGTACTGACAACTGACTACATTGTACGTGTCCTGGTGTCCACACAATATATTGTCTCGCTCCAAGTCCCCAGATCATATAATAATATGTTTGACCAGGATAATATAACCGAGTAACATGATTGTATATTGTTACTTGAAAGTTGAGGTGCTCCTGCAGGGTCAGGGTCTCATAGAACAGGTCATGCTGAGGAATGTACGCTACACTTGTCCCCTCTGATCCTGATAACACTAAATCAGGCCGTATCTCCTGGACAAGTTCCCGATCTATCGGCCACTTTCGTATCTTGCCTGTGAGAAGGGCTTTCTTTGGCAGCGTGCCAAACAGCGCGTCTAACAAAGTCGTCTTACCTAAACAGGGTAGGTTAAAAGTTGGGAGAGTGGATGTAACAAACTGAAGATGTTTCCATCTGTTAAAAATAAGCCCCTGGTTAAAGTGTTAAGCTGCCAAACCTGCACCACTTGGACCGAGTATAGCCACAAGTTCTCCCTGCAGCAGTACTCCAGACACTTCATTTAGCAGAACTTTGTAGGTACCATTATCAAGCAACAGTCTCAACGATAATCTGCAATGTTATTTCGGGATATACTTTTTGTACATGTACATTTTACACTTCTGTACGCTAAACTGACTGTGATTAAAAACTGGGAAAGGTATCTGATCATTAAGTTTTTTGCATACTTGTCCCAAGATAACGCTGAGAGGGGGTCAGTAATCCGTGTTGTTATTTGTCTTTTCTTTGTTAAATCTGTCCATGATGGAAGCTCTTTTGGTGTACTCGCTGCTATGGTTACACCATCACCAAGCGTAGAGCCGTAGAAACTGCCCTTAGTGCTGTTCGAGAGCAAAGCCATATCCAATTCTACACAAATAAGAATCAACAATAGAACAAAGGGCGGTGAGTAACAAGCAACAAAAAGTACTACGTAAAGGTGATATGACGGACTTCGTGTCTAACGCTTAAGGAATCTAATTTTATGATTTTAGGATTTTGTCATTTAAAGCCCCACCAAATATGGTATTATTACATTGTTTGTTGGAGCACCTGAAATGTTGACTACTGTTCTCAATAAACAGTTGAAATCTAAACTACAGTGCCATCTTGTCTTCAATGTCACTGTTCTGATATAACCCTTTTTTGTTCATCCTAATTTTAAGTTATCCCCTAGATAGATTAAATTGCATGTATCAGTCTAATTAATATGTTTGTTGTAACTTTTTATCACTCCAGGATTATTTTTATTATAAATGCTAAAATCAATTGGGGCACTCTTCACGAAGCTCACAGCCACCAATTATTTTAAAGACACATCCATTCTCAATATTAAAATTAGGGATTGAAACAGTTAAATATAATGACTTGACTTTATTTCAGGCGGATGATCAGTTAAGAAGGTTACTAATATGTCTGGATCCAGCTGCTTCTAATGAGGGCTTACAGTTCTCTGAGTTTCAGGAAAAGTTCTCCGTTTGGGTCGAGTCTGAACAAAGGTTTGTTTTCATTCTTGATATTGTGTTAAGTCACTTAAGTGAAACTTTCCAACACAAATTCGCAGAATACAGGTTTAAAACTGCCCGCGCAGGTAGAATTTGGCTCACTTCCCATCCTGATAATTTCGAAGAATAAATTTTCCACGCACTATAAAGCTTCATAACAACTGAGTAGGTGTAACCATGGCAACCAGCCTCCCGCTGCTTGTGGTGCCTACATCATGTCAATCTAATCTAATGCACAGATGCAACACACACACATATTGATATCTCCACTCCTACACGCAGGAGTGTAGCTACATTCACACAGCACACTACTATCAGATTCTCTCACAATTCGCGCTAATAATCGTTACATTTCAGTAAGGACATGTACTCCAGATCCCCAAAAATCGTGAGTACCCCACGTGACACAGTCACGTGTCCAGATTTATTGAGTTCTGTCCATTTTAGCTAGCTGCTGCATTATACCATATTAAGAGCTGTATGCATTGCTATTAGTTGTTTGTACTTAAGATCGTGCGCACCAAACCCCCTTCTTATTCACACGCTTACTTGCCAGCTGTACAGATCTGCAAAGTGCAATTCTACAAAATCAATCAAAGTGAGCCGTCACAGTGTCACACTGACCTCATGACGGAGAGTGACGATATTATATTAGTTGTACTTTATCACCGGTATCACGTGATATTTTATTAATATTTGCAGGATACATATGAGACGGAGTGTGATGACAACACCACAATAGAGAGTAGTACTACTGAGAGTCTTCTCTCATGGTGAGTTGTTACCATGGTTACTATTCAATAATCATGTTACCATGGCCATGGTAACCTTGGTTAATATTATAATTACAGTAACAATTATAGACTTCACTTCTGGTTTGGAGGTGAAGTAAATTTGTTTTGACAAGTGACAGTTATTTCGGATTTTGTTGGTCGCTACTGAGCCGCACAGCTAAATGGTAAATCGTGTGTTTAATTATTTGTGTCCCCCAAATTTTCCAACTTATTGTTACCATAGGTACAAAAACTGCATAAGATAATAAATAACAGTTGTGCGGATAAATCAGATGAGATAAATTGTACAAATAAAACATGATTTAGATATAAAGCAAACATCACAATTTAAAAACTGAATGGGATAAGTATTGCATATCCTAAGTGACGTGTATCCTCTCTTCAGGGACTATCCGCCAATGAACGGGTACGATCACAACTCCTTAAAAAAAGAGAACCAGTCACTGAAGGAGCAGATCTCCACTGCTGAGGTTTATAACACTGATTTGGTGGATGAAGTTAGAGACCTAACACTCAGACTCAAAAAGTAGGAATGGCATTTATTATATCTTGTTTGTTCAGACTTGTTTGTTCAGACTTGTTTGTTCAGACTTGTTTGTTCAGACTTGTTTGTTCAGACTTGTTTGTTCAGACTTGTTTGTTCAGCCTTGTTCACTCTTTTAACGATGACGATCTATATAAATACTAGTCTTAAGTCTGTAATTAAACGGCCACTACCGTGTTATTTCCTAGCTTTCCTGATCTTAATATATTATTCATACCTAAGTCACAACCCCCTCAACAGCGCAGCCTTCTGATGAACTCGTTCAACTTGACTTAAAGTTGTCTTCTACAGCTCAGTTATTTCTCTAATGATGTCTGTAATGATTTCTCTTCTAATTATGTCATTTAATTCTCTTTCAGCATCAACGAGACGAAGTCAGACCTTGACACTGCAGGTAAAGATGCACTATTCAAAAGTACTCTATATCTTACTATATATAAAGCGAGACGATATATATATATATATTATGATTGGCTACTGGGACACGTCATACACACGGTTGGATTGTTAATTCGGTTGAAGTACCTTTACATCCATTATCACCATAATCTGAACATGATTTATTAAAAATTTGCAATATCGAAAACGAAAAATCTGAATAAACTGAAAATTTTAAAACTGAAAGCTGCACTCAATTGATGGAAGGCAAAAATTTACTCATAACTAGCAAGGTAATAACTACAAATGACAGCATAGATTTATAAATCTGCGAACAAACTTATAAAAGACTTATTTGATACAGTTTGAAATTCAATACAAAATCAATCAAATTGCTGTCGTTCACATACCCAAGTAAGTGATCATGATTATATTAGTTGTCTTCGATCAACGTTATATTATGAATATTGAGGATACAATGAGTGGGTGGAGGGGAAAAAGGAGAGTCCAGACCTTTAGTGTGGTGTGTAGCAGGTTCATCGAGAGACTCATGTCCTTGTGAATGTGTTAATCATATAATAGCAGTATTTGCTCACCTGGTTAGTAAATAATAAATAATTATTGATTGGGTCGTACTGGGCACTGCAAAAACGTGGTGTTAATTATTGATGTACCTCAATTTCCAATTATTACCAAAAGTACAAAACATGAAAATAATAAATAATATTGCGATATCGAAACGAAAAATTGAATAAACTGAAATTTTAATATAAAGCTACATCACAATTAAATGAATGGAAATTTATGCATAACCTAGCTACGGTACATCTAACTACGAATGAACGGGTAGATTTACAATCGCTATAAAAAAGAGAAACATGAAGACAATGGGTAACTGATTTGGTGTTGAAATTAAAACCTAACACAGACTCAAATTGGATGCTAAAATTTCTGTCTCAATCAAGTTTTTGTGTCAGACTTTTTGGCTTGTTCGTTCAGAGTTTATTAGATGTTTAGTCAGATTGTTTGGTTCGCCATGTTCCAGACGATGACGTTAAGATATGCTTGAGTCGTAATCAACGGCATACTCGGTATGCTTTCTGATTTATATTTTATTCATCTAACACAACCCACCCATAAGCGCAGCCGTTGAGAATTAACTTGACTTAAGATTGTCTCTACAGCTCATATTCTCTAATGTTGTATGATTTTCTGTCTATTATGTACCTTTAATCCATTATCACCATCAACCTTGAACATGATTTATTAAAAATTTGCAATATCGAAAAAATATATATATATTTATCTGTGCCATTTTACTGACACCACGGCATCAACTTTAACGCAACTTTCCGCAAAAACCGTAAATATATACAACTGAAATTTTTTTGACTGAGTCAAATGCTTTTATGCTTTTCAAATCAGCATGAAAAAATAAAAAATTGGCCAAGGAATAATTATTTTAGTGCCCAAAATTTGGACCCCCAAGTGGTGTCAAAAACGCGAATTAAATAGGTAATAATTATTTTAGTCTCTTGAGTCTTGACACCACTTTAGAGTAATACGGGTTCCTGCTAGTTTCTAATAATTAACACGTTCTAACTCGTTCTGAAAATGCTTCTACATTTGTACTTCGTTACTGTCACTGTTAAAAATTTCAACATCTGTGCCTTTCAGTTGAAGACCAGAACTCTGAAATATCGACCCTAAGATGCGAGATAAACGAATGGGTACGTTGCATTTCACCTTTTTTGGCAGTTCAGCTGATTTCGTACGTTTAATTATCTAAATTTCTTAAAATGATGCTAGCTCTCGACTCTCTTGATCACTCGAAAAGTTAACTCCTTTTAACAGATAAAGTTGACTCCTGATTTTAAAATCTGTCCAAAACTTAAATTAACTCCTAAACTGAAGTTAACTCCTAAACTCACAAATTTTACTCCTGGTCACTTCTAAAGTTTATTCCTTTTTGCTCCTTTATCCTCCTTTAGTTGGCTCCTTTACACTCCTTAAGCTGACTCCTATCTTAGCAAGCAGTGATTTGCTCTCACATCTCATGTTTTCTTTGATGAATTACTTCATGAGGCTATATTGGTTATTGGCAAACCTACTAACACCCATTAGTATCATACCATTACTGATTACGATACCTTTCCTTAAAGCTTTTAAGGTCTTTACTAAAATCGTGACTTTTAGTAAATTTGTGATCGAGCTTGATACTCAGGCTACAGAAACTGAGAAACCTTCATAACCCTTTAAATATCCGCCACTACTAGACGGTCAAAATTGCTATAGGTACGGCTATTTAATAAAACAGCTCGTATGACAATATCTGTTTAAAAAATCTTAGATTCGACATTCACGGTTTGTACATTTCAGAGAGAATGCGCTAAGTTGTACAAGACCAGCCTACAAAAGCTTGAATCACAGGTGAATATTCGTTTCTGGCGTCTTAAGTGAACCCGGCCACTGCTGTTTAGACACATAAGTGGGACCATGATCCTGTAGATCTTGATAGCTTTGTGTGGATCATTATAATAGGAGGCTCCATTTTTAAGAAAGAAGGTCGCTTTATCGTGTGTAATCTACAATCTATGCTCACTTTCTAAGCTTGAAATCGGTGATGGAGAAAATTCGATGGGGCACTAAAAATCCATCAGGCAAGCCGCAAGTGGGCATGCATATAGCGATTAGCGTGGCCTTAGGGGTGCACATTTAGTCTAATAAAGGGCGGCTTAAGAGATCCAAAGTAGGGTGTTAGAGGTAGCCTTGGGGTAAACGAATCAAGTATTGTTCTTTTTTCCAATGAATCTTGGCCTTTTGGTTAAGAGATGAACAGGCTTTTGGAAAAGCGTTTGATAGTTATATGTTGGTTTCGAACAAAGCCTATAATAGAGTGAAGTAAACAAGTATCTTCCATTTTAAATCTCAAGGCTCCTAAATAATATAACTTCAATCTCATTATGACTAACATACATGTATATGTTATATCTGACCTGTCTAATCGGAAAATCAGTTAAAGGATCATAAAGACGATGTGGATTCGCTCCTTACTTGTCTTCAGGTTATCACGCTGTTGCCAATTTGATAAACCCCCATTTTAAACGTCCCACTCTCAAATCATTTAAAGCGTCGGTAAATGAAGTGGTTCAAGAGAGCTTGCAGCTAGATAACTTGATGGAATTGATTGAAACCCTAAATACCAGGTCGATCTTTATTTCAAAACTCAAAAGCTCCCACGGGTAAGGCTTTTTTGCCAACTACATACATGTATATATATCCTTTCATTAAATGCGAGCATTTTCTTAAGTAGCCATTAAACCTTAGCAAGGAAGTAGGAACTCGATTTTCTCAAAACTGGAATTTATCATTTTCCTCAAATTTTCCTGATAATAAGATTTGTTTGAGAATGACATACTGTGCAAGTTTGGATTAATTTCTATGTATAAAATTTAAGATAACACTTCAAACACGAAAAAATATCAACCGTGTTCCGTAGAATTCACTGATTTGGAGATATTTTCTTAAGTTTGAAGCGATGTCTCAAATTTGCCACATATAGAAATTCACTTAAACTTGTATGTGACGAAGGACATTTCTTTCTATAAATTTTTACAGCCAATCTAAACTTTCCTCATGGCCAAGTAACACCAAGCTCAGTAAGTGTACCGATTCATAACGATACTGGTAACTTTTTGGGTTTACAAGTTATCGTTATGTATCATTAAATATAGGAAAATGAAGACCTCTTAGTCTTCCGTAAGGGCTGCGATCACCGTCGCATTGCAGGTTGCATGCCCATGTTTTTTCGCCATGTTGAGGCGGAAAAAGAGCAGGAGACCATTTACTCCACGATGGTATCTAATACTACTACTATAACTACTATTTGGAACAGTTTAGTCGAAAGTCCTTCTGAAGTAGTCACTTTTTCGTAAATAAACGGAACACGCGATATAAAATTTAGAATGAAAATGCTCTCTTTTTATATCTTCTGTGACAGAGGTAACACGCGGTCTGTCGCGCGCGCGAACTACCTCAACTCCTCATGCATATTCGACAAT
This sequence comes from Bolinopsis microptera, assembly GCF_026151205.1. NCBI lineage: Eukaryota > Metazoa > Ctenophora > Tentaculata > Lobata > Bolinopsidae > Bolinopsis > Bolinopsis microptera. The sequence continues at coordinate 11,233,485 of NC_087076.1, read as the reverse complement.
TTGTCGATCGATACTCATGTTCCACACCTCCTTTTTTTGTTATATAACGACTGTTTTTTTTAATTACCTCATTACCTCACCTTGAGAGCTAAGCACAGGAGCTCGGCTAGTTCATGCGCTCTGTCTACCCACTCTGAGATGCAAAACGATGAAAAATTTGCACATTTTTTCCATCCTGCACTCCAAGTCTTACTCTTACCATTATTTTGAAATGAATTTGATCCATTGGAATTTAGCACAATATAAGGACTTTCATTTTTAACTAGTTAATGTGAGCACAATATGCGAGGTTACCGCAGGATGAGCAACTAGAGTTGAGACAAAATTTCCTTAAGCCCTTATTATTTGGAGCAGCTTTAAAAGCAAAAATTTATTATTTCAATTTTTGTCGTCATCGCTATGAATAAAGAAATTAATCCCAAGGAGCTGGCAAATTGCTTGAAAACAAATAAATATAGCGGTGTATCAGAATTTGGATATCAAAACTCAATATTATTAAAACACCGATAAGTTACAACATAGAAATACTAATCCTTGTCGAAGATGACAACAATCGATTAAATCTAATTAAAAATTGTACAAAATGAGTGAATAGTTATAAAATGTTTTTGAAGAAGGTTATAATTCTTTCTGCCTTTAAATGCATCTCTAAAAAACGTTAGTATCGTTCTAGTCCAAAATAATGCAAGCTCGGTTCAATTGCCCTGAAAATATTCTCGTTTCCATCCATCACAGAGTAATTAATGCAGCGAATAAGTGGTGTTCTCCCACTAAGCGGGAGGTTTGTTGTGTTGGAGGTACTTTCTACAGAACTCCCTAACTTGTGTGTCTCCCTGTTTCTCACACTCCTTTTCTAATTCCACTATTTCCTCCCTCATCTTCTTGTTCACCGCCAGAATGTACGCATTCTTTAAATACCCCGCTTTTACGTTTGCCTTGATCTTCGTTCTATCATCCTTCATAATGGCGAGGATTCTCTCAAAACTCTTCTGTTCCCCCTTCAAATCATTGCACACGCTGAGCAACAGTTCGTCAGTTTGACTGTCAGGCACCTCCCCCAGGAGCTTGATGAGCTTTGGGAACCACATGGATATGTTTCCAGCAGGCTGAGCTTTGAGAAGTATGTTGATGAGTGGGAGGTATGTTTCTGTGTAGCTCCGTGAGAACGTGTCCCGTATAGCCCGGATTATTGGCAGGCACTCCACGCTGTCAATCTGGTACAGCATCTTGATCACTGTAGATTTGTCTGTTTTAGAGCTGAAAATGTGGATGTTGTTGTTGTTGTCTTTGATCTGCTTTGACTTGAGGAACTCCAAGATTTGCCGTTGAAGATGGATGTGACTGATTCGAGTGTTGATCTCCGGTATTGTCGTCTCGTCCCCTTCCTTCTGTTCTAAATATGCCTTGAAGCAGTCCTCTGCTTTGTATAAAAACTTGAGCTGCTCTTTGACACTCAGCTCATTACGTAGCATGAGAATAGCAGTTTTAGCCGCACTGAGATATTCCCTGAGGAAGAACTGAACTGAATAGACACTGGTGAGATCCCCCTTTTCACTCAGCAGTTTACAGCAGTGTGTTAGTTTCCTCTCCCAGACCTGTATCTCAGCTCTGTTTGAGTTGATGTAGTCAAACACATCAGACAGTCGTCCAGTCTTGATTAGGGGCCCAATGACTCCCTCGTAAACAATATCGTAATCATGCTGGAGGGCCAGCTTGGCAGCACGACTTATGGCGTTGTGTCGAACAAAGAACTGAAGTAGACGCACTGGTGAGGAGTAGGTTGACAAGTAGAACACACATTCGTCAAATTGCGAAGAGTTGAGTCTCTGTTTCTTACATTTTCTCTTTATGTCCGCAACCAGCTCCGCAAAATCGATTGTCTCCGCCAGGAAGGATGGCAAACAATTCTCAAGATGGTGAATAATCTCATCTAGGATAGCCTGGTTATACTGCTTACTTTTTAAGCACATTTCTAACTTATCCCTTGCTGCTGGATAGTCCCCGGATCGCAGACATTGGAAGCCCCATCTTCTCCAAAGACCTAGTGGGTCTCTTCTAGCTGTAGTACAGAGACTAATAGCCATCTGCGGGTACTGTTTATCCAACAAACTCATGTAAGTGTTATGTAGTGTCTCAGACTTTAGGAGACTCTTCATTGGAGGCATCATAGCTAGGTCGGTTAGCGGAAGTCTTCTACAGATCTGAATGTATGCTATGAAAATATTTGTCTCTTCTACTTTGTTTGACACGCCCCTTCTTCTGAAGCAGTTCCTAGCCTCTTTCAAAACATTTTCTAACACTCCCAATATGTGGCTAAAGTTTCTATCTGGCTCGAGAGAAATAGATTCCATTATCGTCTCACTAAGATTCTCACAGAGCGCTAATAGAACGTCTCCTGGAGGGCTGGACTGAGACAGCATACGGGACAAGTAGAGGCAGAGTTCTGAGCTGGGAGCAGTTGTGAAGCTATAAGATTCCCTGGTGTCCAGATTGTATTCAGCGTCAGTACTCAGCACTTCAAACGGGGGGTTGTAAAGTGTGGTGATGTCCTCTGTCATGTCCACCTCTGCTCCCTCGGAGTAACGTCCCTCCTGTACCGCTCCATAGCAGCCCCAACATAGTCGTACAGACGCCCCAAAGTAGGATGTTGGAGGTCGAGTAGGCGCACACTTGTCACACAAAACCCGGCCACACCATCTGCAGTGATGCTTTCTTACGATGAAGGTGAACTTTAGTTTGCAGATTTGACACCTCTTTACTTTCTTATCATCGACCCATTGCACAGGAGAGGTTGGTATCGGGAACTGCTGCTCTTCCCTTGATATCTTCCTGGATACCCTACTCGTTTTACTGGTACTTCCTTTGAAGGGAGGATTAAAAACAGTGAGCGGCGCTTTCCTTGACATGGTTGTAGCTCTGCTAATGGTTGAGTAAGCTGTTGATCCACTAGTCGTATCGCTTTTTCTAGTTCCCTCATAATAGAGAGATTTGCCGATGTAGAGCTTGATAAGAGCGTCCAGACTGGATGTGAGATCGCACTCTATGAACTGTTCGCTGTGTGTCTCTACTAGCTGGGAGGCAGTGTGGATCTGGAAGTTCATAATGAGTTGCTCGATGAGAATGAGAGGCTTGAAAAGGAGTTGACTGTACTCCTCATAGTTTGCCACTTTACGGAATTTGATCTCTCTGTAACAGTGAGCTCCTAGACGTTGCTCCTTGAGTGATGTCATCTTTTGCCGAGATAAGAGTGGTTGGAATTTATCAAGAATGATGTCAATGAGTTGGAGAACTATTTTCAGGTTGTTGGTGTGTTGTTGAATCAAGGAGCAAAGCGTATTACAGACTTCTAAAGTCAGCTTGTTCTCTAGGAGGTTGTAAATGTCAAGGGTATCGAAATTATCATTCTCTGCCATGAAAAGAACATGCTCCGCAAGCAATCTTGCCTCGTAGTCGCCGGTTAGAATTCCAAGCTTTATAGCACTATGGCATAATGCAAACTCCTTGTGAGCTGTCATCAGTTGTGTGAAATCCTCAGATCTTTTAATTATAAACTCCTCAATACTTGTACAAGTATTGAGGCTAATTTGCAGGTAGTTAAGGATTTTACTGATCCGACCCATTGTACTCAGCCTCTCCAAACATGAAAATATCATGGAAATGCAGTCTGGTTCACCTGCCAGTACCTCACTGAAGTAGGTAAAACATTCAGTAGCTATGTTAACCGGCCAGTCTTGGTATCTCTCCCTTGCAAACTCCAACCCAAGCAGTTTATCCTGTATCTCGAGGAGAAGAGATATAAAGTTAGGAGCCACTGGAGCCCTCTTGTCCAGAGTCAACAACAGGATGATATCTGGTATCTTGTCTCCGTATATCTCTCTTGCTGCTTCAGAAGATAGTGTCTCGTATATCTCGTTGTGTCTTTGTAGCTGGAGGTTGTACTCCACCATGCAACTGAGTAGGTGAGAGAGGAATCGTGTGTTGGGTCCCCCGAATAGTTGGCATCCTAACACATCTTGTTGCAAACCTTTCCTCTGACAGGAACTTCTCATCAGGTCCACAAACTGAGTGTCCACTGTCTGGATATACGGTCCTGCTCTGAGCGCCACGTATTTCTGTAAAGCTGGATACGCTAGGAGGGCGTCGTCTATTAGCACTCCTGCTCCGTACAACTCTTTAGAATCTAGCGCGTTAAACATGTACCCCAGCGCTGCCAGACAGTCGCTATGTCCTCTAACAAAGTCAAAGCCAGATGTCATTGGCTTCAAGTCAGTCCTGTAGAGGAGATTCTCGTCGATATCCTTGCACTTTGAGCAGTTAATGGTAGACTTGAAATTGAAGCAGGACGATGTTAACATCTTGATTCTACCTCTGGTGTCTTGCGAACAGAGATAAAACACCCCCTCTTCCTCTCGAACAACTATTTCAGTCCTGACACATCCTATCAGGGTCTCTATCTCATCTCCCAGGAACTCGAAAACTATTTCAGTGTACAAACTATAGAACGCCAGCAAGAGTCGCTGTCCTCTTCTTGTCTGTTTAAGTATTATTGTAGCTATCAGAGCTAATGGATGAAGTGTCAAGTGAAGCTCGTTGTCGGCGTTGATGTAAGCGTGGGTTCCTAACCAAGACTTGCAAGCGGTCTTAACTTGATCCTCCAGGTTCTCCCCACTATACTCTACTGATTGGTCTTGTTGTAGCAGTCCCAGGAGATGTAGAGGTTTAAATCTGGAGGGTTTGAGGGCGGATATTGGTTTATGGCTAGAGATGCTTGTGGTGAGGAGTCTCACTAAATCCAACCCTGGTGCAGTATCATTACCGTACCTGACTTGGCAGTTTTCTAGATGTGTCATTAAGACATGGAGCGGGAGAAGTTTTGGGTCAGGTAGGTTGCTGCATATTATTTGAAGTTTGTTGAGAATAATAGCTACATTGTCTTCATCATCCTCTCCAGGAGCAGGGATGTCGACGGTGATGGAGGAAGGGTAGTTATCTGCTGATTCCTCAAGACACACCTGTGGGAAAGATGACATCACCACAAGCTGCAACATGTCCACACTAAGATACTCTGCTGCCTCAGACAACATTTTAGGGTGGATGTTCTCTTCTAAGATCAGCTCTCCGATGTGGTATTGCGGAGATTTGCTGAATATTTCAGAGGGAGAAAAGTACACCTGATGAGGAGTGTCTTCAAGAGAGGAGTTGAACTTTTCTACGTACCCCTTCAGATAAGATATGAGGCTTTCGAAATAATCCCTGTGTTTGTCATGAGTTGAGAGGAAGGTTGTATAGTTGTTGATACTCAGCGCGTCTTTTGCACATTCCAGGGCCCCTTCCATCCTCACCACGTCTAGAGGCCCCTTATCGCTGATGGCATTCTTCAGATCTCTGTAAGCTACAGCTTGGTTCTCGTTAAATTCCAGGAGATCCTGCAGCACGTCGTGAGATATACAAGGGTAGATGCTATTGAGATACTCTCTAGGAGAGCTTGTTGCCACTGTTATTCCCGGATAGGGTTTACCATCCAACATCTTTAAAATAGCATGTAATTTCTTCATGTACGTCTCGATCAAAGAGTCTGGAACTACACTGTTCTGTATTCTGTCCAGTGCTAGTGATATTAGCTGCAGCCCGACTGATTTAGGAGCAGAGATGGAACAAGCCATGTCCGCCAGAAGTCTAGCTATCAGTGTCTCGTTATCTACATCATATGCCTCACACTCAATCATCAGCTGGTCCATGGTAAGAGTGCTGATCAACTTGCTGACAATAGCAGGAACTCTTGTCTTCTCCCCAGACCTAGCAGCAGCAGTAGCCACATTCCTGAGCGTTACCGGCATGCTGCTCATACTGGGAACACGTGACACTACCGATATAGTCGAGGTTATGGAACTGCTGGTACTGCTCATACTTGTAGATCGTACCTTGCTGCTCCCTGATTGAGAGCCTTGAGTTGAGCTCTTGTTCTGAGTCCCACTCCCGATCTGAGGTATGGTCAGTGTTGGTTTGGCTGCTTGTTTCTGCTTCTTAATAGTCGCTCCAAACCTCTCCAGCTCCTTTATACACTTGTTGTAATCGTTCTGGAAGTCCACTACTTTAGCGAGATGAGTTGTTTTCATGCCGTACCTATGTAGGGTCTCAGTAGCTCGTTCAGTGTTCTCAGATATGAGGCACAGTCTCATCAGATCTTGTTGTGTGGAGCACATGAAGGAGAGTAAAGCAGAGGATGCTAGACGCTTCAGTTCTCTTCTCTTTCTGCTCCTGGTTTCCGTCAGGGTCTTTAATAATCCCACTCTCCACCTAGCCTCGTCTACTGCAGTTTTTAGTTGTTTATACAAGCTCCTGTGGTCCTGCGCCTCGAAAGATAAATCCCGGAAAATTTTGACGGTGTCAAAATGACCTAGTGACAGAGCTGTTTCATCTTCTTCAAACTGAGACAGTTGTTTGCAGAACCAGTCAACCAAAACTTCACAGTCGTTTAGAGTAACTCCACATTTTGGCTGTTTAAGTGCATGAACCAGAGAAGAAAAAGCGGTACTGAGAACTTCTGCTCTATTGAACAAAGGAAACACCCTACTGAGGTGCTTCTCTGCGAGATCAAGTTCATCAGCATTTTCTCCGCTATCTACCTCCTCACTGTTTGATTTCTTCTGTAACCAGAGCACTACATTACACACCACCATAGCAGAGCAAAAGGTCACAATATCCTTTCCTTGGTCCATTGTTTGGGAATCCGACAGAGGGAGGTCATTTGCATCTGTCGTGTCTTTATCTTTGACATTGAACATAAGACCCAGAACTTTGCCCTGACCTAGTTTCTCGATACAATTCAGCAGCAGGATAACTTGGAGTATGGACCGTGAGGACGTTACTGTAGCTGCAGCAGCCGAGTTCCAGGAATCCTTGAGGAGAGGCTTAACATGCTCCTCACACCACTTCCCTACCTCGACCTGGTCTCTAACACTACTGAATACTGTTCTTACAAACCTCTCATTCGGGGCAGCGTTGTAACTCAGCTCCTCCAATAGAACAGCTTGATCTTGGTGGTTATCTACTTCGTCCCAGATCATTGCCAGGAGAAGAGGCTTCAACATCTTGAGGGGGGTGTCTCCGAACATGGTCCTCACCTGCTCGTACTCTCTTCTCTGGAGGTGTTGTAGTCCGGAGTGCAGTAATTCCTCTATAAAACTGCTACCTCTATCCAAAGTATCGTATAATGCTGAAACAACAAACTGGTCGAAGGAAGTGTTCAGATGCTCAGCTAAATGGGTTGTCGCCCTTAAGTTATGTCTCTTCTCTTTCAAAGCGTCAGCCAGAAGATAAGGAGTGTCCAAGGCTGAGAGGCTTACAAGGCACAGCTGATAAAGTTTTGAGTGTGGTTCATTAGCGTGTTGCTCCAGAAAGTAAACTAAACTGTTTTGGAGGGAGGCCTTTACATCCTGACCCATGTGTTCTGTGTCCACACTTATCAGGTACTTCTTCAGATCTTCAGTGCTCAACACTTTATTTTTCTGCATTATTCTTTTCAAACAGTTCGCCAGTGTCGACTGGAAGGCCTCCTCCAGCCCTGCCTTCTCGACTATCGTCTTATTAAAGAATGTGAGGAATGTAGTCGGCAGATCTGGAATGTGCTGACAAACATCCAACAGGGTAGGATTGAGGGAGATAAAACCTCCGACCCTCCTACTCAAGCTGAAATCTTTAGAGGTAAACAGGACAGTTCTGATGAAGGACAGAGATGTTGGACTCAGGATATGCTGGTTTTGTCTGAGGAGCAATTCCGCTTGAAGGAGGTTCATGGTGGAGTCTAGACCTGACTCGTTAGTGTTGTAGAGTATCCTCAGGGCTACATATAAAGGTTCACAGTCAGTCAAGTTAGAGTCATCTTTGTTAAGTAGCTGGTCAACAACTTGTTTTACAACTGATTTTATCTCCTCTTTACCTGAAATAACTACGTTTTTAAGTGAATTAAAACCGGTACTAGTCCTCCCCATATCAATCTCGTCTCATGGATAAATTTCGATACATCCATTTCATGGTCGCATAAACAGAAACATCGGGAGTTTTTATCAAAAACAAACTGATAAGGTTGGAAGAAAAAAAACAGTGATAATTAGCTCTAACCAGATTGGGAAGCGCCAAGTAATGGTTGTAAAGCACATGCTAGCTCTATTTGTCCACGTGACAACGCTGTCCTGTAAGTACCGCTCAACTTCATGCCGTCGCTCATCCTCGCCTCTTAGTTACTTATACTGGCTCTCACATTGTTCTATCCTGTGCTAGGAGAGACGAGAAATTTTAACTTTTTAACAGCCTGATTTGTAATTGCTACCAAGACGCTTTGGTGATACTGATTTAGCCAAATTAAGTATTTGTGCTTGGTGGGTAAATAAAATGTTTATAAAAAGTGTAGGTTGTTTGATACAACCGTCAAGCAGGAAACTAAAAGCGATCTGGCTGCAAAACAAAACCTGATATTGTGAGGGCTTGTAATGGGATACTCTTATCAATAACAGCTTAACTTCCATCTCTTATACTTACTTCCCGTCTCTAACATGTTATATTACCTGAGATTCTATTACCTGAAATTACATACCAAATATTAACTCCAGGTTGCGAACATTTTGTTATCTATCTCTTCCAGAAAACTAGCGTCGATTCTTGCAGTTAAAAAAGTGGGCCCGACCTAAAACAATATTTTGTTCAACTATAACGTTAGTCGGTTGGTCGAACAGAATCTTAAAGATATCTCACATTTAGGTCGGACTACCTTATTTAGACGACTAGTATTCACCTAATACTGACTCAGGTGAAAAGAGAAGCAGTGCTGAATGAGTCTGATGATTCTAGCGGCGTGTACCTGCCCTCCAACACGGTGAGTGATCCCTTTGTGTACCGACTAGATATATGTAGGGGGGGGGGGGGCAAGCCATGAAGGGGAATTTTGTGATATTTTGGGGAATGCCTTAATGGATTTTGGAAAACCCCCATAATAAAATCCCACATAATAGCACAAAATTCCCCTTGGCTTCCCCCCTATGTACACGTACTTATGACAAGTGTGGGTCAGTACTCACGATATTAGCATTGTATATACCACTGAAATTAAATATTCAAAAGCCTGTAATGCGACCTCGAGATGCTTTATGACCTATTTGTGCTAGAAGGTATTATCTCTGTTGTAAGATCGTAATTCGCTGTGCTCATCGTATTTGTAATATATAATTGTACTGATTTCCACTTCCTGGAACGATTGATATTGTTCCGTCCGCTTGTCGTGAACCATTAGAAAGGTGTCCTGGTTAGATGTGCAGCTAATTATGACACACAGGATTATCTTAAAATTTATTCCGCTTTTATTTTTATTCCAATCTACAGTTATTCTCGATTCCTTGCTAGCAGTCCGGTTAATTTAGTACCTTTAGTGGGTCTCATTTAATCATTAGCTCTAATTAAAGAACCTCTCAGTCTCACCCTCTCAGATTTTCACCGCTCCGTTCATTTTTATAGCTTTATTATTTTTATATTTTTACTACACTTACTAACACGTGTGCATTACAAAGGAGCAATTGTTTGCGGAGGCATTCTAGAACGGTATATATTTTAGCTTTCAGTTTCTGTTTCATTATCTTAAAATTTATTCCGCTTTTATTTTTATTCCAATCTACAGTTATTCTCGATTCCTTGCTAGCAGTCCGGTTAATTTAGTACCTTTAGTGGGTCTCATTTAATCATTAGCTCTAATTAAAGAACCTCTCAGTCTCACCCTCTCAGATTTTCACCGCTCCGTTCATTTTTATAGCTTTATTATTTTTATATTTTTACTACACTTACTAACACGTGTGCATTACAAAGGAGCAATTGTTTGCGGAGGCATTCTAGAACGGTATATATTTTAGCTTTCAGTTTCTGTTTCATTATCTTAAAATTTATTCCGCTTTTATTTTTATTCCAATCTACAGTTATTCTCGATTCCTTGCTAGCAGTCCGGTTAATTTAGTACCTTTAGTGGGTCTCATTTAATCATTAGCTCTAATTAAAGAACCTCTCAGTCTCACCCTCTCAGATTTTCACCGCTCCGTTCATTTTTATAGCTTTATTATTTTTATATTTTTACTACACTTACTAACACGTGTGCATTACAAAGGAGCAATTGTTTGCGGAGGCATTCTAGAACGGTATATATTTTAGCTTTCAGTTTCTGTTTCATTATCTTAAAATTTATTCCGCTTTTATTTTTATTCCAATCTACAGTTATTCTCGATTCCTTGCTAGCAGTCCGGTTAATTTAGTACCTTTAGTGGGTCTCATTTAATCATTAGCTCTAATTAAAGAACCTCTCACCCTCTCAGAAAACTCCGTTTGGAGATATTCCTTATTACGCTCTGAGTTATTAATTTTCCTTGTGTTTGTATCCTGTCACTTTTTAACTGTTTTTAGTCTTTGTTATTTTCGGCCGATTTCTGCACTTTTACACTGGGTCATCTTCATAATTTCTGGGATTGAGACGACTTATATCAGCATTTAAGGAAGAGTTTGCTTGTCTGACTTACTTCATTAGACACTTCTGGTCAAGAACTGAACAAGAACCACATTCGAAAACTGGAACATCTGAATGACTCCGCAACCCAGGAATCAACTACTCAGTTATTATCGCTCAATAATCGGTTTGGTATCGACGTTACATACTTTATTATTTTTTTTTTAAAGCTGATTTTAGAAACCAGGGAATTAAAGTTACCCTCCTAAGGCTAACATTAAATCGCTGATTTTATTTATATATATTACTTTTTTTTGTTCTTTCTTTTCCTTCAAATCATTCCAGTACATTGTGCAGAAAGTTGGAGATGAAGCCGTAGTACGTACATGTAGCATTGCACTGGATCGAACTTGCAGAGTGTGGTTTCCTCCAGTCTGCGCCGCGCGCTTATAATTATATAAACATATGCGGTGCAGATCGACTGGAGGAGATTGCACTGTGTAGGCTCCGGTGTAATGTGATATGTATGTACTACGGCTTTACAAATTTTGGAAGCATGTAGGGATATATATCTGATACCAATCGTATATACTAAAAATACTCTAGCACAATTGTAACTGCAGTTTTACAGAACTCTAAATGCTTAATGAACACTCTTGCAGGTACCACCCGTATTCACACTCAGACCTGAGTTTAGTCATTTTCCGATACGAGATTGGGGACGGGTTCTATAAACAAACAAACAAACAAACAATTATGACACATTAATCAGGAGTAAAGGACTAAAGGTGTCCTGGTTGGATGTGCAGCTAATTATGACACATAAATTAGGAGTAAAGTTGTCCTGGTTGGATGTGCTGCTAATTATGACACATAAATTAGGAGTAAAGTTGTCCTGGTTGGATGTGTAGCTAATTATGCTATGACACATAAATTAGGATTAAATTGTCCTGGTTAGATGTGCAGCTAATTATGACACATAAATTAGGAGTAAAGTTGTCCTGGTTAGATGTGCAGCTAATTATGACACATAAATTAGGAGTAAAGTTGTCCTGATTGGATGTGCTGCTAATTATGACACATAAATTAGGATTAAAGGTGTCCTGGTTGGATGTGCAGCTAATGACTTACTGACTTAAGTCGGCTTCTTGGTCCGAGCAGCTACAATTCCTCGCCACACGTCGCGGTCAAGCATAACAGATCTTATCTCTTCAACACAGGAAAGGCTGGTGTCCTTCTTTAGCATGTCCAGAAACATAAGGACAACACTGCCACTATTACTGCTCTTCTTTTCCGGTTCTGTACTTATCCTGTTGTGCTGTGTTGGGTACGACATGGACAGTACATCATCGCCTGGCCCTCCCAGATTGGGTTTTAAGCCAACCAAGTCATAAAACTGCCGACCCTCCACAAGATGCAGCTAATTATGACACATAAATTAGGAGTAAAGGTGTCCTGGTTGGATGTGTAGCTAATTATGACACATAAGTTAGGAGTAAAGGTGTCCTGGTTGGATGTGCAGCTAATTATTACACATAAATTAGGAGTAAAGGTGTCCTGGTTGGATGTGCAGCTAATTATGACACATAAATTAGGAGTAAAGGTGTCCTGGTTGGATGTGCAGCTAATTGGTTGAGTGTGTGCCCCCTGCTCCCAGGTTTCTCAGTAACTATCTCCCTCCATGTAACTCTACACCTTTTTTCCCTTCCTCTGTCTTATGTACGATTTTCTCCTGTTGATAGCTGCACTCCTGGCAACCTCTACCGTTATTTACTCGTGTTTCAAGTCCTATCGCCCGTCTACTGATAACACCACTGATAACGACACTGATAACACAAGTTCACACTCCTCTCAGCAGGTGAAGTTTTAACTTTGGAAATGTGGAACTCTTGTTAATGTTGACGTTATTATACATGCTATCTATTGACACTATAGCCATTAGGGACAGTTTAAATATTACGTAAACCAGTCTAGGGGAAAAGGGGTTGTAAAAGCTTTCGCTATTGTTATTTCAACACAATAGCTAATGGTTTGAGCTTAGGGAGGGGGAGGGACAGAGGGTTCTGAATATGTCAATCTCCGGCTTCCGTAATATGTGACCGGTTCATAAGTCAATGTCACTCCTCTCCCCCCCCCCCCCCCCCCCCCCTCCTCACTGTACCAGGGGTGTTACTCATCTAACCTAAGTTGGTTAGTTGCTTAAATTATCCATTATCATGCTAATTGTATCGACTCACGATTATCTAAATTATAGCTAGTTAAAAGTTATAGATCATGTGTCTAAAGTGTAAAGTGTCGACTAACTTATGTCACTCTCAATAGAAGCGCTCTTAACAAAGGTTGACAGACATGTCTCCTTGGTCACCCTTTTCACTATAGTAGGCCTCATTGCTCCAACCGCGATGTAAAGCTGTTCCTACCTCCGTAATTACATGTGCAGCAATTCTTAGGAGAGTCCGCCCCCGCTGTAAGTGAGATAAGTGCAGGTCCATCTATTCAGTGCCTAGTGGCTCAGTGTGACCTAGTTTGCTTGCGATGAATGTTCATTGTCCATTATGCTGTTCATTGTGGTCCTCCATCCTCCTCCTCCAGTCTTGCTGGGAGCTTAACTATTATAATTCATTACGATCTTGTATGAGGTTTTAAATTAAATTTCGGCCGAGGTTTTTAGCAGAATAGTCCAGCAATGTGCAGTGCGTCTTATTGTGAATATTTTACGTCAACTAGGTTAAATCCTGTAAGCTGTTGCTAACAGTAACACAGCTTTAGTAGATCTGTAACACCTGTGAAAATGCAGACTGTGATATATATAGATTAAAACATTCTTGATATGCCTTATCGAAGTCTCCATCGATATGATATCCTTAAATCCTGGAACAAGCCTTGTATCTTCTAGTTTACCTAGAGTTCGGATATAAGTTATTGATGTATTAATAGTTAATACTTCAATATGTTGTCTCACAGTAACCTATATCGGGTCCTATAATCTGTATAACACAGGTACAGATTCGCAGGACTTGTGGGATATCTCCAGTATTCATTTTCGCACGTTGTCTAGTTTGCAGGGAACTCTGGTTTGTTAAATCTGGTGTTTTTATATCTCTGCAGTCTGCAGGATGTTATATTTTCTGAAGTTCATTTGGATGTATCGTCGACGCAGCTGCTTCTTTTTCCTCAAATAAAACCTGTGTAATTTAGGATATGTCATTTTAAAGTGAAGGGTTCGGGGAAGCAATTGGGGATTTGAGGAATAAAAGAGACTTGTGGGGATAATGTGGGAAATTCCTAATTTTTACGTTTCCCTCTATACTCTGTCTCTGTGAACCATTATTGGAAAATTAGTGAACATTAACAAATTGTAGATTTATTGGCAACCTATGTTGTTTCTACATACTTGCAGATCAGAGGAGATTTGAGGAATTGAGGGACAACAGTCTTACACAATTTAAACAAAAATTCCTGAGATACCACCAGTTTCCAACTTAAAGAACAATAGCCTCACATAGACCGCACTCTATTGAAGATCAATCTCCTCAGTGCTAGTTAGCATTTCTTGATTTAGTGTCTTCGGTGTTGTGCACAATTCGTATTGATTAGATCTTAAATGTCGGAGGTGTCGAGCTGCTGCAAGCTAACGCCTAACACTAACAGTACATGTTAATTACTCGATGACGTAATGTATATTATATATTATATATTATATATATATTGGTTAATTGTTTAGATCGACGGGTTCTCAATGTTCAGCCACTACCAGATGCCGTGTCAGACCATTAAGAACCCGCCAATCTAACCAGTATATTCGTATATAAATACTAAATATCCACTAACCCAGCATCTCCCCTGCAGAATGAGTATATTACGAGGGACACCCACGATTCTCAAATTTTAGAGGTAGATTTTTATTACTTTATTATTATAAAGCACTTATGGTAGGGTACATTTTTGTAATTATAAACGGAGGAATGGCCGGGGAGGGGTGTGGTTCAGCGAGATCTTGACAATTTTATCTCGGAAATTCTCTAAGACTGTCATCAGAGAAGGGCGAGAATGGTAAAATGATGATAATACCATCACTCCCTTTAGTCCCTCCCCAAATTTAACTTGTCGAGCTGATGGATGAAACAAATTAAGTCAAATGGTTTTGACTTAATAATCTTCGGCTCTATGCATTTAAGAGCCAATCAAACTGAAACTAGTAACTGCAACCTTTCTTTCAATTTTCATCATCAGAATTGTTCATATAATATTATATCATTATATATTATAATATATATATACACTTTCCAGTGCAAGAAGACGATAGCAGAACTAAAGGAGCATATAGCGGTAAGTCAGCAACTTCATATTATTTCAATTTGCTTGCCCTCATGGCTCATTTACAGACGACAGGTTAATTCGCTGAGACCACTCACAAATAGCTGCAACACCATCCAATCTACGTGGATAACCATTAACCAATAGAAATGCTGAAAAGGCCTTTCTACCTTCCAGTGATTGCTCTTTTTAAAGTTGCAATTTTTATAACTTAACTAGTATGTACGTGGTGCAGTTGGGCGATCATTCTATCATTCGTGCTTGCAGAAATATGTCTGCTCTGAGTATGGTTATTCCGGTTATTCTGGCTAAGGACATGGGTGGCTGCGGGTGATCATACCACATACTCTAGATTTTTAAAAAGATATTTATCCTTTTTTCGAAATGCTAAAAAGTTCTTTTGTCTTTGATAATTAAATTAAAATGCTAAATTCGTAGGACGGAACTCAATGATACCCCTCCCGGCTTTCATAAAACTGTAGCCTAGCTTGTATAGAAACAATGACAAACAGTTAACAGATGTAAAGCTCATCATCAGATATTGTATTCAATTGGAAGCTCAGAGTAATTAGACTTGTTATAGAATGTGTAGGTGGTGGCGCGCGCACTTTTACTCTCACTATTAAGCTATTATCCCTGGAATTTGATTGTCTGCAACTCACTGTGCACAGTGGGGCACCATTGTGACTTTTACTGTGGTGATCAGCTGTTACCAATAACCAGTCCTTGCTTTGCTTATGTTATATGTGATGACCACGAGCGATGTCAGTTTTAAGTTTAGACCAGTCCAGAACCGGATCCCTCTTCTCTGTTTTGCTCATCCGGAGACTAAGCTTAACCCTTGCTACAAATACTCTATGATCTGAGCCAATACTGTGGAAACTACCATATGCTTCGGAATCCTTGACGGAGATCCGCCATTTCTTCCGGCAAATGATGAAGCCGATTTGAGATTTACTCTGACTCATATCTGAAAGATATGTCCAGAGTTTCCATCTTCGCTTCTGAAATCTGGTGTTTGTGATTTCTAGCTGTCGCTCCAACAGCATATCCTCTAGCAGTCTACCATTTCGGTTTGCTGGACCCTTATGGAAAGATGTCCAGTTTCCTGATGATGAGACATGCGCATTGAGGTCTCCTACAACGAATAATAAATTGTGGGCAGGTATCTGCTCGATGGCACCACCAAGGCTGTCATAGTAGTTTTCTGCTTCCTCGACAGTCGCCCCCTCTGTCGGGCTATAAGTCACTATAACAGTTGTGACTGGGTTCCCTGCAAAGTTGGCTACCATCGTCCTTCTGTCATGCGAATAGACACTAATCAATGAGTTGAAAACTGTCTTTTTGTCCAAGACAATACCAACCCCACCAGCAGCCGCCCCATTGCTGGTCCTTCATGCCGAAGTAGTTATGAGATGAGAGCTGCCGAGATCTTGATACTCAATTTCAGTGCTATTTACTACACGATGCTCCTGAATGCCCAAAATCTGTACGCCACTATCCCTCATGCACACACCAAGCTCATCCCTCTTGTATTGTTCTCTTATTGTTCGTACATTAAGAGTTCCTACAATAATGTCCTTCTGGCCACGTAGTAGTAGGGTACCAGCCTTCGAAAGAGTTGGAGCAGGAGATTTGGGTGTGACCCGGCCAATAGGCAGGTCACGAATTGTTTTGCCAGACTTGTATAACCACGTCATAGTACTCGAACGAACAACCATCCCCCTGTTTGCTAGGGCCGTTTACTGTAGAAAGCCTCACGTCTAGAACAATTGCTCATTTGTCGCTCCTGGCTCTAGAGCATCCTTGTCACGTTACTGTCACATGCACTTTTCAAAAGAGGAACTGTACAGTTATATACAGAAAGAAAATCTGTAGTAGATACAGAAGGCGACTGAATAATATTGCGAACGCCACACCAACAATATGACAACCATACCGTAATCCCACATACCCATGCACCTTTGGTCTAATTTAGAGTGATTTGCACTGTCCCAACTGCCAAGATATTGCCAACTTTTATAGTGAATACACTTTTTGCCCAACAGAATTGCCAACTATTATACTTATAGTTATAGTGTTACACAATGTGCCTGGTAATACGATTGTTGAGACGGTAGGCCGGTATATGCTTATATGTAGTGTAGTGCTGACACCTAACTAGGACTGAGTGGCGAGTGCAGTAGGACGGTAGGATGCTAGTGTGGAAATCATCACCAGATATTGTATTTAATTGGAAGCTCAGAGTAATTAGACTTGTGATAGAATGTGTAGGTGGTGGCGCGCGCACTTTTACTCTCACTATTAAGCTATTATCCCTGGAATTTGATTGTCTGCAACTCACTGTGCACAGTGGGGCACCATTGTGACTTTTACTGTGGTGATCATCTGTTACCAATAACCAGTCCTTGCTTTACTTATGTTATATGTTGATTGTAGCGTGTTATGTGATGACCACGAGTGTTAACCTTATCACCAAATCCTGAAACTTATGTTTCATTCCTAAAAATTATTGATTTCACATTACTTCGTCCTTATAGCTGGATCGTGCCAAGTGAATTATGAAATTACTTTTATTCACACGAGACATTTTTGAGACATGTCCTGATCCTTTGTTTCACAAGTGAATAACTCGTGATCATCCAGCTTAAAAGTAATGTACAAAGTAACACACACCGCGAATAAGTGTCACTTGCTCCGTGAGGTTGATATCACTGTGCCGTGTACTCTTGCAACTGTAATTCGTAGTTTTTGCGTGTGGTCCTGCAACTGTATCTGATCTGCTGCTAATCATGACGTGGTGATATATATGGTTATTATCGTATTTGGATTGATAGATACTATCTGATAATACATCCGACAGTAAATCTGTGAAACATTAATCTGTGAAACGTTAATCAGCTTGAGATGGATTGGTGCCTGGATCTAGTATATAAACGAGTATTATAAGTGTAAATTACATAATATATGTAATTTGTTAACTAAGACTCTGAGAAGATTTTGATAGATTAGCCGGATCAGGCATGCAGATAACTTTGTGAACTGGTTAAGGATGCAGTAAATGGCCATGCGATAGTTGCGATAGTTGCGATAGTTGTGATAGTTGTGATAGTTGTGATAGTTGTGATACGATGAGGCAGTTTAACCAGTCAATTCAAGTTTAGTTGTCCAGAGTTTTGTAGCACCAGCGGAGCAAGTTACTTGTTTTAATCATTGTGCCCTGTATTGGGCTGGGTCAACTTAAGGGGGTAGGGGGGTCTCGTTTTTTGACGATTTTTAGAGGTCCAAGATTTTCAAAATAGAATTAAAACATGTTTGATGGCTCAAAAAATGTAGGAGAAGATAGATTTCTAGACTCGATTTTCAGGGCGGGCGATCAAAAATCGCTCGCGCAATACAATTAACCACAAGCGCTCAGTGATGCACGCCGCCGCCGGACGCCACCGCGCCGGCACATTTTCACACGCCGCCACGCCGATACCTCTCAAGTCGGCGTGGCCTGAAAATTTAAAAAAATTTCAAAGCAGCTACTAGTTCTGAATTAGAAAGAGTATGGAGCCAGTCGGGGTTGATTTTGAACTCTAGGAGATCCAAATTGCATGATTGTCCAACGACAATGTTAAGAATTTGATTTTTTTTAAATATAATTGGGACAATGTGAAGTCATCCCTGAATGTAACTGAGTAAATTGAATAATGTTTCTTTTAACAAAAGGATCAAGACTTTTTTCTTGTTTTAGCCGTTTAATATGAACATTCCTATTTATTGAAACATAACAGGAATTAGGAATTAACAGGAATTAACAAAATTAGGTAATATTACAATAACAGTGATTAGGTCACATTACAATAACATTGATTCCAGGTATTGTAACACTTAAAGTCATTATACTCATGAAAGTACAAATTAGAGTTTTCTGATGGTAGCATTATGGGGCTACTCGCTGCTATGAGGCCACTTCGTTACAATTTTTGTGGGCCTGGAAATTCAAACCTAAATTTTGACAAAATTATGTTCTACGCCGCCGAACGCCGCCACGCCGGGCCATTTTGGGCACGCCGCCGCCGGTTGGCGAAAAATGAACCGGCGTGCATCACTGCAAGCGCTGACCTTTGACCAGCGATAATTTCGGCTAGGAACAATATTTTTCCATGGGATCAAAAGCATCTAATAAATATTACTCCCTTCTATCATAAACGACTAAAAAGTCGATTTTGAGAAAATTTTCATGAAGACCCCCTACCCCCTGAGGCAACCCGGCAGATAACAGCTCCCGTAGTAAGGTGGAAATGAGATTCGAACCAAGAAACTCTCGAATAAAAGGCGGGAGATCTTGCCATGTCGTTTTTACTTACCAATACCAAAATTCTCATTTTGCATTAATTTTGCACGATCAGTTTAGGTCTAATCCCTTGTTCAGATCATTATCTAAGGATCAAAGATCTGCGTTCGAATACCACCACTGAGCAACCTTCTAATCTCAGTTATACCTTGACAATACGAACCATTGCATCGGTCTTACTTTAAGTACTGGGTATATAATTATCGCTCGATACGACAAGATTCCCAGGCATGTACAATTGATCACATAGCAATGATATATAGATATATCAGCATTGTCAAATGAAAATCCTCTGCTTCCATTGTCGTACCAAACAATAAGATGGGCTCTGTGATTCGGGTTGGCACCCACAATCATAGCTCACCAACCTTTTAGTTTGTTACTGCTAAATGTTATTTTGTCTTTAAACCTGTGGGGACCGTCTGGTCATTGTCGCATTAATAGCTACTGGCCGCCATTATAACACATACATTACAATTACTGAGGAGTTAAGAGCAGACTGTGCCCTACAATATAAAGTTATAGTTACCTCATACGATAATATATATGTGATCCAGTGTGCCATTTATTATCGGCGATACAAACTGTGTGCAGCTGTAGGCTCCTGTTATAATCGACCTATCATAGCATGAGAGTGTGAGCGAGTGAGTCGTGCGTGTGGGCGCACTTTTGTGAAAATGATATGTTGGCCCAGGTCCCTGTAGTAGTAGACATCTGGTTCCATCGTGAGCTTTACTAAGACTGGACAGGCTGGAGTATCACTCTATTGTACTGTTGCTACTTCTCCTGTGATACTCTGTGCTGACTGATGGTCGTCACAGGTTTACACTTTGGTGTTAGTTTTACTGCTGTCCCTTTTATTTCACTGTCTTTAGTCTTCAACTTTATGAACGCTATGAAAGTAATAATTTTATTGAGAAAGGGTTTATTGGGTGTTAAGAAAGTGGTAAACAGTTGTTGACGGTTTCTTTGTAGCATGGGGAGTTGCTCTCAAACCCTCTTGATCTATTGTTAGCTATTAATATGCCTATTGTTGTATAATTAGTAAAATTATAATTCTTAGTGTCTGAAATCCAAATACTTCTGTAGACGCCTTGACCACCCTATTATTATGCTTACTGTTTATAATTTTGGAACTTTTTATTAAGAATTTTCAAATTTGCCTACTCGTTTGTAAAGTTCACAGTTTAGAACCCACCCCGTTGGTTTCCAATCGATAAAGTTTGAGGCTTTCTTACATCAGATCAATCTACGTTTGAAACAAACCACGTACCACAAAACGCCAGACAAGCTGCCGCTTGGGAGAGTTTCCATAACGAGTATTGTTGCAATTGCACAGCTTCCACATTGTAAAGTTCGTGATGTATCATGGGTCACTGTCGCTCTAGTTTTTGCGTGTGGGCCGTGGGGCGTGGACAGGCATCTGAAACCTTTGCTTTTGTTTTTTGTCCTTCTTTTTGTTTGTTCGTTGAGTAACAAATTCGTCTACGTAGTCCATTTTTCTTTTTTTTGTTTTGTAAAAAAATTATCGAAATGTTGGCATAACTGTAAAATAATTTCAGAAAAGAAACAACTTCTATTTATGGTATAATAGTTCATTGTTTGGTTCAATAATTGCTTTGGAGTTCATGTTGACTTTTAATCTAGTTAAGATTCTGTTAAGAGGAGATCAATACATCCTGGTGAATCACATGTTTTTTAATAATGGAAATGAGTTTGATCGACGAAGCGGTCTCGAAATGGAAGTCCCTTGTAAGATCAATGAACATGTTCAGTAAACTTTTTATTTTTTGATATTTAGCTCTTTACTTTGCTATACAATCGCCTAAACGATGACGGCAATGATACCATTATCTCTTTATTTATGCTATAGAAATATGATGTTATATTATGAACGTAAATCAAAGTCTGAGGGAAACCATCTTATAAAGATTCAAAAATGAGCAATTTCCTTACTCTTATTCGGTTACAAAAATATGTTGAAAACATTTTTATAAAAAGGTATTTTTCAGTTTCTAAAAAAGGAGAACGAAGTGTTGGATTGCCACGTCAATCAACTTTCTGCAGCCCAACATATGAGGTCAGTTATTCTGCAGTAGTAAGTAGACACTTTCTCTTCTGGAGTTTTAGTGAAAATTAAAATATCGTTTTAATCATTTCCGGTTACCAACCATTAGAAATTAGAATTTATAAATTATAATCTAGAAGGTCCCTTTTATTTAATCTGGTTCCCACAAAGATCAGATCTTAAATGTTGGGCTAGTTCCAATTCACACGGTACTTGAAGTCTACATGTTAATTACTGTATGACGTTTATATAATCAGTTAGATTGACAGGTTCCTAATGGGCTGGCAGCCATCCTTTTCAAGATTTATCCGTTAATAAGACGTCATCTCTGCCGCCTATCAATAACAAAGGATATTGGACTGACAATTTGTTTTCAGGTCGAACGGCGATGACCACTCAGCTGAAGAGGAACTTAAAGAGGATCCTTACCGGCCAGAAGAGTTTGAGGACTTCTCCCAGGAGCAGTTTCTGAGCGAGGAGCAGATTGCAGTGCTCCTAGACGATGAGGGGGAGGGCGGAGAAGGGGAGGTGCTTCTCTACTCCTTCACTTCCCCTCATTCGCTGGATGATTTCAGCAACCTCATCACCTCAACAGCAAAACAGCTGAACAGAGTGCTTCGCAGTCTTCCTCCCACTGTCTCTGCTGAACTTGTGGTTAGCTTAGCTTTTTAGTAATCTGGAGGAATTGTTTTAATTCTTGTCTATTTATTTGTCATTAACATTATTCTCTTGAGTCTTGCTCATACGCTTTTTGTGGGTCTGTTAATAATGAAAACCTTTACTTTTTCAGCCTCGAGCAGAAAGACAGCTCTTCACCGACACATTACATCAGATGACTGCTTCAAAACACCTTTCTGAGATCAAGTTAGTCGATCGTGAAACATTATTGGATTGTAAGACTTGAATAATGTAAGAGGCTAGTTTAGCTGCTAACATAATTGATGTGTAAATATCTATCTATGTTTATTATCTATCTAATATATTATGCGAATTATCGTTTATATTCCGCAAAATGATTAAACCAAGAATAATTGTAAGGTTTTAAGACTTTGACTTGCTACATAAACAATGAGAATTATTAGCTCCGGTAGTCTGGTATTTGATGAGGTTGGTGTAAGTAACCCTAAGCTAAGTAAGGTACAAGCTCGTAAAATGTATGTTAAAGCATATGATAGATTATAGGGTCGTGTAATAAAACCAGGAAAAACATATTCACTAAATAGGTTTGAAAAGTTGCGCGACAGTACCTAGTCAGTGATAGATATCACCAAATGATAAATCCCCGGCCTGAAACTTAAGAATCTATATTTTATGTTCAGCAGGAATGCTGGAATGTTGGTCTTCATTCTAGATTTATCCATCGCCGAATTCGATGAGGGTAACCATGGTGCAACAATGCTCTAGTGATTATCATTGCAACAAGCTTATAATAATATTAATAAATGTATATACAAGGCAACTCCTCAAACAAGTGATCTGAGTTACCATAAAGGGATTACCTTAGCCACCCCGGATATGATACATTAGATATCAGCTGATTATCAGGCTTGTTCCACTAAAATAACACTTACATTGTCGATTCCGTTCAAATATGAGTTTATTCCTGAATTCGAGTGAAATGAACCTATTTGAAACCTGTGTAACAGTCCTCAACCACTAAACATGCTGGTGTAATTAATTAACACAACTGACGTCGCGGGCAGCAAAATAGACACCTCCGCAGAAAGGGAGTGGTCTTTATAGCGAAGGAGCCGACTTCCGTCCTCACCGTTGCGATGTTGGGCCACCTCATATATCCAAACCCAATTACTAATTCCCTACGATATTTTTGCCTTCGGCAATGAGGGGGAAAATACAGATTATATCAGTTTAAATCGTTAGTCTTTCTGATCAATCCTTGAAAGTAGTAATCTGCCATTTTTCCTGGTTTATAGAATATGAGCCTGGTTTTTCTTTGTGCATGCTAATGCATCAGACATCAGTATATTTTATCGATTATTGACCTGGATGTCATGTGGCAGGCTCTTTAGAGATTTCTTATTTTGTGTGGTTCCTAGCATTCTGCAGTAATGTGGCGCTGCAGTGTTTTGCACTGTCCTGCTTGTATAAAGACATTGTCTAGCAGGCGGATCATCCAATTAAAGAATCGGACAAAATCCAGAGTTAATCTTTTGATGCCTACATTGCTGATGGGAACATTCACGATCGCATTTTGACTAAGAGAAATTGTCTCGAGTTCACCTATTTCTCTGGGCAAATTTGAGTTGCTCACAAATTATATAATGGAATCGGACCGATAGAGCAACTTTGAACCTTTAATTGTCTCTCTCCCTCTCTCTCTCTCTCTCTCTCTCTCTCTCCCTCTCTCTCTTTATCCATGCAATACATGACGGTGAACTGTCTTAAAGTATTGAGCGAATGTTGAGTTCAAAGTTGTTGTCTGTATTGTAGCCTCTGAGTATCCTTACATCACGGCGATACCTTGTTGTAATACCTTACTGTAAATACCGGGACATTACGCAACACTTGTGCTCTTCTTGACTAACTGAACATTTATCTGCTCTCAATCCTTCATCAGTGCTTGATCTTTAGTCCTTCAATAGATTATAAGCAATATTGTCAAGTTGTTTTGTTATTATTTTTTTGGAATAACAGATTCTAATGCCTATAAACTCTATCGGTTTAAATATGTTAACACTCGTTTAAATAAATAAAATGCCCAACTCTAAGATACACTGTTCTCTGCTAGAAATATACCATAGTTAGCATTTTCACGTGAAAGACCTTAGTCCTTGCTCAAAAGTCTAGCACTAACTGAAATCATGTTGGAAAGTTCGGGGCTGCCAACTTTCAGAACAATACCACGTGAAAGTAATTGGAAGTAACAAATGTACATACTAGAGGTGGTCTGTGGTTAGCTGTTATCATATATTTTAGAAATAATAATACTTATTATATTTATAACTATAATATAACAATAAAATGTAGTGATGCATCTTAATTTAGCTGAATGAAAGGACCTAAGAGTGGACTCATTACATGACTTTGATCGCCTGCTTTCAATGCGTATACTTCTTCAAGAGAGCTTGATTGAAATTTAATCTCGCAAGTCTGTCCATGCCGAGGTTATGGTGATACAATTAACTAATTATGCGACGATGAGACTTCTCGATCCATAAGTCTATTTAGATTTATAATGCGGATATTGCTTTCGATGTGTTCTAAGCTTTTAAAGATGGACAACGGAACTCATTCGATTAACCTATCACTGTAACATTACGGATATTGTTTATTGATAGTTATAGTTTTAAGTTAGCATCAGGAATTAATATAAACTAATTACAACACTACAAATCTATTACATTTATTGAGAATTATGTAATGTAACGTGGTGGAAATATTTTAAGCGGGCAAATCCTGTCCAAACCCAGGATGCACTACATGAAGAATTTCTTTGTAACTTTGTTTGAAAAGCATTAATAACTGATCATCAAAACATTCCTCCATCTGATATAGTACTGGTCAAACTGGCGGGCTCCTATTCTATGTCATATTTCACGACAGTGATTGAGGCTGATATTATTGACACATCTGTAACAGACGTGAAATTCAGGTGAACTTACACCACGTGGTAATACTGTAAAACTGTGTGTAATGACTAATGACTGAAGATAAGTCATTACCTCTTAGTCTTGCGAGATAAATCAAATAGTCAATTAATTGAAAATCAGTAGCTCAGAATACATTATTAAGTTATTATTCTCATATTATTATTATCACAGATATCATCACCATATTTTTCAGGATAGCACAGCTCGTGGATCTCTTCCGGCGTCTGAAAGGTGAGTTACTATTCAAATTTGTATTTTTTAGTAAAGTCTTTTACTTTAAGTAATGTCTTTAACTAGTTTAAGTCTTTTAAAGATCCAGCACTTTCCTGGTTTTACCTGGCTGTTTTAACAGATTTAAAGGCTTCTTATTCATTACGTAACAGTAAATTACTCTCCATTTGAACGATTATCTGATATCAATGGGATAATTGAACACTTTGAGTTAAGAATAGTAATAATAATAAGAGATAGAACAGAATTTTGTGGTTACGATCAATGCAACTTTAAAATATAACCGGACAAGAATTCAGAAGACAGATTAACATTATAAGCTTTTCTGCTTTAGCTGATATTTCCTGATATAGTTCAATGAAACATCATTTAATTTTAAAGTTAAATCTTGCTGTTGCTAACGAACACAGACTAAGTTATATTTTAAAGTGGAATGTCTTGAAAGTGTAATTTAAATGCTGCTATGCAGCCACTTCAACTTAAACTTGACAAAATAGCCTCAAAATCGCGTTCTGAAAAAGCCCGTCGACGTTATGCCTGGAAGCTAGGTACGCATACAGACATTAATATAATATATATATATATGTTATGATGAATCTCCCTTCATTCTTTCAAATTGAACGCTCGTTTTTAGTTATTCGCATTTAGTATGATACTAATTTTCAGTTGAACACCGGAAGCTGGGTGATGAGCACGTGTGCCTGCGCTCTGACTATGAGAACATACTGGCGGAGTACGAGGAAATGAAGGCAGAGATCGTCAGTATCACCCGCACAAACGCACAGCTCAGAAACGAGGTGGTCACCGTCTACGAGAGTGCTCAATTAACCCCACCCTCCACCCCACAGTAAGTGTTAACACTTTCTAAACTAATTCCTTCGGTGGAATCTTTAGAAATCGGGATAACACGTTAAACAGATAGAATCGAGGCATATAATATGGACATATTATTGCTACTGTTCATATTATAATGTGGAAGTTAGCCATATTGCAGCAGTCGCTGAAAGTGTCGTCAAATTGTCAAAGCAGAAACACCATTTGGGGGTCAAATTTTGGGCACTTAAATTCTTATTTCTTGGTCTATTTTTTTTTTTTTTTATGCTGATTTAAAGGCCATTATGGCATATGATTATGACCCAGTCAACAAAATTTCAGTTTTTTGTCTTTTATGGATTTTGCGGAATGTCGTGTTAAAGTTGATGCCGTGGTGTCAGTAAAATGGTACGGATATAATATATACCTATAGGCTATATATATATCGTCTCGCTTTATATACAGGGTGTTTCAAAAATAATGTCCTGATTTTAAAAAACAATACAATTTTTTATAAAGGAGCAAAATGCCCATTATCGGTTGCCATTAGTTCATAAAGCTTTCAAATTTAATTTGTTAAGCTCATTTGTTCCAGCGATTCAACTTTGTTAATTTTTTTTGGCTCTGTTCCAAAAATTCGAATTTTGAGAATAATGGGGTTCACAAAAGAAACAAAACTCGATATTGTGAAGACTTATTGGATTTGTGGAGGCAATGTGACAAGTGCTAGGCGTTTGCTGCAGAAGAAGGACAATTCTAAATTCAGTAAACTTGCTGATAGGACAATACGACGTCTTGTAAAGAAGCTAGAAACTGATTTTACCCTGATAAAGAACACCCGTAGTCCGTACGGGTAGGCCGAAATCTGCTCTTTCTGAGAAGAATATCAAATAATGAATGAATAAAGTTGGGAATTGAAGTTTCTGAACAGTGTACATGGTTTATGTATAGTAAGATTACAGCAGTCACTGAAAGTGTCGTCAAATTGTCAAACTGATTACGCTAACGCATTACAATGGCCCATAAGTGACTACCCACACGCAACCTCTTAATAACTCACGTTATTCGTCTCCAAATTGCACCAAAATTTCAGAGATTATAGATATGGGTCAAACTTAGATTTCCTGAAAGTTTCGTAAGCCACGCCCAATTACAGTGGGCGTGGTGTGACACTCCCTCTTTTTCACTATTGTCTTCATAAAATGAGAACGCTTTAAGCTAAGAACTCAAAATTTTTTGCACACATTTGGCTTGATAATTGAAAACGTTTCCCAAAGTTTCAAGTTCATTGGTTAAAATATGGCTAAGTTATGACCATTTCAAAACTCATCGGATACGTGATCCGAGCACTAACTCTCCTAGTTCCTACTAAATCTTGGAGAGCATCCACCTACTCTAGTAGAACAGTTACCTACTCTAGTCTCTGAAAACTCCGGAATCACCCGGTGAAGTCTGATCTGACAGTGAAATAGGTCTGGATCTACGGTGAGCCTCTACACTGTGTAAATACAATTCATTAAAACAAGTCAAGTTATAACTTCATCCCCTCTGCTCCATACAAATGCATGATCCACTGACTCTCCCAGTCCCCTGATCCTACTAAATTAGCATTTCGCCCGGTTACTCAGATCTACCTCATGCTCATCGAGTCCTGCTATAATTGTTCTTCGGTTGAATATTCATCACTCTTTCGCACCCTATACACCTTCTCCTAATAGGATAATTCTGTCACTTTGCGTAATTTGGTAGCCAGGTTTGAGCTTTCTCCCTGTCTTACTTGAACGTTTCGTCATGGATACTGTAACTTCGCCAGATCCCAATGATTCTTGTCTCAATACAGAACCTGATCCAGATGTAGGTCCAGAAGCTGTAGCTGTATTGTTGTCAACAGCTGTAGAATCTGTTGGTGGCACAGAGATTTCTTCTGGCTCAGAATTGACTTCTGAAGTCTCGGCTTCTTCAGACACTCAGTGTAACTCCAGAACAGACGGCAATAGTAGCATGGTATCTCAACCGTCTAATGAAGATAATTCTTCGCAGATCTCCAAGCAGTCACCGTCTCTTGACAAACACTCGCATACTCTAGAAGAACAGTCACCTACTATTGAAGAACACTCACCTACTCTAGTAGAACAGTCGCCTACTGTAGAACAACACTCACCTACTGTACTAGAAGAACACTCGCCTACTGTACTAGAAGAACACTCGCCTACTGTAGAACAACACTCACCTACTCTAGTAGAA
Organism: Bolinopsis microptera; assembly: GCF_026151205.1. Lineage (NCBI taxonomy): Eukaryota > Metazoa > Ctenophora > Tentaculata > Lobata > Bolinopsidae > Bolinopsis > Bolinopsis microptera. The sequence goes on along the minus strand of NC_087076.1, from coordinate 11,205,382 downwards.
CAGTCACCTACTCTAGTAGAACCGTCACCTACTCTAGTAGAACAGTCACCTACTCTAGTAGAACAGTCACCTACTCTAGAAGAACACTCACCTACTCTAGTAGAACAGTTACCTACTCTAGTAGAAATGTCACCTACTCTAGAAGAACACTCACCTACTCTAGTAGAACAGTCACCTACTCTAGAAGAACACTCACCTACTCTAGTAGAACAGTCACCTACTCTAGAAGAACACTCACCTACTCTAGAAGAACACTCACCTACTCTAGTAGAACAGTCACCTACTCTAGTAGAACAGTCACCTACTGTAGTAGAACAGTCACCTACTCTAGTAGAACAGTCACCTACTCTAGTAGAACAGTCACCTAGTACTCTAGTAGAACAGTCACCTACTCTAGTAGAGCAGTCACCTACTCTAGAAGAACACTCACCTACTGTTGCAGTTGAAGAGCAGGCCCCAGTTTCTGAAAACTCAGAACTAGACTCCGGGTCGGAATCGCCCGGTGAAGTAGGAGCGTGGTCTGACAGTGAAATATCCCGAAGCCTGGATCTAACTTTAAGTCGGCGATCTGAAATGATGATCGGTCAGTCAGAGGGCTCAGAAAATTCTAAAGTCGATGATGAGAACGGTGGCAAAGAGTCGTCTGAAGCTGAGGAACTCACAGAATGTGCGGGTTCCACTTCCAGTATTGATTCGTTTGAAAGTGTAAAATCTGGTCTCCCGAATGAAGACGTTCCTTTGGAGTCTCTAGAAGATGACGACGAACAAGTCAAAGAAATACGGTAAGCCTTTACTTTGTATTTACAATTCATTAAAGAGAGTCAATTTATAACCATAGTCCTTAATCCAACACCTCCATAATCGTATCTTGGAGATTTATCTCTATTCAAACACAAGCACTTATTTCCTTGCGTAATCAGTTGGTTGTAGATTCTGTTTCAGCGATCCCTTTCCTTTGAGTACCAAGCCCTCTGTACGTGATCTCCCTGCTTCTAGCGAATAAGCACTGCTTATTAAGCAGGTATCTTGAAGGAGAGGTCGGATGGTAGCTCTCCAATTATACCTTCCCACACCCAGAACCTCGTCAACAAGTTAAGCATCTGTGTAGACTGTAGGCAGCCAATGTTGTGTGTAATGTTACCATAACGACTCTACAGACTAGTCTACTAACTGTCCGTACATTCAGTGTACCACTAATTGGGAGCCCCGCAGATAATTGAGAAGAGCCCGGGGACCACCGTTCAAGGTTCTTCCTGTAATTACAACATTACGCCATTAGGGGCCTGCGTCCCTGCATTGCTGCAAGCTTTTATACTTCCCTCTGTGGCCTGTGTACACTGAATGTACAGCTCCTGTTCGAGCTTGTAGGTGCGGACGTATCTAGCTCCAGTTTTACCTCTTTTATGTTAGCTAAGTTATATTGTGTTTTAGTGTGTGAGTGGTCTGTTGAAGGTGGTTTCTCCTGGTTTCACCGCCCTACGCTATTGAGCCCCATCTCTTTGTTCACGTCTTATTGTTACTTGTGTTGTGCCCTACTGTTGCTTAATATTCGTCTTAGCGAACGTTTTTAAATCTAGCCTTGACTGACGACTCCTTGTCAGGTTCATTGCCTCCTGTCTGAATGTAAATTTAACTAATAATTATGAGTAATATAACTAATAATTACAATACCGATTAGTTGGTAGCTAGAAATATCATGTGACATGTCCCACCATGCTCTCTGATACCACACCATGAACTACCAGGTAGGTACACTGAGTAACACTGTATATTTCACTTTAACACTGTATATTTCACTATAACACTGTATATTTCACTACAACACTGTATATTTCACTTTAACATTGTATATTTCACTATAACACTGTATATTTCACTTTAACATTGTATATTTCACTTTAACACTGTATATTTCACTTTAACACTGTATATTTCACTACAACACTATATATTTCACTTTAACATTGTATATTTCACTATAACACTACGTATATTTCACTACAACACTGTATATTTCACTACAGCACTGTATATTTCACTATAACCTGTTTATTTCACTACAACACTGTATATTTCACTATAACATTGTTTATTTCACTATAACCTGTTTATTTCACTACAATACTGTATATTTCACTATAACCTGTTTATTTCACTACAACACTGTATATTTCACTATAACCTGTATATTTCACTTTAACATTGTATATTTCACTACAACACTGTATATTTCACTATAGCATGTTTATTTCACTGCAAAACTGTATATGTCACTATAGCCTGTTTATTTCACTACAACAATGTATATACATGAGGGCCGAGGGGACCTGGGGCAAAATATCAACGATCACTTAAATACCACACCATGAACTACCAGGTAGGTACACTGAGTAACACTGTATATTTCACTTTAACACTGTATATTTCACTATAACACTGTATATTTCACTACAACACTGTATATTTCACTGTAACATTGTATATTTCACTATAACACTGTATATTTCACTTTAACATTGTATATTTCACTTTAACACTGTATATTTCACTTTAACACTGTATATTTCACTACAACACTATATATTTCACTTTAACATTGTATATTTCACTATAACACTACGTTTATTTCACTACAACACTGTATATTTCACTACAGCACTGTATATTTCACTATAACCTGTTTATTTCACTACAACACTGTATATTTCACTATAACATTGTATATTTCACTATAACCTGTTTATTTCACTACAATACTGTATATTTCACTATAACCTGTTTATTTCACTACAACACTGTATATTTCACTATAACCTGTATATTTCACTTTAACATTGTATATTTCACTACAACACTGTATATTTCAATATAGCATGTTTATTTCACTGCAAAACTGTATATGTCACTATAGCCTGTTTATTTCACTACAACAATGTATATACATGAGGGCCGAGGGGACCTGGGGCAAAATATCAACGATCACTTAAATTTGTGCAATTTAATAAACTTTGTCGCTATGTAATATAATAGATGTGATCTCATGATCTAAGCCTAAATGATTCTCATTTCTTACTATAAAATTACCCTGAAACTTCATCAAATACTCTACGGTTACCTTGACTCGATTTTCACCGTGTAACGCGAATGTATAGTGCTTTATTTCGAGGCAAAATTTCAATTTAGAAAGATTATTAGTATTAAATCCCCGAGTCCAGTGACATTCCAGACATTTTAATTACAAAACTTATAGCCTTTTAAATTGTTTAAAGTGCTTTTTTTTCAGGAGCAGTGCAACCATGCAACGGCGAGACGACACCCTTTTGAAGCAAGAGGTAAATTATCATCCCCCTACTTTTTTATTTCACTTGTTATTTCTTGTGTAATATTGATACTGTTCTATGCCTGTATGCTACCTTAGTTCCCGAAAATTTGGGCGGCCCTCTCGCTCAAATTGTTTACATGATTAAAATTAATCAAAAATAAATTTAATTAGTAGCAAAGTCCAAATCCCCCGCCCAAATTTTTGGTACTCAAATTCAGAGAGCCCAAAGTTTTGGAAACTATAATATAATGAATCTGCAGGGTTGGTATAAGATTGTTCGAGATTTTATCAATGAATACGTCACAGTAAGTGTGGAGTGAATGCACGGTGACAGTGGTTTTTGTTTCCGTGCTAAGCATGTGTAACATTCTTTCGTTTGATCTCATGTTTCGAATAGCATGAATACATTATATATAAGGTAACGTTAAACAATGGCTGAAGATAAAAGTGAGATAATTACTCTGCCAAGCACGGGGTGATATCTAGTACATAAGCCTCTACAAAGAAGACACACGCCTACTCCCGCCGGCCTGCACAATGCAATTCTAATTTTACAGTGAGAATATAAAAACAGAATAATTGAGCTTTATTGTTAGTACACGCCTCTTTCCTTGTGTGTGTTCGGTTGTTCATCGAACTTTAACATGTCGTCCTCTGGTGATCTTTCTAACCGTTCAAGGCTTCCCGATACTCCCGAAAAGAAGACTCTCAAAAAAAGTGGGAAAAAGAAGTCCATGATAGCAGTAGCTGGGCATACTTTTTATGTGGTATGTTCGATCATGTAACTGGTAGCCGGTAGTTGAAATGGGTCGTCTCCTTGTTGTATTTTTTATCGTGTATAGGCAGAGAATGTTTTGTTGGTCGACTCTAAACTATTATTTTTCAGATCGATGATTTGAAAAAGAAGCTAAAAGGAGCCGAGTAAGTTTTTATCAAGTGTTTATTTCGTTTAATCAGAAGTCAAAATCGTGATCATCATTATTTGAAAGAATTTCTTGTAGAAGTCACTCAATAACTCTGGTGGCAGACTCAATAGTTTAGTACGTAAATAATTGAGTAGGCGTAGTCGTAAGTAAAGAATGAGCTTATATAGTCATATATTACGTAAGTACCTGCAGCTACAGGTTGCAACCCTAGACACCACGACCACGGTTAAGTGATAACAGTAACCTAATCATCCTTTACTACGCGGGGATGTAACTTTCTTACTTTAATACCATATTTGGCATTACCTACCAGCCACCGGGAAAACCCGATAAATAAGTTCATTACAATAATCATTTAATTCTACAAATAATTTATAACAGGAAAGCGAATTTAACGCTCACGCTAGCTATCGAAGAGCAGACCAAGCAACGAAATGCTCTTCAAGAAAACATTGATGAACTGCAAAAGTTAGCAATGATTTAGATCTTGAATTTATAATATCTTTATTTCGACGCGATTTTCTAACAATCTGTCTTCAAACTAATCAACCCAAGCAAGCTAGTTAATAATTCATTGAGCGCTTTGTTGTATCATTACTTTTCCTTTTAGTGCATTAAACGCGAGTATAAACACCATTTCACGGATAGAGTACGAAAATAAGACGCTCACGCGAGACAACGAGAAATTGGCAGGTTAATGAATGCTCCTTTTTCTATTTTATGGTTTCCTTCTTTTCAGAATATTGTTCTCTCTAGCATACACCACAGGCCCATATATAAGCTAGTTGAATTTACTGGTAAAATTGTTATTTATGAGAAAGTTTGATGATGCTCATAACTCATTAGCTTTTTGTCACATTTATTCGCACCGGCCTTCCATTAACTTTCCTCCAGACCACGGACTTAAGTAGATGGTATAATATCTATATATGTAAACACTGCACTGTCCACCCTAGAAACGTACACGAGACAACGTGGTGATCTGGATGAGTTGAGAAAAGAGTGGGTAGCAGAAATGGACAGATGTACCACTTTGGAGGTAATTACAGCAGTTTTCTAATGATTTTTTTTTTCAAGGAGTCCTGATCATTGATTTATATCTTGGCTCCTTGTCAATCCCGGTTTACTTAGGTTAGCGGAGTACTACACTGTACAGATATAGCTTTTTTTTTTTATTGAAATCTTTCAATTATTATCATCAGAATTTATTACAATATCAATGTTGTATAGAATTTCTAAAAATGGACTAGAGAAACCAAAAAATGCCTTGACAAGTGTACAGCGATGATAACAATCAGGGGACACCAATACACCCAAATAACCAAACAAAAGGCCTCGAGAGACCTGATGAAAAGTCGAGCAATTACATTGGGCCCCAAAAATTTATTTAAAATACCTGTATAATTATAACTCCATTTCAGAGTGGATACAACTCCCTGAATCAAACTATAGTCGAGAGTATAAGGAGTGTTGTGAAACTTCTAAAACCTGCTATCTCATTCACATCGTTCGACCCATCGGTTAGTGATAGTTCCGATTCATTTCTCAATGTAGATTGTATAAATTAGATATCAATATTACTATTACTATCTGCGTCGGATCAATACAGCAGATAGGATAATGCATTATATATTATACCAGCCAATTTAACAAAGCGTATGCCGATCATGGCCATGCCATGCAGGGTCACAGTACGTCTTGATCGAATATTTGGTTCGGTCTATATATCAGATGGGTGTTGAATATCGTATAGTACATTGTGCCGACCAGGTCTCATAATATGATCAGAAAGGCATGGCCGTAGGCCGTGCCTACGTGAACTTTTTGTTCTCGAGCGAACCACTGCTCTATTCTTTCAACTCACAAGCGTGCTAAATCACTCTGCAGTCTACACTTGAACTTCGAGATGTTTCAAAAAGGGACCCCGACAGTTGAAACCAACCTGAACGGATATATTTTTGAATGCTGCTTCGAATCACCCTAGGTGACATAAGGCTAAAATGCTCTCCTAGAGATTTATTTGCGATCATGACCATATATAAGGAAGTTGGTGTAATTTATCGTTATGGTCAGGGTTTTAGTGTATGCTTAGGGTTGTTTTCAGAGTAGAGGTTTAGGGTTTTGAATAGTCCCTCAGGGCCATCTAGAAAACGTTTTTAAGCAAATCACGTGATAGTCGAGTGTAGTGATTCATCATCATCCTTCAACTCATTTTACGAAACAATTATTTTTTTATAATATTGCTCCCCCAAAATAGCTGTCACTGACGTCAATTAAAAGCCCGCCAGCAGAATTATTCACGGCACTGAAACGTCATTAAGTACTTAAGTGCCTAATTTGAAATATGGCCGGTCCTGTAGCTAATTATATCAGTAGCAACTACGTAAAGTTGGTTAACTCGTTCCCAAGCTGGTTAACTCGTTTCCCGGAAGGAAATTTTACCACTTTCACCAAAATTGGCAAATTATCCGCTACCCAAACTGCTAAGATCGTTATTGGTTATCATATAGAATAAAAGTATCCATTTGTCTTTCTCAAGTTTAACCTTGGTGGAAGCGTTAAATGGCTCGAATTTATTAAAAGGTTTTTTATTAGATGTTATTTTCTTGACCAAGAAATTGTTGGTATATTGAGGCACGCCCAAGTATACGTGACGTTGAGTGCAATATTACCTTTTATAGTTTAAACCATTTATTCTACTTCGAATTCTTCGAGGGTTGGCAATTCTTCGTTTAAAATTACATCTTGAAATTTTTGTGTTGAATATTCAACATCGTTCTATAAACAGGTATGCTTGCCTCTTGAGGACTGGACGACGTTCCTTAATAACGAGTTTCTTGGAGCTACTAAAGTCGTAGAGGTAATTGCTTTTTATTTTCTCTGACAAACGAATAATTTGTAAGTATTTTTGCTAATCTTGTGTGCTGCCTTTCGCTAATCTTCTTAATTCTAATTTAATCTGATGCAGATTCCAGTAGCTCCACATCTCTAATTTAGAACATCTGACAGGAAATAGTTTGGAGGGATAAAAGTAGAAAATCTAATTGCTTGAACTGTCTAAATTCTGATTTCACACAACCCCTTTCTCAGGAAATTCGTCTTAACGGGGGTTCAATAACTACGACAGGGTCTGATGTTATTTTACCTAAAAAGTAAGTCTTATAATTTTTTAGTAACGTGGTGAATAACATATCTAAACCGGCTAATGTGATCTGAGTGATTTATCCTATGTATTTAGCTTGTTTTGTATACCCATTACCCACTGACGTGAATGTATAATGATTGTATTGGTGTATAATGTATATTGTATAACACTGTATTATAATATAAAGGATGAGCGTAAAGTTACCTGGTCCAATCCCATTATAGAGCACATGCTGTAGTTCCGGCTAAAGTTTCGTGTCTTAAGTTGACTGTTACGTAATAATGTGTACTGTTTGCCTTGCCTGTACTAGTTTCTATTTTAGTGTCTGTTTTCTATTGTTTTGTTGTGACTTGTTGCTGTCGAAATGTTTTATTTAGTTGTTTTTGTGGCCTTCAATTATGCCATATTTGATTTGAAGAAGGCTTGAAGATGTCAAGTACCATGTAAGAGAGATATCATTTCCTGCTGGTGAAATCTTGGGTAGTATAACTAGTTTTGAAAAAAGCCCTATAATTAAGAACCTCTACTTCTTACACACTTCACAGTTCACACCTCCACAGGTCTACAGAGGTTCAAACAGACCCAATCACTTTCACTACAGACTCCTCGATGAAAGGTAACTTGGCCCGATCATCCTGCTTTGAAGAAAGCAGATCTTACTCAGACACATCAACAGCTCCTAACGGAGGAGTCAAGGCTGCCCTTCCTGCCGCTAAACCATCTTCTGCAACCACCAACGGTATGAACCATTTGTTATTGTCATCGGATAACTGTCTTATAACTGTTAATATAAACCAATCAGGGTCCTTTTAAAATGTAAACCCTATTTATTAACCCCTCTATTCAGGAGGAGCAGCAGTAGCAGTAGTAGAGGAGCCGGTACAAAGTTCTGATAAGGAAGATATCACCACTGAGTTCCAGTTCACTACCGACGTTGCTGCTCTTAGTAAACGCAGTATAGAGGTTAGAGTAATTCTCTTCGAAGATATTATTCTTCTGAAATGGTATAATTAGAAAACTTGTTATTTTGTTGTTTTATAAGCTACTACTATACTGGCAAGTGATTACCAGTACAATTATACAGATCATATAATACACTTTTAATAAGACAACATCTATCTTCAGGGCGAGTTCCAAGCAATAATATTGTCGTTTGAGAACGATACATTCACTCTCCAGAAACGTCTAACTATGCACGATAGAGCCCTACAGAAAGCTTCTACAAGCTTCAAAACTGAGTACGAGCAGAATACCTCTTTAATTTTTAAGGCGTCTCACTAGTAGTAGTAATCACAGTTCGACAGTAATGCCAAATGCCACTCCGAATGTTAATTTAAAATACGCTTTTGATAGCATGATGATATATCATAGAGCAGTTTAACATTAACGCTGTTATCTTTATCAGAGTGGATAAGATTCAGGAGCTTTTGACCGCTCTAAAAAGTGATTTCCTGCCCGAAGACAAGAAGCGACAAGCAGAAGATTTATCTAGAACCCTGTCCCTGCTTCCAGAAACAGTAGAAACTCTAACTAACTCATCTCTTGCTACTGGCAAATGCCAACAAGAAGAAAAGAATGTTCGACACTTCGAGGTTTGCTATTTAATTCTTGCAACGACCCTTTTTTAATTGAAATCTCTAGATCTTTTGACGGTCAGTTATATATAATATCGATGTCAACCTTAACTCTTTTACCATATTGACATTTCCCAGGTGATGGTTGCGCACAATTTCCACACCAAGAAAGCTCTGACTGGTGCTCTAGCTCTCTGCAATACAAACACTGATCTGGGCATGCCTAAAAAGGATGTGGACAGAGCTGCAGTGCGGAAGAAGACCCTGGCTGTTGCTGCTGCGATGAGGAAAGATGAAGAGAAACAGAAACAGATGCAGGCATCTGAACATAGCAGTGTTTTCTCATCATTCGCAGGTTTGACATTATTTTATATTATTGCTCTCTAAACAACTACATCATCTAAATTCATGGCCAGGGGGCGACACGTGGCTATCAGAGTGATTGAGGGTGTATCGTAGGTTTCGTACAGACCCAGATAAATACATGTACGTGATGGCAGTTCACCGTTAGTGTTGTTCTAAAAATGGTTGAAAACCGCTTAAATTGTATTTTTAAGTGAGATTGCCATTGCTATCAGCAGATAGTGATTCTGATAGGACCCCCACCCCACCAACACCTGAATATATGGAAGATATTGATTATATGGAAAATCTTGATAAAATGGAAACAACTGATTATATGGAAAGGACAGGTAACGTATATCGTGTGGTTTTCATTTTTGTCACTTCAGCCCCAAAATTTTCACTCATACTGTAAAATACTACCAGGATCCAACCAGGTTTGCTGCGACATTGAAGTCGGTACTCTACTTCTATAAATTAACTTTTTTGTTCTTAACTGTCCATTCGATCATCTTACATTTTATTTCGTTATGGGGAATGCAGTGACCAATTTGTCAACATTTTGAAGTGCCCCTAAGTGTATTGATCCAAACACCTTCAACCCCCCTTGCGGCAGAAAGTGGTGGGGGTAGCTTTGCTCTAAAGTTTTATTCGAATAATCCTAAAACAAAAGTCAATATTATTCAAAAAATCAGCGTTCACAACTGGTTACTTTTAGTTTTGTGCCTTCTAGATCTTCCTTCTACTTTAAAACCCTCAATAGATTTACTTCCTTTCTAAAAACAGCTTGAGCACAGAAATCTGTTTGCCCAAAAGGTAAACTAAGATTGGATACCACCACACTAAGATGAAGGGAAATATGAAATAAAAACCCATTTCAGGTGTTGTAAAGAACCTCATGGTAAAGACGCCAGCAGAACCTGACCTTGCGAACAGACGAGCTACGGAGATGATGCAGAGAATGAAGACAGTGGAGACTCTGGGAGCCGACAAGGAGGCGCTCTACAAGGAGGGTTATCGAGGCGGGCTTTCTTCTGGTCTTCATGACACTTTCGATAATATTAAGAAAGAGCAAAGATCGTGTGATGAGGGTGTGGATAGTCTAAATAAAAGGTTAGTAACAAAATGTTGCGTTGTAATTAGAATTATTTTAAATTTACAATATCAAAGTTCAGTCATGTAAGTTTAACTCATCACATCAGGCAAAATCCGGATTCTTCTAGAAAGCAGAGCGTAGTATTATCAGAAGTAGATGTTGAAAATCTAGATACGCCGACTATAAATAGGCACTTCGACGAAATAGACCAACTGTTGATGTTAGACTTTGACTGACTAAAGGCTATTTACTTTACAACAGTTGGTAGATTGTGGAGTTGCTGGTTTTGTTTGACTGTTAATTTAACCTCGCCCATTCTGAGTGCCCTTTTTGAAATTCCTCTACATTTTTAAAAACTTGTCCATATTTCTTCCGTAGCATCTACACCCATAAGAAATAATTATTGGGCTTGTTGCAAGCGTGTATTGTTTTAATTTGATGTTTTGGGATTGTGGTTGATGGTCGTCTGCTGAGTTGTAATATTCACTTTTAGTTGGTCTTATCAGCTCAGTTATTAGAAAATCTTGCGTAGTTCATTTAAAATAAGTCTTCAGTCTTCACAATTAAAAATTTGTACTAAAAACTTCATTTTACATCAATTCAAGAACATCTTCATAATTAAGCTGAGTATATCTTCCAGAAAGCACCTTTAAGTTGACGAGTGTACAGTTTTCTCCAGGAATTCACTTTCAATTTGACAATTAGAACATTCATTAACGATTGAAAAAATATTAAATTATCATCAACTAAATTTTAAACATATTTCAGAGCGTCAAGGCTTGAGCGTGAGGTGGCGTTCTACAAGAAGCACAGTAACCATCTGTTTTACGGCGGAGCCGCTACTCCAGCCGCCACACTCCGTACCATCTTCTGCACCGTGTTTATCAACCTGCTGGTCCTGTTCATTCTCCTGATCACGGTGCCTCTTCCAGAACATTCCGGCTACACCCTAGGTACCGGCTACATTTCGTTACAAGAGTTCATCACCTCTCACTTCCTGCACGTGCCAGACCGGGACAAGCCCTTACTCTAAGAGTGGACTGTGCGGTCACGTGGGTGGTCACGTGGGTGGTCACGTGGGTGGTCACGTGGGTGGTCACGTGGCGGCACTCAGCTGTATCACAGCGTTTTTAACTTGTCAGATCTACCGTTGATATGGCTCCCCTGTGCACGAGGAGTTGTGATAAGGAAGGTTTTTATATGTCTGTACCGTTAAGTGGAACTGATGGATGTATTGAGGACATGAGAGATGATTTATTGGAACTTTAAAAGAGAAGTTTGGAGGAGTCAGCAGAATTATTTAGGGATCGACAAATTTCCCTTATTTTGAGCAACTATGAGTATGTAGTAATTAACATACGATGTTAGCCAAATGTTTGAGAAACGGTTGAAATTGAGTTATATTTTTTATGATTTGCTTTGAATAACCAGCTACAATTGACAAAGGAAAGAAATTACATGAAATATTACTATAAAATCCCCGTCGGGCGCTCTCTTTAGCAATCTATAGTTTGTCGTATTCGTGAAATCCTCTGAAAGTTGAATGTCCAAATTAATGACATTTAGCAAAATAAGGGGCTCTTGATCTTACAAATGAAAGTTAGCCATGTGGTTATAATTATATGTCACACATTTGAAACTTGGACCTGATAAAGTTCCTCGAATAAAAATTATACATCTACATACGCGCAGTGCCATGTAGATTGTAGAAGTACATCCTCGAGCCCTATTTTGTTTCCTACTAAAAGTAGGTAGTGAATTGATATCACTTTATAGCTGTCCGCTTTGACACAGAGTCTCAGTAGAATGTTGTGTTTAGTGTCTCGTAGTGAAATGTTTGTAAAGTCCCCCACGATCCTCGTTTTACGTTTACCTTTTCATCTTCAGTTTCAATTTAAAGTTTAAAACGTGTTTGTTTTCAGATGATTCTAGGTTTTTTGTAAATTATCTTTTCGATTTTCTATTATTACCGTCCGTATGTACATGTGTACCTGTACGACAGAGACCAAATCAGACGGGTTCCTCTTTGATTTGAATTTTTCAGTGATCACTTTGAGTCATGTAGTCGTTTTTTCGTCCTTCGCATATTTCAAATCAGTGATAGACCCTTGAATGTGACTTCATGAACTTTTTACAATGTTTTTCTATCGATAATTGTAAGACTGTTTTTGCCATATGAAAGCACTAAACTGTTAGCCAAAAATAACGTTCAAAAATTACCTACACTTCTACACTATGTGATTTGCTCCTCGTAATTAAAAAAGTTTTCGTTATACCAATACATGGGACTTGCAGTTGCATTACCAATACCATTAGTAGGGTTACTCTAGATTTAAAACAACCAGTGATACTCATGATTCGTTCCATTAAATTTTTTAAAGATTACATGATGAATCTCGTTAACGGATTGATAAAATATTTATTCAATTATCTGCTATTAATAGTAGTATAACAACTGAAATGTATATTTTGTAAATACTTAACAAACGCGTATTACTATTACTCATAATAACAACTTAACTGTTTACTGTGCATATCAAATCAATATAAAATTGTGGTAAATCATGAACAATGAACAAAAACAGAATTTAAATCTAAAACTTCTTCTTGACCATTATAAATTGTATTTAATCACAATGAAAAAAATGTATGACTTACTTCTATTCAAATTAATCAAGCAAACGACCAGGATAAGACTTTTGAAATGACCGGGACCGGGATTTTTTATCGAATTTGAAATTGGCCGGGATTAGTCTAATTTGACCGGGACCGGGATTTTAGCTCTATTTGGACACAAAATTTAGTGGAATCAACTATTAGTGCGGAAGTGATCCATGTTTAAGATGGCAATTTGTTTAAGATTAAAAATTTGTTGAGTTTGAAATTAATATTATAAATGATATGATTTCTTTGATACATGTTACGTATCCCAATATCAGAGAAAAGTGGCATGCAACGTATGTCAATGATTTCTATTTTCTAATACAAATAGCACTTTCCCCGTCACGCTGCAATTTTTTTTCCAAAATCTTTAAAGAACTAGAAGTTGCATTCAAAATCCCGGTAAAATTGGTATTTTGGCTGGGACCGGGATTTGGTAAAATTAAAAAGTCCAATCCCGGCTACGGAACCGGGATCACGGTCGATCTCTGCATTAATCTACAATTAATTTGTAATTGTAATCAATTAACAATTAAATCGTGTATTTTGTCCTCGATTGTCTTCCAGTAAACCAGAAAAAGTTAGCGGGAGATTTAGATTCCTGTATGGTAATTGTCTTTCCTTGCACCTTGACTTTAGTTTTTTGTACTCGCTTCTCCTTCCACTTATCTGGCAGGATTATATTTTTAAGATTGCTAAATGTTAATAGCATTAACTTGAAACTGCCACTGGGCTAACATTCCTGAGTAAGGCGTACTCTCAAATAGTTACTTAGAGTTAGTGTCGATACATGTGTTGTAAGTTATGTAAGGGGTCGTTCACATATTACGTAATCAGCTGAGGGGGGGTTTCATAATTTTGACACAATAGCTATCTGTAAAACTGATTACGGAGGGGGGGGGGTAAAAATTGTTCAAAAAGTGATTACGTAATATGTGAACAACCCCTAAGAAGTAAGAACATGAACATCATTTCTCAATTATCTTAAATTTTAATATTTGGGTTTGGTCTATACCTTCGATTTTGAAAACGTAGTCCGATATCGATCTGTGAGAGATGTCAAAGGAAGGAGGTCGAATGAGAGGTTTTGTGACTGTAAAATAATTAGCGACCAAAGGATTGCAGTCACTAGCTTCTGACTTAGACGTTGAACTGTCGGATGTTCTCTGAATGGTGAAATTGATTAGGAATAAATAAAAAGAGGAGTTGTTATAATTGTACTACACATAATTGTATTCCACAATTTGGCAGTTCACTGACACACTACACAGTAATTTCGAATTCGATTTTGTTACTTGCGTTCCTAGTTCCAGTGACCAAGTTCTACGCCATGGATGTTTATTCACTATTAATGTTTTTCCATTTTTAGATCTGTAACATTTGAAGTTGCTCACCGTCCATTGACCCTGTCTTAAATACAGTTACACGTTGTTCGAATTCTAATTTAGCTAACATTTGATTCAATTTTCAATGCATAATGACATTTTCTTAGGTATTTATGTCCCTTCAGAAACATCTTCCTGCAACGGATGGGTCTGATGCAATTCAAAAATGATTTCTGGTTTGGTGAAATGCAATCGCACAGGCCCAGATTGATCTAAACAGAACAAAGAATAAGAATAATTACAAATCATGGAGATGATATAGGGGCCATCTACTTAGTACGTCCGCCAAAATCGCAGATTTTCAGACCTCCCCCTCACCCCTGTCCGGGTGTGTCCAAATTTTCAAAACCACCCCCCTCCCCCAGACGTTCGGATTTCCAGCTACTTTTAATAGTACGAATAAAACTCGGCTCTACTCATAAGCTGCTGATCTGGGAATCGACTTTTCGTTCAAAATACAGGGATTTAAAGTTACAAAGTAATTAGTGTCAAAGAGTTGAAATAAATGGGACTTTTTCGTTAACAGTTAATTCTGCCAAAATTTCCGGATGTCCGGATTTTCAGAAACCATCCCCCTCCCCCTGTCCGAATTTGTCCGAAATTCCAAAACCACTCCCCCCCCCCCCTCGGGCCTCCCTATTTGCCGGACGCCTTAATAGTACAGACAGATCCGTTTGAAAAAATCGATCTGCTGACACACGAAGTTTTCAGAGGATTTTTGACGTTTCTGAGTCCCATTAGGTGCCCTTTATGGCTGACCAACTTTTCCAAACTTTTCCACGTGTCTTAAGGCCACTTTTTGCCACTTTACCACTTTTTACCACCTTTCTTGTTTGTCGAATATCTTTAGTTGTGAACATCGTAAAAGGTTGCGAATCAATCGAGTGTGTTCATATTATCAGGAAG
This sequence comes from Bolinopsis microptera, assembly GCF_026151205.1. Taxonomy (NCBI): domain Eukaryota; kingdom Metazoa; phylum Ctenophora; class Tentaculata; order Lobata; family Bolinopsidae; genus Bolinopsis; species Bolinopsis microptera. Next base: position 11,190,025 of record NC_087076.1, on the reverse strand, counting down.
AAAAACTTTTGTTGAAACAATTTTTACGTCAGATAATAAGTTAATTGGATAATTATCAATTAACTAATTAGCAAAATTCTAAACATTTTTTATTGGCTAAAAATGATCGGAATAGCTTGAAACACGGAGAAAAGTAGTTTTTAGAAAAAATTTCGAAAATTCAAAATATTTTTTTCCGCCAAAAGTGATCAAATTGCATGAAAAGCGGAGAAAATGATTTTCAAAAAAAAACTTAGTCAATTTTTCGTTTCAAGAATACTTAAATCACCAATATTTGTAGTTGGAGTTCAGTAAATCTCGGCAGATTTTAGTAATAATCAGGAATTACTAACTCTAAGTGGAAAGGTCTGAAACTGAAAAACGTTAAGTTTAACCATACGATCGCGATATAAGAGTTTCACAACTAATTACAATACAGCCTTATCGATTTTCACAGAAACTGCACCAATGGCACAGTCAAGATCGAAACGATAGCCTGCTGTACTGTCATTTTATTGATTTCAATGATGAATCAGTGGGGTTAAGATAATCACATTTATAATAAATTAAACCTCTCTGTACCGTCAATAATTGTGCTAATCTAAACCGGCTTACCTGTATTACCAGACCTCTTCTTTTCCTCAACAATCAAACCGAGTTGTTCATATCGCATTTGGTGGGTGATGTAAGTAGTAATACATATCGAGCTATATTCAATCACAATACGACACAGTACGTGTATATTATATGGCTCTGAATGAGGTTTATGAAACGCTTTATACCGTGAGAAACTCGGTATAGAGAGGTTTTACAGTTTATCGCGAAAATGTCTATTTGGTCTCATGGCTCATTTACAGTTCGAAGAAGGGCAAGAACAGATCAGGGAAACTGAGGAACAGCCAGGTCCAGGAAGCAAGTGTAGATACACCTTCCAACATCTACTGTGACTGTTTTGTATTGTACTGCATACCGCTTCATTTGCGGGATACCTCAAATCACCCTCATATGTCAGGGTCGGCTAAAAGTAAAATCAACAAGGGTAACATACGGGAAAGGGTAAGATTTAGATACGAGTACAGTGTCGGGCAAGGGGTAATAAAGAACCGGTAATAATTAATTCAGTGAAATGTTCCACGAGAGTCAGGATATTTTGGAAATTGCTAATAGAGACAGATCCTGATCAGGAAGGATTGTTAATGTTATTGAGGATGTTGATTTGAAATCCGGACGTCGTGAAGTAAAAATACAAGTTCTTCCCGCAGGATATTCGGGGCCCATGATGATCAGCTCGGGATTAATGTGGGACAGATCGAAGACTAACAACTGAACCCAATTGAACCTAGTTCCCACTAACCAATCAGCTTAATTGGTTAGGGTTAGGGTTAGGCCTAGGGTTAGGGTTAGGGTTAGAGTTAGGGTTAAATGTCTAAATTGGGTTCAGTTGTCCGATAGCCCGCTCTTGCGAGTTGACATTCTAAGCTTTCTGGTCTTTTCTTGCCTTCTTTGAGCTGTCAAAGAGCCATGAGACCAAGTAGACGTTTTCGTGATAAACTGTAAAACCTCTCCATATCGGGCCTCTCACGGGAGAAACGAGAAGTGTACGGTATAGAACGTTTCATATACCTCATTAAGGGCCATAATATAATATACATGTGTTGCATTGTGTCGTATTGTGATTGAATATAGCTCGATATGTATTACTACTTACATCACCCACCAAATGCGATATGAACAACTCGGTTTGATTGTTGAGGAAAAGAAGAGGTCTGGTAATACAGGTAAGCCGGTTTAGATTAGCACAATTATTGACGGTACAGAGAGGTTTAATTTATTATAAATGTGATTATCTTAACCCCACTGATTCATCATTGAAATCAATAAAATGACAGTACAGCAGGCTATCGTTTCGATCTTGACTGTGCCATTGGTGCAGTTTCTGTGAAAATCGATAAGGCTGTATTGTAATTAGTTGTAAAACTCTTATATCGCGGTCGTATGGTTAAACTTAACGTTTTTCAGTTTCAGACCTTTCCACTTAGAGTTAGTAATTCCTGATTATTACTAAAATCTGCCGAGATTTACTGAACTCCAACTACAAATATTGGTGATTTAAGTATTCTTGAAACGAAAAATTGACTAAGTTTTTTTTGAAAATCATTTTTTCCGCTTTTCATGCAATTTGATCACTTTTGGCGGAAAAAAATATTTTGAATTTTCGAAATTTTTTCTAAAAACTACTTTTCTCCGTGTTTCAAGCTATTCCGATCATTTTTAGCCAATAAAAAATGTTTAGAATTTTGCTAATTAGTTAATTGATAATTATCCAATTAACTTATTATCTGACGTAAAAATTGTTTCAACAAAAGTTTTTCTTCCTGATAATATGAACACACTCGATTGATTCGCAACCTTTTACGATGTTCACAACTAAAGATATTCGACAAACAAGAAAGGTGGTAAAAAGTGGTAAAGTGGCAAAAAGTGGCCTTAAGACACGTGGAAAAGTTTGGAAAAGTTGGTCAGCCATAAAGGGCACCTAATGGAACTCAAAAACGTCAAAAATCCTCTGAAAACTTCGTGTGTCAGCAGATCGATTTTTTCAGACGGATCTGTCTGTACTATAAGTACATGGCCCCATAATACCAGCGTGCGCGCGGCGCACGCTTTTCACGCAGTGTATGTCATGTGAGTCACGTGCCGCGTTATATTTTATTTATCGTTTATACACAAATAGCTACGCGAGCAGTGTAACATAATCAGTTACACTCGTCCATGCTCGCGTTGTTTCGTTAACCTTTGAAAACTGTACGCTAGACGTAACTGTGTTATTGTTGGTAACTTTTATGAGAAGGTACTTCTGAAGTAATGCTGGTTTTTAAAAATCAAATATCGAATTCGCCTGCATTAACAATTAACATTGTTTCGATTTTTGCGGGTTCTCAAATCGGTCACAGAAATTACTAGTTTTCCTGATTTGAAGTGGTTTTCAAGAAATCTCACTGCCGATTAATACTCCACAAGTATTACCTTCCGTTTTGGTCTGTAAACTGGTTCGCTTTCGGGTGTTAATTTGCTGGTGTCCTCAACTCTCGTTTCTTTCCAATAGCCAGTCGGTACTGAGCACAGCCTAGCTGCTCTTACTTGATTGCGTCTGATACTTGCCGGCTGAAGGAAATTTTATTCTTACTTTGAGTAGAAATTTGATATGATATTAAATCTGATAGTATTCGCGGTTTTTGTCATGCTTAGTGTTAAGTGTTAAGTGAGTGTTTTCAGTCTCACCTTAAAGGGTAATTCCAGTACATTTATTTGAAATATTATGTATAGCATCGGCGATCATGAGTTGCGAAGCTACTCTACCATATATACGCTCGCGTTAGTAGGTTATAGTGTATAAACTCGCCTCTCGTTTTTATATTTGTACGCTTTGTTTTGAACATTTGAAGGAGCATGTTTTTGAACTATCTGACTCACTCAATACTCGTTATTATTTGAAAACGAAATCAGTATCTCTATCTACCAGCTCTGAACTCAAAAACAGTCTGGCTAGCTCAAACCTCTTATTGGGCAGTCACCTTGATTGGTTACCTGATACCGTTTATGTCACTGTTTGAGTGTTTGTTCTTGTTGATTAAGCAGGAATCAGCGTTCAAAAATACATCGATTCAAGTTGGTTTCAACTGTAGGGAGCCTTTTGTAGAGAAATCTCGAAGTTCGAGTGATTTAGTGAGTGATTTAGTGAGTGATTTAGTGAGTAATTTAATGAGTGATTTTGTGAGTGATTTAGCACGCTATAGTTTTACTAGAGCGGAGATAATTTATACTTCAAGTCAATAAAACGACGAAGAAAAAGTTGTCGTTTCACGTCTTTACAATCTTCTTACAGAACTGTCAGTGTCAGATATATAATTTGTAAGTGGTGACTGGTGATGCAGTTACTTAGTTATACAATATACAGTATAACAGTAAGCCCCCTTTCTTACAGTGTAGAGAGTCTCTCTCGCTACAGATGCAGAAGATAGGCATACCTTTCACAGAAATGAGCATCTACGAATTCTGCTTGTTTGAGGTGAAGCCAAACTTCTCCGTGGAAAAGCGATGAATAGTAATGTTATCGCCGTAAAGCTTATTTTTAAATAAATAACGTGAAAGGTGAAAAGCTACTGTGGTCTGTTACTGTAAAGTGAACTCGGTTGGTTGCTCAGTTTGGATCATACTTGTGTCCTTTACAACACCAGGCCTTACAGAGTTAATCTTAACACTTAAACCTTCGGTTTGTTTATAGGCAATAGCTAATTGTGCAGTGATAGCTAGTAGTTACTATCATATAATTGGATGCGTGTATTGTGATATCAATCGTACTTAACTTTGCACTTAACTTCCGCACAATCAGAATAACAAAATGGGAAGAAGCGAAACCGACAGTTTCATAAAGGTTATTTTAACAGGGAGCAATCATCCCCTGAAAGCTATGAGGCACAAATTTTATTATCACTTATTAGATTTTTGATGGCGCTCAACGTATCCTCATATTTCTTACCGAGTAATCAGTGTCCTTGAGGTCAGCGTACTCTGTATCCGAGGTGTATCTCGGACGTTGTCTCAGTTGTTTCAAGTCTGAGAGATCGCTGTGTCCCTCGAACGCCATTATCAGCTGTTTGTCTAGAATATTCTCGTCCGGCTCCCACGTATTCCACCTGTAACAATGTGTACATAATATTATTATAATTATGCCACTGAGTCTGCTCATTGTACTCGCTCTTTACTCCCCATTCACTTACATGTACTTCTACTATTACTTACATGTTGATTAAATGGTATAAATTATGTGTGTATTTTTAGATTCAGGTTTGGTTTTTGGAGCGTTTCTTTAATCTCGATCAGCAGGGAGTTGTTAGATAGGGTGCTGAATGCTGATGGTATGTTAAACTGTTGATATGTTTTACACCTCTGTACATTGTGTAATTCAGTCTATCAACACGCAATGTTTTCTCAGCTTAATTTGCAGCTAGAAAAGATAAGATGTTTGTACTAGCAGTTTATATCAAGGACTTTTTGTTTAGTCTAGATTTAATAGTCACAAAAAGTAAAGTCTTACTTGGTAGAGTAGTTCTTCCACTTAACAAGGTACTCCGTAAACCCTTGTCGTTTCCTCTTCTTCAGTATCTTTTCCACTGTGTAAACAGTAGGGTCACTGTTCCCCACCACCCTCAAGTCTCCTCCACCATCACTGACTCCAACCTCATCCCCATTGTCACCTCACCGTACTCTTCATTTCTTCTCATGAATATCTCATTACAATGTATTTCTCAACCATGACGATAGTATCACGTGCAAGCCGCATACTCGCATTGTGCAAGGATTGTATTCAGTACGAGATTGCTTGCATTTGCTTGTCGTGCTCTCAGTGCTAATATTATAAGGTTTAACTGTGCTCTTTTTGGTAGGCACTGTGCAGACTGCAGCCAGTTATACATTATACAGGCTAGCGGGTTATTGGTTTACATCGAGCGGTTACGAGGACTTGCTGTACAATAGCAACATCCGATACCCAATAAATCCTCCTCCTACATGGTACATATTCTATATATAGTTAGATTTGCGATCGTTTGTTGTGTTGAGAACTCGTATCGTACAAAATCGTTATTTGCCTACTGTACGTGATTTTTATGATGGACTTGACAATCAAACTATCAAAGCGTGGCAAATAGTTGCAATATTTCGTTTAAATTTGTAAACGTTTTCTCTCGTTAGAAACTACTTCAACTATCAACAACCGTGCGTTCTGACGAGAAGTAGCAAAGTAAGCAACAAAAAAGGAAGAGTATGGCACTAGAGTCAAGGTTTGGATTGCAGTACAGCGCGACAGTACACTGTAACAGCTGTAGCATAATATTGTGTAGCAACATGTAGAATACATTGAGCTCTTTATTCCTTATCTGGCGTCATGCTATATTTCCTTGTACAGCAATGTATAACAGTATCACATGCAGCTGTGTAACCGTCATGTAACGTGATAGCTAAAGTGTAACGCGGTAGCTAAAGTGTAACGTGATAGCTAAAGTGTAACGCGGTAGCTAAGATGTAGCTGTGAGAAAGGGGGCAGCTACTTAAGGCAGCCGGCTAGGGGGCCGTAGGTAGATGGCAACTAGCTAATAGCTAATAGGCAGTGTTTATTGCCTTGCCGGGTGCATATGAATTGTATTGTGTGTATTTCCGTGTCAGCGGCTTGTGTATATAAGAGTTTACCTGTAGGGTGGCTTGCTGGGAAGTATGTAGTTGCTGAACAGGGTGCATATTTCCCACCACATTCTTCAGCAATGTCAGATTGCCATGATACTTGACAGGTGCTACTAAAAATGCATTAGTGGCCAGATTGAAGAAGCATACACTTGAAGGAAAGATTAAGTAAGCTTATAGTTATATAATGTAGTGCGAGGAGTCCTAACTCTCCTCGCGTCCAAAGATGGCGTCTCTCTTGTCTCAGATATGATAACAGTTCAGCAATCTAAGTTTAGGTATGAGACAGTGGTGAAGATAACGAAAAACACTAGCTAACTCAGTTAACACATTTTATCTAGTATAACAATGGGCTGCCAGACCAATAAGAACCCGTCAACGTAACCAATACATACGCCATAAAGTAATTAACATTCTACAATCTAGCGTGTACTAGTACCGTAGGAAATTTGAGTAGCTCCAAACCAGAGCTCCAAACCAGACAATTCACGAATTTTACACAACTGAGAACGTTCAGATAAATAGAAGTCGACCTGTTTTTTGTAATCGGTGGCGTGTATGAGTATGACTGGTCTGTAAACAGATTATATTTATTGGGTTGCTGCCAAACAGCCCAGTTTCGAACCTCATACCACACAGAATGGCCGCACGCGAGGACTTATATAAAAAGTGATATTTTTGTCTACATAATATTTACTTGTACTTACAGCCCTAATGAGGTGCTACTACTTGACCTCCGCAAAGATGTCACTTTTATGCCACAATCAGAAGTTTTGAACCACTATAATTTATGCCATTACATCTGTACTCCAAATAACGAAATATCATCTATTTGCATATTACTTGTACGTAATAGTCGAGTGTGCTTGTTGGCAATTGGAGGTTGCTACGTGTTAAATCCTCCTCATGAAAACGTGGTGAATGTAGTTGTAGCTCCTCACTTTACCTCCATAATGTACAGCATCATCTTGTATATTCTAATTAAATCTATCGTTCGCTATCGTATTGTGTTTGATTGTTCGTGGTTTGGCTGTAGCACTAGCTTCTGGGTATTATACCCACTGTGGACTGGTAACCCTTACTTTTAGTATTACTACTATATAATGGGTATTAATCTACAACTTTTTACTAGTCACAAATCGCAATACCTGACGTGACGTCATCCTAACAATTCTATTTGTGCCATATTATATCAGAGCTTGTCAAGTCGGTTATACTATAAATAATTTCAATCATACCATAACTGTGCATAATGCTGTAATATTCCAGATCTATAATTTCACTCTATGTTCTTACTTTTAGGCGGGAGTGCAAGGTCGGATATCCAAGAAATAACGTTCCTGCTGCTACAACTTCCTTCCATGTCTCCTTTGACCCGTAACTAAGCTTTGTCGCTGCAGAAGTGGATTGTTTGTTCCTCAAACCTTAAACATCAGACCTACTGTAATCTAATCAGATCTCCCTAATCAATTTACCAAATCGATGAAAACTCCAGGGAATTCTAATGACTCCGGTCAAATCTGTCAGAACTTAATCCAAACGTGTAGAAGGGACGTTCTCAGAAAACGATTCATAGTCCGATGGGGCCTGCTATTGTTTTTTATAATTTTAGTCGTTCATTTACTTGGAAAAAGTGTTATAAAACTTGATATAGATTATGAAGATCCTACTCGTGATAAAATCAGTGCCGATGCTAACACAGAAGGTGATGAGGTCGTGTTTAATCCTCGGAAGAACAAAGGAGTAAACGAAAATCTAAAAAATCTAGCTGACTTACAGCCCCGCAAAACGGAGGAACTACAAGAAGTGGCTGTTGCAGTGGAGCCTCAGTTAGTACATGCGTTTACAGGCAAAACCAACTTACCACCAGTTTACTTGGACTTTGTGGATATGAATCAACCGTGGGATAAAAAGCTTGAGGTTAGTATCTAGTATCTAGTATCTAGTATCTAGTATCTAGATTCTAGTATCTAGTATCTAGTATCTAGTATCTAGATTCTAGTATCTAGTATCTAGTATCTAGTATCTAGTATCTAGTATCTAGTATCTAGTCAGTATCACGTGCTCAAATAATTCACAATATGAAGTTTATCTGCCAACCTTGGAGACACAATACAATACGTCCTTTAGAATATTAAAAACTGTTAAATTTCATGATTAGTAAACCATTGGGGTGCATCAACCTCATAAATACCTTTTGATCCCTCCGATTTTAAATAGGTATAGGTATTTATGTATATTTATGAGGTTGACGCCCCACCCCCAACCATATCATCTGATTATGAAATTAATCACAACTAAAAGTACCAGTTTGAAGTACCTTTCTCCAACCTTACACTGATCCCTATAACAGGATTCAATAAAGAGCGAATGGAAGATGAACAAGTACTTGAGCGACAGAACACCACTAAACCGCGACACAGAAGATCTGAGGCACGCTACCTGTGGGGAGAGAACCTACCAGCACACTCTCCCTGCTGCTAGCATCATTCTGGTGTTCTACAACGAGGCTCTCAGTGTCTTGCTCAGGACTGCTTACACTGTGCTTAAGGAGTGAGTTTTGGTTTTTATCACCCTCGTTGCAATATTAATAGAATTGATTGATCGGTTGCCTTATATTCCTACCAATCTACTCAATCTTTCAGGTAAACTGAACTTATTTCAGGTCAGACCCCAGGTTGGTTCACGAGATCCTGCTCTATGATGACTGCAGTACAATAGACGAACTTAAGATTCCTTTAGATAGACACATTGCAAACTACCCCAAAATCCGACTTGTAAGAGCAGTAGAACGAGGTGGTCTCGTCAAAGCCAGACTGTACGCGTCCAGAGCAGCTAGAGGAGAAGTCATCCTCTTTCTAGACGCTCACTGTGAGCCGACACCCGGGTGGCTGGAACCCCTCCTGGAACCTATTGCCAAGGATAGAACCACAGTCACAGTTCCTAGTCTGGATGATATCAACTGGGAGACGTTAAAGTACGCTGGAGCGGAGACAGTGTATGTGATAGGAGGGGTTAACTGGCTGATGAACATGTTGTGGGCTGCTATCCCAAAGAGGGAGGAGATGAGGAGACAGAAAGAGATCCGTATCCTATTACGGGGAACTTGAAGACTGCCAGCATGGCCGGGGGACTCTTTGCTATGGACAGGTTAGTTATTGTAAGAGCGTGTTTAATGTGTGTTCTTGCGACACGGACATACCAACGGCAACATGTAGGTCCGGTAATATTGTGTAAATATTACACCGAGTTTCCTGATAATTCATGATCATGATGTGTAAATGTAGAATAACCCTCATAGAAGGTTTACAATCAGGATGACTGGGGTTTCTTGAGCAAGCAAACTATCTAAAGCATAAAGTACTGCTAAATGTATTGAAATCCTTATTCAAAAACCGTTATGATGCTTGCTCAATTTCCAACGTTTCTTACTTTTCGTAGTTCTACTAGCTGACAAACATTTTTCGCAGGCAATATTTCAAAGAACTGGGCGAATACGACGAGGGTCTGGGTGTTTGGGGCGGTGAAAACATGGAGCTTTCCTTTAAGATCTGGATGTGTGGTGGCTCAATGATAATGGTACCTTGCTCAAAAGTGGGTCATATCTTCCGACCCTCCCACCCGTACGACTTCATGGGCAACACCGGAGAGGTGGTCACTAGAAACTATATCAGAGTAGCTAGAGTTTGGTTTGATGAGGAGCTGGACTTCTTTTTCAAGATAAGACCACACTTCAAGGACATAGACGTGGGAGATATTTCAGAGAGACTTGCTATAAGAGAAAGGTTAAAGTGTAAGAGCTATGCTTGGTTCATTAAGACCATTTACCCGGAGCTTCCACTGCAAAGAGATTTGATCGGAGCGGGTCAGTTTAGAAATGAGAATAACAGGTGTATGGATACACGGGGAGGTGACCTCCGAGGGGGAGGGGTCCTACATCTGGGGCCATGTCACGACAGGTCAGGGTAGGGACTCCAACTCTAACCGCTTCATGATGTTCACAAAAGACGAGAAAATGATGGGGCTCAACTTTTGCTGCGACAGTGGTTATGCAGAAGGGCTGCAATTTCACACCTGCCACAATCAGGGCGGAGCTCAGGGATTTCAGTATAATGCTGATACCAAACAAATCAGGCAGAACAATGGGAAGTGTGTCACAGGAGATGAACAAAAACAGTTGGTAACAACAGCAGAGTGTAGGCCGGATGATAAATCCCAGAGATGGGACTTTGATTACAAATATTTTTAGGAGATCATTTTCAATGTTATTTTCAATGTTATTTTCAACGCCAAATTACTGATCAAAGATATTGTTCAAAATCAAATTTGATCATCACAATTCTCAATTTGTCTGTTTGAAAATGGAGTCGATTTTATGTTCGACTGTGCCAAACCATGCATCAAATCGGAAATGACTAAATAATATCAATTGAAATGATAAATGAAAAGTAAAAATACCTAAAAGTTTGTGATTTGACTCTTGTTTTACCACGCAAAACATTCAATTGTAGAAAAGGTACATATCATAAAACCAAATCAAAATTTTACAGATTTAACAGAAATTTGTAATGACCAATAAGTCAGTTAATTTATAATGGTATGAAACTAAATTGAGGTACTGGGAGTCAAAATCCCGAATAAAATTACAAAATCATATTGACCCAATGTCTGTCCCATTTTCAGTTTTTGAAGATGAAATTTCCAGGACCAAAGTTTTACAGTTTTGACCATTTTTTCACCCGCAACCAATTAGTAAGTCAACTATTTAATTATAGATAGCATATGAAACGATTCGGATTGAGGTGCTGGAAGTTTTATTTCGATCGGAGGAAGCCCACAGCAGAAAGCTTAACAAAACGAAAAGTTGCATTTTTTAAATTCCTGTCCCATTTTAAAATATGACATTTTCTAATTCTATTTCTAAACACAAATTTGGCAGATTGGATGAACTTTTTGCCCAGAAACCAATTAGTCAGTTAATTAAAAATGGTATGAAACCAAATTGAGATACTGAGAGTCAAAATCCAGAATAAAATTACTGGGCGGCGCTTTACCTGGGACCCCAGGCTATTATGTTCATAAACATAGTCATAACTATAACTTTTATAAGTAAGGCGGCGCTCAGCCTGTCATTCCGCCTAATCTCTATTCTATGTTTATGAACATGATAACCTGAGGTCCCCAGGTAAGAATAAAATTGCAAAATTGCAAAATCATATTGTCCCAATCAGTGGCGTTACGTTGCCTGTTGAACAAATTAGGTGAATTTAGAGGATACGCCGGTAAAATCTCTAAAAAAGTATGTTTCTATGGTGTATGGCAAAACGCGCAGTTTTGCTAGTAGTAGTGCGTAGTAGTACTAGTAGTACTAGTGCCTGAGTTAAGTTTTTCAAAATTGTCCATGACTGCATGGTTTTCTTATTACAGGTGCGTACTGCGTACTGACAGACTGTGCCATCTGTTCATATCAACGTACTGTGCTAGTTAAGTAAACTGTGCTAGTAAACTAGTACATAGTACTAGTAGTAGTACTAGTAGTTTACTGACACTGTACTACTGTTAAATTTACTGGGCCGCGCTCAGCCTGTCATTCCGCCAAATCTTTATTCTATTATATTATTTATGTTTATGAACATAATAGCCTGGGGTCCTCAGGTAACTGTTAAATACAGTACACAATAATGCAGGGTTGCAGCAGTAAGTTAGTAGTTGGGAATATAGGAGTAGGACTGTAAACTAAATCAACAATTATAACGTTTACTTTCAGTTCTAAGGTTCCCAGATAACAGTGGTCAATGTGGGGCGAAATTTCATGGAAGCGAGGCAGGCATATTTAGTTCAGACAAATACCAAATACTGAATACTGAATACATTAACGTTTAAGTTTAACGTTTGTAATGACGATACATGGAACGCCTCATAGACATAGTCATGAGGTTTCATGATATCATTATCTATCTTTTCGGCACCAATGTAATTATGGTCTTACCACCGTGTTTTGGTTCAGCCGAAATAAATTTTACTTTGATGTTTTTACATATTGTTTCTCACTCCAGCTGAGTCTGGTAGTGTTGAGTATCATGAATATTTTTCTAGCTCTCTTTTTCCATGTTTTTGCTTCACAGGAGATATTGTGGTCTTTTCTATTGAATATAACTGTAATACATTGATGTAAAGTTTATTTGAATTTTGAAATAAAATAATAGGATCTTTATTCTGATTCACGATCAACCTGGTATTTTTGTACTTATCACTGCAGTTAAACACGTGACATTACTCCGTATAACCGTGACATTACTCCGTATAACCTAGTATAACCGTGACACATAGAGGAGGTATAGTAAGATTATCTAACAAACTAGGTTTTTTATAACCGTATTAGGAGATGAAAGTGTTTGGTTTGATGAAACATTGCTATGAGTAGAGGACAGCGCCTAAAAGAAGGAGTGTTGTTGAGATAATATCCAGAATCATCATCAGCTGATGATTTGTCTTCACACTCACAGTACATATACCAGAGTATTTGTAGGAGAGCTCACAATAGAACAGTTGTTAACTATGTTGATCACCTTATCTCTCCTCCTCCTACTCGGAACCCTTGCCACCACCACCGCAGACTCTACCTCAGACGAAAGAAAGACGCTACAGAGGACTAAAGTTTGGAACAACTGCGCAAGACTACGTTATGTTAAAGCCAAGAATGGAACCCCTAGATGAGTCCTATTCGGTATGTGGATGGGTGAAGAAGATACGGCCTGGTAATAATAGGTACTGGTTTGCTTACGGAACATCTAGTAATAACCAGGAGATAACCAGAAGATGACGGATATTTCCAGACGTTGGGCACTGGTGCAGACATGAGAAGTAAGGTAACTGAACAACTAGGGATATGGAGACACGTTTGCCACACGTGGAGTCTCACTACTAGAGCAGCTAGTGTGTAGTTTGATGGCATCCTTCTCGGATCAGGCACAACCACATCTGGTAAGAAGCTTAGATTGGACGGGTATGTTGTTCTGGGGAACGAGTTCGACTCTTATGGGGGTGGGTTTCAAGATACCAATGCTTTTGGTGGAGAGCTCTTTAAGGTGAATGTATTTGACAAAGAACTCGAAACAGCTGAAGTTAAGGAGATGACGGACGCCGGAAAATGTTCTGATGTAGAGGAAAAGTACGGACGAAGTAGGTACCTGAAATGGGAAGACTTGTTACTCGAGGAGAAATCAGGTAACGTTAGTGAGATCGACGTAGGTTGCACCCCGGAACTAACAGAGGAAAGTAAAGAAGTACCAACGGAGGAAGATGGAGAAGAAGAAACGAACAGCACAGAGGAATGTGAATGTGAGCCGAGGAACGGAACAGCGTTCAGCCGCTGGGATCTGCTTCGAGGGGACAAGTTCTTTAACAAAACGGTCTCCGTTCAGCTGGTCGAGGAATTGAAATAAGCCTGGGACATTCTGAGTAAGTTTTATTTATCATGTTCTTAATCTTATTATAGACTGTTAGTGTTATTTAGTTTTTTGAATGATATTCAATCGCAGGAAATACAAAATATATCCATTCTAGTTCTACCGACAGGTGTGCTTTCTACTTTTTATTCAATTTACTTTGTATACAATATAATATGAGACAGTCCAGTGTCCATCTATCTTAATATCATAATATTATCAGGCGATTTTGAAGGCGCAACAGTAACGGAGAGATTCATCACACACTTCAAGCTATTCCACAACGGGAAGACATGTGACGACTGATTCTTCTTGTAAACTGTCCAGCTAACAGCTCCAAATTTCACTGTTGAACTACTTGAACAATAACAGGGAGAATTTTATTTTAATTGAATTAATCTGATAACATCGTTGATATCTAGGTTTATAGTTATACCATTACAATCTTAATCAATGTATTTTATCATTTTTTTCTGCTCCGGTGAGATTTTAGATCATGTTGAAAGTTTTGGTAAAAGTCTATATTCACCAAGTTACGAAAAATATTCAATCCTGTTTTTCTGGTAATTTTAAATTTTCATTTCTCTCCAAATTTGATAGAGTTTCGATTGTTCTATCTGGCAGAAAAAATGCACTTCGATATCTCAAGAAGGTATACAAGTTTAGACCAACAGGGTATACCCTGTTTGATCATGTGCTGTTATACTTTTGAAACCATTTCATTCGGCACGCCTTTTTTCTTCTAAATTGAGGATAGTGCTCTCTAGGACTTATGAAGCTGCTGCGGAGCAGCCATGTCATCTGTATTCTTACCGGCACAGACCATGACTGAGATTGGATGACTTTTTTGCCCAGAAACCAATTAGTCAGTTAATTGATGGTGGTATGAAACCCAATTGAGGTACCGGAACATATAAAATACCCCCGGCTCGACATATTACCAACTGTAATGATACCTCTTCTTATTGAAGGGAAAATGAAAACAATTGAATTCATTAAATTCTATTCGAAATTTTATAAAATCGTCAACGATCACCTTCACAGCGATCATTTTAAGAACGATTATTTTTACAAATAAGTTAGCTAACATCGTGAGTGTTCGATCACACACTGTTTTTATCAAGCGTAAAAATAGATTTTGCCCGAATGATCATAATTTATCACTCATTTAGTTGACTTAAATTCCTCTTTAACTAAAACTTGAGTTTAAAATACAACGTTCATAAAACAAGTGTGATTATCTAAATCTTAATTAAAGTTTAATTATTAAAATAAAACAATCTAAATCTTATTAGATTTTCGCTTCATTAATCAGAAGGTGATGTAAATCAGTTATACATGTAACGCTAAATCTGTTCAAACAAAACCCCATCCAAAATATAGGCTAAATGAAACACGGCAACTTGACATATGAAACTTTTTTGTCACTTTTCAACTCAAACATCTCTATTCACTGCGCTAATAATTCAGTTCTAAATAGTTCTAGTATCACAGACCAGTCTAAATGTTAATCACGTGATTTCAATGACCATGCCCGCAGCTATTGTGTTTCCACCGTATCTGCAAGTGATTCTTCCCAGGGACTTGCTGTCTTTGAATAGTTCCAGACAAATGGCTCGTTCGCACTTAATCTCTATCAGCGCCACCTAAAAACAGAGAAAATCTTGATAAAATTGGTATTTACAGTGTTTTTTAAATACTGGAGACTGAGGGATCTTCCGCAACAAATACAAACCATTAAATGCGACATATCATGCAGTTAATTTCGACTATTAAGCTAACATATTAAAATCTTAAGTTTACCCAGTTTAATTATATTTTCAGATGAAGGCATGAATTATACGAAATGTAAAACTACTAATGTTTAAGTGGAGTTTGTAATATTAACCTGGTTTTTAGTTAAACAACGAGGTTTAGACTTGAGAACTTGACCGTTGCTTTTGCTGTGAGTCGAAATCAATCTACTGATAACTGCCGGCTCGTTCACCGTCTGGGATAAAGTAGTGAAGATAATGAAAGTTGTAAGCTACTTCTTAATTGATTAGACTACATTATATAACACAACTTATCAAGTTTAACAGCACTTTTGCAACTTTCTGTACAAAAACTCAGAAACAAACCTGATAGTGAAGGTCGATAGGAAAGCCTTTAGTGATAGGAATGTCAATGTTGAATACCAGGACTCTGGCTTTAAATTTCAGGGTGGTTCGCACTCTCGATTGTGATTCACATATCACATTGCCGTTGTGGATCTGATGGGATGAAAACATTAACAATTTGAAGAAAAATATCGGCGAGCAGGCCACGAGACTCGGTAATTACACCAATTACTTAAAATTTCAACAAATCTTAAAACGATCCCCATTTAAAAGTAACATCTCATACTACTGACCTTGGTCTGATCCGTACCACCGACCACTAGAATACACTGCTCCCCAGCGACACTGTAGTCAACACTCTTGTCGTCAACTGTGGTCATGCTCTTAATCATAGCGGTAGTTCCTCCCGGCATGATTACTACTGGGGTTCCCATTATCACAAACCCGGAATCAACCTGGACGAGAAAGATACAATTACTTAGGGGTTAACGATATTGTGTGAAGGGGCATTTTTCAATTTCTTAGTGTTTAAGATGAGTTGATAATAGAGGACCATGGCCATCATAAGTTGTGCTTCATTTCGGAAAATTTAAATATGACGTAGAAAGAAAAAGTTATTCATTATGTGCCGCCATTAAAATCTCAGTATGATTTAACTCAATTAAAAGTGTTAAAGTAACTAACCTTACCAGCGACGCTGAGTCCCATTTGAGGGTGCTTAAAAACATCAGTGACAATAAGTCTGAATGGACGGTCGTAACAACGTTTGGGGGCTTCTAAACCGTCAATAATATCTACCAAAGAACCTCCACTGTACCTGAGACAGGGTTGTTAGACACATTGTATGTTTAAAACTAACAGTTGTCCTTAATTGTGCTTATTTTATAATAACGTTTTATTTTGGAAATTGATTTCAATGCAATGGTTAGGATCAGGTGGGTTTATCAATAAAGTGAATTTTAGACTAACCATTCAGTGAGAGTTGGTGTTTTAGATTTCTCCAACAGATTGTCCCCCTCCAACCCAGACACAGGTACAAATATCACTTCACTGTTCTTAAACCCGACAGTCTTCAAGAACACAGTCAACTCCCCAGATATGTGATCATATCTCTCCTTACCCCACGCCACATTCTCCATCTTATTAACTGCAACTATCAGAGTTTGAACCCCCAGGGCTCTAACTAACACCACGTGTTCACGAGTCTGCCCTCCTTGTTCGAACCCTGCTTCAAATCCTCCAGGGGTTGAGTCTACCACCAGAATAGCAAAGTCTGCTTGGGAGGCTCCGGAGATCATGTTGGGAACAAAGTCCTTGTGTCCGGGTGCGTCCAGTAGATTTACTGTTTTCTTAGGAGTCTGGAATCTGGTCTGGGCGACATCTATTGTAACTCCACGTTCTCGTTCCTCGCCCGTCTCGTCCAGTACCCACGCGTAGGCAAAGGAACCTTTTCCTAGTTTCTGAGATTCTGTCTTGTTTTTGTGCAGCTCTTTTTTACTGACGTGACCCAGAAGACACAGTAAGTGTCCCATTAGAGTACTTTTACCTGCGTCCACATGACCCACCTGAAATTATCGGGGGTTTTAATATTTGTGCTGAGAATCTTAAGATATAATCACGTGTAAAGATGGTATGAGTATGACTGATAGGGGGGGGGGGGCCAATGACTACCAATGGAGACTTTTGGGGACTAATGGGGACTAAAAATCATGGGGACTAGAGGTCAACTCGTTGACGTAATTCACCATTTGTCCCCATAAGTCCCCATAATTTTTGACAGTTATTTATGGTTTTCAGGTTAGTTTAATAACGATACGATCGAGATGTTTTGTCCAAGATAAGAGTAGGATAAATCTAAATGGGGACTAATGGAGACTTTTGGGGACTAATGGGGACTAAAAATCATCTAAATGGGGACTAATGGAGACTTTTGGGGACTAAAAATCATGGGGACTCGGGGTAAAATCGTTGACGTAATTCCCCAAGTCCCCAAAAGTAGTCATTGGCCCCCCCCCCCCCCTCCGACTGATACCATGAATAAATCATGTAAGAGGAAATAGAATGTACGAGTAAATCCTATGTGATATGTGTGTATTTTTATTTAGGTGTTTGAAATGAAAAATAAGGTTCAACTTGAGTTACTTACCACGGCCACATTGATAAGAGGTTGAGTGTCAATTTTAGAGTTAAGTATCCCCAGAACATCAATATCCTTAGGTCGGCTCTTTTTAGCTTTAGGTGTGGTGTTAGCAGAACTGGGTTCCCGGGGAGGGCGCCTGATAGCTGGAGGAGACCCTGCAAGAGAAATAGGAGGTCTAATCAAGAGAACTGTGTCTGACCTGGGTTGTATTGTGCTATGTTGTGTAATGTTGTACACCCTGTTATCTAAACGATACATTATTTGCCCCAGCTATCACCAACCTGATCTCGGAGTATTAGATTTGGGAGTGTTACACTTGACAGGAGTAAGACAGTTTGTAGGGGTGCTATCTCCTGATCCCCCAACTTGTAACCGATTCTGTAGCTCAGTAGCAAGCTGCTCCTGGTGCACTGGTCTACCAGCCGGCACCGTGGCCTCCTGCACGTGCTGCTGCGCGCCATTCTCTAACACGTGGTTTAGTGCACGTGTCATGTCGTTATCGTACTGACGCAGCGCGTCCTTACACAAATCCATCTCAAAGCCCATGTCATCTGAGTAGAACATATTGTAAATATTAACAATAACTAATTGGGATCATTAAGCTGATGCTGACAGCAGATTCTTAATATAAGGTCCTTATCAGGTTTTAACACCAGAACATTTACTATTGAAGATGAAAACTATTTGAGGTACCTACACATAGTGTTGAGCGCCTCCTCATCAGCGTTCCCCACATCCTCCTCCTCCTCCTCCTGCACGCAATCTACTGACGCGCGGGGCTGCCCATACTCTGGCTCCGTCTCTGGTCCACCTCCTCTGTTGTAAATAAACTGAAATATTGTGTGTTTAACAAGGTCGGTCGGTAATTCTAGGATATTACTTGTGTATTTGCTGTTCGTAAACTTCTCCCAAACGTCTACAATCTACATGTTACTATACATGTTATAGAAAGATGCTATAGATGTTCTCACCTGGCTGAGAGAAGGGGAGAGAGGGGTGTTCTCACCTGGCTGAGAGAAGGGGAGAGAGGGGTGTTCTCACCTGGCTGAGAGAAGGGGAGAGAGGGGTGTTCTCACCTGGCTGAGAGAAGGGGAGAGAGGGGTGTTCTCACCTGGCTGAGAGAAGGGGAGAGAGGGGTGTTCTCACCTGGCTGAGAGAAGGGGAGAGAGGGGTGTCCTCCTCAACACTTCTGCCGAACACCTCATCGTCGTAGTACTCACTGTCTACCCCTATATAGTTCCGCACAATGCGGTGCCTCGACATCTCACATTCTCAACAGTCAACTGTGTTTATTGTTGAGATCAGGAATACTTGCGCTAGTGGGTGTTAGTACATTTACATTTGCATTTAATGGTACTGGGATGTCAACATTTTTAAGATAGACGCAATGAAACTAAGGATATCTTGGAAATTGAAATTATTCTAATAAATTACAAAATTGTAAATAATAAAAACGAATTAAAATAAGTCATCGTCGAAATATTTGAATAATTACAAATTTAAAAAATTGCATCGAAAAATTAGTTCTGGCGATTAAAAAGAAATAAAAATGAACAAAAAAACCAATGAAGTACTAAAGTGTAGTACAGGGCCATAAACACAAAGATTATGTATCAGATTAACTGTGAAGAAAGAGCAGCTGTGTTAACGCCAGGTGAAGGCTGGAACAAAACTGAAGTCTAGCAGTATACACTAAACCAGTGCAGTATACACTAAACCAGTGCAGTGTACACTAAACCAGTGCAGTATACACTAAACCAGTGCAGTGTACACTAAACCAGTGCAGTATACACTAAACCAGTGCAGTGTACACTATACCAGTGCAGTGTACACTATACCAGTGCAGTGTACACTAAACCAGTACAGTATACACTAAACCAGTGCAGTGTACACTATACCAGTGCAGTGTACACTAAACCAGTACAGTATATAGGGGGGGGTCCACGTTAAAAAAAGTTAAAAAAGTTAAAGTAATTAATGTTAAATTTCAAAATTCAGGCTTAGAAAGTTTAACTTTTTTAACATAAATTCAAATTTGGGTTGAAATTGCAATGGAGTGAATATTCTAGACTAGTTTACTTTTAGGTCATGCGTTGGTATTTTTGTTCATTAGTCATTACATGTAGGAATATAGGAATGACCATGACAAGAGTAAAACTGTCATATATACAGTTTTAATACTTTCAACACTACTATATAACAAATAATTTGAGGAAACGATGTAACAGAGTCGATATATTTTAATGTTGCCATGGGGTGGCAAGTCCCCATACATCGTGGTCCGGTAGTTTCATTGCGTCCTAATATAACATAGGTACAACCGATAAATAATTGATACATTTGATCATTAAACTGATTAAATGTTAAAAACAATTGAAATTCAAAACTACCGAGCTGGGTAAAATAAAACCTTTCAATTATCGAGAGAATAAAATGAAAATATCTGCAAAAGTAATTTAATAAATTAGCTGGATAATATTAATTTAGCTGTATAATATTAAATAAATGGAACATTGAAACTTATTCAGAAATATATAAATTTATTTATGTACCATTGTCCATTATAAAAGTATCAATACAATTTGTGTTTCCTGACGAGGAGGGCCAGGGGATGTTATTTTCGTGGATTCTAACATTCTCCCTTCACGATATATTAGCTACTCCTCTAATAAGGATCCGTTTGGCTGCATGCAGGATAGTCAGCCGATGACATTTGTCAAATATTTCCAACTTGTCCAGGTCACTTTCCTGAACACACTGGAAATTACTGGGTGATCCAAATCCCGCCTCTTCCAACTGTTCCGTGTAACATTCCAGACCATATCGTGACAGCCACCCTCCTAATGAGTATTGGTCGGGCTGCGAGCCATTTCCTTGGGTCCCGACTGAATTCTGACTGTAATGTTCATCCCCCAAATACTCTGCCCACTCCTTCCCAGTTTCTGACGTCCCGTTATACTTGGCATCAATAGCATTCGCTACTACCTGTAATCTGTCCCGCAATTCCAACCCATTGACCACTACTGTGTACTTGTGGTTGGCCGACATGCTCTTTCCTATTATATGAATGATTATATTATTTGGTCTTCCAATGGTTGTGTGAAGGTTAGGTGGCCCAAAGTGTCACTGCTGGATAGAAACCCTGTGCTGCCGTGAGGTTGTCAGAACTTTGAAAAGGGGTATCCCTGTGGTGCCCCCTTCCAGTTAATCATCAGTCAACATGTTGATAGCCACTCCACATCAAGTCCTCCCCTGCTACCTCCACGTGGTGAAGACTGGAAACTGGGCTGTGTCCAGGCTAAATACAGGAAGGGCGACGGGAAACAATGAGTCCCGAGGAGCTCAATCACAAAACGTCATTGACTCCTAAACTCTTGGCTCACAAGGGGCTCGGAGACTCATAAATCTTTACTGTGGATTGCACAGTAGTTAAAGAGGTGTAGGCTGTTACCCTCCAAACCTATTCTACTACGACCCAGTCAGACTGGACCACGCTCTTTTAGATAGGATACAGCTCCCTGTGCCAGGGTAACCGGTACTCGGTAGTCAGAGGGAGAGTTAGCCCTCGTCAAAGCGGAAATTTCTGTTTCACGCTCTAACTCCCTTACGCTTTAGGTCATAAGCTTAATGTCCTGCATGGAGCAGGTGAAGATCGAGTAGAGTAAAGTTGAGTGCTAGTGATACAGCCTGATAAACGTTATGTTCATGTGGTTAACGTTTACATGTTCGAGTTGGTAAAATGTTCCTGCGGTTTTCCCCAATGTTCCGGTGGCGTGGCATTGGGATTAGTGACCATTTGTCACAGTGAAGGGGACTTCACTGGGTCACTTAGCCTTTTGAAAAACAGATATGGTTACAACCAAAAGCACTAGGGTTCAAGCCCCTACCAGGCCTATCGAGGATCAGTACAGTTATGACATGGTTGTCTTAAACCCACATAGTGGACGGGCAGCTGATGATGTGTTTATGAATCCTAGAAAGCCAACAGAAAACATCAAAAAACAAAAAAATAGTGGAGGAGTAGTTAGTTGTACAACGAAGAGTATCATTGGGACTCTTAATGTCCGTACTGTGAGGGAGTTTTCTAAACGGCTTGAAATGGTTATTCTTTTCTTGCGCAGTCAGATATCTGTCCTTGCAATACAAGAACACCGAGTTGTGCATGATGAAGAAGTCAAGATAGAGAGGCACAAGAAGGGAGTCCACCTAATAACAACTTCAGCATGGAGAAACAGAGCACAAGCGTCTACAGGAGGAGTGGGATTCCTGCTGACAAAACAAGCCTTTAATGCAGTTAGTCTTATCAAGACCTATAGTAAGCGCTGCATGCTTGTGTCGTTGGACGGAAACCCAAGATTAACCATAATCTCTGTGTATATTCCAACGGAATCCGCAACTGTCGAAGAAGCCGAAGCGTTTCACGACTGCTTGAGAGCAGCAGTAAGGGAGGTCCCCTCTCATCATCAAATTCTTGTAATAGGAGATCTTAATGCTCACCTCAGCAAGTTGAATGGTGAAGATACGGGATGGTACTGGCATCAAGTGACCAATCGTAATGGTCATCTGCTCAGGGATACACTGCTGGAGGGAGAGTTAGAGGCGACGAATCATCGTTTTCAGAAGAGTCCTGGTAAGCAGTGGACTCACCTCTCAGATGGAGTACTAACTAGGAGCCAGATTGACTATGTCCTGGTACGGAAGAAGTGGATGAGCTCAATAAAGAACACCGAGCCATGCAACTCTTTCAATTCCCTGGGCTCTGACCATCGGGCAGTACTCTCAACTGTAAAGCTCAGTCTACGAAAGAGCATAAGTCCACCACGGGTCACATGTTACGACTTCAGTCGTCTCAAAACTGATCAAGAGTTATAGATCAAGTATGGAGTTGAAGTTAGAAATAGGTATAGTGCACTCTTGAGTGAGGAGCAACTAGATCTAGTCCTACTAGTGACGTCACCACTAAGTATGGAAAGTTTATTGAAGCAGTGAAGTATGCAAATAGGAAGCATCTTCCGCATAAACCTAAGAAGCGGTATGACGATCCTGCCAACGACCCACGAGTAGAGGAAGCCAGAAGCAAATTGTTTGCTGCCAAGGAGACCTACCATGATCTGGATCCTTGTGAAGACAACAGACAGACAGTTGCCGAGGAGAAAGACACTCTCTCTGCATGCTACCGTACTGTGGAGGAAGAGCTGCTTAAACAGAAAATAAGAAAAGCTGAAAACGCAGCCGATAGATGCAAGAACAAAGAGAGCTGGAATCTTGTTAATGAGGTCAGTGGGAGAAAGAATAAGCCATGTGGTCTTGTAGAAGGAGGTAGTAGAGAGGATAGATTGAGAGCCTGGAAAAACCACGTTACCAAGCTACTTGGACAACCTCCAGTAGTTCCAAACGAAGAAGTGGACATACCAGTCGTACATCCACCACAAAACATCAGTGTGGATAAGTTCACCAAGACCGAACTGGAGGAGGCTACGAAATCGATTAAAGAAGGTAAGGCATTTGGAGAGGATGGAGTTGCCCCTGAAGTACTGAAGAGGGTAGATGTTGATGATTTGATCCTTGACTTCTGCAATAAAGCACTAGTTGATGGCGATGTTCCTGACCAATGAAAGCACCTAAACATCGTGCCTGTTCCAAAGAAAGGGAATTTGACCAAAGTAGATAACTATAGAGGTATTGCACTGACATCTATAGTGAGTAAGACTCTCAATAAGATGATACTGAACAGGATCAAACCTGCCATGGAAGACATCTTAAGGATCAATCAGAACGGATTCAGAGAGAGTAGGTCAACAACTAGTCATATTCTTGGCCTAAGAAGGGTATTTGAGGGAGCCCGGGATAAAGATCTGACCGCGGTAATGCTCTTCATTGATTTCAAGAAGGCATTCGACAGCGGACACCGTGGACTCCTCATGAAGATCCTCCTGGCATATGGAATTCCCAAGGAGATTGTAGGCTTGATACAAAGAATGTATGCAGATACATTTGCTCGTGTGATTACCGAGGATGGTCTGAGTGAAGCATTCTTCATTCTAGCAGGAGTGATGCAGGGAGACACTTTGGCGCCCTACCTATTCATAATCGTAATTGGCTACATTATGAGGGTGTCCCTAGAGGGTAGGGACTTTGGGTTTACTCTACACCCTAGAAGAAGCCGTCGCTATCCGGCAGTCAAGGTCACTGATGCGGACTTTGCTGACGACCTTGCTCTTATAACAGATAGTGTTGCGGCCAACTCAGTTGACTAACGCCAAGGTGTATGGACACCTCATCAGAGCATCTGATAAGATAGCTGCACGGAGGATGAGACTCGCAGGTCATTTAGCCAGACATGAAGAACTATTGAGTCATCAACTTCTCTTCTGGGAACCCCTTCAAGGACATCGTCGAAGGGGAAGACCACATCTCACATACATTGACATCCTTCGGAAGGACACGGGGCTTGACGACAGCAAAGAGATTAACAAACTCATGCTGGATAGACAGATTTGGAAGAAGACTATTTCTGTTCGGACGCTGAAGCCGCTCTAAGTCGAAGTATATTAGTAAATTATACAATTATGTGTATATATAGATACAAGGTGTTTTTTTTGTAGAGTTATCAAATCAGTTACAACTACAGAAAACAATTGCAAGAGCGAGGTACTACTAGTACTAAAGGTCAACACTCATAATTGAGTTTAATTTGGGTAATTATGTTAAAATTTGAACCGATTAGTCAGCCAAAATCTGATTTTTAATTTATGTTAAAAAAGTTAAAAAAGTTAAAGTAATTAATGTTAAATTCCAAAATCTCGATCTTAGAATTTAACTTTTTTAACGTGGACCCCCCCCTATATATACTGTATATATACACTAAACCAGTGCAGTGTACACTATACCAGTGCAGTGTACACTATACCAGTGCAGTATACACTAAACCAGTGCAGTATACACTTAACCAGTGCAGTATACACTAAACCAGTGCAGTGTACACTAAACCTGTATACACTGTACCTGTATTATGTATACCTGCATA
Organism: Bolinopsis microptera; assembly: GCF_026151205.1. NCBI lineage: Eukaryota > Metazoa > Ctenophora > Tentaculata > Lobata > Bolinopsidae > Bolinopsis > Bolinopsis microptera. The sequence continues at coordinate 11,165,092 of NC_087076.1, read as the reverse complement.
CACTAACACGCGTGTATCCGGAAACTCCAATATCTTTGATCTTGATCTTCTTTATATGAGATGGTAATAATAGACAGAGTTACTTCAGGCACCATCAGTTGGAAAGGAAACCCCCATATCTTCATCTGTATCAATCCCCATCTCCTCTATCAGCTCCCTCTTACTCTTTGTGCACCCCTCGTTTTCAAGAATAGCGTTCACCTAAATAATACAGTTTTGTTTGAGATAAGTAGGGATTCGGTATGTTAGGGATTCGGGCCACCAACCAATCTAATTAGTGTCTACCGTCATCTAATCACAAAGTGCAGTGAACAAAATGTTAAACTGAAACAAAAACACTTACCACATCCATGCACATTCTCTTTCGCTTTCTCCATTCTTTAACCACTTTCTGGTGCTCCTTGTTGATCTTTATCTTATCCTCTGGAGCGATATCTTTACACATTGTCTTTAGTGAGGCTAATTTCTCTTTTCCTCGCTCTAATTGCTTGTTCAGCTCAGCTGTGAGGAGATTTTTACAAAATAGTTTTAATGTGAGCACGATCCCTGCAACTCTAGTGCAAAGCGTTACAACTTACCACAGAAATTCAGCAAATGGTTTAAAACATTTATTAAAAATGCTTGTCTCACCTAACTTCTCCTGAGCCTGTTCAGTAGTGAGACTATTGGTGAGAGAACCCAGCTGATTGTCAATACTCCTGGCCTCCTCTCTCAATGACGTCAAGTCTTTTGTCTTTGCCTTGATGTCTGTTTCTAGGTCCTTCATCTCAATCTCTCCTAGGGTGTGGAATGTGTTAAATCAAATGTCAGAAGAGAACCTGCGAACATTCCCAAAATCAAAGTTAGATTTATCTTAGGGTTGATATTTCAATAACTAGTCAAAAGAGCGGAGTAGCCATTAAAAGTACTAACCTAAGCTAGGAAGAGTGTTCTGGTTAACGAAATAGATCTTCTGTTTTCCATAAACCTTCTCCGCCAAATGTCCAGCCTTAGCTAGCGTCTCCAGACTCTTCACTACCTGGGTTTTGCCTATCTCTTTGTGTAAGTTAAGCAGCACATCTGTAGCGCTGTATGGTCTGTTCTGATCTCTCATGTACTGCAGGATCTTCTCATCTGCTGCTTTTGACATGGCAACTACAGGGTGAGAAGGTGAAATAACGGAGTAGTAAATTTTGAAGTAAAATACAAAATTATAGGTCAGCAGCCGATGAAATTCCCAGCCATAGATTCACCAAATGCAAAACTAATTTATGCTTTACAATGCAATCATAAGCATGGTCTTCACTCTTCATGCTACCATTTGCTTAAGCAGAAATGAAACTATGCTAGCGTTTTAACAGTGGAGATAGATTGCGAATCAAACATTCAAACAACTAATTGGGCACCTGTGCTCCTGTATAAACAAAATCTTGCAAAATTTACAAAATAAATCATAAAATTATATTTAATTCACGAAACTATCGAATTGATTATACATGCAAACGAAAATAATTAGAGAATACTGAGATCCCACAAATTGTACAAATTGAACATTATATATATCAGCAGTCTACAGAGAATTTAAGGTACTGTCGAAAATTTAAATGTCAAATAAAACATAAAATGGAATTTAAAAGGCGATATATTTATCCAAAATTTAAAATCATTAAACAGTAATCTCGGTCAGGCTATTAGTGGAGAACATTAGGTTTCTGGTGGGATAAGGAACTGGAGGGAGATTAATGCCGGGCATTTGCTGACAAACAAAAGATTTGACCTCCCCCGGGCCGCTGTAATCATCCTCTGCTAGAGGTACAAGTTGGTATTCTGATATAAAGTCTAACAGGTACAGAACAAGTTGCCTGTGACTGTCTGTCAAGGCTATCAGACTCTTTTCTGTGCACAGTTTTCGGGACAGTAACAAATCACAAGTGTGCTTGTTTACCTCAGAACTGAAGAGCGGGACTCCAAAATACATGTCCAGCAGTTTCCAGTCGTCAAACGAGTCTATGTGGACATTAGTACTGCAGATAGGAGGTGACTCATCCTGTCTCTCGCTGAACTGTTTAGAGCTGCTTATGAAGGTAACATAGCCACAGGAGTGATCAAAGTCTACACAGCTGCTCAGTTTTACAAGTGCCGGGTGATCCACCAAATCTAGTTTTTTACTTTCATCTCCCTCAACATTATCTCCCTCAACATTTTCGGTGTTGTTAACGTCACTTTTATCGAACGGGAAGGTGACATACACAATTTCTGCTTCATTTCTCTTACTGTAAGCTTGAAGTAGAACAGCAGAGTGAGACAGAGCTTCATTGAGCGCCATCAGCACATTGCTGGTGTTCACAATAGTACTCTCATGTCCCCAGGTCGTGATCATCAGTCGATCATAAGGATAGAGTTCAGGAGGGAGGTGAAGAAGTCTAGTTCCTTTAGCGAGGAGAAAGGAAACAGGCCCACACCCCGTTATGTGGTACATCCACATCTTGAGCCAGACACTGTTTACTTCAGGAACAGGGGGTCCAATGTGGTAGGGGGAGCTGCTGCTCACCGTCCTCACCTCGTTACTAAGTGGGGCCATGGAGATTAGCAGGTTGTAGTTCTTGTTAAGAACCCGGGAGCAGGTGGACGCGTCCAGACTGTTCAGACTCTCACAGCGAAGCAAGTCTACGCCAGCCCCAACCCCAGCTGGGTCTATAGCTGCGTTGTACCGGAGGAACTGGATAGTGTCTCGGAGCGTGAATGCGTGGTCAAAGTACCGTTTTGCTTCGCCCTCGGCTGTGTCAGTGACTTTATCGAGCTCTGCGATAAAGGAGTCTAAAGATTCGTCAGATAGTTTGCCCACTTCAAACATGGTTACTGCGTGAGTCTTGAGACCAGGAGACAAGTTACCCATCATTAAAAATGCGGTGAGGGTGGAATCAAACAGAAAAGCGATGCGTTTAGAGTATCCTTCCTCTGACGGTTGTTTCAGCAGGGCGATCTTATCAACGACTGGAGGTTCTTTAGAATCAAATAGCTCATCACTCTCTAGTCGTTCCAGCGGTGCTGCAAATGAGGACATGTCTTCAGAGATGGTGTTTTTGACTACAGAGCCCCACGATTCATGCATATCCATTTGTTCTTTGCTCTTCTTTTTCGCGAAACCAAGTCTAATGTACATGCTGATGGCATTTTTAACAAGTTCAACATCAACCTCTAACACTGCTGCCAGGTCTCCAACTTTAGTGTGCTCATCTATTGATACAAAGATCTTGTAGAGCAGATTCTCAAAGTAATCTCCCATAACTCTATTCATGACGAAGTTCTCCAAAGGAGGAACTATGATGAGATCAGAGTCCATGACTGGAACACACATGTACACAAGTCCTCGACTGTAGAGACTCAAACAAGTATCCTTATCTAGAACACCCACTTTTGATCCTCCAGTGTCAATCAGCGTATCTATAACCGATTTTTCCGTGGGGTTGCAGGCTCTGATATCATCCTCAGTGACTAAACCTATGTGTATTGTCCAATAGGGTTCAATTATAGGCAAAGCTACGGGTTTTACAGGTAGAAGCACTGAAGCAGGGCGGCGCCTAAAGAATCTCCTATTTCTACTCTGATTCATCATGTCTATATACTGATTCCTTCCAATCCCCAGCAATCGCAGGCAGTCTGCAGCTGTGAAGTTGGGCAACGAGTCATAACTACGCTCCTGCTCCATGATAGTTTCCATCATTTTAGTATAGTAGACAAACGGGGTGACACGCAGCCCCTTCACCATAACATCGCTCAAATGATAGGGATACAACATGAGATGTGCCCTGCTGTATTCTATCAGGTCCTGATAATATTTCTTCTCATCTTTCAAGACCTGACGTACAACGCTACCTTTCCATCGGCGCTGGTTCTTGACATTATATTCGACCACGGCCTTCTCCCATTCCTTGTGGCTGTTTCCGAACGAGAGTTTAACGCTAGCTGGTAGTTTTGCCCATGCGAAGTTTCTTTGCAGGTGAAGTTCGACCTCTGGGTTCATTCAGTGCTATGAACAGAAATCATGATTAGTTATTATTACGTGATTCATAGTTTCATTTGTAAGTTTGAAATAAACGTACGTGCTGACAAAATGTTCAGAAAAATTATCGCAGCGCGGGCCTTTTCTTGATATTATGGCTCCGCGCGCGACGTAAGTTAATGAATTTGGTGTGTCATCACGGGTTGTATTGATTGCCATTTGGTCAACTAATGAGAACTGATGTGATTATTGTCTCTGTTCGATGTAAACCAAGTAAAGGCCCTATCCTCAAAAAATTGGAGCTATTCGTCGAACAGAAACAATAAATCGTTCATTAGTTTTCATCAAGGTTAGGTTTACTGGCCATCCTCATTGCACAATTCCATTCCACAGACTGTTCAGAGATTAAATTTTCTCCAAATTTATCCCTATAAAAGAACATTATGAATTCAGGGCAACAATCGGTCATCATTAAAATCGGATAAGACGACTTCCAATGGCTTCCCAATCATTGCACGATCATTAAAGGCATATTGGGCATTGAGTAAAATCAAGATCGAACTATTTGTCGTGGGTACGAGTTTGTACAAAGCAGATTCGACTGTTTCCCAGTATTAATGCTTAGATGGGTGGGTGCGGTCTCTGTCACACCATATGCTGGCTTATATCTTATACGGACAATAGAATGATACGCCTCACACAGTATGACTCGACAATTCAAGGGTAAGGAGTAAGGAACTGTGTGAATTATATTCGAATATTTCTTTTTTGGAGGGTATGAAATCAGGTTTGTCGATGTAATTTATTTTTTAATTTGTAATGAATTATGTGCAGCGAGGATGGTCAATGAACCATACAGACAAGAAGAGAGATACACCAGTAAAACACAATTTCAATAAATAAAAACATTTATGAAAATCTACGCAACTGTTATACAAACTCCGCCGGCTTTCTTGATCTTTTTCTCTGCCTCAAAACTGAAGAACTTGGCCTTGACAATAACAGGCTGTTTTGGGAGGGCTCCCTTGCCCAGAACTTTGAAATATCCAGCTCTGACGCAGTCAATAACTGGGGCCTTACCGTCGGTTCTCTTGGCGTATTCTTCTCTGGTCTGGTCTGACACGAGGTTCCACACTTTATCGACGTTGATTACTGGACAAAAGAAAGGATTGGTCTTCTTGTGGATGAACCTCATACCGATCTTACCGAAGTAACCGGGATGGTACTTGTCGAAGTTGATTCTGTGGTGATGTTGACCTCCAGCGTTACCTCGACCACCAGGATGTTTCCTGTGCTTTCCGACACGACCATGACCGGCACTCACGTGTCCCCTCAGCTTCCTGGTCTTCTTCAGATGTGACACCATCTCTACAGTGAAGTTGAATGATTAGAAAAAAAAATTTATAAAACATTTCTAAATTTTCACAGAGAAAGAATAGTTTACAATACTATATATAAACAATAAAAACGTGTTAAAAAAATGTTACTAGAAACAAGACCTATAAGTAGTTATACATTACACATCAATTTAAACATGGACATCAACCGTTTCGAGTATTAAGTAAAAGAGTAAGAACAGTTTATAGCAATCTTCATCAACATTGGATCAGTTTAATTGTGATAACTGACAGTAAGAAGGGTAAGAATTATAGTCGCACCACTGGTACAATTCTTCCAAAGATGGCTAATCTATTAACTGAGCAAAATTCAAATATGGTTGTATAATAACAGTATCGATGCCAGTGAGGAAATGTGACAGTGACGATATTGTGACGGGGCACATTTTGATAGTATTACAAATGTAAGACATTCCAGGATCAATTAGTGCCACTTATATGTGTCATTTGATGCACATGAAACAAAAGAGAGTACAGTGGCTCCCTTATATTAGGTCCACTGAAATGAATGAGATTTCTGTTAATTGACAGAACTTGGCTGATCTGCCATTAAGGCCAATAAAGTAAAAGAAATATATATAATATATTAAAATCGATGGTTAAGAGTTGTATTCTTTAATCTGGCCCTTTAGAAGGATCAAAGTGATTGTAGCAGAAATTTTATACAGAATATGTTTCCAACATGGCAACATGGGGACGATAGAAAATTGTGAAAATAATTAGGGCATAAATTTGTTTGGCTTTGGAAAGTTGAGAGCTGGTAGGTTTGCGTGGTGCAAAGTAAAAAATTCGTCCCAAATAGCGATATATTGAAAAATGATGTACTGCAACCGCCAACCACTCAAATCACCTAAAGAAACTACTTTTTCCACCATGACCACCTTGAAACTCGTGATTTGTTATTTTATCACAACATATTGACAACACCCGGATCATTGCAGTGTAATGTCTCGGATACAGAGTCTGAGCAAGGTATAGATGATTAAGAGGGTGTTCACATTCCACACAGAAAATATAAATAACTAGCAGAAAAGGTAACACAACACAGACACAATACAAAGAGGGATAATTACACAAAAAACTCACCATTAGTGACCGATCAATTATTAGATCAAGTGTTTGCAATAAGTCATTTATGAATTTCAATATGAAACCTAAATCGAACACAGCAGCATCGTGGTGATACTAAAATTCTACAAAATGAAATGAAAACGGTACTTGTATCCACCTACATTGACAATCCACACTTAAACAAGCAAGCATTAAACTTCAATCATCACTATCATACACCATCATCCGCCGCCAAATTTCGGATAGAATTGCAGTTACTATCAACATGTTTCTCGAACAGGAAGATTATAGAGTACTTTGATAATAGTAAGAATCACGTTCGCGTTATAGTGCCTGCACGTCCAATTAGCAACAGTCTTACAATTTTCATCAATGAAAGATGTGCAATGAGGGAATTACCGTTACGTTAGGAAGGGAACACGATGAAGAAATAAGTATGGTTGTGGGGGTGCACAGTACGGAAACAAGCTTGGTTAGGAAATAAGCATTGTGAGAAAAGGAGCATGGTGAGGAAAGCGAAGGAGCATGGTTAGAAAAAGAGCATGGTGAGGAAAACGAAAAAGCATAGTTAGAAAAGGAGCATGGTGAGGAAGGAGCATGGTTAGAAAAGGAGCATGGTGAGGAAGGAGCATGGTTAGAAAAGGAGCATGGTGAGAAAAGGAGCATAGCGAGGAAAAGAGCATGGTGTTGAAGGAGCATAGCGAGGAAAGGATCATGGTGAAGAAGGAGCATGGTTAGCAAAGGAGCATGGTGAGGGAAGGAGCATGGTGAGGAAAGGAGCACGGTGAGGAAGGCAGCACAGTGAGGAAAAGAGCATGGTGAGAAAAGGAGCATAGCGAGGAAAGGAGCATGGTGAGGAAAGGAGCATGGTGAGGGAAGGAGCATGGTTAGAAAAGGAGCATGGTGAGGAGAGGAGCATGGTGAAAAAAGGAGCATGGTGAGGGAAGGGGCATGGTGAGAAAAGGAGCATAGCGAGGAAAGGAGCTTGGTGTTGAAAGGAGCATGGTGAGGGAAGGAGCATGGTTAGAAAAGGAACATGGTGAGGGAAGGAGCATGGGAGAAAAGGAGCATAGCGAGGAAAGGAGCATGGTGAGGGAAGGAGCTTGGTGTTGAAAGGAGCATGTTGAGTTATTGATGCCCTTCTTAAAAAATCCTCATTACTTACTCGAAGGAACCACGTCACTCTCAGGATTCTGGGTAAGCAGTACTGATGGAAGAACTCCAATCTTCTTGTCTGCACTTGAGTCGTGTTCCGTATCTCACATCCATAGGTAAGAATGGTAAGAACAGCTGCGATGTAGATTCGCACTTTGTTGTTAATACTAGAAAGGAACATGGCAAGAAAATGAGAATCATGAGGCACAGTGATAAAAGGAGTGAGGTATGCATATGATGTCTGTAAATGGAAGAAAGGTTTCAAATGCAGGAAGTATAGTGAGGGGCGAAGCATGGTTGGAGGGAGTAGAACTGGGAGTTTGAGTGATCACAGTATGGAGCAACCGTGGTGAAATAAGCTTTTACTTTACTGCGCTAGGACTTGAAGCTACTGCAAAGATAATCTATGTGCTGTAACAAATTAACATTCACTGGATTCGTGTGTGTGGTGTTAGGCTAACAATTTTGTGCTTTAAGGCGCAGCCCAGCTGGTATTGAAAGTTTAAAATTCACAAGAAAGGCAGATTGGAATACAAAGTGGAATTTGATTATCTCACTTTCATGAACTAATTGCGGCAAATTTATCAACCTCACAATCAATTAAAAAATGCATTTTAAAATCTTGTAGATATGGTCAGCAAATGCTATGACTTAGGATTAAGTGATGAAAGTATGGAGAAGTGGGAGGATGCACAACACCAGGTACAGCTGTCAGATAAGATAAGATAAGATAAGATTTAAATTTATGCCTCTCTGGGCATCTCATATACAAATATAATTACTTCAAAACTGTACAATTTACGTTTAATTATTATATTAAAATATAAAAATTAAAAGAAGTTAACTGTCGATTACGATCACAATAAATTAAAACGTTACTGATATTATTTGATAAATTAACTTAACCAAAAAGGATTGTTTGGCTATGGGGCAAAAAGTAGAAGATTCCAAATACAATTAATGTGCTGTGATACATATACAAATGTTTTTTTTTTTTTTTTTTTTTTTTTAGTGAGAAAAGAATATTCAAACAATATACACATAATATAGCAATGGCCAATTGGCTGACTATAAGGTCATGGCCTGAACAAACAATTTTTTTTAATAGTCAAGTGATGCTATAGCAGAGCACAAATGTGTAATAATATACAAATGTAACGTATGTAATATTCGAATCTAGTCCACTCTTCGAAGCAATAACCAGTTACTCGATGGTGTGACACAAACGACGATGGCACTGTCAGGCGTAAACATGAGTTAATAGTTATTTCAAATACAAATACGATCGATCTAATTATAATAGTAGAACTTGGCAATCCTGAAGACTTTCTGGGCAATGCAAACATTGCTCAACAGGTGTAACTGTGCTGGGCAGAAGTGGAGAGGGTCTAGTACGTGAGACTTTGGTCTGACGAGGGAAAGCGCCAATGAGTTCAGGAAACAACATTCAAATCCACTCGAGCATGAACTATACCTATACTGTGATACTTAAATGACTATTGCACTGATCAAGATAATTATTGCCAGCATGAGTTCAAGTAGCAGAGTAGTCATATGCACAGCTAGAATGTCTGCCTGCGGCGCTCGATTTTTGATGTATTGCATCTCTAAATAATTGTCGATTTTGTAACCGTGCGGCTTACAAAGTTCGACTTCGAGTCTAAAGCGAATAAATAATATTAAGACTCCCTATTATTATAAGAGCTATCTAGGGCTCTTTACAGCAATCAGATAATATGTTCAAATGCTAGCGTCTTTTAAAATAAATCAATCATTAGTTGAAGAAGATGGAAAAAAATGTTAAATAAAAAACTTTTGAATAAACTTTTTTTTCTTCAATATGCAATAATGGACTCAATGTTTGACGGATGTTACTCATCTAAATTTCTTCGAAGTAGCCCACGCCGCTTTCTTCTCGAAATGGCCCGATGGCAAGTGCTACGAAGTAGCGCGCGCCAGGCAAGACCATTAACAATGGTCAAACTCAATGTGCTTTTACATTTCAGCTTCAAGCTTTGGGCTTTTACTAATTCGCTCGCCCAAAAATTTCACGTGACTTTGGTTTTTTTGGTTTTGCAGCCGTACAAAACGGTTTTACATAAACCCTAATCCTAACCCTAACCCTAACCATAACCCCGAAGCTAACCATAACCCTTACCACAACCCTAACCCTAACCCGGGCCCTAAACAATCGAATTCGTATTTTACTAGCCTGTCACGTGACCAAAACGGTTTTTTGCCCATAGCTCTCCAGGGAAGCATTTTAACCCTACTACGTCACGGGGGGTGATTCGGAATCAGCGTCCAAAAATACACCGATCTAGATCACTTTCATGCTCAAAGGGCCTTTTCACAAGAATTTTCTTAAAATTTGGGCGAGCGATTTAGTAGGAGCGCAAGCTTTGACACAATTTGTTTCTTTCACCGCGCTTGACCATTGTTAATGGTCTTGCCTGGCGCGCGCTACTTTGTAGCAATTGCCATCGGGCCATTTCGAGAAGAAAGCGGTGCGCGCTACTTTGAAGAAATTTAGAAGAGTATTATCCGTCAACTTTCACGCTAAAGAAAATTTTTTTTAAATGTGCACTCTTTTACTAAATCACTGGCCCAAACTTGTAAAAAATCTTGTAATAAATTTGCTTACTTAGCTTGCTAATTTATTAATTGCTTCTTTGCGACTCAGAAAAGAGCGCTGTGCATTTTGCATTTGCATTGGCATTACTGGGCCGCGCTCAGCCTGTCATTCCGCCAAATCTTTATTGTTAATGAACATAATAGCCTGGGGTCCTCAGGTAACATTGGCATTGAGATTGGCGCGCCAGGTATATAAAGGGACTTTACCTGAGGTAAACATTGTTGATTGTATTGTAACGTTGTTGTCAGTTGTAGGTTTATAACTTATTAAGACGCGCGCCGAGTTGGAACAAATAATTTACCAGTATCACCCGTTATATTTGTAGCGCGATGTTAACGGGTGATACTCGTAAAATATCTGTTCCATATATTGACCGTCGAGTCCAACTCGGCGCGCGTCCTGGTAGGTTGTAAACCTACAAGCGCGATGCGTTACTGTGCCGCGCCGCGCACTCAATGAGGCTTCTCACAGATCGGCGAGATGCGCTACTGTGCCGCGTCGAGCTGCGTTACTGGGCCGCGCTCAGCCTGTCATTCCGCCAAATCTTTATTATGTTAATGAACATAATAGCCTGGGGTCCTCAGGTAACGAGCTGCGATGAATTGACATTGTCAATTAACCGTTATATATGAAATATTAACTTACGTTCTACTTGTGTGTTGTGGGCCGACGGCCATATCCATTATCATGGCTTTATCGCGCGCCACGGTACTTAATTGACGAAGAGGATCAGATCACGACGTGAGACAAGGTAAACATTACTAATTTACTGGGCGGCGCTTAACTTACCTGGGGACCTCAGGCTATCATGTTCATAAACAAATAAACCAAATAGAGATTAGGCGGAATGACAGGCTGAGCGCTGCCCAGTAACGCTTAATAACGGGTGATACTCGTAAAATATCTGTTTTATATATTGATATATCAGGACCGTCGACGAGTCCAACTCGGCGCGCGCGTCCTGGTAGGTTATAAACCTACAAGGCGGCGCTCGCGCTTACTGCTCAGGCCTCAGCCTGTCATTCCGCCGGATTTTTATTCGGATCTCTATGTTTACGAACATTATAGCATGGGGTCCTCAGGTAAGGTAAACACTGATTTGATATGAGACCTGTCAGATTTCTCGATCGCTGGTTTAGCAACTTCTTTGTATGCCATGTTCAATACAATTTTTTTTCGTAGATAAAAACTGTAAACAGCGTCTGATAACTCGTTGTCATACGTTGTATGACCCGCCGCGCACGAAGTGCGCGTCTCCCCCTGTATCGTCAGGACGATAAAGTGAAACGACCGTGGGTGTCATAACGTGATACAAATAACTCGAAGGTTTCAACCATTTGTCACATGCAATGTGAGGTGGTTCAGAGTCAGCGTTCAAATAAACGTCAGATTAATCAGGTTTTAACTTACTGGGCCGCGCTCAGCCTGTCATTCCACCGAATCTCTATGTTTATGAACATGATAGCCTGAGGTCCCCAGGTAAGTTTTAACTTGCTGAACATCGCCAGCATTTTCTATAGAATGTAGAATTATTAAGCTCATGACTCGCACGACTTTTCTAATGTCTAAGCGTGTCTTGCTCAGTTATTCCATATGCTATAGTGTGTTGATGGATTTGACGGAAAACTTCTTAAACGTAGCTAAAGCTATCATCTCGTCGATCATACCGTGGCACATACTATGTCATGCGGCTCAAAAATTTTTCAATTAAAACCGAAAGGTCAAAAGGAGAACGCTCAGTTAGCAGCGTTTTCATAGCCATCACGGACTGCAGAGTATTCTTCTCTGAAAAATCAACTTTAAATGGTTAAAAAGTTGTTCAAATGTGCACTTTAGCACTTTTATTTGGTGGCATTAAACAATCAGTAGCAAGAAAAACAGGTAGATCATTCTTTAAATCTTGTATCAATGACAACTCAATTCAAATACAATATACAAAATGATATAAATACAACTGTTCGAGTGTACCAGCACTGGTGGACAACATCTATAGATATTAGATAGTCAATGTTCAACCCATTTAATTGCACAAAAGTTCTGGAATCTGACGCTCAACATCTTGTACGGTCTTTTCAACTGATTCCGCCCATTCTATAATACGTTTGTTCATCTCCTTTATCTGAGATAGGTCCAGTACTCTTGGTTGTACCCATGTTAGATTCACGACCTGAAATATGATTGACGTTACGACAGATTTCTGGGATTTGGTTCAAAGTTTAAGGTAATGTTAAGCTTAACCAGGCAATGACTGCAGCTGAAGAAGAATTTTCTGCGTGGGTTGGAAATTGGAATATAGAGAATTAACCGCTTAACAGACATTTTGGTAGTTCCAGTTAACCATCCAGTTGGGAGGTGGAACTTGACAACTACTTAATTTCATTGTATACAGCTGCTGAGGACTTCCATGGTAACTTACAGACTGGACAACAGGCGTAAGCTGACGCAGTTAAACACTGATAATTCAGTTATCATCCGGTCACGCTTATCTCAAGTACTTTGGTTAAGACATTTTTAACGTTTTTGATGGTCCACATTGAAATCTACAATAACAAAACTTTCAAAGCCCTCCAAAATCGTGTATTGCGAAATTTGTGACCTTCTCCGTTAACCCACAAGTAAAACACAGCCAGCTGGCACCATTTTATCGTAGTTCTCGTAAATTATTATAATTAGACTATATATTTATGTGGATGATTGGTCGGGGTTTTTTAATCTTTATGATATTGCGTTCTTATTTTGTTGACTTTAAGGCTTTAAGTTATATTTCCAATATTTAGAACCTTGTTTCATGTCTTAGTGAATCGAGAAATCAATCTAATAAACTCTGATAAGTTATAAGTGAATTATTTTATCCGACGTAGAGCATCTTGCACTACAATTAGAATTTCATCAAGCCCATGGCTGTAGAAAAGTCACCTTAACAATTGACAATTCCAAATAACATGAAACACAGAAATAACAACAATTTTGAAATTCCAGAACGCTATATCCGGGATTATCAGAAATCCAGCGATATTATGATAAAAACGTAAGTGACAGCGCGAGCCATAAAAAGTTGGTATGTAAGCGAGTCAATGCGCGCTACGATTATACACAAATGATGGTGTGACCGGAATTCCCCGCAAAGGATTTTGGTCTTTTTTTGTTTATTGTTACCTTGTCACATTCATCGATACTGCCTCTGACCAAGTTGAGTGAGATAGCTTTCATAACCAACAACTCAACTTCATCCACTGGTAGTTTCACTGCAGCAGCAACCTGTGATAAGATGGTTTTTAGATTGTATTGTTCACAAAAATTAACTGTATTGAAACTTTGACCGCCAATGTGTGCTTTTTGTCATTATGAATCGATAGCCAACATGTGATTGAATTTTAACAACTTACTTCGCTGAACGGAATAGATCGACTAGAGGAGGCTTTGTTGAAGGTTAGTTCCATCAAACCAAGTAGAGCACATTTCTGTTTCAATGCAACTTCGTTACGGGCGAGGTCAGGTTGCTGGCTCCATTGGGGCTGGAAATTTGACGTGATCAAAACAAAATCATTTTATCAGTTACGTAATATTATGTTATGGGTCTGTTAATTTGCAATGAAGCATGATATAAGTGACGTGAGTTTACGTAATGTAATGGTTACCATGGATCTTGAAAACAATGAAGTGAGAATCTAATCTCAACATGAGTTATAACACCGGAAACGTATAATACTGTACCTGTAACTGCTCCAATTTATTCATGTCACCACGGTTAAACGCCAAAAGCAATTCAACAATCCACGGACAGGCTATTTTCAGAGATTCCAGTAAAGGGTGAGCCAGCAACTCCCCAAAGTTGTACACTTTGTCGCCCAGAAGAGCTGAAAGTCCAATGTGAAAAGCGTGCTCTTGTTTCTGCTTGGAAGTTAGATCGTCCAGGTCGATACATCCCAAATAACGGAGACTGTCCCGGTAGAAACTGTTGTAGTCTCCTTTCACCTGGAGAATAGAATAGAATAGAATAGAATAGAATAGAATAGAATAGAATAGAATATAAATAGAATAGAATATAATAGAATAGAATAGAATAGAAATATAATAGAATAGAATAATACTAATAAATTAGTTAATGAAACAGCTATGCTATGAAGGATAGAAGTACCTTGTAGAATTTAGCGCTCAGTTCATAGAAAGCACCATGAACCGGCGTAATCTCTCCCAAAGAGTTGACGAGCTCCTCCAATGTCTTGATCAACTCCTGGACCTCTTCGACCTGTCCCTGGTCTATTTTGAGAGACCCAACCTGGAATAACAGAGTAAGTATTGTTTCTTATTGACTGTTGATCTGCAAACATTCAATACTTGTCTATTAAACAATTACCACTGACAAACATAAATTAAAAATATAATTCCTAACATAGCACAAAACCAGGAAAGTCGGCAAATAATTACAGGTTAATTGTAATTTATCATATTTATTATTAGAATTATGCCGGATTACTTGGTAATGTAACAAACCTTTGCCATAATTCTAATTTTTGCTTCAGGGTGATTAGAAACTTTCTTCGATAGAGCTTCAAGGAATTCCAATCGTTCACCAGCAGGAATGTCTTCAGATACAATCAGTCCTATATTACTGAGGGCCAAGGAACTAATCTGAAGGAATGAAGAATTCATAAATTATCATTTAAAGATTAATCATGAAACTATGAAACTATTTTAATTTCTCTGAAACTTGGGGAAAATAAAATTTTATCGGATAAGATATAGAAACCGACAATATGTTAAGTATTAAGATGTAAACCGAGAAAGATAAAAACGATATCATGTGGTAAACAAATTCAATACCCTGTGGTCAAAGTCAGAGAGGAATGTTTTGTGTAGTTCCGAGAGATGGCCTGATTGGTGGGGTCCTGTCTTGACATATTTGATGAGAGCTAGGGTAAGTTGGTGCCACAACTTCCTATTGTAGTAATCCTCCATCTCAATCCAGTCCTGGGACCGGGAACCCGCCTTTTGTAGCGAGATAAAGCTTTGAACTGTCATCTTGCTGGTAGTTTTGTAATCGAGATGAGTTTTTTTTAATGTGATAGTTGCGAATTGCGATCTATATAATTTCAATATTGATAATATTTCTGTTTTGTTGAAAATTTAAAGTTATTTTGACAAGGAGGGATGAAACGCTTTGATTCATTGAAAAAAAAAACGATAAAAGAACAAAGGCTGTTGAGTTCAACTAATATAGCTCAATTGTAAAAATAACACTAATTATTATAGATCTGATTACTGGTGGGGAAGAGGGTCATATTTTTGTCCGACACGTGACGGCACTTAACCAATCAGCTTTCAGCATTCAACAATCAATATAAAGAATCACACGTCACGTCAAAACAAATACGGTTCATTTCCCCATCAGTTTTCAGATCGATTTACCCGGCGAATATGTAAACATGCAGAAAGTTCACTTACGTCTAACAAGGCCAAAAATTCAAAGTCAACAATACCACTTTAAAGTTACTAGGATACCCAGTATAGAGGAATGACAACCCGGCTTTTATTAACCGATATTATACATGATTTCTGGTAGACAATATTCAAGTATGCATTACCGACAAACATTCTGACTTAATATTTTGTATCAAATTACTAAATTATGCTCGTTCAGAAAATACAATTTGAGAATATTTTCAACAAACAAAGAAGCGATTTGTCTAACAAGCGGAATTCATTTTAATCATTTTATCTTCCTTAAGTTTGGAACAATCATAAGGAAAGGACACGATGTTCAGATCAATCTGTTTTCTCACAGCGGTTTGGTTTGATCATCGCAGATTTAGCTTATCCAAATTTTCGGTATCCAACTTGAATGGGATGTCGAAATTATTGATCGATATTTTCGATATTTTTTACCATTTTGCCATTTCGGGCAACACAAATTGTGTATATAACATTTAGAATTATTAAAAGGATAGTGCCGGGTTGTCACCCTAGCGTTCAATCGGTAAAACACCACACGTTCGTTAAACATCTAAATGTAAACTGCTCAATACAATTAATACAATTCCTAATAAAAGTATCAAAAGTGTACATTCAATATTTAACCATCAAAATACTCAGATTATAAATTAATTAAAGGTTTAATTACATGAATAACGGTTCACCTGAATATAATTTGCACAGTAAAAAGGTAGACAAATTGCCAGTTTTTGCTAGGCATTTTTTGGTACTTCCTTTATGATGGCGAAAATAATTGTTGCCACCTTCGTTATCAATCAATAGACCAATGGCGAAAATGGCGATGATCCCCAAGAATGTAAATGATGCATTATAAATCCTTTTAGATATCGCTTTAGTAAATGTTAAGATAAAAAAGCTGAGTTTTGAAAAATGATACTTGAAATCCAGCAACTATTCAGTTTTTAAAAATGTTTAAAAGAGTTTGATTATTATCACTTTTAAAGAATATAAATTTTCGTGCCAGAATACAAATATAGATTGACTGATAGAAAAAAAAAAGGTTATAATTAACATGCTATTTAATTAAACTTACAAATTTACTTAAATTGTTACAAAATTAGATCTAGGATGTTTCAAGATATGAAATCATAAATGCCGTATACCCTAAACTGAAATGTCAAATATATTTCCCTAAAATGTCGAAAACATCGCCCATAATTTAAGTAAAAGTATTTGCCCTAACACAATCTACATAATCCTAGCTCCAGTTCTGGATTTCTCCAGGATGTGGAGGATTATGATGGTAACAAGATACAGAGCAGTGCCAGCTAGAACAGCAATGATAGCTAAAACACAGCACCACACATCAGCGTTGTACTGCTCGATGTAGGAGTGTGAGCGGGTGGAGTATTGAAGTGCGTCCAGTCTCCCGCGGCGCGCAAGCACGTTCATAAGTTTCTGAACGCGAGTAGCGCCCTCTTGCTTATACAGTGATATGAGGTATTTAATGAGTTGCTTGATAGTATTGAAGCGCTCAGTAAAGTTTTTGGAGGGGAGTTCAGATAATGTGGTATAATCTGAGCTACTTTGTACTATGTAATCTGCTGGTACGGCCACCACTTTGTCGTGTATAAAGAATAATATAGGAGTGGGCTTCCAGCAAGAAATCCTAGATTTTGATGGCAGTGAATATTCGTCGAATATTATCAAATCAAAGTGTCCTATCTCAGTAGACGCATTAACTTTAAGATTTTCATTTTTGAGCTTAGTATCCGCCTCACTTAGAGCACCTCCAAACGAGCCCGGTTGGTCAGATATCTTGGCACCAAAGTAAGCAGCCTGACAGCCGTGATCCAGTTCGTGATCATCTGGGTACAAGAGAGAAAGATAATGCAGCTCATCTTCATCACTCAGTACATCACGTGATAACAGAGGCAGACCTTTATGTGGGGCCGCGGAGGAAACTATCATTATTTTGTGAGTTCTGCAGACTATGAGGAGGGAGACAGTGCACAGACATAACTTGAACTCCATCAAACCTAAACAGTACTGGAAGTTAGATTGTGCATGTTTTCGGCAGATTGATAAATAGACAGAGTTTAAATAGACTATAGATTCAATCAAGTGCAGAGATTTAGTCTTAAATGATTTAAAATTTTGATCAAATGCAATTAAGGAGAAAACGATGGTTTTGTTTGAAAACAGTGGCATCATTCATCAAATAAATCAGATTGTGAATAATATTAATCATAATAATATTAATGCTGCTATCTGATATAATTTAATTTGTAATATACATATTATATTACACATAACAATTACGAAACCTGAAATATTAGTGAGTTTGATTTCATAGAAAGTGAACGTCTGAGTTGCAACTGATAACCGAATGGGCCAAGAACAGTAAGCGATCCAGAGACGGCCACAATGTAAAGCAAATATGTACGGACGTACGGTATAATGCTGATATGGACTCTACATCCGTAATTCTATCGCTAGATCGCCATACTGGCCGTTAATACTATTGGTCCCACAGTTTATCAGTATTAGTGGTACCACGCATTAGAAATACGATTAAATAATTTACCTGTTTAACTGTACTAAATATACATGTCTCTGATGAAAAGTGACCAACTACAATACTAGGAACACACTAAAAATAACACACAAGTTCAAGCAAGTCCTCATAACAATATAATTAAATCATACTGACTTTCCAACTTTCCGACCAAAGATGGTCATAGAGCCTGAGTCTCAATCTCTCCTTATCTTTTATCGAATTAAAGTTTAAAGATATCATATCTTAGATATGGCCAACATATATTTCCGTTGCATGAAATGAAACGGGAACTTTCGTGAAATCAATACTTCCATGGAACACAAACTTCCATGGCCAAGTAACGCCATTATGACTAATATTAGAATTATAACTACCTAGTGCCTATGTAGTATGTTATACCAAACGGTCTATTTTCCTCCGCATGCTACTCTGTCAATAAAAACATTCAAATGTTATTTTATTAAAAATAAACCAACGAAACGTACACACGACATGTACGTCGTGCAATATATGAATATAATGTACGTTTATATTTATATTACAATAGATACAATGAAGTTGAATATTTATGCAACTACCCTAAGAATACCACAGTAAATACCCCAGTAACGACGACACCAAATGTCACAGCTTATGTAAACACAGCAGTAAAACGATGCTCTTCTTTTGGAAAGTTTACGTTTCCAAGCAAATATGCAATCTCGGTTGGGTTTAATTTCATTTTCTATTATAATAAAATGTACAAATATTACATAAAATTTGTGCCACCACTGAAAGAACTCAGACTTTCATGTCATATTTCGGTGTAAACATACAGTATACACTACCCAGTGGGGTTATAGTAAGAACTTTGGGAATTTATGTGCGAATAGTTTCAATGGAATACAATTGATACAACAAAATAAAAAGAATTTAACAAAAAATAAAAGTAAAATAGGAACTACAAACATCCAAGCATTCAACGCTAGAAATTCAGGATATAAAGCTAAAATACAGATGTACAATTAAATTTAGAACATAATATGATTTAGAATGTTCAGATAAAACCCGTGGTCACTGATCAAACAAACCAAAATATAAACTTATTAACTCCTAAAATAGCTGACACAAAATGAATTTAAGAGCACCTAAGATGAGTAAAGCAGCGAGTGTCAGTATAAAGAGCATTGAGTAATGATAGAAAGGAGTCGGTTTGATCTTCTTGATCATAGCTTCCGCTCCTGACCACCTATCCGGCCCATCAAGTCTCCACTGGAATGCAGAAATGGAGAGCAATAAATTCCATGCTAAAGTGGGATGCTTCCTAATGTTTGGTTTACACCCGATCATCTCCGCTATATCATCATTGTAGAGAATAGGAATCTTCTGGATAGTCAGGCGTTTACTGTTATAATACCAGCTCCTCTCCCAACATCTGTCTTCGTTTACTGAGTTCTGCATCTCAGTGGGAGTTGGGAGTTGCACGGTACCGCACGCTAACTCGGCCGCCCATCTAGCCTGCATCTCCGACATGGTGACCAGGCCCCCCGATGTGGGCTGTACGAACCCGATGAAGGACAGACTGGACCCGAACCGTGGAGAGAAGACGTTCTTGTAAAGGTTCAGCTCGTTAACCCCCGTTATTATGTGTTCTCTGTCGTTCTTGCTTATAAAGGGTAGTCCGAACGTGTAGCCAGTAGCCAGGATGATAGCCTCGTACCAGTCTGTGGTTCCGTCGTTAAATGTAACCTTCTTACCAGGTCCTATACTCGTTATATCGGGCTTTATGGAAATACTGCCCCGTTGAATGTGATGATAGAGAGTGTGACTGACAGTGGGTTGGGATCTGAGGATGGAAGTGAGAGGGTATATACCCCACTGTTTTGGTAGCCCCAGTAAGATGCACATGATAGTCTGAACTATTTTCTCCACGATGGAGAGTGGTAACATGTAGAGTGCACGTGTAGCATAGTGATCTACAGGGCAGCCCAGGACGTAGGGAGAGAAAACCCAGGTGGGAGATCTGGCACTGATATCAACATGGGACTGTCCTTGTGTTACCTGGTTGTCTGCAATGTCCACTGCACTGTTCCCCATACCAACCACTAGGACACGCTTACCCGGCGTGATACCACTGGTTGCAGCGCACTTGTACCTCATACTGTGATACAGTACTCCTACGTAGGATTCCTCTCCTGGAATCTTTGGAATGTAAGGATTGCTGTGGTGACCTGTTGCTATGGCTACGTTTCTCACAGTGATGGATTGCTGTCCCAGACGATCGTTGTATTTGCCTTTGTCGAACGTTATTTTCCACATTCCCCCAGTCTGTTGCTTGATGCTCACCACTATACAATTAGTCCAGATGTGTTTCATCAACTTGAACTGTGTGGCGTAGTCACGGAAGTATTTCAGAAGCTGGGAATGGTGCGGGAAATCGGGAACATCGTCGGGAAACGGGAAATCAGAGAAGACATAGTTCTGTTTAGAGACGTTGATGTGCGTGAATCTCATGACACCATATCCCTTCTCTGTGAAGTTCCACAAGCCCCCAATGTCATCTGATTTCTCAAGACAGACAACGGACAAGTTCTTGTCTTTAAAGCACTTTAGAGCAGTGAGACCAGATATTCCAGCTCCAATTACAGCAACCTCGTAGTCTACCATAACCTGAGGGAAAAGAACGAGAATTAGCGAATAGAACTAATATTAGGTCACTTACACTTCAGACCCGTTAAATTAATAAAATAGTATACGTGACACCGGACTGGGATTACTAGATTAATAAATATATAAAGTGAACTAAAATATGTGCATAGACAAAGTCTAGTCAGGGTCAGTGAGGAATGTTAGAGCCCATACCTTTTTTGAACAATGACATATTTAACCGCGACCGGTTATTTAAAAATACCAAAATTTGCACCATTTCCGATATTATCTGTGTTCCGAGATTTAATAAGAGTCATGAAGAATACGTGAAATATATATTTGCAGGGTCAAGTATAACCCGGAGTCACTCAAAAATAGTTTAAAAAATACCCCCACTTATTTTTTAAATGAAACGATGGAATTTCTTAAAAATAAATCAATCAAAGCACATAATACGATAACATTTCACATCATAACAGATCTAATTGACACTAGTCAACAGTAAATACAATTTGCAAACCTCGGCCAGCGAGATGAAATCACACAACGTATTTAACAGGGTGAACCAAAGTAACACTTGATTGAGATTTTCATATAACAATATGAACCGTATAAAAATATCGGCGGATAGTTAGCATTAGTCCGGAAATATTTGAGTAAAATTAAGTGGATTGCGCGATTGAGGTTTCATGAATTACCAAAGAGAACGAAGAAAAAAGACAGAAAAAAATCGAAAACGGCCCAGACACAACTATAATGTTACTTAATCGCAACGGACAAATGATCACAATATTTATAGTAATCTCAACATCAGATTGAATTTACCAATAAATTCTGCCACCTTCCACTAGCTAACTGTTATGGTCGTCTATTAAAAGGGACTGTAGGGGAACGATTAATTGTCTACTCGAAATAGAAAATAGCGTCCAAGTTTGGCACTGCTCGATAAATTAGATTTCCGCCATTAAGAAATTGATAGAAGTCTAGCTCCTTCCCAAACGAAATAAAGTAAGAACCAAATCTTGGCAAGCCCACAAGTTTTGCCTCCCTTGACTGACGCTGACGCTAAATGCCAGTTCCCACAGATTCTAGTGCTCATGCGGGATGATAAGGCACTTGGATTTGCTGGTTTCAAAGCGGTCAGGAGTTGCGGTACCGAGCAACATCATCACACTCAGGACCAGGACTACAATCATGACCACAGCTGCGAATACTCCCATCCAGGCACCCTTACTGCAAATAAAGGGTTATTATCGTGTGGTTTCTGGTTAGGCGGCTCATATGATGAGGCCCAGAAAATAGAAATATAAACCAAAAAAATACTCATGAGCACGTCACAGTGCCGATTCAATCCCCTTATATTCAACCGAAACAAATCGAATCAAATATTTGTTTAAAATGTCTACCAATGTTTCGATCCTGTCTACACTGTTTACATATTATAAGAGCTTACTGAGTAATTACGCAGGTAGCGGCCATGAATAATAAACCTGAAATAGAAAGAAAGTACTCGGGATTTTTACCTGATCCAGTTCACACACTGCATTGATTCAGCGAACTTGCTCTTTTCTACGTTATAAACTTGAAGCTGGTAGTTTTGAAGGAGTAACTTAGCTGTCACGGCTGAAAAGGATGACGGATTAGTAGTAGCAACATGCTGATTTTAAGCCACATAGAAATCTAGGGGCGCCTACAGGACAATCACTGTCTGTATCACTGTACAGAACAATCACTAAGCACCGACAGGAAATTAAACTGCTTTAGAGTCTGAGCCAGTCGAACAATAGGGGATCAAAATATACGTCGGGGGATTACAAGTTCTGAAAGGGCTTGGTTTGTAACTCCTAGAAGGGGATAGAGTTAGTCCAATTTTCCGCGAATTCTTAAATTCTGCGAACAGATCAATTAAAGGCAAGATGACAGATCTGTTGTTTACGTATGGTACTATGTGAAGATAGATTTTTAGACTCGATTGAAAATCGCTTGCGCAGTACAATTACACATAAGCGCTGACCTTTGACCGGCGATAATTACGGCTAGGAACAATATTTTTCCATGGGACCAAAAGCAGCTGATAGATATAACTCCTCTCTATCAGAAACAACTATAAAGTCGATTTCGAATTTTGATGAAGACCCCCCCCGGCCCCCTTAAACGATAAGAAAATATCACGCCATGACTGCTCTTTTGAGCTTATCCACTGCGAATGTGAACTGATATGACTGAAGCTTTGGGAAATCGTGATAGTTGTGATTAATAAACTATCTCAGAACCGTAAAATGTCTCGTTTTTAGCATTCCAAGTAAATATTTTACTTTATGTTTATGTAATTATAAATGTCCTGGAATCAGGATAAGGATAATTAACTGATCCAATTATTGGCATTGTGGAAAGCTAATTCGAAAAACTTAACGGTAAAAAATCCATACAAAATTTCAAAGAAATAAAACGCTTGAAATATGACGAACTGAAAGTCCGTCTCGATCAAGCGGTTTATTTGTACATTAACCAGTAGTGAACAATCACTAAGCACCGGCAGGCAATTAAACAACTTTAGACTTTAGAGTCTGAGCCAATCGAACAATAGGGGATCAAAATATACGTCGGGGGATTACAAGTTCTGAAAGGGCTTGGTTTGTTACTCCTAGAAGGGGATTGAGTTAGTCCAATTTTCACGACTGATTACCATAATGGAATCTGTTTATTTGGCTATGTCCAGTCTCCTCCGTTTTATTTGAAACGTGGTAATTTTACAAAGTAAAACTGTCCCCATTAGAGATAATGTGAACGAACCAGGGGTAACTGATGTGAGAGTAGTAATGGAGGTAATAGAGCAAGCGAAGGAGAAGCTTGTAGATACCATGCTGGCTGAGGTGAACCCTGCTGTCATGCTGACTTCATTCACACTGTCGTTGTACGAAACAGCTACAGTCTTGGAGTTCCAGTATCCTGCAGGAATTGGGGGATTACGTCTTGTAATTGTACAGTGTGATGTTATCTGATCTTAGAAGGTTACCTGCTATCTGGCAACTAACACGTCGTGTATACTGATATAATACCGATATTAGGTGCGGTACAACGTATAAATATTTAAACAAGTGTTCGATGAATACATGACGTGGCTAGCTATTTAAGTGTGAGTGACTAACACAATATTATATTTATGCAGTATGTAACACGATGGTATTCGTAGATTGTTAAACACTACAAGTACAACACGAGTTCCGTCACGTGAAGATTACATGCAAAGTACTTACGCGTTTGTTTTTTAAAAATCTCTACACTTATATTATACTAATAATAATAATAAATTGAAATTTAATAACACTGCTATTAAGATTAAACTTATACTCAGCAGTGTTTAAACTAGTCATCTCAGAAAATACCATGAATACTAAGTTTAGAAAAGTAACTTATGCTTGAAAACATACCGTCAATACTAAAGCCAGAAAATGGTACTTACACATATTATGCAAAGATCAAACACCAGATAAGACAAACATAGTTATCGATAAAGTTTTTCAAGTTCATCTAGGGACAGTTTAAAAAGGTACGTTTTTAGAAGAGCTTTAAAAGATTCCAGGGATTGAACTACTACTGTGTGTACATAATAAAAGTAAAGCCGCTAAACGGCTAAACGGCTTTTAAAAGCACCGCCGGACAACGTTATATCCAATACTAAATATTATGTAAGTATATGGAATATAGGGAATATATCAGAAACAACCGATTAGACATTTTAACAAAGTTGTTTAAAGGGTTGCTTAGCAACGAGCGAAAAGCCCCAACTCACTGAGATAAGAAATATGGAGAATATGTATATTATGTTTGAGATATTATCTGTTTACCAGTGTTAGTGGAAGAAAAGCTGAAGCTAATTTTCAGATCCTTCATTGTATCAGATACGTCACCATACGAGAGCATCATAATCGGAGCATTGGAGGTATTGCTGCGAGGAAAAGGGCTTAAAGTTAATGTTAGTTATTTATAACACTAACAATCCGGAAATTACTTTGTCATATTTGATAATTCCCCCTGCATATCCACAGCTCAATTTATATCAACAGAATTATAATAAAATAGAATACATTAGAATGGAGTATAATAGAATAGAATGTTAATTAATATTAAGTACACGCGGCTCATCAGATGGCTCTGCGAGTCCCGTCATTGAATATCTCTAACCTGCATGTAGCTGTAACATCGAGTGCTGTCAAGTCAAATTCAGGATTCGCGCCAACAGTGAAGTTAGCAACCTCAGTGTAAAGGAGTGTATCACAATTATCACCTTTTCCTTCGTAAACAACAATCTTACCCCAACCTGGTTAGATGGTGGTTTGTTAACTGTTAAGTTATAATAGGTTTTAGTTTTTAATAAAAAAGAAGTTCTACATAATTTAGTTTTAGCAGGAACCTGTCTAACCCTAAGTGGTGTCAAGAGACTAATAATTATTTATTTCGCGATTTTGACACCACTTAGGGGTCCAAATTTCGGGACCTAAAGTTCTTCTTCCTTGGCCACTTTTTTATTTAACGTTGAATATTCAAAATATAATTTGGAACATTAAAGTAACGTTATATTATTCAAATCTCAAACAGAAAGGGGTAAGAATGTAGGGTAAGGAATGTTGTGACAACCTAAACTTATGGGTACATTTAACTTAAGACTTCTGGTGATGACCTAGATTTCATTGTGACCATTTATTTGGCTATTTTTTTGTTAGCAAATCACTTTGAACAAAAATGTACACCTTCAAAATGCTATTTGTTCCTGTAATATTTAGAGAGGGTTTAAAGAGTCATGTTCAAGTTGTTAAAGCACGAAGCGTTGACACATTGCTATTGTACTTTCGCTTTTGGGTATTAATATTAGACGAACCAACCTTTCCGTAACTTACCTAGAGTCGAGATAAGAAGGAGTAAAAGGGTACACCTCAACATAGCTCCTTGGTAAGTTGTTCGTGAGTAATATTATATTATTATAATATTATTCAAACTTTTACGCTAACTTTTATAATACAAGTTAGAAAACTTCGTACATCAAACAGCTAAGTAGCAGCTGTTTTCTTTTATACGTGTAACTGATCATAATACTTTTCTGGGATACATTTCAAACCCCTTCAAGCCAAAGAAAACACGTCAATCCTGAAACGAAAATTGATGGATGCATTTTTATTCTAAATTTTTAGAAACATATTTCTGTTTGCAAGATCAAAAGTAAGCGTTTAACATTATCAAGTTTTAAATAGAAAAACTCATTCTATATCTATACAACTTTTAAAAATATTTAAACACTATCACAATTTAATAATACCCAAAACCCTGATTTCATCTGTATTTAGTAAAAAATGTTGTGTAATCTAGGAAATTTCATAAGCATCATCACAATTATCTCAATCATACAACATATCATATCATGTAGGTTACAAAACATGTGTCTATGAATTGATAGCTTATGAGCTTATGATGAGGGCGAAATTTTCACCTCAATTCATTAGTTTAATGTGGTAAAAATTCAACGGTATATTTTAAAATGAGTTTAGATAAAAGGATTGAACGAATAATTTCATAGAAAGTTAAACAATTTTATAGTTTTCATAAAAATCCAATAGGATGATGTGCGATCAGGTGAATTAAAAGCCAATTATTAAATTATCTCAATCAGTATTATCAAAAAACAAAGGTAAAAAGGTTCTATCAATAGAAGACAATGCGAAAGGAATGGGTAAAAATATCAACGTAGAAACTATGAATTTACACTTAATGTAGAAACATTGAACTTATATATATACTAAAAGGCAAATAATAAAATTTTTTATTATACGCAAATCAGATAAATTGGACATACTATAACTGTATAAAAATCTAAGTTCAGCTTGTCATATCTACTAGTTTCTATCTAAAGATATATTGTCATTAATGTTTGTTCGACTACTGCATCTCCCTGATAGGTGTGTGTTCAAGGATCATCCTGTGCATCATTTCGTACATTGATTCACTGATAGAGACTTTGTAAGGTGTTGGGTTAAGAAGTCTCACGTGATCAGGCCTCATCATTTTTATTTCGTCTCCACAAAACTTCTTTATATCATGGATTGAGGGAAGAGGCTCCAATACTTTGCCATTCTTGACCCAAGTTTTCTGCAGACACTTGTAAGATGATGGGTTGATGTACACACGTTTCAGCTCAAGATTAGGATGTCTACAGAGGACACGTCCTTTTGGTTCTGGTTCTCCATCTTCTTGAATAATGTCAGCAAGGGGATGTCCCTCTTTCCCATAGAGTCGGTAAAGTACCTGGAAAAATGGGATTCTCGTCATCAATTACATACATCAGCCAAAGTTTAAATAAGCTTACAAAAATATGTAGTACAAACATTTTAATTCAGAAATATGAATGTGTTAATATTAATAAACTTGTGTTAATTTTGTCCATTGGCAAGGTAATTACAGCAATGTAATAAAATAAGGAAGAAATGAAAAATACTCACTTTTTTGCCAGGCATGGTAGTCTTTATTGGATCTTCACTAAGCTTGATTCTGTTGAGCCCATTAACTCTCACTAGCTTATAAACACACCCCAGAGCAGGCTGACTTTTGCAGGTTACAAGATGAGTCCCCACGCCAAAAGCATTAAGGGAGTGGCCCTGTTGGTTTAGTGATGCAATGGTTTCTTCACAAATGTCATTGCTCCCAGTGATGGTCAAATCGGCGAGGTAATCTATGCCAAAATGCTCAGCTGCCAGTTTGAAAGCCTTCCTTATTTCAATAGACTGATAAGCAAGATCTCCACTGTCAATACGTACACCAATTGCTTTAAAGTTCAGTTTATGAAGTGCTAATGCTATGATGATAAAGTTTGGGACTCCTGAATTGAAGACATCGTATGAATCAACAAGAACTAGAAAAGACTTTGGAAATGTGAAAGCATATGAAATGAACGAAGTCAGTTCCCCTTCGATAGTTTCATCCGCGTTAACTTTCAGCAAATTGCAAACTGCATCTTTGAAACTCAGACATATTTCAATAAAGTCCACCATTTTACACTGGCAGCCATTTATGGTTTTGTCAATGTTGTCTAAATCTGTGAGCTTGTTGAATGATGTTATAAAGGAGTGTGCATTTGTTCCTTTACATGGTATGTCATACATTTTTCCAGCTAGAATGTTGCTTGTTGCATCAAAACCACCAATGTAACAGTAGCGTGATGCTGAAACTCCTCCATCAGGACCCTGAGCTCTACGCAGTCCAAATTCTAGAAGACGCACATCCTCACCAGCTACCAATCTAAATCTGGCTGCATTTGTGGCAACCAGGCTAGCAAAATTAACAAGATTTAGCAGAGTTGTCTCAATGATTTGTAGTTTAGCCAAAGGACCTTCTACAGTGATTAAAGGCTCTCTGGGAAAGACAATTGAACCTTCAGGGATAGCATGTAAAGTGATATCACTTCCATCAAGATCTAAAAGATATTCAATAAACCCCTCATGAACATCTGATGGCAGTACAGTCTTGAGATAATCAATATCAGATTGAGAGAAGCCCACATTGAGAATATGACGGATACACTCTTCAAGCCCACAAAAGATTGTAAATTCACCACGAAATGGGTTCTTTCTAAAGAACAAGTCAAAGCAAGCAACATCATTGTGTTTGTTGCATTTCCAATAAGCATAGGCCATTGTGATTTGATAAAAATCAGTCAAAATAGCCTGTACCAGAGGATTGCTAGGTTCCATGACTTGTTGCTGAAATGTATCATAATTATCATTGTTATAAATATTAAAAAGGCTATAAAATAAGCATTTAATTGTTTCTAAGCCATTCTAAGGGTGTCGAAAGGATCAAAATTACAGGGGCACAAACACCCTTCCAGCCACTTCTGAGAGGCAGTGGCGTAACGAAGGGCCCCGCTGACCCCGCTGTGCAGGGGGGCGCCGTCTTAGGGGGGCGCCAAATCATCGTTTGAATGTGGGACAATTTTGAAAACTTAACTAAAGTACTAGCAAAACCGTGCGTTTTGCTCTAGATATACACTTTTTTAGAGATTTTACCGGCGTATCCTCTAACATCACCTAATTTGTTCAATTTTAGGGAGGGGCACTAAAAGGGGAGGGGCGCCAACAGGGGGGCGCCTTTTCGGCAAGTGGGGGGGGGGGGGGGGGGGGGGGGGGCGCCAACAGGCAACGTTACGCCACTGCTGAGAGGTAGCTTTCAAGTTAAGAAATAAGAGATTTCCAAAAAAATATAGTATGATCAATAGCACTAAATTGTAAACCTTCATAATGTAATAACAATGAAGCAAGGCAGCAGATAGACCGACAACCATCTGAATGCTGATAACGAGTGTAACGAAACCCTAAGCTCTATTATACTGTTTTAGGGTTTATCAGGACACACCTACCGGCACAAAGAAATACCTTGCTGTCATGACTTGAAGTGTAACAGCCTTCAAATTGAATTGGTACTTTTGAGCAGTTCAGCTTGTCAATTTACAAGGGGTCGTTCACATGTTACGTAGTCAATTTTTGGCCAATTTTCAACAACTTTAGAAAGCAACAGTAATTGACCGTTTATATAAAAAGTATTCAAACAATATACACATAATATCACAATGACCCTATATAAAATAATATAAAAGAAAAGAAAATCAATATAAAATGAAAATCACCCTTGGCCTTGTGGCTCCAAGTTTAGATCTAGACTATCTATATTGACAAAGCTCTTTCTCGCACCTCTGTCTCCCAGAAGAGAAATCACTGTTGTTCTTAAGATTTCAAAACGAAGGCAATTCCTTCTGTATCCCACAGCAACAGTAATTACGTTATATTATATGTAAACGACCCCTTATGAATTGACATTTGAGATATCTGGTTTGTACCGTGTACGACACCCCCGTTTTTCTTTACATGGCGAGATATGGTGCAACCTGGAACCTTCAGTGTACTGTATAAATGAAAATAAAAATGTATTATTGAAAGAATGGATAATTCATTCTATTCATAACAATCGACAATATTGAATTGTGGTAAATATATAAAACATAACAATTAACACAAAGGCGCAGTTTATATCTCCGCCAAAAGTTGACGGATGTTACTCGTCTAAATTTCTTCGAAGTAGCGCGCGCCACTTTCTTCTCGAAATGTTATGGCGCCGGGCCAGATCATTAACAAAAGTCATCGCCAAAAGCACACTCCCCAAATTGCGCGCATTGCTGTAACTTCTTTCAAACTTCATGAACTGAGGAAAATTATTTTGCAATGTATTCAGAGTCAATATATAAAACACTTATACAAATTATTTGGAATACTTTTGAAAGAGAATAACAAGCACAAAAACGCTACTGACGTATTTCTCCATAAAAAGCACAATAGCATGAGCAGCTTTTATTTTGTATCACATCGTGACCCCCATCGTCGTTTCACTGTAGAGTTTCTACGATACAGGGGAGCCGCGCACTCGTGCGCGGCGGGTCATACAACGTATGACAACTTTTATCGAGGTGTCTCGAACGTGATTTGCTCTATCCAGAGCCCTTGCGCTTGTAGTAGTGCGCGCCCACCTCTTGTGAAACAAGCGCGTCCGAAGTGGCGCGAAAGCATATGGTTAGGTAAAAACGTGATCACTGATCTTAAACGATTCCCCGTTCAATTTTGGACGAAGAACGTCAACTTAGTGCACAACCAAGGAAGTTATAAACACATTTCATACGCATCAAATTGGTTGTGCTTTTGGCGGAGATATAACTTGGAGGACTTCGCCGCTTCGACGCGCCGCGCAAACTAGTATTCTTCGTCGTCGATCGTTGATTCACGATGTCAATCCTTCGCAGCTCGGTGAGGCACAGTGGTGCATTTCGCCGATCTACCGTGGGGGTCACGACCGTGGGGTCACAACGTGATACAAATGGGAAACTATTACATATTACAAATTATCCGATTAAAAAGCTCTCTTATTATTTAATTTTACTTGAATCATAATTATAGTTTATGATTATCATATGTTTATTTTTATATCCTGTCATCACTCCTGGAGTTATGGATATTATATGTTTATTTCAATAAATACGATAATCAATAAATTAGAATAGAATCGAAATCTAGTCTTCTTTTCAGCTCACTCCTCTTATCATATGTTTATTGCTCAACCAGTTTATTACTACAAGCGCTCTTTTGTAAGTTTATAACCTAACATGATGCGCGCCGAATTGGACTCGTCGACGCGGAACAAATGCAAAATATTTTACAAGCATCACCCTTTAAGTAAAATTGTGCGCGCATGAGTTGTATGTTGTATAATCAGTACTATTGAAATATTTGTAATTGTATCAATCAATAAGTTTTTAATTTCGTTGCACTTAGCAACAAGTATAAATATTTGATTTATGTTTGGCGCGGGTTATATCTCCGCCAAAAGCACATCCAATTTGATACGTATGGAATATGTTCATAATTTTGTTGATTGAGCACTTAGTTGGAGTTCCACGACCAAAATTGGACGGGGAATCGTATTATATCATTTTTGAGGCACTTCGACAGAAACTTTTTAAAAGCTTGTTATTCTCTTTCAAAAGTATACCAAGTGGTCTGTATAAATTGATATATCCAGTTTGCAATGTATTCAGAGTTAATATATATATTAACTCTGAATACATTGCAAACTAATTTATCTCGATTCATGAAGTTTGAAAGAAAATAAAAAATAAAAATTATGATCAATTATTTTTCACTTTGAAGGACGTTGCCGCTTCGACGTGCCGCGTGCATCGTCATTTCAATGTGATTTAGCACGCACGCACTCTCACATCATGTTTTTATGTAATGAACTTTGAACAGCTCTTTTATGGACCGAAAACTTTTTGATGATACTAAGGATCAATAAATGAAGTAAATAATTGTTTACAGAACCCTATATAATGCCTGAAAATTACGCAGAATCAGAAGAAATTTTCACTTCGAGTAGTTTGTCTACTTGTGGCTTCCAGAGACCTTCAACATTCAATCGTTGTCAAATTTATATGTGGTTTGTTGCAATGTTCAATTCAAATTTTCTAAATCATAACTGAAGACTTTTTCACGGGACAAATATAATGATTGATTGCCCTTAACTAAAGATTGAGGTGCACTATAGACTTAAGCAGTTAATTATAGTACAATACATGTCGATATTTGTGTGACAAAGTTAAAGGAAAAAAGGTAAACAAAGTTAAACTTTTAAAAATGTGTTTTATGTCAAGTTGCTGAAGATTTATTTGTTTCAAGTTGGTTACTGTCATAGCACTAAGAGATGTATCAATCAGAAAGTTTGTTAAAAGATCGTCTACCAAAGAATTGCTACAACCCATTGATTTGATTTCACTGTACTTAATAATGAAAGGCTGAATCTGTTCTTCATCTGCTTGTGCCACTTAAACTTAATTTGTTATCGCCTGTTTCGCTATGATAAACTTCAGTCGAGTTGTATGGAAGCTAAAAATACCCTTAAGTCATAGACGAACTAACTAATTTATTGTATATATGGGCAAATCCACGGTGAGTTA
Organism: Bolinopsis microptera; assembly: GCF_026151205.1. Taxonomy (NCBI): domain Eukaryota; kingdom Metazoa; phylum Ctenophora; class Tentaculata; order Lobata; family Bolinopsidae; genus Bolinopsis; species Bolinopsis microptera. Next base: position 11,132,689 of record NC_087076.1, on the reverse strand, counting down.
ACCCGCTGACCAAAATAAAAATTTTAGACGAACTAACGAATCCAGTGTTGCATTAATAATTATTAAGTATGATTGTTGTTGGCTTCAGTTTTCTTTGTTCTTCGCTACAAGCTGAATGATGTATTGTTTAATCTGAAGCTTTACTATTCCATATTAAGCCAAAGAGATTTGTTTACATTATTAAACGATTTCGTTCTGATGGAGTCTGTTGTGGTCCATTGCACAGGCAATAGAATAGCCCTGGTGTTTAAACGGATCTGAGACCTAGGTCTCACTCTCCTTCTTCAAAAACTTCTACAAGTTAATTTCATTTACAACCATATGCATAGGACCCACGTCCCACAACCCCTTAACTTAAATTTCTATCTAAATACAGAAAGTCTAAATAAGAAAACTTATCAAAAAGAGATGAAATAATGGCTTCTTGCCAAGAAGATAAGATTCCTACAATTCTAGAGGTCGATGCTACTCCTGTGAGCGAGGCACCCAAGGCCGAAGAGGTAGATGTTTAATTTATAATTTGTTTCTAATCAGATTTAATTTAATTGAAAAGTTAATACAGTTGATTAAATTAAAGATGCTCTATTAATTTGATTCGAATTTTGACTATATCAGCATTAGTTTATCTAAATTCTCTTCTAATCTGCAGGTTACACCAGTAGTAGCTGGCGAGGCAGCCCCTGTGAATAGTGCTGGATCACCACCATTGGTAAGTACAGCTACACTAAGTGTTTAAATTTAATCTGTAACCCTTTTCACAATTTGTTTTTTCATGATGAAACAAATTCAAATGTCCGATGGTATCAAGTGTAGTATCAATTCAAAACAATTTCAAAGTATTAATGAGATTACAATCTGTTGATAAGCTCTTAAAAGAACTATGATAAACTTAGAGAAAACTAATATTCTAGGCTCAAGCAATTCAAGATGAGGAGAAAAAGGCTGCTGCAAAGTATGGAAACATGCGAAAAAAGCAGAGTGATGTTATGAGGAAAAGAATGATGGGCGTATGTTGTTTTTATGATTTCCAATAATATGCCATCCATAACAATATACATTATTTAGTTGATGACAATACAAACTGCCGTTTTCTCTGTTGCTCAATTTAAAAAAATCATATCCAGGAGTCTGGTCAGTGTGTTTACCCATGATGCAATACAGCGTTTGAGCAATTCCAATTTAAGTTGAGCGTATTATTTTGCGTATTTTTAATGCTTATTTTCCTTTCATTATTACCCTCTTTTGTTTCAGGGAGGTAAACAATACTTTGATTCTGGTGACTACAACCTTGGCAAAAGCCGTCCAAATGCTCAACAGATGCCCCAAACCATACCTCCTGAACAACCAGCACCCGAGAAACTACGCAACAGAAAGGCTTCCATCTCTAATAAAACCTTCTCCAGGCTTCAGTCATAGAAGAAGCTACGTTCACTTTTTAAGAGGGACTTGAAATGCACTTTCAGATCAAATGAAATACTTCAATCAATTATTTGATAACGTTTTGTGTGATGACACAGTAGCCAATTAGGGGAGTTGAATCATGTGAGGTGCGTGCAAAGATTGTCTTTCGACGCGATGCTTTGTTTATTTTTCAAATACATTGTCGGAAAATGGTGTATCTTACGTGTGCAAGTTATGAAGCTTATAGAATTAAGGAATTAAGTACGAGAGCTTCTCAGATTTTGACCAAATAATTAATAATAATTTGCTTTTAAGCATTGAAATATCGTATGTTGTGAGATATCGTAGATGCCCAAATAGCATATAATGGCGACTATGCTAAATTAGATACAAGAAATTCCTAAGACAATTCGATTGATAAGAAACGAAAGGCAAATATTTTGGTTACGTCATCTTAGACGATTTTAAAATTTGAAGCATTTTATGACCGATTGTCTCATCAAAATGTTGTGTTTAAGTTGAATTGAATGATGCAATCAACTTAAACATTACCACTTGTAAACTTGCAATATTTAGCTTTTGATATTCGTTGATCCTTGCAGAATTGCTGAAATGCTGTGAGTGTTTGATAAGGAATAAATTGGGAAGCTAGAGGTCTTTACAGATATGCTACTGGTCCCGTGGAAATGGATTCTGTCGAAATACCGTCAAAACAAATAGTTCTAATCTTTCGGATGCCCTTTAAGCAGGTGAAAAATGCCTAGAAGCCAGATTATGTAACACCAAAAAAAGAAGTCTACATATTAATCAGTAGATAATGTGGTAGATAGATAAGGACTAAACACTGGTTTCAACTTCATTTTGACGGTATTCTGACGACTCCATTTAAACGGAACTGGTAGCATCCCTGATATCAGGGCGGACCTTCGATAACCGAATTCATTCATTTGTGCAACTTGCTGCATATTGGAAATGGGTATTAACTTATGTTCTTAAAATTTACACTTGGCAAGTATAAGATCTTAACGGGTTAAATGACATATGTAACAAATGATCATGATCTCTTGAAATTTGATGAATCTGCCAGCTTTTTAGACTTTTATTCGTGAAAATTGTTTAGTAACGTCCAATGAACTTGTTTTTTAGTTGTAATTAATCTTTTTGTTAAAAAAAATTCCAATCTACATTCAATCGTTCATGCGCTAGTGCTGATAATCGTATGGTACTAATTCCAAGTTCTTATTTTTAGAGTAAGAAAGATTTTACGATTTTTACTAACTTGAAATTTAAGTCCCATAAATTTAGAACATCTACAAAGTTTCTACAATTCTCGACAATTTCATCTGCTAAAGCGAGTAGAAGAAAAGTTTTAATGGCGGGGATATTTGTATTGTAGTGCTACAAACATGTATATTGAAATTTCTCAATTGTCAACAACTTTCAAATTTATTGGACGTAGGGTTAAATAATATTCAAAACTACGCTCTATGCATCGTAATATTCTAGTATACAACATATTTCTCAGCGAAAAATAACCCATTGGATTCTTCGAGGTGTTTTAGATTGAGTTTGCAATATAACACAATTAATTATGTGTGTTTTGTTAAAATGTGTAATTAATGTGTTTCAATACGAACCAGCTCAAACTGTAACTAACAAGGATGGATTGTGCATCAAATTATCGACATCTTCCATAATTTGTGTATATTGAAGCTATAGTAGGTTCGATTATTGTGTGTTTAGTCGCTCTGTTTTAGAAAATCTCGATCTTGACAGAAAAGATTCAACTTTTTTAGATAACCCTTGTTCTCCCAGGAATTATGTCAAACAGCTGAGGAAAGGAGTGCTACTGCTATCCTATAAATTAGCCGGTGCTGAATAAGTTGTACGCTTTCAGATAAAAGAAGTTTTTCTAATAACAAACTATGCCACTACGTCTCTCCTCTGCTGGGCGTACCAGAGTCATGGGGGGTGCTTCTAACTCCCTCCGACCACCTATGATAGTATTCGGGTGTTCCTCATTCCCACAAATGAGTAAAGGAGTTTGTGATATACTGGGCATAACAGAAGGGAATCTGGCAATAAATCATCCAACTAACAAAGAAACTGACGTCGAGGTAAGTTATTGTGGGGAAACCTTTTAATGGTCTTTTGTAATTGGAAGTTATTAAGATTCTTGGTACACAACATGATGTAACTAAGGTAGACTAACAAGATATTTTGCAGATAAACGAGTTTGTAAGGAGTAAGGAGGTGTTTATAATAAGCTCGGGTAGCTGTGAAGATATTAACAACACTATAATGGAGCTGCTGATCGTGATATACGCTTGTAAAACCAACTCTGCTCGCAAGATAATCGCTGTTATTCCGTATCTGCCTTATAGTAGACAATGTAAGATGAGGAAGAGAGGATGTATTACTGCCAAACTAGTAGCTAAACTCCTTTGCAACGCAGGTTATTATTAAATGTTAAATATTTCCTATTTTGGCTCCGATCGCGTCGTACAGTCATGTTTGAACTCATATAAAACTACAAATTTCTGCAAACTGTCCTTGCGGCTTCTTTGTTCCCAATAATGTCATGTTATCTTAAACATATTTCCACAAATTCCAAAGTTAAGAAAATGTATCGAATTTTCAATAATTCTGCAATATTGTGATACTGTGATTGATGTCATAAATTGTATAATTTTCAGGAGTGAATCACCTGATAACCATGGATCTGCACCACAAGGAGATTCAGGCGTTCTTCGACTGTTCAGTAGATAACCTCAGAGCATCCCCTTTTATCATCCAGTATATTCTGGATAGTATCCCCAGCTACCAGAACGCTGTCATCATAGCCAAGTCTCCTGACGCCACCAGACGTGCCAGCAGCTACGCTGAGCGACTCCAGCTAGACATTGCTGTTATTCATGGCGAGGTAAGATTCTGTTTATTTGGGCTACAAAAGAGCCGAACTGGCTCACTATCCTTGAGCTTTATGAGTGTAAAATATGATGTTTGGAATTTTGGTAATACATCTCAAAACATATTTTGCTCATTGATAATAATTTGCATCTGTAATTCTCCTCACAGTTTGATTTAAACCAGGAGAAGAACGAAGGAGAGGAGTACAGTGACGATGGCAGGAGCTCTCCCCCTCCTTCTTGCTCCTTCTCTCAGCAGATCTTCTGTTTTGACTATCCAGGTACCGTTCCTCAAACAGTCCCCAAAGTAAAACCTCCCATAAAAGTGGTTGGTGACGTCTCGGGTAAAACTGCCATCTTTGTGGACGACATGATTGACGAAGCCAGGACATTTATTGATGCAGCACGGTTGTTGAAGTTGCACGGAGCAACAAATTGCTACGTGATGGTTACTCACGGAATACTGTCAGGCCAGGCCCCAGAAGAACTTGCAGAGTGTGAAGCAATAGATGAGGTTGTGGTCTGTAACACCACACCCATCGGGGATAAAACTGTGAGGTGCCCTAAACTGAAGGTTATTGATGTCAGCATCATGATCGCTGAGGCCATCAGGAGGATTCACAACGGCGAGTCCATGGCTCATCTTTACCAAAACATTCGTGGGGACGACTAATGTGCGGAGATAAACTGATATCATGATTTGCTCCGATTTACTGCTGTTTGATCCAGGGTTTAAGGACTGTGTTCTTGATCATTTTAAGGTTATTTTAACCGGGATGCAGGCTTGTTTTATCTTATATTACGAATATTTTGTACACAGATCTAATGATTCCCTAGATTAACGCCGTCTCAATCATTTTTAAATTATTAACCTTGATGATACCTACCAGACCCGAATCGTTGTTAATAATTTCCTCGTTTTAATTTATATATGGATTGTGGTTGAATCCTATTATATAAGCTAGTAATTTATTTAGATTTTATGTGTTGTTCATTGGTGGTTTTATGGTGTGGGTTGTTATACTTTCATAAAAATCATTTTTCAGAAGTAGCATCTAAATTAGTTAGTCAAGTTTGTTGCAAGTAAAATAGGAGTTTTAGTAGTGTGTACTTTGTAGTAGTGTTTTAGTAGTGAGTGTACTTTGTAGTAGAATGTAGAAAAGTTGTAGACCGACACTGTGTTGCAGCTGTTGAGTGTTGCTATACTGTACACGGCCACGGGTGTTTGTGCCTCGAACTTGGAACGAAGTTTTTATCATAATTTATAATACTTTTAACATGTAAATACCTTAAAATGTTGTCACGTGATATTGTTGATAGTTTGAAAATGTTGTTGCCATATTATATGAAGTCACGAGTTTATATTTAACTCCTGGTTTTATTTGTTGAAATCTGTCATTTCCATATACAAATCACAGGATTTGCCTAATTTAATCAACTATACCATATTTTAAAATTATCTGTTGACTCGAAATATGAACCCGTAAAATGTGACAAAAGTAAACCTAACCAACCTCAGAAGTTGGGAAGTAAGATGGATGAGGAAGCAGCAGGAGGAAGTAACGAGGAAGTAGCAGCTGGAGCAGGTAGCGAGGAGCCTGTCCAATATGCTGAAGTCTACTTTGAGTATCACGGACCTTCCGAGGGAGGGGTGGAAGTGAAAACAGAACAATCAGAGACCAAACCAGCGGAGCAGGAAGTGATGGAAGTTGAGGAGATAGAACAACAGACGATAACAGACTGTGTCCCCCAGGCCCACGTCATCGAGCAAATAGTCTCCACAACCAGCACTCCAGAACCCATGTCAGATGCCACTCCGCCTTCCACTGACACTGACATTGTCACTGAACCTCCTGATCCTGATTCGGAGCCTAGTAATGGTGATAAGTTCCAATCAGCTGCTCCTACTTCATACAACACTGCTCCCACAGAGTACACGTCCCCTCACGCCGGCCTGTTTGAAGGAGATAACACTCCTCTCAATGCTCCTGTTAAGGAGTTGAAGGAGAAGTGGAAACTTCTCCCTGCTTTCCTTCAGGTTAATATTTTAAAAGTTGTTATACTACTCGTTACTGACTGAACCTTCGTTCTTCTGAGCACTTCAACAGCTCTAGATTGCTGAGCAGATTTAAAATGCAGATATATCTCTGCGATCATTCACAAAAGAAGATGGTTCATCACACAATATTTTAAAATGGGAATGATTTTGGAATTAGATAATAGTTTGGCATTTAACAGTTGTCGGCAACAGGCTATACAAGACAATATTTCAGCCTTTAAAATAATTATTAATTAAGCCTGTCTTGAACACTCACAATAACTTGAGTGTTTTCAAATGCGTCATGAAACTAATAATTGATTTTAATTTGATAGGTCACAAATTCGTGATCGATTGACAAGCAGGTTTTTAATAATAAATTGAGGACCAATCTGCGTCAGGTGAAAGGGATGGTCAAGCAGCACATTGATTCGTTCAATCATTTTATTAACCTGGATATAAAGAAGATAGTACAAGCCAACAGAAAGATAGTGTGTGAGGCAGATCCTAACTTTTATCTGCTGTATAAAGATATTTATATTGGTACGCCAGATGTAGAGGAGAGTTTTAATCTCACAAGGTAAGCTGGTCCTATCTTAGGTCATGCATTCTCAGATTGTCCTGGATAGACGCGAAATATTTTATTTGAGTCCCACTCGGTTTCATTGCTTCGTTGCTCAGATAAACTTGATACATGTGAAGAGCCGCCATATATTTTTGGCCGACAATATAATGATGAAATTATAACTTTATCTGAAAGTGAAGCCATGTTTTGCTGGGAACATTTCAGAATTAGAATCTTTAATTTCACATCTCACAGCGACCAAAGTGATTGCATTAATCGGAATAATATTAGATGATTCATAACGATTCATAAAATCTTCAGAAAGATCACACCTCACGAATGCCGACTCAGAGATCTGACTTATTCAGCCCCCATCACTGTAGACATTGAGTATACTAGGGGGACTCAGCGCGTTATAAAGCGCAATCTACCGATTGGCCGCATGCCAATCATGTTACGCAGTTCAAACTGTATCTTGACGGGGAAAAGTCACGCAGAACTCGCTAAGCTTAACGAGTGTCCTCTTGATCCTGGGGGCTATTTCATCGTCAACGGGACAGAGAAGGTACGTTATCGGAAGTGTCGGGGAATGCACATTCAAAGAGGGTATTCCAAGAATGTGATCAGGAATATTTAAAGTGTGGTTTCTCAAATAGTTTGTCTGCTAGTTCACTCATTTAACACATGTTAAACGTGTAATACAAGATGCTCTGGATTATCCCTCGCCAGGTGCCCAGCTTTAGATTAAGAGTGTAGATAAACATTATTGGTGGGCTATCGTTTACTATCGGCCAATGTAATGACCATATAAATATATATATATAATATATATATTTGAAATTAAACTGTTCATGCTATAGCCCAGCAAATATACAGGGTTGTATTTGGCTTATGTAAAGTTGTAACCTATGGTACGTGATAATTCCAATCTGTTTTGATAGATCTATAGACTGCTATTACAGTGGCTGTCAGAAATGTCATGTTTCATGAGTGGACAACTTCTCTACTCTTATCACTGACTTTATCATAAACCTCTTCAATCCCGTACAGGTGTTACTGATCCAAGAGCAGTTGAGTAAAAACAGAGTGTTCGTTGAGAAAGACAAGAAGGGAGAAGTTAGCTGCAATGTACAGAGCAGTACCCACGAACGTAAAACTAAAACTAATCTACTCTTCAACAAAGGCAAAATATATCTTAAATTCAGCAGGTTAGTTCTAGTAAATTTAAAATAGAATGGTATCTTGGCATTTCTAATTTCAAGGCGAAATGTTTTACTGAAACGTTTGTACGACATTTAGAGATTTAGGGCGGGTTTAGGGCTTCAATTGTGTGTAGTAAAAATGTGCCAATAATTATATTTTGTTACATCAACATCTAAATTCTAAAAAGTCTTCAGTCATAATATCCAGTATTAAAAACTTTTTTTTTTCAGTTTAACTGACAATGTTCCTGTGGTGATTATCTTTAAAGCTATGGGACTGGAATCGGATCAAGCAGTAGTACAACTTATCGGAGTAGAGGACAACATCATCACACAGTTTACAGCAAGTCTGGCAGAACCAAAACAACTGGGAGTATACACACAGAAACAAGCGCTAGAGTACATCGGCAAGAAGTCTCGGACCCGCAAAATGGACTTAAAGCACAAACGGACTCCTATTGAAGAGGCTCGTGAGTTGCTGGCCCACGTTATCTTGAATCACGTGCCTGTGGAGAAGTATGACTTCCATCTGAAGTGTTGTTATCTAGCCCTCATGGTTAGAAGAATGATCCAGGCTGTTGACGATGACACATTCCTTGATAACAGGTACAAACTATACATTTAAACACTCTCTATGTGCCATGATAATTTATAAGAGGTATTATGCTGGTCTTTTTGAAAATAGGCAGATCAATATACAGATCTATGTATAATAAAGTGTTGAATCGATCTGGTAGAAAAATATCATACATTTTGTTGAGTACCCAATATGTTCAGAAGCCACTAATTCTCAGACAAAGTACGGTAAAATTTGCTGTCTGTTAGGAATTTCCCTCTTTTCATTTGGAACAGCCCAAAAAATGATAGGAGTGTAGTCGCTTGCCGTATCAAAACTAAAAACAGACGCAATGTTCCCACACCTGTAGTAATAATTAGGAGCCGACCAAACTGTAGCCAGCATTTTATCGAACATGAAATTATACCCCTCCATAACCAACTGGTGAGACCTACACATCAGGGACAAATTGTTTACATAGTTGAAGTGTTTAACAATAGATTCCCCAAATAACCAGCCCGCTCCTCAGGGACTTGGTGCCCAGGTTTGAACTGTATCTGTAGGGTCACTCCAAACCAGGTCACTTAGTGGACCCTCCTGAGGGATCTCCCTGTCTCTGACAATAACCCTCATGTCATCAATTGTAGCGACCAGTGGAGACAACCCCCCGTGAACACACAACACCTCGTCTATTAGCGCTGCTACTGGCAGCAGATCAAACAGATCACAACACATTCTCCACATGTGGGAGTTCCCGTACTTAACCTGACATTCGTCGTAAAACCCGTAGACTTGTGATATACTCCGTGATTCATGGTTACCTCTCAGTAATGTTATTCTGGTAGGATACAACACTTTCAGTACCAACAGTTTGGTTAAGGTCTCTATAGAATAGTACCCTCTGTCCACAAAATCCCCCATAAAGATGAACCCTGTGTCTGGGGGATCGTTAGACACTTTGAATAGTTCGATCAGATCATAGTATTGTCCGTGTATATCCCCACAGACTGTGACAGGAGTTGATACTGGCTGAACGTTTGATTCCTCCACTAGGATATCTGATACTTGACCGCATAGTTGTCTGAGACTTTTTTCTGGGAGGTATTTGCACTTGTTCGATAGTTCGACCCACTCTTCAACCTTCATTGTCTTTTACAATCAGTTCTTGTAGAAACAAGTTGTTAGAAACGAATATTCAAATCGGAATAATGAGGAATCTGTATAATATGATAAGATAAGGAAACAGTCACGGAACGACTAACAGACTACTTGGCCCTAAAGTAGAAAGTTTTTTGTTATTTGGTCAATAGTGTTATAATTATTAATTATTTCTTGATTTGATAATAAATTTGTCTAATGTCTATCCCACGGGTCAACTACTGTTTCATGTACAGTAATTATTGAAATTAACAAATGCATGATAATGCAACGTCCCTGCACAGTACCATATGAACACCGGCTACTAGCCGGCTACTAGCCGGCTAGTAGCCACTTTTGTAATAACAGCTCCTCAACTTCACATTACCAACCGGCTACTAACCGGCACTTGAAAAGTGGTCACTAGTCGGCTACTAACCGGCTACTAGCCGGCTAGTGACCACAAAGTGGCTACTAACCGGCTACTAAGCGGTCACTAGCCGGCTATTAGCCGAGCTCTAAAGCAGACCTATTAGTAGCCGGTTCTAAACCGGCTACTAGCCGGCACTTGAAAAGCGGTCACTAGCCGGCTACTAACCGGCTACTAACCGGCTAGTAACCACCAAGTGGCTACTAACCGGCTACTAACCGGTCACTAGCCGGCTCTAAAGCAGACCTATTAGTAGCCGGTTCTAAACCGGCTACTAGCCGGCACTTGAAAAGCGGTCACTCGACGGCTGTTACTGATCAACAACCTGCTCCCAATTCTCCTCAACCTCCTGCTCAGCAAGCTGCTCCTGGACACCAACCTGCTACTGATCAGCAACCTGCTCCCAATGCTGCTGCTCTGCCTACTGGTCGCAGAACGAGGCGGATATTTTCTTTAGACGGGGTTATAGCGGAATACGACGCCGTTGTGCAGCTAGTCAACTCTGGTCTCTCAAAGTCTAGTGACCGCTTTCTAAGTGCCGGCTAGTAGCCGGTTTGGAACCGGCTACTAGTAGGTCTGCTTTAGAGCTCGGCTAATAGCCGGCTAGTGACCGCTTAGTAGCCGGTTAGTAGCCACTTTGTGGTCACTAGCCGGCTAGTAGCCGGTTAGTAGCCGGCTAGTGACCACTTTTCAAGTGCCGGTTAGTAGCCGGTTGGTAATGTGAAGTTGAGGAGCTGTTATTACAAAAGTGGCTACTAGCCGGCTAGTAGCCGGCTAGTAGCCGGTGTTCATATGGTACTGTGCAGGGACGTTGCATAGACGTTGCATAGACTGACCGTGCAGGGAGTGTGCATAGAGTGTTCATTGTGCAGGGACGTTGCATAGACGTTGCATAGACGGTTCTTTTGTTGTTGCATGGACGTTGCATAGACGTTGCATAGACTGTCCGGAGCTAAACGACCAAGTTGCCCATGATAAATACTATGCATTAGCTAACACTTAAGTAAGTATAATGTGTGGGAAAGTTATAAAAATAACGAGATAATTCATCCTGGTGGCTGATCTCAACCATTTTCTGACTATGTACATGTGTACCCCGATTATAAGGTTTTCTGAAGTTCGTAAAATAGGTCAATAGTTCGAATAAACCAACCTTACATAAACTCAAAACAAACGTAATTGCTATTCGCTATCTATTTAGTTTTGATATATTTTCTAGTAGGTATGTTTTTTCAGGAGTGCCCACTGGGGTTTTATTTTAAACTGATTATGATGTAGTTAATAAATTAGTCCATTAGAGACAATCCCCTCACGAGGGGCTTTCAATCAGAAATGTTTCATCTTACAATTGCACAGTTCTCGAATGGGAAAAAGCGATAAGAATTGTATAAAAGCTTAATAACGGACCAAGATTCAAGAAATGATAATAATTCAATAATTGGTACAAATTATTCAATCTACTAGTCTAGGGAGTTAGCTAAGAATCCCGTTCGTCTAAATTGTAATGTACTGTAATCATAATGATGTTTGCTTGTAGAGTACTCTAGAAAAAGCATGCTATGCCTTGCCGCAGACGCAAGCAATTGACAAATTCCGACCACCAATTATAAAGGCAGCTGTGATACAATAAATTTGGCTGATTAGTGCAATGCTCAAAGTATCTGCAGCGATAATTGATAGGCAGTGCAACTATAGTACCAGCAGCAATTATTAGTATGCAATGCAACTATAGCTTAGTACCAAGGTGAACATACCGTACAAAAACAAACTTTGCTCAATGCCACAAGGAAACCAAGGTATAAGCCTTAAATGTATTAACTTCCTAGTACTTCTGACCACTCAACTAGGAGTTAGGACCAGGGTAGACTTAGATTTGATTTTAAACAACATTTGTCTGATGACTTATGAAATGGGCTGTAACTCCGTTTATAATATTTTTCGTTCCATTTTTTTCCTTTTGAATTGTAATTTGACTAAATCATTTGTCTGAATAGCAATAGCTTCCTAAATAATAAATATCTAGTTTGCACCTTTGATAATAAATGAAATGTTTGTAATACCGTAACCATGTGCCTTGTTCCAGGGATTATTGCGGTAACAAAAGGTTAGAGCTGGCAGGCGGACTTCTGTCCCTTCTTTTCGAGGATCTGTTTATCAGGTTCAACACTGAACTCCAACAAATGGCAAACAGGATCATCCCAAAACCTAGAACACAGCAATTCGATATTGTCAACCATGTCAGACAAGATCAGATTTCTATGGGTTTAGTTGCCTCAATTTCATCAGGTAATTTGAAAATCGATAAAACCATTATTTTAAAACATGAAGAGTTTAAATTCCCAAATAGTCAGACTGAGCAGGTTGAGCTGTAGTAAAACACAGTACTGAGGTGTTAAAACATTTTCATTACTATCTTCAGTAACATCCTGAATCAGAAACTCGGTTAATATAATATCAGTTCCTACAAAGTGTAACATTGGAAATGAAATGACACAACTAAAAACGATATGAATATTTTTAAAAACATAACTCTTGTGCCCCAATGCAATGGAAAACCTTTAAGATAAATCCAATAATGGAATCCCAAACGGGTCCATGGCATTGAGCCCCAATGGACGTATAGTCCTTAGTTTCTGAATATAACGGTGTTCATCCACTTCTAGAGTTCTTGGGCTACTATTACTGAGAATTGACACTTTATAAGCCTGGTTGAAATTGTCACGTTGTTTCATGTTATGAACTTCTACAAGGTGTTTACCCAAGCTGAATCCGTCGTCGTTTTCTTCAGGGACAAACGTATTGTCCGAAATGAGTTTGTAGTAATGGGCGCGATGTTCGTTTACTCGTGCCCTTAGGGGCTGCACCGTTCTTCCTACATAACACATATTACAAAGTTGGCAACTGAAGATGTATACAACATTGTAGCTGACACATGTACCAGACACTGCTTTGGCTCGCTGTCCATTGACTGTTATTGATGGATGTGGAGATATGATGTTACAGGTACTGCAGTGTCTGCCCCCACATGGTCTTGTGTGAGGTTGGGTTAAGTCATCCGCAAATTGTTTTGCTTTGACTAACTTCCTTCTAAATGATGTTCCAGTACGTCTGACGAATTTGAAGATAGGGCGTGATGTACCGGCTCTAGATGATATTGGGGAGCCTGGGGTGTTTCCACTTGTATGGGAACCAGATAATCCTGAGAAGCTCCTGGTTCTACTGAGTTCTGGTTCCAATCTTTTTACCGATTCTACTAACTCTTGATCGCTGCCAAATGTTGAAATAACGCGGACTGCTGGTTCTGGAGACTTTGGGACCAGGACATTGCTGTTTGAGTTGTCCAGTGGTTTGAGGCATCTTTCAAAGCCTTTGACTTTTTCACTGATGTTATCTACCATAGTTTTAGGGTAGTTGGATTGGAAGAAAAAGGTTTTTAATTCATCAATTTGTTTTCGGAGTCTGTCGTTATCATTGATGATTCGCCGGAGTCTCAGGCATGCACTATAGACTATGCTGCTGAATGTATGGTTCGGGTGGTGGGAACCGAAGTACAGGTAGGAGCGAGCATCAGTCTCTTTAACATGAAGGTCTGTCTGAAGATCACCTGCGGTGTCGAAACAAAATTTGATGTCTAAGAACGCCACATAAACATTGTTATCTTCTATGATGTTCTCATCAATGTGGAGGCCAAGTTCTGCTAGCCTTGAATTGACAGTCGCGATGAATTTTGAAAACTGTCTTTTCGTACCATGGAATACTCCACAGCCGTCGTCTATGTATCTCTTGACCGATTTTACAGGTTCCATTAGTTCCGTGTCTGAATAGACTTGCTCACGCATGACATGGTATACTGCTATGTTTGCAAGTTGTACACAGATACTGCCTCCTGTCGGTACTCCTCGTTTCTGTCTGTACCACTCTCCGTTAAATTTGCCTATAGACGACTCATAGCTGAGTTCAACACTTCTTATCAACCACTCCTTGAATTTGGCGGACCATTCTGGTCTCTTTTCTTCCATGGCCACCTTCAAAGCTTGGAGTGTAAGGTGGGGACTCAATGAATCATATAAAGCTTTGTAATCAAATGTGAATGCTTTAATGTTGCTTTTGAGTTCTGTGTCCAGGGTATTGTTGATGTTGTCGAGCCAGACTAAGGCGTCTCTATTATCAATAAGAAGGTCTTCGCAAAAATCCCTTTCTAGTTGACGTAGGTATTTATCAGCTAGGAAGATATCCGGTCGTCTGCTGGCTCCTTCGTGGAGGGCGGTGATGAGTCTTGCTGGTGGTTTGGCCCCTGGTATGAGTTCTTCCTTCTTCAGCTTATGAATTTTAAAAATATATATAGATTTAAGTATACACTATACATGTATACTTAAATCTATATATATGGATTCCCATAGATTTTAAATTCAAGATGTCAAAAGATAACGTACAATTTATTCTATTATACTCAAAATTAAAGATTCAAGATAGTCGAATAGTAGCCTCCTTTTGTGGCCTTCTTTTTGACTGTAACAGGGCTGTGAGCCGTCGTCTATGTATCTCTTGACCGATTTTACAGGTTCCATTAGTTCCGTGTCTGAATAGACTTGCTCACGCATGACATGGTATACTGCTATGTTTGCAAGTTGTACACAGATACTGCCTCCTGTCGGTACTCCTCGTTTCTGTGGATCATCATTTTAAAATCATTTTAAAACATGATAACCTCATAGTCTAGTCTAATCGTCTTCATTCATTAATTATCCGAAAGTTGGTATTCTTTACTAAATGTATTGTATAATTAGTTAATTCTTATTCTGCTTACAGGTAATTGGACTATAAAGAGATTTAAAATGGACAGATCTGGAATATCTGCAGTGTTAACCAGATTATCCTACATATCAGCTCTAGGATCCTTAACTAAAATACAATCCCAGTTTGAAAAAACTAGGAAGGTACGTAATTTACCAGATTAAACCTAATTTTTTTCTTCATTTTGTGTAACAATTGAGTAAACTTATTGCATCAAATCCATGTCCAATTATGGAAAATAAGATACATGAATCACTACTTATGTGCTTGGTATTTTTACTAACAACTGTAGAGTAGCCCAAATATGTTAAGTGTTAACCTCTCTCGTTGTTGCCGCTATATCTACATTCTACCAGGTCAGTGGACCAAGATCTCTCCAGCCCTCACAGTGGGGAATGTTGTGTCCCAGTGATACACCCGAAGGAGAAGTTTGTGGATTGGTAAAAAACTTGGCTCTAATGACTCACATTACGACTGATCAGGTGATAGATTTCACCTCAAACTATTGGGCTGCACGTGCACTGATTTTCATTGTCCTGACCCGTCAGTTGATATGGGTTGATTGAAATGTGCAAGCTGTATTGTGTAAGTAAAATGTATTCAATCGG
Source organism: Bolinopsis microptera (assembly GCF_026151205.1). Classification (NCBI taxonomy): domain Eukaryota; kingdom Metazoa; phylum Ctenophora; class Tentaculata; order Lobata; family Bolinopsidae; genus Bolinopsis; species Bolinopsis microptera. Next base: position 11,117,049 of record NC_087076.1, on the reverse strand, counting down.
CATACATTTTTATAACGTTTTTTCTTCTACAGGATGAAGAGTCGCTCAATAGGCTGTGCTATAATCTCGGATGTATAAAAGTTAAAATGTTGAACGGAGAGGAATTTAGTGACCCGCTTTACTATACTGTTTTCTTAAATGGAAACCTATTGGGCGTCACCCGCCACTACACAAGGATGGTCAATTTATTTAGGTAACAATTCCTGTTTCCTAAAATAGATTTACCGGTATTATTTCATTCGGTACTTGCATTCTTTGAGCGTGAACGCATGCATCTCTATGTATGTTTTAAACTGCATATAGTGTGGCCGTGACTTTTTGATTGAGGGGAGTTTTAAATCGACTCACGTCTCACTTAGTGTTTGGACTCTCGCCATTGCTGATGCAACAGTGCATCACCGAAAATGCTGGCCGCAGCGAAAATACACGCCGCAAATATCTTGATGCGCGTCTTCTTCAGTGCTAACAACCGCGTTTTTAGTTTTGTTTTGCCCCTATCTGTAATAAAAACAATAAAGCAACAGCATTTGTCACACCGGCGCGCGCGCGCGGAGATACGCGCATTATTCTCAGATGATAACGTGATGTGAGGTTATGTTATGTGAGGTTATGTTATTAATTACTGTGAGGTTATGTGGGTGAATGGTAGTTCTAACTCTTCTAGATCAAGAGTGAGCTATTATGTCTTAACCTCATTTCGTCACCCTAGATACTTGATACACACACCAAATGACTGAGACATCGATGACCAACTTCATCACGCTGCCTGTTTAATTGACAAATTAGTTCTCTTCACTCCCAATTTCAGGTGCCTGAGAAGAAACGGTCGAATCAGCGAGTTTGTGTCAGTTTCAACAAGCGAGAAGAGGAGGACAATAAACATTAGCAGCGACGGTGGACGGGTCTGCAGACCTTACATCATTGTGGACGGTGGCTCACCTCGCGTGAAACAACATCACATTCAACAGTTGCTCGACGGTCTCAGAAACTTCGAGGTTAATAAATAAGGAGTATTTAAAGAGCATTTTCACCTTGTCTTACACCAGTTGTTTGACTCATATTCTTTAAATTCGTAGAATGACCCCGTTTTGCGACCGAATTGTGAAACTTAATTATTTGAGTTCTGTATACTTTAATATTAGAATATTCTTCGGCAATTTTTATTTGACGTTACGATCAATCACAGGATTTCTTGAAAGATGGACTTGTTGAGTATCTGGATGTAAACGAGGAGAATGACTCCAACATAGCACTCAATGAATCACACATAGACATTTATTCCACGCATCTGGAAATAGAACCGTTCACTTTACTCAGTAAGTATTAGTTTGAAAATTGCAGCAATATTTGGCCGGTATTTTATGGGGGGGGGGGGGGGGGGGGGGGGGGTGTCACGTCCGTCTATGTCCGCTTGTCTCATAGAATCCAAAAAGGACAGGACATAGGCGGACATAGGCGGACATAGACGGACATAGGCGGACATAGACGGACATAGGCGGACATAGGCGGACATTAATGGACACCTAAATTGCTAAATATAATGTTCAATTTTTGCTGTCTAAGGGAGATCATGTTTTTTGTCCGTTCGGTACCCTATATTTTCAAAACGGACAAAAAATAGAGCGGACAAAAACGGACAAAAATGGACAAAAACGGACAAAAATGGAAATAACATTCAGATGCTTCCTCCTCCTACTCTTCCTCCTCCTCCCCCGAAGTCTTCCTGATCTTCCTCAGTCCTCTTCCTCCTCCCCTCCTCAGTCCTCCTCCTACTCCTCCTCCTCCTCCTCAGTCCTCCTCATCAGTCCTCAACAGTCCTCCTCCCCAGTCCTCCTCCTCCTGAGTCCTCCTCCTGGGTCCTCCTCCTGGGTCCTCCTCCTCCTCTTCATCCTCCTCCTCTTCCTCCTCAGTCCTCCTCCTCATCCTTCTCCTCAGTCCTCCATCCTCCCCCAGTCCCCCTCCTCCTCCTCCTATTCAGTCCTCCTCCTCCTCCTCCTCCTTCTTCTCAGTCCTCCTCAGTCCTCCTCCTCCTCCTCTTCCCTCTCAGTCATCCTCCTCAGTCCTCCTCAGTCCTCCTCCTCAGTCCTCCTCCTCCTGGGTCCTCCTCCTCCTCTTCATCCTCCTCCTCTTCCTCCTCGGTCCTCAGTCCTCCTCCTCCTGGGTCCTCCTCCTCCCCAGTCCTCTCCCAGTCCCCCTCCTTCTCCTCCTCCTATTCAGTCCTCCTCCTCCTCCTCCTCAGTTCTCCTCAGTCCTCCTTCTCATTTCTCCTAAGTCCTCCTGAGTCCTCCTCCTCTTCCTTCTGAGTCCTCCTCCTGAGTCCTCCTCCTCCCTCTCAGTCATCCTCCTCAGTCATCCTCCTCAGCCATCCTCCCCAGCCATCCTCCTCAGCCATCCTCCTCAGTGCTCCTCAGTCCTCCTCCTTCTCAGTCATCGTCAGTCCTCCTCCTCAGTCCTCCTCAGTCCTCCTACTCCTGGGTCCTTCTCCTCCTCCTCCTCCTGGGTCCTCCTAGGTCTTCCTGATCCTCCCCAGTCCTCTTCCTCCTCCCCTCCTCAGTCCTCCTCCTACTCTTTCTCCTCGTCCTCAGTCCTCCTCATCAGTCCTCAACAGTTCTCCTCCTCCCCAGTCCTCCTCCTCCTCCTGGGGCCTTTTCCTGGGTCCTCCTCCTGGGTCCTCCTCCTCCTGGGTCCTCCTCCTCCTGGGTCCTCCTTCTCCTCCTCAGTCCTTCTCCTCCTCCTCCTCCTCCTCCTCCTCCCTCTCAGTCATCCTCCTCAGCCATCCTCCTCAGTCCTCCTCCTTCTCAGTCCTCCTCCTGAGTCCTCCTCCTCCTCAGTCATCCTCCTCAGTTCTCCTCCTCCTCCTCCTAGGTCCTCCTTCTGGGTCCTCCTCCTCCTCCTCCTGGGTCTTCCTGATCCTTCTCCTCCCTCTCAGTCATCCTCCTCACTCCTCAGTCATCCTCCTCAGTCATCCTCCTCAGCCATCCTCCTCAGCCATCCTTCTCAGCCATCCTCCTCAGTACTCTTCAGTACTCTTCAGTCCTCAAAATGTTTGTCCGCTAATGTCCACCAATGTCCGCTAATGTCCACCAATGTCCATCAAAGTCCGCCAATGTCCGTCCGGGTCCGCCAATATCCGTCCGAGTCCGCCAATGTCCGTCCGAGTCCGCCAATGTCCGTTCGAGTCCGCCAATGTCCGTCCGTGTCCGTCCGTGTCCCAAAAAACACGTCCGTTGTCTCATAGAATCCAAAAAGGACAGGACATAGGCGGACATAGACGGACATGACACCCCCCCCTTTATGATCTTGTAAAATATCAAATTCGTATGCAAACTACGTTAACAACTTATTTTAGAATACAGGTTCTTATGATTTCAATCGATGGTAAAAAATGAATTGTATTAACTTATATTTAATCAAAATAGTACCTACCTTAAATACCTATTGCAGTAAAAGTATCCCCTTTTCTTTGAAAACCATACAAATTTCAAAAAATCGTTACCATACATATTATATATCCTTCAAAATTATATTTCTATTATTTAAACCATCCGTCACAACCCTTCAGGCTTCATAGGCGTGTAAAAATTGCATAAAAGTATTAAAAACGTCAATTAATTGGCTCGAACTCGAAGAATCTTTTTGTGTCCTCCAGCAGAAAAGGCCAGTTCATTTTCCTAATTAACCTTGCACAATGTCTATCTACATTTCTGATGTTATCAATGCTCCAATTTAGCCACTTATCGTTAACTGCTTTAGAGTTTTTGATTGTATTCAGCGTACCCCCTTTCCCTACGTCACCCGCTTTGTCCTTCTGATTATCGGCTGGGTCCTCCGCGTTAACTGCTTCTTCCAAAAAATCTTTAACTATATTTGGAAGTGGCAGTCCGATAAAATCGTACAATTTTTGGGCTATCTCCAAATATTGTGTCGCCATATCATCATGTTTTACTTTCATGTATCGGTTTCTAAGCCATGGACTATTTTCTGCATACTCGATATCGTTTATGTAACTTTCACACTCGGTATGAGCTTCGTAAGCGAGTTTGGTCCACTTCTCGTGATGTGTCCACTGTAATTGGTGCCTCCTTATCTGAAAAATGTCTTTAAATCCGCCTCTTGATCTAAACATACCTCGCGGGTCTCTCAACAATTGTATCACCTTCACATCCGCCTTGTGAATGTTTTTAATTAGCTCCAGATCTTTCAATCTACGAAGACGAATTACCTTCAACACGACCGCATCTCGTTTCCTGCAGAGGTACTGTCTAAGTTCTTTAATACTCGGCCCCTTAAACCAATCGTTTTCTTTACACGTCTCCTCTCCGAACAGCTCCATCATCTCTTTAGTAGTCTTAGGACATCGCCAGTACTTATGCAGAGCGTTTAGGAAAACACTGGGCATTATAGTGCAGTTGTTGATTAGTTGTTGCAACATTAGCATGTTCAGCTCATCGTCAGTGTGTCTGGGATCTTCTCCTTTATAGTTTCCCTGGCCTTTTCTCTCTGACAGGGCCCCTGCGTGAAATGTCTCGAAATCATACAGAATATCTGGGTTTTGATTGAATAGTTCTCCCATGAAAGTCGAACCAGATCTGAATGCGGTTACCAGAATGATAACCTTTGGTTTGGTTGTCAGATACTCACTGAATGCTGGGTCCCAAACCTTTGGCAAAACGCGGGGAGGAATATTTTGTTGACTGAGACTGATAGAACATATAAAAATGGAGAAGTATAGCTTTCGATAAAAATTCATACTTCGGAGTGTTCTTTATCCGAAAATCGGCCTCTCCCGTTTCCTATTCATCTGCACTCGATATCTGAAAAACGGATAACGTAATATATCCCGTAATATATCCCGTGGCAAGTCGTAAAAACATGAAATGATATTGACAGATATTGTTAACGTTTCTATAAAGTGGAATTCACAAGAGCTATAATATCAATCGGAGGTTTAAAAGCAATCTTGTGAACAAACCTACAATGTTTGATATCATGAAAACTCTGCAAGCACGACGCTATACAATATGTTTTACACTACACTACTAACTCTTGCCATCCACGTATTCAGTGGGGCCAACGAAGCGATATTTGCATATCCTATTTCTTGCAGCATCAGGTATAATTTTGTAAGGTGATGTAACAGAAACAGACCGGTCTAGCCTAGCATTGCATGAAACATGAAACATGAACAAAAGTAGTTTCCAGAAAAACTTTGAAAAATAATTTTGACTTAGAAAATTTTCGGTCTGATTCATTCTCGATACGTACCTCTGAAGCCCTGAAGGCAGAGCTCCCGCTTCCGAGCTCGTATTGCGAAGGGGAGGCCTGCCTTCCGAGATCGCATTACAAAGGGGAACCCTCGAGTCCAAAATCGTATATCAAAGGGTAGGTGCGGACTTCGAAAACCGAACAAACATTTTCGGCTCATAATGATCAAGGTAGCATGAAACATGAACAAAAGTAGTTTCCAAGAAAACTTTGAAAAATGTTGACTTTTAAGTTAATCCCTTTTAACCTACCTCTATCATTTTACAATGTCAGATATTTTTTGTCAGAGAATTTAACATTTTTCTTAAACGTTTTGAAATCTCCGATCTCAAGCGACGATCTTTTACGAACTATTCGTTCGTTTGCTTTCCACAAATTCTCATGCCGTTCAACAATGTGTGATGTAATGAAAATACAACACCTGTTAGTGAAGTGAAGTCAATTTAAAACGTCCTTAAATTGCATTATATAATATATAATGATATAATGGCACCACGGATTTGAAGTTAAAGCTGACAATAGAAAACAACTTGGACCAATTTGGAAATATGCTTCCTGGAGAAATGATAAATTTTCAGAATTCCACGTAGATCCCTCATCCAAAGCAGGCTTAACAAACACTAATACAATTATTGTTTCATGTGGTAAAGTGTACCTACACAGTACACACGCTAATGACAGACCCAATAATGACTGTACTCCAATATTAAAGCTGGTGGAGAGGTTCCAAAACATTAAGTTAAATGTTTTAATGTTTTGCAGGTGCGTGTGCTGGACTGATTCCGTACCCTCATCATAACCAATCACCTCGTAACACTTACCAGTGTGCTATGGGTAAACAAGCGATGGGCGTCATCGGCTACAACCAACAGAACCGCATCGACACTCTTATGTACAATATTGTATACCCTCAGGTAATGAACTATCTTTATACACATTTTAAGTTTGTTTCATTATTAAGTTAGTTTTATTATGATTAAATCCTGATTTATGGGGAAAGCCCGTCTACAAATAAGTGGCGTTTTGTGTGTTATATGTTATTAAAGTCAACATACAAAAAAAATCAAATTGTATGAAGTTTGGTGTGTTTAGTTCCGCTCTCGTTTCCACTGTCCATGTTAAAGCGAGTATCATGAGATCCACCCTAGTGAGTAGTGTCCACCGCCTTCGCCCCTCGTGTCCTATACCCGCATAACCTTGGCCAGTTTCTGACTGATGATTAGAAATTATTTATTTATAGGATTATATTAATCAAGTTCTTCTCATTCTTACTGTTTTAACACTTGAGCTGTCCCTGAAAATGTACATGTCTACATAAACCTACTCAACTATGCATGTCAATTGTCATGCGCTAAGTGTGGACAGTATCTCAATCAGTCGGGTACTTGCCGACAACAATTTCTTAGCGGAGTTAAAGTGATGTCTACATTTTAATTTTAGTGAAGAGTATCCTTTGAGTGATTGGAGTTGGCAACAAAGTGAACATGGTTCACTGAGTATTAAATGACAGGTTTTCAGTTCTTACTCGCCGCGCTACTTTTAGAGAAATATAAAGTAGGTGGACGGGTTTCAACTTGCCAGAATAACATTCCCAGGTTCACCGACCACAACAACCTGAAACCTGACTGCTTTGTTTTCAGATTCCAATGGTGCGAACCAGGACTATAGATCTGATACAGTTTGATAAACTTCCAGCGGGTCAGAACGCTGTTATCGCTGTTATGTCGTACAGTGGTTACGACATCGAGGATGCTATCGTCATCAACAAAGTTAGTTAATAATTACAGTGAATTGTGTTACACAATCTTTGACTTGATAGACTTGACATTGTTTTGTGTATTACACCATTTCATGCATTGTACACGGATTTTCCTCTTGTCCCAGGCTTCTATAGATAGAGGGTACGGTCGGTGTTTGGTGTATACGAAGGCGCAGACTAACCTGAAGAAGTATCCAAATCAGACGTTTGATAGGGTGGATGGTCCTTCACGAGACCCAACTACCGGGGAAGTCATAGAAAAACACAAGGTTAGAGAAATAAACAGATATTGTATAACTGTATATTAGGAACTAAACATCTGAAAATATTATATTATATCGAGTTTTTTGACTTACCGAATGAATCAATTAATCAAATCAATTCTTAAAATTTGATTTAAAGACGCTTCGTTACGCTCATAAAATTTCGTCTTTGTATTACAATTGTATTAAGGGGGCAGGGGGGGGTCTTTATGAAATTTCTCTCAAAATTGATTTTATAGTTGTTTCTAATAGAGGGGAGTGATATCTATCTGCTACTTTTGGTCCCATGGAAAAATTTTGTTCCTAGCCGAAATTATTGCCGGTCAAAGGTCAGCGCACATGTGTAATTGTATTGCGCGAGCGATTTTCAATCGCGCGCCCTGAAAATCGAGTCTAAAAATCTATCTCCTCCTACATTTTTTGAGCAATCACCTTGAAACTTTCAGGATATGTTCTAAGGACCATTTAGAAACTTTTACTCTTTTTAGAATTTCGAGATAGGCCTTTAAAAATTTTTTATTCGATTTTGAAAATCTTGGACCTGAAAAAATCGTCAAAAAACGAGGTCCAAGATTTTCAAAATCGAATAAAAATTTTTTAAAGGCCTATCTCGAAATTCTAAAAAGATTAAAAGTTTCTAAATGGTCCTTAGAACATATCCTGAAAGTTTCAAGGTGATTGCTCAAAAAATGTAGGAGGAGATAGATTTTTAGACTCGATTTTCAGGGCGCGCGATTGAAAATCGCTCGCGCAATACAATTACACATGTGCGCTGACCTTTGACCGGCAATAATTTCGGCTAGGAACAAAATTTTTCCATGGGACCAAAAGTAGCAGATAGATATCACTCCCCTCTATTAGAAACAACTATAAAATCAATTTTGAGAGAAATTTCATAAAGACCCCCCCCTGCCCCCTTAACCCAAATCATCCCAGAGTTTGAGTGAGGATGGTATCATAGAGCCAGGACTACTGGTCAAGAACAGGACAGTAATAGTGAACAAGAGAGTGCCGGTAGCGACAATGGACACCACAGCATACGAGGAGGTCCAGTTCACGGACCAGCCACTAACTCACCGCCAAAACGTGGAGTGTTACGCTGAACGAGTAATGATGACCTCCACGCTATCCGACGCCTATCTGATAAAAGTTCTGTTGAGGCAGACTAGACGACCCGAGATTGGGGACAAGTTTAGTAGTCGGCACGGACAGAAGGGAGTTACAGGACTCATAGTCAATCAGGAAGACATGCCCTTCTGTGATACTGGCATCTGTCCGGACATGATCATGAACCCTCACGGGTTCCCTTCTCGTATGACAGTCGGGAAACTGATCGAGTTGGTGGGAGGAAAACGGGGAGTTCTGAAAGGACACTTTGGGTATGGTACAGCGTTTGGTGGCGACAAAGTTAAGGACATATGTGAGGATTTGGTGACTTGTGGATACAATTACGGAGGTAAAGAATTTGTCACTTCTGGCATCACAGGCGAGCCTCTTCAGGCTTATATATTCTTCGGGCCGACTTACTACCAGAAACTAAAACACATGGTGAAAGACAAAATGCATGCCCGTGCTATGGGACCCATGACAACACTGACGCACCAGCCGACTGAAGGTCGGAGTAAAGACGGAGGATTGAGGTTGGGAGAGATGGAGCGAGATTGCCTGATCTCATACGGTAGCTCCATGTTGTTGTTAGAGAGACTTATGATCAGTTCAGATCAGTTTGAGGTTGAGGTTTGTACACAATGTGGGTTGCTAGGGTACACTGGGTATTGTCAATACTGCTCCTCCTCCTGCAATATTAGTAACGTTCAAATGCCGTACGGGTGTAAACTGTTGATTCAGGAACTTCAGAGCATGAATATTGTTCCGAGGTTAAAGTTAAAGGGGAGATATGAGATCTGATCATTTTAAATTTGTTTTAGGTCTTGAAACTTTAAAATGTTGTACATTTTCTAGTGCACAGCGATCCACATGGCCCAGGTGGCTTTTTAATGGTTAACTTATTCTTTTTAATTATTAACTTATTAACTATCGCATCTCTACCATGCAAGTCTCAACATGCTATTCATTATTTCATCAGAAAAAAAGATTATTTGTGTGAACTGTGAAGTATATAACGGGGTAAATTATGTATTTTTCATAATTGTATTTTAAGAAACAATTTCTGTCAAACTGTTATTTATTTGCTTTTTAGATAACCAAAATGGCTTCATTTTTATTAGATTCATCATTTAACGGCATTATAAGACTCACGACATAAAATTACCTCACGAATAGGTATTTCAAATTGCATCCTTACTAAAAGGTATTTCTCGCTATATATATCATATTCTCGCTTGTAATTATTGGTTTTGAGTTCCTTTGGTATGATGTGACATTACTAAGGTTGTAGCGTGATGGGGATGAACGAACGATACTCAACTTGTCAGCAGTTTGAATCAGGTTAGAATATTGCTTTATAAATCTTATAAATTTTTTTATAAGGTCTCGTTTAAAAGTTTAAGGCTGTAAATGTAATTCAGGCATACAATTAGCCTAATAGAATTCTGATAAGTGCTTTCCAAGAAAAATAGAATAGAATTGAACTTTTCGATAGATCAGAGTTTATGAAGTGACCTTTCACCTTGACAAATTATATATTTAATTTTATGTTCGACATAATTCCTATGTCGACCTAAATGATTTCGGAACGAAAATATGGAATTTTTCCGAAAACCTTCACATTTCGTACCCCAAATTAAATCAAGGTATTTGGGGATTTTTTTCCATCTCCTCATTTTACAAAAATGAAACCCAATATTTGAGAAAATTAAATACAAAGATCTTCTCTGATCACTGATCAGCTGATCTAAAAGTAAGCTCTGATCAGTATTTATAGCTAGTCTAACTAGACTAACGAGCTAGTTAACTAATATGACATCTAACTTTGCTCTACAAATACATTATCTTTCGCCGCGATTTTGCGTAGTTTGGCATGTCGCGGCGCCGCGATTTTTGGGCCTAAATAATCGCGATTTTCTTTTGTGCTTGGCCCTAACTTAACTTATAATCCTCCGGAGGGTATAGGAGACCGACAGTGTTTGTTTGTTGTTATCTTCCACTACTCTGAAATTTCACCGCCGTGGCCAATAAAGTAGTGATAGAGTTTGCTCATTTTTAATGGAACGTGTCCAAAAGTAATTCATTATCGAATACTAGTGTTCATTAATTGTTTGATGTATCATATTTATAACTCACTATATAAATATTGATAAGTTGATATCAGTAAATCGATAAAGTCATGATTAAAGAAAATACGTGAAAAATAATTTGGGGAAAATAATGATGGTGACCTAAATTTTGGTAGTCCGAAAATATGGTGTTTTTTTCGAAAAACCACCGACTTTAGTACCATCTAAATATGTCTCGTAAGGTAGGGGGCCATCTACTTAGGACGTCCGCCAAAATCACTGATTTTCAGACCACCCCCTCCCTCTGTCCGGGTGTGTCCGAATTTTCAAAACCACCCCTCCCCGGACGTCCGGCGGATTTCCAGCTACATTTAAGAGTACAAATAAAACCAACTCAAATTCATTACATAAATAAAATGTGTAGTTACTAATAAAATAGAATATGCGAGTTGTGTCTCGGCTTTCATGAGCTGCTCTGGGATTCTGGGAATCAACTTTTCGTTCAAAATTTAAATACAGGGATCTAAACTTACATAGTAATTATGAATTAGTGTCAAAGAGTTGAAAATAAATGGGACTTTTTCGTTAATTCTGCCAAATTTTCCGGACGTCCGGATTTTCAGAAACCACCCCCCTCCCCCTGTCCGGATTTGTCCGAAATTCCAAAACCACCCCCTCCCTATTTGTCGGACGTCCTAAGTAGATGGCCCCTAGTCCGTTGTTAAATATCTGACTCTATTTATCAGTTATCAAGGACAGTCCCCTCTGGTGTAGACTGTAGGATCGGGCGTGATATCTGCCATCTGGGATTAAATTAGTTCCACTGGGATCTTGTAGTACCCATTATCCCATAGTCAAGTTGTATGCTGTGATTGACAATGTTGTAACTCAACCCCATCACACGACGGTTTCTGGGCCGTCCTGATTTAGTTAAAACTCTTCTCACAGATCTCTTGTTTCATTATCCAGCCAATCAGTGAGCAGAATGGAGCATTCTTCACTAATTACTGGGCAGATTATTTTACGTACATCAAGTACATGGATCAATTGTTTAGCAAATAGGTTCCTCAAAACCCCGCGCTTTTTAAAACTCGATAGTTCAGTTGCATGCAGTAGTTCGTTACGAATTAGAAAGGCACTCAGCTGTCGCGTCGTGAATAAACTTTGTATCGTTTCATTTTACGGTCATTCTTCACTGTCTTAAAACTGTCAGCAGAGATCAAATGACCAGTTCCGATAGTCCTAGATACATATCTAGATATCTGGACAATTATTCAGGCGTCTCTGCTAGAAGTTTAATCCGGACTCCGCCTCTTAGTGATTCACAGAGTCTACTCGATCAAGATGGAAATATCCGATCAGCGAAGAAAAGTCTCAAACTTGAATCTGATGCAGGGTTGGTGAAGCATTCAATCTGCTGTGGCGGAATATGTGAGATCAATGCAGCCATTCTCAGTTCTTTCTAGCGCTATGACGTGTATCTTAACTATAAAATTAAGTATAAGTATAATTATAAACTCGATTATAACAAAACCTTTATCAACTGGAAAATGCTTACCCCGAAAAGTTTCAAGACGACCACGGCCATTATTATCTGGAACAAGATGTTTTTATACGCGGATTAGCCGCACAGTTTTAGGAAAGGAATAAAGCACGGTAAATCGGGGTTTTTATTAATAATAATATGAGTTACACATGGTTCCCGTCCGCATAATACTGGTTCCCAATCAGGGGTAATCGTCGACAAACAGTCAAGTAAAACGTAGATTTGGAATGTATGAGTGTGACAAGCTTGCTTGACATTAAGTTCCCGTTCACAAGCCGTATTAAACGATGGATCACCTGATATAAAACTAAACATTTATAGTTAGGGCAAGAATTACTGTTTATGGGTCAATCTGTGAACAAATTCGTAACAAAGGTTTGTCTACAGGAATGTGTTGTCCATAGTCCCAGGAACCACAAAAAAAAACCGTCCAGCTGAAACTTTTGGGCAAACATTTTTATAGTCATTTTTCTCCAGGAACCCATACGCCCCACCCCTAATATTGGTTATTCGGCTCCCGAAGGTCTTGAGATCTCTATTAGTCATTTTTCAAAAATTTTGTTGAAAATGGAAGGAATTTGGGGTACGATAAATCGGGTTTTTATTGTATAAGACTTTTAGTTTTACTGAGGTCACGATGCTTTTATTGCTGTTTCGTTATTAGTTTTACAATTCCTGTTTGGAAACGCCTAGTTTCCAGCACACTAAAAACATTATTAGGGAATCCAAAAACTTGTCTAAAAATTGCTTCGTGAATTTAAGGGTTTCGGGTTAGTACAGCCAAATACGTCCTAATTTAAGCCTTTGTCGGACAAAATTCGCAAGAAAGCGATTTTAACGGGAAATGGTCGGGACAGGTCCCAGTAATCATTCCAGAGAGTTCCCAAAATTTCTGAAACTTTTTTACCACCTTTTTACCGCTTTGGTTTTCCGCAAATACGTCACGTTCTAAATATCCTAGAAGATTCTAGTTCAAAGCAGTGTGTTTAGAAAACAAAGGAGAACAACTTTTTCTTAAACAACTTTTTCAAAAATGTTTAGCATTTAATTTTCGTGCATTTCAGGTCCGGTGACGAACAAGAAAGTGTGATGTCTTCCAGCAAACAACTACCATCCAAGGTTTTTAACTAACATTTTTTCTGGATAAATCAATTTTAAATGCAGAAAATTTAAAGTTTAAAATAAAATATTAAAACATACATTTACAAACAATTACAATTATTCGTTCGCTTAATTTATTATGGTTTCGTAACGATGTTTAATGTTTATATTTGAATTAATCAAAGATCGTAAATCAAAATAATAAAGCGGTTATAACTTGCAGAATTATGACACCGATAAGATTGGATTTGAAGCAAGTCTCTCTGCTAAAGAGGATATTCTTGATAAGATTGGGAGTAGTCCAATAAAAAACAAGAACCTATCTTTGCTTCATGATCACATAAAGGTCAGTTTAAAAGATATTCTAAATATCATTTTACATCAACTATTAAGTCAAAAATACTGTTAATAAGTTGGGTATCCAACATATTCATCTTTGATATTTGTTATCAAGATTTGTTGATTTAAAAAATACACTAACTGATACTGCAACTATGGAATGGGAATAATTATGATTACGATACTACATAGTTATGGTCATTAACTAAACATCAATCGGTCAATCCATACATATTTGTGCGCTGGTGAATTATTTTCTCATGGTTAAAATATTTGGGTTCTCCTAAAATTTAATACCTAATTAAACTGTCGCCTCTTCCTGAATGACCTCCACATAAGTTCGACTATATCCATTGGAAGCTCCAGATACAGATCTCCGCTGCATTATGTGGCATTTGTCCTTCAGTCCGAGACAAACCTGAACATGATCTTTGCAGCTCTTTAACCACACTTTAAATCGGTGCCAGGCATAGAAATGTCTCATTTTCTCTATCCTCCAGCAGTAGACGACAGGGTTGATCGCTGCGTTGAGTGCCACACACTGCACAAACACCAGGTTCCAGCCATAGTAATTCACATGATCACTCACCAGGAAGACCCATTTGTCTTTAGGCATTATGAACATCTCTATCACGAAGAAGAGGTAGTAGACGAAGACTGGAACGTTGAAAACGATGTACATTCCTGTGATGAGCAGGATTGTAATTGTAGCTCTTATCTGTCTGTCTTTGCCGGCCCCCATGGACGATACAGTAGAGATGGTAGACAGATTTCTCGCTGTCCTCCCTGAAGACAGGGAAATAGTAGTAGAGAGATTCCTGGCTGTCCTCTTGACTTTATTCCAGGTCCCTGAATCCCTGGAGCCGTCGCTAGCCTCACTCTCTACACTGGCTTGATGGGACACACTGGTTTTAGGTATGGACAGAGTCTTCTGTACACATGTTCTCCGGGACAAGGCAGTGGCTTTGCGAGATTTGAGAACACAGTAGCAGGATATCACACAACTCACTATTATGGGGATCACTGGACCTGCTAGTTGAATTACATTAGAAGCTAACGTGTAGTGATATATCGCATCTACTTTGTAGATATTTATCCCGCAATACACGTGCTGTCTATGTATTAGATCGAAGTCGTTGTAAGATTTTTTCATAATCTGGGGGCCGACTATTCGAGCGATAAGGTAGACAAGGTAGAGGGTGATGATGGCCAGAACCACTTTATGTTTAACTTCCGTGAAAGGAAACTTAACTGATATTGTCCGGACCACGCTCAGAACCAGGACTAGGAAGACTGAGAAGTAGGGAGTAACGTTCCACACAGTAGACCAAATGTCGCACAGCCACGAGTACTCGAACAGACCAGCCTGTCGTTCGTTTATGAAGCTTAGTCCAACTGCTATGACTAGTAAACAGGACAGCGCGTCCGTTATTGCCATCAAGATGTAGATCTTAGTTGGTAGATCCTTCCTCTGGTTTGCAAAGTAGATCAAGGCTAGAATGTTGCCTATAGTCCCGACTATGAAGCAAGCGATGCTGCTGAATGCCAGGATGTGGTCCCATGTTTCTGATATTGGGAGGAGAGGGGCGGTGAGGGTCTCATAACTGGTGGTGGATACGTGCGCACTACTGGTAACAACCATCCTGGAATTGTTGAATTAATTAGTCTCATTGCAATTATCATAAATGTGAGGATATATAATATAGTCGGTGCAATAAGCACATCATAATCATACGTATGGAATGAGTGGATGGTGGTAAATGTACATTAGTGACCATAACTTCATCATCATAAATGTGTCTAAATGCATATTATATTTATAAGCTAACGTTCAAGCCCGTCAGTTGGGACCCATACCATGCGAGCAGTACAATCCAGAAACTAAGAAAATTGTGGAACGTGGCGTGCGGTATTTGTAAGCTGAAAACATGTTTCTGATAAGTTCATAATTAACAGATGACAGGATTTTGTCATTATATTCTAATTTTATTCATTTGAGGTCCACTGGATAACACGTACACGTGTTTGAGGTGGGATGACACTTAAAGCCCAGGAATATTAGTAGGAAAGCAGTCTGGGGGCCGGGGTTAAGCGGGCTAGTATTTAACGTCTGATAGACGCGGTAGGGGGGGGGGGGGTACATTGCGCCGAGTAAAGAAGGAACAATGGGGCTGTACCCTCAGTAGTCAGGACAGAGCCTTATCATCAAACCAAATTAACTCCTGGAAAAGTTCAATAGAATGCCTGATATGTGGCAAATCATAATGGGAAATTCGGAAAATTTTACCCATGCTTAGCCATAGACAGAGGTATAGGCCATAGTGGGACCATAGGTTACTGTTCAGTTCGCAGTAAACCACTTAGCATTTGTATCAGTTCGCAGTAAACCACTTAGCATTTTTATACAAGTACACCATGGAGGATGATCTGAATTTGACCCGATCTCAGAAGAAAATCAAGGATTTCAACTACGAAGAAAAGGAAGATGTAGAGGGCTGTGCTGAAAGATGGTTCACTTCGATGGCAAGAGAACTGAAATTAGAAAACTTCGAAATTCGTGGAAATATGGACCAGGAAATACTCATGTCTCCGTCTATCTATAAAAGGTATATGGCAAACTGGGTTATGCAAGCAGCAGACCTCGTACGACGGCAGAGTAGTCAGATGAGCGCTATGATGGAAATCGTTGAGTGCCTCAAGACGGAAGCACTAGCAGACAAGGAAAAGATGGTCAGGTTGCAGGACCAGTTGCTAGTGCAGAAGGACGAACAACTACAGTTGTTTAAGACGTCAGTTGAAGAGACAGTACAAACAACGGTGGAGACAGGAATTAAGAGCTACAGTGCAGCTGTACAAAAGAACAGCACAAGTGGCGCGGTCTGCAACAGCAAAATTCTGAAGAATGTAATGAAGAGTGTGGCTGCAGAGGAGGACAGGAGCAAGAATCTGATAGTGTTTGGTCTGAAAGAAGAGGATGAAGAACAGCTACCAGCTCTGGTAACCGCACTATTGGAGGAGATCGGGGAGAAACCTCATTTTGAAGCGACTAGAGTCGGCTGGAAGAGGCCAGGTACGGCTATCCGACCAGTCAAGATCACCGTCCCAAGCTCAACAGCAGTTCATCAGATTCTGATGAAAACAGGGAGACTGAAGATGGCTGATGCACACAAAAATGTATGGATCTGTCCTGATAGATCCAGTGAAGAGCGTGCAGCAAGGAAGAACGTGGTAACTGACCTGAAGAAGAAGAGGGCTGAACAGACTCATCTCGACCACTACATCCGTAACGGGAAGGTCTGTAGCCGGGTTAAGAAGACACCATGATGACGTAATTCATGTTTCTCGGACACCACCGATCAGTATAATATGTACTTGTAGGGGTATTTTAAGAGTTAACGGACGTTATCTGTATTTGAGAGACAATTATATTATATACATACATTATTATTTGATTGTTTCACACTTTTCACATTTCATAATTTTATTACTAGGTGGAGGTGATGTTATTGAGACTTTGGGCGGCCAAAAAACTCTTGTTCTGAAAGTTGTCCTCTGTACTTGTTTCACTGACCCACGCTTTTTAGCATTTATACATTTCGGCCCATTTTATATGTTTGTTCGAATTGCTGTACATTTGTATACTTGCTATTTTGTAAAAGTTTCAAATCAAATCATCAGTTCGCAGTAAACCACTTAGCATTTGTATCAGTTCGCAGTAAACCACTTAGCATTTGTATCGTTTTTAGATTGTTATCAGCAGTCGTTATCTGCAAGTGTTACACACCACGCTAACCTGATGAATTTCTCTGTGGACTTACTACACACAGTGGAAAAGGATATGCAATCGGAAATTGGAAAGCTCATGAAAGCCGTGAATGTCTCGTCCTTCTCTGATATCAACCAGGGTGTTCTACAAAAAACTGCTTCAGGGTCCGCTTGTAAATTTCCTCAGCAGCATAGTAAATTTAATGGACAGCAATATGAAGCTATGCAAGTCTGCAGCCAGCAAGATAGATCAGATGAAAACATAACAGATAGAAATGCAAAAGCAGCTGATAAACAGACAGCAGAATCAGATCGAATCGGTGCAGAAAACTGTAAAGAATGAAATGAAAAGTTGGGCATATGTCGTCAAGAAGAACAGCGCCCAAAACAATCAGCCGACAACAAAAACTGTGAAAGAAGCCGTGCGATCGCCGATCAGTGAATAAAGAAGAAGAAAGATCGAGAAACTTAATTATTTACGGTTTGAAGGAGACGGAAGAAGGGGAGTGGGAGGACGTATTAGAGATGGACCCTCTCCCGGACTTTTTCAAGTCAGTTTTTGCTGAGGCCGGCTGTCATTTTCCTGACACGGATGAGATATGCAGGATTGGGAAGAAAGTTCCTGAGAAAACGCGACCGATCAAAGTTCAGTTACAAAGCTCTAGCGATGTGGACATTATACTAAGGAATGCACACAAACTTAAAACAAATGATGAATTTAAGTCAGTTTATCTTGCACCGGATAGGACAAGGGAGCAGAGAATACTACACAGTGGACTTGTCAAACAGATGAAAGAACTAATAAAGCAGGACAATAGCAAGCGTTATTTTATCATAGACAATAAAGTTAATTGTGTTAGTGAGAGCTAGAGCCTTATCTACAAGTACACTGACTTGTTATCAGAATTTATGAACTTTAATATGTTATGTTCACTTTCGTTATCTACGTGGTGATACAGTGTAGTTTTTACATAGTATGTATTTTAATTTGGTGTAAGTGGTGGCCGTTGTATTCTATAAACCGTTTTTAACGAGTTTTTTTACGATGCAGTATTTTGTGAGGAGATCTAGGCAGCATGAACTGTGGCTCATATTTTATTATTTAAGTTGCTCTACGAGCACACACACTAGCTAGTTGGTTTTTATATAGTTAAGAGTATTAGTTAGTTAGTGTAAATTAGTATCAGTCAGGATCTGTTAGCACACAGAACTGTTAGTTTTCGCGAAGCAGGTCTGACTTTCATATATATTCTTATAGTGATAGACTTCATCATATAAATTTATTTTGAACTTAGTAACAATTTCAGGGAATAAATAGAAATTTAAGATTTCATTTCTATTCTAATATTCTCGTATATTAAATACAATTATATTGTTATGTATCATATGATTTTGTAAACATTGGCCGGTGTACCAAAAACCGGTCCCAAAACAAACAAACTGTGCAAAAGTTTCGGCTCATAACATAGCCATTTTTGATGTTTGAAACTTGTAGATACTCGTCAATCTCTAATAACCTCACAATGGCAAGAAACTGGTACCACGTACAAGGGGGTACAAGGTCGGCTACAGTACTTTCATCTCAGAAGACAGGGAAAAATTCCAATTACACACTGTTTTTACTTTTTCCAATAGTCTTAATTAAATGTGGCCACAAAGCCACCCTTAAACTCAGCCAGCTTTACATGCACCCGTTCACAATGCTTCCATCTATCTTTAAGTAATCTGCCCGGCCTTTGATCACAAGAGCTCATACTTGCTGCGGCCTCTAGCTTTATTAGCATAATCATGAAATTATTCAGGAAATAATTGATAACATCTGAATTCGATTCGTCGAATTAAATAAAAAGAAGCTTTTGTACCTGTCTTAAAACGCAATAAGATGAACAATTGAAAAGAGCAC
Organism: Bolinopsis microptera; assembly: GCF_026151205.1. NCBI lineage: Eukaryota > Metazoa > Ctenophora > Tentaculata > Lobata > Bolinopsidae > Bolinopsis > Bolinopsis microptera. Next base: position 11,097,932 of record NC_087076.1, on the reverse strand, counting down.
AGGCCACATACAAAAATAAACTATCGAACTTGAGATCAGTGTCTGCGCTTATAACTGAAAAGTATCGCTTTTTAAAAAGAAGTTAGAAACTACCAAAAACCAGCTCCTTGTAACTGTATATATAGTAGGCTCAGTCTTGAAGTTAACCTATGATATTATTTTCTCTCATGCTTCTTTCGTGTTCTCGTTAGTAGTACTAGTTTAAAATAAGTTTTAACGTATAAAACCTTATGGGAAGTAAAAAAGCTATAAAACGTTTGAAGTTCCTTTCCATATTATAACTAAGTCTCGTCTCGTTTGAATGGCTTTTGTCGGACAAAATGTGTTTTAAATACTGGAATATTATATTTATTTACTACTTTTGGATTACCGAGCGAGGCTTCGTTATGCAAAACCATGCAACTTAATCTAGGTTTAAAATTTAGATCATAACGTAAGATCATCCCTAAGTATAGGAATTTAAGAATCTTTTTTCAGCATGTAAAATTACGATTGGAAGTGAAATGAAAAATGTCCTGTTTTTAGCATAATATGTAGTATGTCAGATTCACAACACAAAACGACAGCTTAATACAGTACAGAGAAGTGCAGCTGGCTTTACAAATGACATCTATTCCCATATGTCTGTTTTAAAAGAGGTGCTATGAGGTATTTAAAGAAAGGTTAAGGACAATTAAGGAGGGGCTTCACTACACGAACTGTCTTGTTTAGGCCCTGTCTGAGTGCCAAAAAGTTAGGTAATGTTGATAAGAGGGGGTAGAAGTATGCGAGTTTTAAATTAACATAATATGTACAATTTAACACTATATTTTGGTCATCATTTAATCTCTAAACTGTACTGTCCTATGTATTTCAGACGTTAGATTGAAAAACTTGGTTAAGATAAACGAGAGCTTGTGCCCAAATGTCCTAATAACTCATTATGCAAATTTTTGCTAAAATCATAACCCGTTATCTACGTCATCCCGAGTCAAAGATCAGAGTCTTACACCGAAATAATTGCTTAATAATGTGCAAAGTCAAACGCATGATAATGTTCACTGAGAGTATCTGACATATTAGAACGTAACTAGCAAGATGCAAATTTATTTCTCCTCTGTAGTTGCGATCTTGATAATTTAAACGACGACTTTGATTATTTAAACGAAAAATGTCAGATATTCGACATCTTCGACAGTCTGAAATTTAAACAAATGTTCTTAGTACAAGATGAAAAGAATGTAAAATTACCGTATTAAAATCCTCAAAACAAAATACTTTAACAAAAATTGCACGGTGACATAAACTTAAACTGAAATAGGGGAAAATAATTGAAGTTATAAATTACGTCATTCAAACCGAAACTGAAAAAAACGATCTGTAGAAGACGATCTGCAGAAGAAACAAAACCTTGTCTAACAGAACTGACGTATATTTTTTCTTTTAGTCGACTGTTCGTTTTCTTCAGAAAGTAAGTAATAAGTATAATTCTTCCAAGACAAGTGCTGTAACTGTAAAGGGGTAATTTCCCGACGCGACAGACGTAGTAAGAATATAAGGAAGTCCTCCAGATACTGGTCCTTAGCAATAGCTGCCGCATGTCAATCTAGTTGGAGACAACGAAAACTGTTGCAGCGAGACTAGAACCCAGAGAAAGTGTCCAAAAAAGCCTTTCGTTGGCATAAATTCTAGTATTTCAAGTTATTTAAAGATTAGGTAGTGAAGGGAAGGCATTAAGCTAAACTCAGATTGTCCTAGGGAAATAAAGGAACGATTAAATTCGATTTATTTATGTCACTCCTGCTTTTTTTGCTTGTCAAAAATCAACAATCACGAGATGATACATAGTTTTGAGCTGTTGGTCGAAAGTGCAAACTGAATTAATAACAATGGTGAATGGAAATTAGAAGTTTTAAAAGTTGTGTATTTAAATTGTTGTGAGCCTTCGTTCAGTATATGAGCTTTCAATATTAAGTAAGTTAGAAAAAATATTCACATACTGTAGTTCGACACGTACTAAAGTTCGACAGCCGAAGTTCACCAGAAATCACCTCTGTAGAACTTCGGTACGTGTCGAACTACAGTACGTTCACCTAGGAAAAAGTGGTCTGACGGAGTACAAGGAAAACCCACCGAAACTGTCACGATAAATTTGTCACACCTTACAGATATACCAGTCATGAACTCCACATACTGTGATACATATCTCTGACTCTATCTGGCGGCGGGTTGTATCAGAGGCCAGAGAAATCAAAATTTAGCAGGTCGACACTTCTCTAGATATGAACATATTTTCAGCCTTTCTTAGCTTCGCAAGGTCTATTGCATAAAAACGTACTGCCAACATAGTGCAATCAGATAATTGTATACTCTTGATTGGCCCTTTCAACTTATCGACAGCCGCCAGAATGAGAAAGGATTTACCACTCACCGCGCCAAGAATGAAACCTAAATTTGATTAGTCGTTATAACATTGTTGTTAAAGGTATAAGAAGCCTGATTTGTCTGAAGGAATAAAATGTAATGGTCATTGGTCAATACAGGTATCAGTCCTAACCAGCGACACTTATAAAACTTCAGACATTATTGTAAAATTATACTCAATTGGGTGTGTGAATGATAGAAAATGCTGAAAAACATCCATCAAATTGATTGAGGGATGTCTCTAGCGATGAAACGATGAAGCATTTATGCGAGACTATTGAAACAGACATCCATGGTAAGGATTTGTGCATGTTTTATAGCACTTTAGGGCCATTCACTGGATAACGGACAAGTGTGTTTTAATTCAAATTGTCATGACATGAATGCTAAAACGTCTCCTGCTCTCAGCACTCACGAATAAGCGAGATTCCGTATTTCATTTTTTGGGCCTGCATAATATTTATCGCTATGTAACCACGCCAAAGTTTTAGATTACCTTACAAGTATAACTAGTAAAATTGTCCGTTATTTTATTCTGTTATCACTTATCAATAATATAACTAAGTAATAAGCAGTAAGGAGTTAAGGACTGTTTTCTACTTTCTAGGTATATGTTGCAATCCCAGTGCAGTTGATATCACAAAAAGCGAACGACAAATTGCATAAACCTATTTAATAGAATTAAAAATAAGAAGTACTCGTGGTTTATTGTTCTCCATGTCCTATAGAGCTGCATTATCAATTTCAAAACTAAGTCAATGAATTTAACAAAGCTTGTGACTCCATTTCAATGCTGAATGTGGTCGAGGATACGGCGAAAAGTTTTAAAATGGTGATACAGAGATAAAGTCATCTGCGTAGTTTGGAAGCATCACGTAATTGCAAGGATAAAAGATCAAGTGTGCTTTTTGCTGCAAAAATAACTATAAATGTGGTCTTCGTCTGCGATACAAATTAAGCTCAGATTAAGAAAACATCAGAACTTAAGCTGGAACTGTCAGGCTGTACTGGAACTGTCACATCTGTGTGAGACGCTGCATCTCTCTGAGGGCGTACCATACCAGCAAAACTGTCTAATTAAGTTTGGTTTAAAACCATGTTCACTAGAGGTCCGTATAAGCTGCAGATAGAAATGAAAGGAAACTAATAATTGAATGAATTAGAGAAATGAAGTGATTAATGAATTTTTAAAGACTTCTGTTCATAGGCCACTCGAATGTTGACAGTTGAAAATAAGTCTACGAATTATTTAGTAAGAAATAGCTTTGTAGGTATGCTTCAGAGAGTAGAGACTAGTAATACGAAAAATAGAAAGGTTAATCTAATTCCGGAAACAAAAGGAATTTGATGATATTTAAACATGTAGCTGGTACCGGTAGCACCTAGGGCGTATCTGTGAAATTGAGCTCTATGGCTCCCTATCACTGCATTGATCTAAGCTTGAGAGTGAGGTCTGAAATAAGTATGAGAACACAAAAGTAAATTAAAATCTCTCAAAAATTTATAGAATTCCATTTTCAAGTTACTATAAGGTATGGGTAAGTGTTGAAATGCTATTATCAACAAACAAAGACCATACGTATTTCCACGTCTGCCTTCAGTAACTGTTCCTCAACCCGCTAACTACCAATAATTTTACTTGTAATGGACACGCACTGGCAGCATTTCAGAGTTACAACTTCAAGCTAACGCTCATAATACAACCACAATGGTAGGACCAGGCCAATTAAGTACATTTGAGCCTGCGGGCTTATGGTGCCGGTAATGGTACCGGTGGGGTGGTACCGGTACCAGTATCGGTGGGGCACCAGTGTCCAGTATGATACTCTCCAGGGGTTTGAATAAGGGGCTTTGTTATCCACTGTAAAAAAAATAGAAACTCGGATCAAAGCAGATATTGTCGAAAAATTTATTATCAATTTATTACGAACATGGACGCTGTATTATAAGAAATTAAAATCATTTTGAAATTTTATTAGAAAACATGTTTGCTTATATTTAAGGAGAAGGCGACACGAAAAAACATTTTCCAGAAGTGCGGTTCATATCGAATTCACAAGCACTTCAACCGGAAAACTCAAAGAATAAGCGAGGTGCAGAAACTGAGCAATTTTCCAGATAAATATTTTAAAGTTTTTCTGAAGAAAAATCCATAATGTAGCAGCATTTACAGCAAGTAAACTATGATAGGTTGAGTTAGTGTTGTGCACCATTAGTTGAGAGCCACCGTGGTCAGGTATTATTATCAATTCGCCATTTATCTGAGAAGCTGGTAGAATCACTAACTTGATATGGTGAAAGAATGTTTGTAAAAGGGATGGGTCCCTCCCCAAATTACTGGTGGCTGTGACAAAAATTATTAAAGAAACTACAATCCTGCTTGCAAAGCAAGCTCTTATTAACAACTGCGTTTTGGCACATTTTTATTCCAACAAATTTAAAGTTTGCAGAATGGTGGTCTGCTCTGTTTTGAAAATAATTGAAAATAATTGCGCATTTAAAAATTCGTCTACAAAGCTAAAGCACTAAAGAACAAAATTAGTCGACGACAATTAACTTAGAACTACGAAGCAAAGTATAATGACCTTGGTTGAACTATAATAAGAATATTCTAAAAATGGGTAACATCTCTTAATTGACACGTAATAGTCACCGTAAAGTAGAACATGTGTGTGACGAAAAGTTGTAATTAAACACAGAGTTTCAGTGTAGAACTAGGGTGGGCTATAGGAGCTAATCATAGGGTTCTAATTAGTACAGGGGAATAGTAAAGTGTTTTGTGACACAAGTGTAGTCCTGGAAGCGTTCATAAGGAACAACAACAAAAGATAGAAGGGCAGGCCTGACGTGCTTATCTCCTTTTCGGTAACCCTAAGCACTCTGTGCCGAGGCACTATACTCATAAGGAACACATCACTGAAATGACCAGTTACTGCTACTCAACTCAGCTATATTACTAAAAGTGCGTGGGATAGGTGTTATTGGCTGGTATGGTTGATTAGTAAGTGGTACCATGAGTTACAATACCATGCCAAGTTGCCAAGAGGCAATCTAAAGGCTAGATAACAAATGAAGCTAGATAACAATGAAGGAACTAGTCGGCATGGGCCGGATTGTGGCTCCAACAATATCCACGTGGGTCTTCCATATGCTATATCTCCCCCGCTCGAGTATTTTATATAATATGAAGATACTTATAAGATCTACTAATAAGATATTATCGCAGCTCTTTGTACCATACTGCGAGTAGAATCTGCTAGATAGCCTGAGATCATTTCCGCGGAAGCAGACGTTTGTTACTTTGTATGGAGAGTTGATGATATGTTTCCTTGTAGATTGTGGGAGCAGAAGCCAGGAGTCCCGAGGTTCCAGGCGTGTTCCACAGAGTATCGAGAGAGCAGATTCTAGGCTGATTATAACAGGGATAGACGCAGTGCTCGCTGGGGTGTTTATCTGGCGTGTATGCCAAACTTAAATCGGAACAAATAAAAAATCAAAACAGTATTAATCAAAATGAATCTTATGCCTTAATGATTCTTCAGATTATTTTTCCTGGGTTAAACAAAAGTGGGTACGGACTACGGAGTAAAATAATAGATATGTGCAATTAAATTTTATTTTCCGTGCCCATCACTGTCGAATGGTTTCACCTCGCTGAAATGCAGCTCTTTTTCATTGGTGATCCAATAATCAGCAATTTTTCGAGGGATTAATAGCATTACCTTCCTTACACAGCACCATTTAAAATATACGAATATATTTATCAAATATTCAGCTGTGTCATACGCATGTTGCGCTTCTCTTAGGAAATCCTAGGCTATTAAATTGACACGACAATTTGTATAAATATAATAGCATTGCTAACTGTAAACATAATTTAATAAAAGTTAATTTAATAAAAGGAACAGGGTCTGACATAATTTGTTGACTTTATTTTTGGCCTGCATTGATAGATCTAATGCAAAGGGAACCAGGAATAAAACAGTTCAAACAATAAGAGACAGTTCAAATAATACGAATAAGTTATAATTTAACTGTGGTGAGGTGTAAAAGGCGAATAAAATGATAATAACTCAGAGCATGTAGAGTTGGGAGAGTTCTCAGTTTCCATGATGTGACCATTGTTTTAGCTCCACTGTACCGTGGAACTACGTTCGATGCGGTATCGCGTTGGTAACTTAATTATTTTAGTATACGCATCACGCAACCTACAAATACATGGCGGTGTCTACTTTGTCGGGTCAAATTTACCAATTTTAAATTTTAATATTCTATCGCCCGCAATATGGCATCTCATTCAGAATACTAGAGTTAACTTTTTGTGATGAGCGCATGTTTTGAACAAATATTGATCCAATTAAAGGAACCTGTGGACAGGCAAAGTGCTGTCTTCAACAATTCTAACAAAACTAAAGTGCAGTTCCAACTCATTTGCATATCTAGTATCTTAAAGTTAATCTACAGCCTTGTTTCGTCGCCCATTAGCCGCCTTATGGGTACTAGCAGGAACCCGTATAATTAATAATATAGCCCTAAACGGTGTCAAGACTCAAGAGACTAAAATAATTATTACCTATTTAGGGGGGGGTCCACGTTAAAAAAGTTAAATTCTAAGATCGAGATTTTGGAATTTAACATTAATTACTTTAACTTTTTTAACTTTTTTAACATAAATTAAAAATCAGATTTTGGCTGACTAATCGGTTCAAATTTTAACATAATTACCCAAATTAAACTCAATTATGAGTGTTGACCTTTAGTACTAGTAGTACCTCGCTCTTGCAATTGTTTCTGTAGTTGTAACTGATTTGATAACTCTTCAAAAAAACACCTTGTATCTTATATATACACATAATTGTATAATTTACTAATATAATCATTCATATAATAGGAAAAAAGAATATGGCTTGGCGGTGTAAGTGCGGAAGGGTTATGGAAAGTCTCACATACGTGATACGACAGATGTTTACGTTGCAATTTAGCGAAGGCATCAGGAGAGTCGCTCATTCGCTTGAAGGGTTCCTTTAGCTGTAATCCCTGTACCCGAACCATCTACTGAGGACACATCATCAGGTATTGATACTCCGGAGCTTCCTCCAGCTGTAATCCCTGTACCCGAACCATCTACTGAGGACGTATCAGTTGTTGTCAACACTTCAAAAAGGGCTGCTGATTCATCAAAACCTAGAACTCAATATGATTCTGAGGACGAATCATCTGCTGATGTTATCACTACTGCGATAATAACAAGCAACTCATTCAAGAGGAGAGCTGTCCCTACTTTTAGGATTCCAAAGATTAAGAAACCGACGGTGCAAAGCAAATTGACGATTATGGATAAATCTTCATCGACGGGTCTGAAGAAGAAGGAGCATTTGCGGGCTAACACTGATAATTTAACCACGAGAACTCCCACAGTAGACAATTCTAAATTCACAATTGGACGACCAGTTGATGTTGATAAGATAAACAGCAGCAAGAAAGTGTTAAATTCAAAGAAGGAAACAGCACTTAACAAGTTGTCTACACGACTCATTGAAGGTGGAACTGCAATCAAGAATGAGAATCAGCAGGGAAATCGGGACAAATTGAACTCTAGAAATACTCCTCCAACAAGTTCTCTGAGTACAATTAGACTGCCAGTACATGATGGAAAAGGTGATAAGCCTGTGATTGCGAAGAAAGAGACTGTTTTAAACAAACTTTCTACAAGATTCGCCACAGAAGATGGCACTTCCACGCCGAAAAACAAACTTTGTAAGGAGAAATCCGGAAGAAAGGCGCTCGATGCCGAAACGATTAAAGATAGATGCACGGTCAGGACGAATTTTGAAATTGAATTGAGGAAGTGTAAGGACATGGTACCTGGCCAGATTATCAAGGCCAAAGCAATTCAACGGGTTTTATTCAGACTTGGGTGTTCTTTAGAGGAAGCTTGCCTACAGAATATATACAATATTTTCGGAGGAAAAAAATCCAGGTGTCCTACGTTATCAATTGTGCGATCCATGGAGCGGGTATTAAGACTAAAATCTAAGAAAAGACGTCGTCGGATGATGAGTATTTTACCTACCCCGGAATGTCAGAATGGAACAAAGAGTACGGATGATGTGGTGCAGAATACTGTGCATCAGCCATGCCCAATAGCTAGAGTGAAACCAATCTTGTCATCGGAAACTATTCAAACTATTCCAAAAATACAAGGAAAGCTGTCTACTAATTATGTCCATGCAAATGTGTCAGGGAAGCATTCTTTTGCCTTGATTTCCCACATTGCGGTAATGCTAGAGTTAACTAGATCACTAGGTCCAAGCAATTTGAAAAGTTGTGACGATGAAGAACTTGTGCATAGATCGTTGAATGAAATAAAAAATAATCAGGATTCAAAGAAATATCTAAATGTAATTGATAGCCCGGAAGATATTGAAAATGAAGTCCCTGAAGTCTTAAAGCAGGTAAAGAACCTATTGGGGTGTGTGAAAGTGAAACAACCAGATCGAAGTTCTGTTTCAAAACATAGATGCTCTCATAATCTAAAGAGCCATTTAGCCAGTTGTTTGGCCATAAGAGGTAGCCTCCCTAGTCTTGGGACATCAGGAATGTCCGAGGAAGAGATTATTGAGGAATATCTATTTTCATTACTGAATAATGATGTATGTCGTGATATATAATGAAAATTCCTCAACCGTATGATGTTAATCGTATTACAAGTGAAGTTCTAAAATATATGAACGACGATAAGGACTCGGCTGCACTATAGTGAAAATTATTTTAATGATAGACTTTTATATTCAGGTTAAATGATATAAGTAACTTCAAATTAGAACCTCAAGTTCTTTTATTTACGTTATTACAGTAACACCTGTAATGAAAAATTGGCGACAAATTTTTACTTCATTGACACTGTTTTTTAATTTTGTAATATAATATATTGACACATTGTTTGAGCGATAACTTTTACATTGAAACATCATTAGACGTGACTCTTTTTAACTTTGTAATATAATATCGTGACAAATTGACTCATTGTTTGAGCGATAACTTTTATGAAACATCATTAGAATTTTATTCAGTTATTAATTCATTACGATTAGTATCACTAGATTTAATGATATAGATTATCATAGCCCTATTTTCAGTGTTGACACTGTGAATGGAATCTGTTGTTTTTTTAAAAATTATTTATGAATCCGCTGTTTTATATTTCTATGAATTATAATTTATTATTGTAATGATCAAATGTATCAATTATTTATCGGTTGTACCTATGTTCTTATGTTATATGACTGTTTTACTCTTGTCATGGGCATTCCTATATTCCTACATGTAATGACTAATGAACAAAAATACCAACGCATGACCTAAAAGTAAACTAGTCTAGAATATTCACTCCATTGCAATTTCAACCCAAATTTGAATTTATGTTAAAAAAGTTAAACTTTCTAAGCCTGAATTTTGAAATTTAACATTAATTAATTTAACTTTTTTAACTTTTTTTAACGTGGACCCCCCCCCCCCCCCCCCTATTTAATTGGCGTTTTTGAAACCACGTGTGGGTCCAAATTTTGGGCTCTAAAATCATTATTCCTTGGCCAATTTTTTATTTTTTCTTGCTGATTTGGAGGCCATTAAAGCATTTGACCCAGTCAAAAAAGTTTCAGTTGTATATCTTTTACGGTTTTTGCGGAAAGTCGCGTTAAAGTTGATGCCGTGGTATCAGTAAAATGGCACGGATTTATATCGTCTCGCTTTGTATACAATAGTAAGATAGAACAAGAACTAGACATTTCAATTTTCTGTCAAAAGTAGGCAATGAGATGACAGAGTACCGGGCCCTATACTAAGCACATCTCAGCTCCAGAAATATTTTAGAGCGATTTGAAATATCTAAATGGCAAACACCTCCTGCAATTTATACAAGAGGTGACCGAGAACAAATCGCGTGTGTACTGCATAACGGTAACCAAAATCAAAATGAATCTAAGGCCCCGTATAAGTCTAAATTATTCCGCCGTCAAATATACCAACCTTTTATAATTTTAAAAGTTAAGTAGCGTACCTGCGACAAGATCGATCTCTAATAGTGGGCGTATTTTATTCATTAGTAGTATGCGATCATAATCTTGTTCCTGAAGTTGTTGTACTAGACTCATTGTCAGGCAAAGTTATAAACATAATTGCAGATTGTTCATTGTGCATCAGCTCATGTATTTTCCATGCAGGGTACTCGGGGAAGCACCGCCAAATACAACAAAACAGGACAAACGACTCCAGGCCCAGTAATACCCCGCACTTTTAGCACGTGCAGCCTGACTAGCCGCGGCTTCGTGACGCGACACGTGCTTAGATAAATGCTGTATAAAATATACTGCATACTTTAGAAGCTCAAAACTTGGTGGTAAGATAACTAGACTGTGATCAGAGTTGCCACTAAGTATGATCAGAGTTGCCACTAAGTAGTCATGTGTTGACGCTTCCGCAGTTAAAGTCAGCTGTACTCCTCAGACCAGTGACCGTTGATGTTGATAGTGATGAAAATAAAAATGTCGGCCAACCTTTGTTCTGCTGTCACTACCTATCTTTTCTATAAGGCTATTAAAGCACTTGTGGGCTCATTCAACAGTGGCTTGGTCAATTATGAAAATAAACCGCTGATGAACCGTGTTTGTAATTTATATTTTTCATATTCTGATTATAAATGGGAAGGGAGCAGCGACTAAAAACAACAATGATGAATGAATGATGTAGAATAATAAATGTTAATTCAAAACTGTAGTCTTTGATTTTCTAGAACCACAAACTAGAAAAATTTGACACAATTGTTGAAAACACAAATGTTTTGATCGATAAAAAGTTACATAAAAAACAATTGATACGTAAAAGAAAACGCGCAAAAATACCAAAAAATAAAAATTAATCGACTTTTTGTTAAACAAATTTCGATACGAAGAAGTTTTTCTAAATATATTTTTCGTTGACGAAATTGTTTTTGTTCCGTTCAAAACGTTTTCTGTAATTTTTTAAAGCAGTTCTGACCCCTATAACGTTAGAGTGATGGTAGCAGTCATTATTTCCTATCACGTACGGTTGGTTGGTTGGCCGTTGTAGTCTCAGTAGTAACAACAATCGAATAAAACGCAACATATTAGTAAAAGTAGACTACTAGTCTACCCTCCCCGCTGAGGATCCAACCTATTACCCTAAACCTGGTCGACCTGAGCCTAATAAGCCGTGCACGGTGCAATATACTAACTTATTAAATAGTTAAATAGTGTAAACAGTACGAGATAGTCCGCATAGTAGGAGTATTACGTTGATTTGCCGGCTCCAGTACCTAGTGCCTACATATGATGATCATACTGTTCTGCCATAACATGGTGACCTCTTTTACCTGAAATTGGAATACTAGACTTACTATAAACGATCATTGATAACCAGGGCAACAATTCTACTCCCATTATCGCTCATTCAATATTCAGAAATTCGATAATGGAATATGGGGCCACCTTGATTTTCTAATTATGCTATTAGTCCAAAATTCAGCTCCCACCCAGTGACAGACCTGGATAACTGTCAGTGTCATAAATCAAACCACATTGTAATACCTCCTCCTCCTATCTATATTACAAACCAATAATTTTAGAAAAGGCAAATTATTACTACTATTATAACAGTCGTAATTAATAGCTTTGAGCTGTCTACTTGATACATCAGCTCATAAGCTCCTGTGTCTTGCTCATGAACTATTCAAACTAATTAAGGGCGGCTCTGTAATGATCTACAAATTTCAATTAATATTCTGATCTATATATATATATAATATACTAAAACATCCGACCGTTATACTACTTTACGTCACGTATAACAAAAGCATTATAGTATTAGTATAGTATAAGTATAGTCAAATCAAATTCGCTTTGATGTTGTTGCGATCAGTGGAGATACAAGGCACTGCAATGATAACAAACCATCTTGCTCACTGCTTAGTATATTGTACACAAAATGCTAGCCCTGAATATCTAATTAAATTTAAAATAAAATGAGAAGTTATATTCAGATGACGAAAGTAGACAGGAGTGTCATGCTCATGCTGGTTTAACGATAATAGGTTAAATGATCAAAAACGTTAAATTTCATATCTAATGATACAAATTGAAGGTGAACGAGAAAATCTTTTTTCTAGAACAGACGAGACTTAAAAGTTCTAACAATTTATTTCATGATGTATGTTAGATTGCTCATGAGCTAAAAGTTTGATGAATTTTACTATGCACAATCCGTCTACGTTAATAGTTTTGTTGAATTTTCGTTATTACTATTCTAGTTTATTCGATATATCTTATCTGGATAAAATGCTGGCTTTGCGACATGCAAGCGGAAGTTTATCAGTGGACATAGACGTGTTTTGTCACGTGACAGCAATTAACTGATCAGCTTGGCGCCTCAAGCAAACAAATTCCAGCAATCCTACACTTTTCGAAACAAATAAATATCACGTCGCTATTACAGTTACAAAGGTTCATCATCATTCTCTACCAGCAATTAGCTGCGCCTTACTAACCCTCCTAATAGTTAACCATAACAAGACAACAGAACAGTGTGACGATGAGTACGTTGGTTACTGAAGTAAAGAGAGTCAGAAGAAGTTCTTTATCATGATCCGAGACTAAATTTGATATCGGTAATTCCCAAGTTAGAATACTCATTATTTGCCGAGTACCCTAATAATAATATAATTTAGAAGGGTTGCTACCGTTACCAGCAACTTCAAAATCACACTGTATTAAGCTCGGTCAAATTGTAATCTTCAACGCTAGGATCTGTAAAGCCTGTACTCCCATGACACCTTAAATACTAAATAGCTAAAACAGATTCGCCACGAATACAGCTCCGTGAGACCTCGCAGTTTATGCGAGATAATTATGATCTGCTATCTCTAGGCTAAAAGGTTTGGCGCTATGATTTCCGCTTTAGGTGGTAATGGTGTGAATCACACTTTGATATTGCATTACAGTGATGATACTTTTGATTAAATGATTGGTTTCACTGGATACTGTATAATAATCAGCAGCTTCATTCTCAGTCTGCAGTCTGCAGTAGGTTGCACTGTTCCGGTACTAATTATAATGCAGGCACTCCTCACTTACCTCTTGGTTTATTCATATTATATGCTATTTAATTATCCATTATCAGTAGTCTTTAACTTAGCTTATGCTACTTCCTGGTTGCAATTTGCAGCCTAACTAGACACCTCATGTAAAGGTATGTCTAGTTGAACACTGAAGGTAACAGGGACTCAACAGTGGTAACATCATCACAGTTTTAATTGGCAGGTCTAGGCCAGGGGTTCAAGGTTGGAACCACTATCTTAGGGGCCGCAGACTAGTGACCACTACTTTTAAATTGTTAATTTTAATAAGGGTCTCCTCACATACTTAACAGTCTCCAAATTCTCAACAGTTAATGTCTGGCACAATGGATTAATAACATTGCGAATTAACACCACCAGTGAATGGTGGATTGTTAAATAAAATAACTATACTTTGTTGCAAAATTTATGATTTATTAAACCACAAACCAAAACATGTTATTATCTGCATCAGACGACAGACACACAGACTAAATACTTATACCACGTTGTTAGATAACAATGACCACGTGTTAAATAACAATGCCCACGTGTTAAATAACAATGCCCACGTGTTAATGACCACGTGTTAATGCCCACGTGTTAATGCCCACGTGTTAATGCCCACGTGTTAATGCCCACGTGTTAATGCCCACGTGTTAATGCCCACGTGTTAATGACCACGTGTTAATGCCCACGTGTTAATGCCCACGTGTTAATGCCCACGTGTTAATGCCCACGTGTTAATGCCCACGTGTTAATGCCCACGTGTTTCAGGACATGACGAGTATTGTGAGGCGGTTATCACGGGACATGGAGAGATGTGAGGGTGCTGTTTCCAGCAACACTGCCGCTATTAACACACTCTCAGCTAGACTCGCTACTCTGGAGGGTGGTAGTGCTGTTAACGCTAATATGGACACTAGGATAAACAGGTGAGATACAGGGGAGACACTGGAAACTAAAGAGAATATTTGATTAACTTAATTAAATTAATTAACTTAATTAACTTAATTAACTTAATTAACTTAATTAACTTAATTGACTTAATTAACTTAATTAACTTAATTGACTTAATTGACTTAATTAACTTAATTAACTTAGTTTGAAAAAATATATTTTGATTTATCAATGGTTAATATGTCAGTTTAAAGCTGTTTTTAGGTTCATGTTCGGAATGTTGGTCTGCATTTAAAACATACTGTTAAAATCCAAAGCTGAAGCAGCTAAACCTTCAAAACAGCAAATTCAATGCTTTCAACAACTTCTGGTCGGAGATTCTTAAAGTGGGCAGATAGTTTAATACAGTAATACGTGGCCATTGCAAACCCATCGATATACAGCTGATCTTAGTATTAGTAACATCGCTTGGTAATAATCCGCTTTTAATTTATCATAACCAACGATCTTACTTCTATTCATGGGTAATTCATGCGCTACGCAATGGCTGATAACTTTATAAAATCAAGATTGTACGAGTGGGGTACGAGTGCACCATATTACCCTAATTGTAATTTAGTTCGACATCTGCGATCAACCTGCAATTTATTCATGAAATTACATAATTTAGGCGGACCATGCTGTTAGCAGCTCAACAACCAGTCACTTTACGCGCGTCACGCTAAATAAAATATTCATACGATGTATGAAACTAAAACAGCTACTTCTTTAACATAATTGTAATTGAACGAATAACAACGATGGAAAGGAATGAAAAGAATAGAAATAATAAAAGCTTCTACATTCTTTTGAATGTTAACTTACAAAGTAATGGCCGCGTTATCTTCTCTTCAGACGCTCTTATCCTTATTTAAAGTATAAATGTTAGGATCTTGTTTAGCCCTTGTTTAGCCCTAATATAAGTTCTTTAATTCTTACAAATTTACTTTCCAAACTTGCAATTTAGTTGACATAGTTAGTGGGCAATCAGAGTTATTACAAAGCATTGTGAATTTGGAATTGTATCCTACTTATTCTGTTGACCATCTAATATCAAAAGCATGGGAAATTTGTCTAAATATTTAGTTTGATATCACGTAATCCTTTAAAATACGGCTTATATATACGATATATATATATGATATAGATCCCTAATATCACGCGAGCTTGTCAATCTCGTTACTACGCCTAATTACCCCTTACTTGGGTGCTTGTGAACCATAACCCCTAATTGGGAAACCTTGTGATCCGACGGGACCCGATTTACCGTGCACCCGATTTACCGTACTATTTTCCGTAAATCGAGGTCTTACTGTATAAAAACCTATAAAGTGTTAAATTTTCTAATCAAAAATAAAAATAGTACAATGATTTCCAGTTTTTTAAGAGTCGCTTTATAAAATTGTAACTCCATAAAACAAATCATGTGTCCTGTAACACCTCTTTTTTGTCCATCAGGTGCGATGTTGGAATAACAGAGCTAGTGAGGGAAGTAAAGGAATGCAACAGAAATATCAACAAAGTAAAACAAGTAACGGAGGCTCATACAAGTGTACTGACAGAGAGGAACAGAACACAGGACAGTAAAGTGCTGGATTTGGAGCAGGTTATAGGCAAATTGGAGTCGGAACAGAGTCGTCAAATCGCCAATCTTAGAGGTGTGCTTTGATTAGGTTATGTTATAATCAGGTTATGTTTTATATTATAATATGTATTTAATTTGAGAATACTTACTTGGATTTCTAGAAGAATTAACTCGTTAATTTCATGGCCCTGGATTTATAGGTTTTTTAACATACAATTTTGTTCGCATTGTTTGTTAGTATTCGTCGAAGGCTAACGAATACTTATCTTCACGGGTAAGGAATTATAATTCGGTATTAACAGATGAACTCGATTTAAAGCTTGAGGGACACAAAGCTCCGAGAGCAAGTTGTATGTGATCAGAATATGTGTAATGTGCGGGATGTTTAGAGCCTCTGTCAGCATGTTTATATCTCTAATCCTAGCTAGCGATGAGTACATGTACATGCATAAAATTCAAATCTAACGACTGCTTCTGCTCTCTTAGAATTTGCATCAGAATAAAATTAAAAGCAATAGACTACTCAGTTGTTATGGTACATGGTTAAACAATCTGACTGCAAAACATGTTTAAGATAAAATAGGATGAGGGACTATACTAGGGATTGACAACCAGTTCTGATCGACAAACAACTGATAAACAGTTAATCGATAAAAAGTGATAATAACCGGGGTAATAAAAACGTTTTACGATAGTTAGCAGTTAGAATAAGAGGTTATCCTATAAAAAATGTCTTCACAATTAGTTGTCGAACTATTAATATTTCTCAGATGCTAGCCGCCAAGTGTTAATTTAACAAGGCCTCACTTTAATTACAAGAGTAATTTACAATGACGTAATTAAGTGATTAGAGTGCTGATTAAAGTGGTGTTGAGCTAGTTCCTTACTCCAGCGAGGCCGTTACATCAATGCCCAGAACGAGTCCAATATTATACTGGTAGCCAAGCTTTCAATTGGTCCTTAGACCTAACTTAGACTGTGCAGTGTGCGTTTTGTAATTGATGACGTCATCAAATATCTTAATTAATGTAACTACAAACGGAACTCGCGGGTAAAATTACAGATCTCAGGAAACTAACCGTCAACGTAATTAAAGATAAAAGCGAAGCACCGCTGGGAACGGCGATATACTGACCATCCGAATATTATTGCTCACAATTTCATCTCAGCAAACTGCAAAGTTTATTCGATTGTGGGCATCAAATGGTTGCGAGGTACGCGAAAAGATACACAAAAGGTGGCGATTTGAAAAAGCGGTTGACTTGCGGTTTGAATGTCTATAGAACTGTCGAAACGTTTTTTCGTGCCATGCAGAATTTAAATGAAGTTCAGTAAAACATCGTTTTAGCAGACCATTTTGATATAACATTTTGCAAAATATGTACGAGGCCTTATGGCGGCGTGAAAAGCAATAGTAAACGAAGGAGAAAGTCTGAGCATGCAAAAGATGAATTAACATCACTGTTGAGACTACTCCGTTCCTCCAGCATGGTTAACGAATGATCTTTAATTTTAAAGGAATCGCGTTAAGATGAAGATGTAATTATTAATAACTCTAGAAGTGTAGTGAATTGGTTCGTTAAATACTTGACAACGACTTGGAAAACTAGGCAGAGAAAGCTATCTGGAGGTCGATCCAGGACCGGTATCAAACTTTTATTAAACCAATTACCGCACATTCTCGAAACTAAAGAGGCAGCAAAAAGAACCAATTGTTGCTAATTAACCGCTCATATTTTATCAAGATGACTAATGACTATAAATTAGTTATCATTAGTCTCATTAATAGAAAGTGGAGTTGACTTTAAGTTACAACATTTCTACCCGATTATATTATTTTGGCCTACCACTTAGAGACACTTTTGGTACTAATCGGTAATTACCCTTTATGAATTCCACTCTATCTTCCACGTGACAACAACACGTGATGTTTGCCTTTTCTATAATTTTTTTCATGCTTTTATGAACTTCGTTATTATGCACTTTTTTCATCATATTACTTCACACTACGATTCATACTGATTCATACTTTACACTTACGTCGTTTTTAATTCAGAGGAATACTCAATACATGTTACGAAGGGCATTTATCTCTAATCTCTATACAATTTTACGGTCTTTTCTCATGGCCAAGTGACACCAAACTTAGTAAGTATATCGATTCATGACGATACTGGGAACTTCTGGGATTTACTAGTTATCGTTATGTATCATTTAATCATTTAATTATATAAGCATGAAGACCTTACAGTCCTCGGTAAGGGCTGCAATCACCTTCGGATTGCAGGTTGCATATCTAGGTTTTTTCCTTTATATGTCGAGGCGGAAAAGGTGCAGGAGACCACCTTCTCCACGATGGCATCTGATACAATAAATTACAACACGTGTAGTGACTAGAATAGAAGCTAGAGTTTGTTCAGTGGCAGGCAGCTGGCAATGAACACCTCATGTTCTGAGGTAGCAAAAGTAGGACGCTGCAGGAACTTTCGGTAGAGCTAGAGATTGGTCACATATAGTGACCATGACACCCTGAATACTCAACAAATTGTGGTTGTTTCCTACTCTCTAATTTAAATCGGCGCATGGAAGTGCGCAAATCTACTAATTAGCGAGAACGGTTCCCAGATCTGCCTGACACAATCTCCGAATCACTACTTTATCCAGCTTACTGCTCATGATCGGCTGTTATAAGCCAGTTTTTGATCTCCAATTTTGCGTATCATACACAAGACACGTTCTCTGTAGGGAGCTTATGATGGATTTATAGGGCTGCTCTCTGTACAAACATAAGTTTTGTTGCGTAGTAATTGTGGGGAAGTGTGACAAGTTTGGGCAGGTCACTAGTTGTCGTGACCTAGACCAGACCAAACTGACAGTCCTCGGCAAAACAGACTCCGAGAACGTCGTTGTTCTCTGAAAGCATATCGACATCGTTACTATTGACAGAAAGAATCTGCGAACATGACCCAAAATATTTTATTCTCGGTGGTCGAAATTGATGAATTTGTATACAATAATCTTGATAACGTGTGAAAACATTAATTGCAGAGCCCAAGTCAAGTAATGAGAACAGTAATATAATAATAATTTATCGCTAAGTAAAGTTGTAAAGGCAGATATACATATATTACAATATTTTGCATTAAACTCGTTAAGTAAACTAAATGTGAAAGTGGTAAGTTAAGATATATAATTTATTATCGTGTGTTGAAACCTGGTAAACTGATTTAACATAACTAGCATTGTTGTCAACCCTTATTCAATATTCAAGGTATCCATCGACCACCACGTGTCAAGAAGAATCGCTCGTAATAGGAGGTGGCCAATAATTTAACTCGATGTGACCCGGTTATCAGACAGCACTTACTTACAGCACTTACCGAATATTATATTTCTGCTGTTAAATTGGCTACCAGACAATAAAACCCTCTGATATTTAACTACCTAGACAATTAACAATCAGCGGCCGATTGGTCTGACACGTATTAGCCAATCAACTGGAATTCCATACAATAAGGCCCCTCAGAGGGCCTTATGGTCGGCCACCGACCATATAAATTAACATTTATAAATTTACCAAGGCTATTAAATTAATAGTTGATGATATATAGATTATAATTCCTAATATTTTGCAGACCAAACCAAAGAGCTTGGAACCGTGTCCGTATCTTTAGAGCGTGGAGTCACAAAAGATATGTCTCAACTAAGGGAAGCTTGTCTCAATCGAGTTGATCGCCGAATCGAAGACTTGGAAGAGAGATGTACGTCGCAGTTCGGAACAAGAGACCAACGGATCGACGAAATAAATGGTTCGTTAGAATCAGGGAAACATTATAATTGGATTTAATGCTTTACTTTCAAGATTAATTTGACGATATTTTTGAGTTTCCTCTTCACTCAATGACTACTGAATTACTATATCAATTATTTAATGTTCCTCCAGACTTTAACTTTTTTTGAGTCTATATTTCATTTCAGAATCTCTGGCCAGTGCAGTCGAACAGATCAATCGAGAAGTAGAGAAATTGAAAGAAAAACAAACCAGCACTGGGAAACAAGTGACACAGAATGAAACAGATGGATCTAAAACTATCTCCAGGTAAAGAGGGTTAAACTGCTGCATATTTTCTGAAAAGAAACTGAAATTGTTGGCACTATTATTATATAAAAGGAGCAGTGCGAAGCTGAGCAAAAACTCACTTATATTCACTTCATTCTTTTCGAAACAATTGTCATCGCATCTGTTGAATACTAGTTAGTACCCTGTATACTGCTAAAGACTGCATTATAATTATATTCAATTTGGTTAGGTACCAAATTAATTGCGTAATTACAATGCTACAGATCATTGGTATGAATGGCCTTTTCTTTTTCCTACAATGATATTCTTATTTTTGTCCTATAAAATTTGCCCTGCCGTTCGCTTATCATTCATTTTAGACTTGAAAACAGCTTAGTTTAGAAGATCCAGGCCACAGGGATTCTCCACATATTCATAGTTATAACAAATATGTTACATCGTTATCCCAAAGCTAATTATAAGTTGTGTTGGTGGTATTGATAATTGATACCATTAATGTAACTTAAATTGTAGACATTTATTTTGCTAATAATAATATCCCCCCTCCAGACTGCGCGGTGAATGTATGAGTGGTTTCAAGACACTACAAGAAAGCATTGATACCATGCACAGTATTCTCGACAGTAAGATAGAGCTGGTGGAGGACGAGGTCAGATCGGAGATAAGGAAAGCTATGAAAACTGTTGTTTTGACCTAGTTTATAAAGAATGGGGACTTTGAACCGAAGCTTTTTGTCAACTGTTGTTGGACTATTAGGACAAGATGGATAATGGATATGGAATTTCAGGATCATTACAGTGTTTTCAAGATTTGAAGTTTCTTTAAGGAGAGGATCTATTTTTACGCACTAAATTTAATTAATAATTTTAACTCAAGTTTTAAATTTGGGTAATTTTTGAGAATATGATGTCAGACCTCTAACAAAGATGGCAGTTGATCGTAATTCCGTTCTAAAATTGCATTGTGCTTATTAACTAACTATAACGGCTTAATGAAGACCTCCGCATTCAATACTCGATAATAATTTAATATTACAATAGTTTTGAGTCTGTAATTTAAGAAATTGAGATGTCGCTCGAACAGTTAATATTAATGGTACGTCAAAATCAAATTATCAATATGCTCAGTATAGTAGTCCGTGCTAATCACAGGGCTAATTAAACAGAAATAATAAGTACTTTGATCTTGTGAAGAAATATTATATATGCTCTTTAAAAAAAACCAATTTGATGCCAACTCTACGCTTATTGGGTGCCCTGTTAACTGTGTGGAAACTAGGCTCAATTCGGTTCGGTCATCTTCAGAGTTCAGACGTATTATTAACAATTTTAATTTCCATCGTTTTAAAATATATTGTATTTCAAAATCTTAAATATTATTCAATCCAGCAGCTTTAGCTGATTAACATGACCATGTATACTAAATATTATGTAGCTTATAGTCAATTTGAATAGTTACACTGTATGATATGTATAAAGATATTTATTTCTCGTTATTCCCAATTATTGTTATACATTATTATACTCTAGTAAATCTTATGTGGTGATTACTGGGGTCCCCAGGTAAATGTGGTAAATTATGTCATAATTTTGAGGAGAAAACCCCGGTTTTATATTAATTTTGGACCTAAATGGATACATTGTTAGATGAAAAGTACAATATAGGATAACTACTGTACAGCATACTGATACAGTGTACACTTTTCAATAAGTTACAAAGAATTACAGCGAAACCTGTCAATTACAACAATGATTACTTTCACTTTCAGACTGATAACTAATAGAAAAAAAATTAAAAGTATCACTTGACTGTTAGACACTCCCTGTATCGCGATGGGTATATACTCAGTTATTTGATATTAGAAGTGAGAAACATTCCAACTGCTAACTGAAGTTAAGATGCAAGATATCGCAAACGTTATAAATTAGCTTGTTACAATTTACACATTAGCTCTCGTTGAGTGTCAAAGTGGTATGGATTAAGACACTAGAAGTTAGTTCGATATATTATGGTTAACATCTTAAAATAATTATTGAAGAATTCTAGGACTCTATTCGTCTGGCTTGGCTGATTCTTTCCCCTCTCCTCTGCCTCCTCTTCCACGATCTCCTCTGCCTCCTCTTCCACCTGTCAGTTCATAAATTAGTACGGAAATTTGGTTGTAACTATGTATGTTTTACCAAACAAAAAAAACTTTAGGAAACTTGACTTGACGTCGTTAAAAATAAATTGGGATTCAGTTTAAAGCTGCAGTGCTGAAATAAGAGCCGAGCCGAACAAAACACAAAATAGTTCATTCACCTAAAAGTATGACCTAGCGATAAAAATCATGATTCTGCCCTCTATCCGGTAGTGTACGTTATGAAGTTTAGTCAGTCTCATGGCCAAATTTGCCCAACTTTTGTGCGAATCCGATACTTTAATTGTCGTAAATTGAGAATGAGATCAATCAACAAACCTCTCTGGGGTTTTCCTGCTGGTTCAGCTTCCTCTCCTTCTCCCTGAGATTGTTGTTTTCCAGCTCCTCTGCCACGGCCCCTACCTCCTCTCCTTCCTCTATTCTCCCCTCCCTCAGTCTCTACTTCGCCTGCTGCATCCTCCTTACCGCCTCTCTTTCCTCCTCTGCCTCGTCGTCCTCTCTTTCCTTCCCCACTATCCTCTGTTCCTTCACCTTCTGGTCTACACTCTGATTTTCCTCCTCTGCCTCCTCTTCCTCCTCTATTCGTCTTACCACATTCGCCTCCTTCTGACTCTTTTCGTTCCCTACCTTGACCCCCTTCCTTGCCTCCTCTTCCTCCCCTACCTCTCTCTCTACCTTCTTGTCCTACTCTACCGCCTCTACCCCCTCTTTTGCCCCCATCTGGAGCAGGGCCCTCTCCTTCCTCTCCAGCATTCCCTCTTCCTCCACGGCCCTCTCCAGCATTCCCTCTTCCTCCACGGCCCCTTTGCCCGCCTCGGCCTCTTCCTCCTCTTCCTCCGTCATTTTCTACCTCTTCCGCATCTTCTGAGATGAACAATAAGTTTAAAACAACGTTTAAGTTTAAATTATTATGAAATTTAGCGATATTATATTTATAATATCACTACAAATGCACGACCACTTCTAACTTCGCGGCAAATAGCCACGAAGTGGTTCAACTTTAACTTTAAGTTTAACAGAAATCACGTATCGCGAAGGGAGACAAATTATAGTTATACTTACTACCTACAAATCTATAGCCATAGGGCTGTTTTCTGTCTTATTGGAACTACTAAAATGGCAAGAGATGTCTCCTGTTCAACTCACCGACTTTAGGTTTCAAATCTGCTGCCATCTTTTTTATTCTAGTCAATGCTACTTAACAAACGTCTGTATCAAAGGAAATAATAAAATACTCACATTCTATCCGCTCATAGTCCTAGTCATAAAATCAAGTTTGCGTGGGACTTAAATTTGATTTTACTTCTTGGCTTACTAATACTATACATTCTGATTTTTGGCTTACAGTTACAATACACGTTAAATTTTTCAAATAGAAAATTATTAATTAAGGAAATCTATTAGTAAATGATATTTTTAATGTACTTAACACATCCTGGTCGTGCTTTCCAGTATGGGGCGAATGTAACATTGTAACATGTAATGTGTAAGGTCACATTCGGAAGTACTAGTAGAATGTAACTGTAACTGTAAGGGCAAAGTAGAGGGACAACGGTAAGCTTATAGTTATAGGTGTAAGTATAACGTATTCCGTGTAAATAATAATACTCCAATCCGGATTTTACATGTAAGTATAACGGTTTAATGCGATTTTACCAGACTGACGCGACTTTACCAGACTGAAGACTCATCATTTAAGGTAGCCGTACTGGTAAGAGTAGGATACTGATAGTATTAGTATAAAACCAAGAACAAGCTCTGCCTGATTGCTGATTTCACGATTATCGGAATGTGTGATACCTATCAAGCGAATCTTTTATAATATAACTATATTAATATATAAGGGGAAATTACGATATTATATGAGGTTTTGGAGAATTTTTAATGTCAATTCTGGAACTTCTTCCATGTTTCCAGTCCAGATCCGAGTAATTATGAATTAGCTGAAGTTTAACGGGTGATACTCGTAAAATATCTGAGTCCAACTCGGCGCGCGTCCTGGTAGGTTGTAAACCTACAAGCTGAAGTGTTTGCCAACCTCTAGCAGCTGCTGAATTAATATGTACTGTGCGCTACACCCTCATAATCCCAATCTCAGAGCCGAATGATGATTAATCGCACTGACTACACTCGACTGTCACCTGACTTTTTAAATATGTAATCATATCAGTAATAATTCCTCTACCATGTTTTGAACTAAAAACAAACCTTCTGGACGACTTCAAGGAATACAAGGAATACAAGGAATACAAGGAATACAAATTTAAAATCTTGAGCTACAATAGTAACTGTTAAGATAATAACAATATCATAAGATTTGAATTTATTATATTAATATAACTTAACTAAAGTGAAAAATAAAGATTTGACATAGAATATTTTGTTTTCAGTCGCCTTGGTAATGCTGTAATGCTTGAGCCAGGTCACTTTGCAGTTTGCACTCGTCGTTGCGCGAAAAGAAACAAAAGCGGGTACAGTGATTTTCAGTGTTCACTGTTCATGTACTGGCCAGAGAGTCAACAAATTTCTTGCGGTTGTTAAAACACGTAGTGGCAAACCTAGCAACGACTCTCGTGAGGTGGACTTGACTTTCGTTCGTGATAAGTTCAATGATTTCACTGTTGTTGCTGATGAATTTGAGGACGTTTGCTCCAGGGATGACATTGTGAACAGAATAAGATGTCGCAGACGGTTTGATTGGATTTGATATGAGTGACTGGATCTTGTCTAGGACTTTTCGCCTCGATGCAGCGTTAAGATCACAATGGTTAAGGAAGTGATCTTCATTCTCAATAATACCAGAACCTAAGACTATATTGCACCAGGAGCATATTCGCTCGTCACGAGGAGTTTGATTATATCGGCCAAGTTCAATTTCGAGTCGATGTGCACTGATCCGCAGTCTTGTGATATTAGCACGGTCTGCATATTTAATGACACTATCTAGGTAATACTCTTTGTTAAATTTGGATTTTAGGTCACGATAGAATTCTAATTTCCGAGAAGTGTTGATACAGGACCCCCAATATTCTCTAAAGTTACATTTCAAAGTTTTAGTAATGACGTGTGGTGTGAATATTTTACTCCCGATGGGTTGTGTTGATTGAGGAGGAATTCGTTTCTTGAAACCGTTGTGAATAAGAAAGTCCTCTTTTGGTGGTTTTGCGATACTCGGGTTTCTTTCGAAAAGTAACTTGGAGTGATTGTTTTTGAGTGTGCGGTAGGCTGTGACATGATCGGTAGAGAAACATGGGTCTAGCGCGAGGACAGGCTCCAAACCCCTGTACCAGTCCAATTTCATGTTCATCTGTTCTTTGAAAGCTAAGGAGACAAGGGAGTTATCTTTGAGATTTTTCAAACGTTGGCTATATTTGAGAGTGAGGTTAATACATCCATAGATTAATGGGTAGCGGCCTGACTCACCCCAGACGCCTGCGTTGCTGGCTTTACGATTTACCCCCAGTGACCATTTAAGAAAGTGAAGGTGAACTTTTTCGCTGTTCAGAAGGCTAACTTTCTTGAGGATACTAGTTTGAAATTTTGTTTTTGTGTCGGCATCCATATTGAGATCGACTTGTTTTGTTATGTGTTTTATGATAGCCATGTTAGGTGTGTAAATAGGCGCTCCGTAAAGAACGATAGGTTTAATAAGACCATCAAAGAGTGTTGTTAGAGAGCGGAATGATAATTTGGATTTGTTTACTGAGCTTTTCATGGCATAAAGTGCACGCATGGCTTTCTTTTTGAGCTCAGTTCGGGCATTTGTGAATGTGCCGGATTTGTGTATTTCGATTCCTAGATAGCAGTATGACTCGACTTCTTCTAACAAGTGATCACCAATTTTGAGGGGAACCGGCTGATAAGTATCAAAACGGGCATTAAATTTCATGAGTTTAGTTTTATCTGCATTAATTTCGACGCCCCATTCCAAGCAGAAATTGTTCAAAGCATCGAGTTGCTTTTGGAGGGTTTTGGGGTCCAGTGCCAAGAGTATCAGATCATCTGCCCATAGTAAGTGACTGATAAGTTGGTTCATTAGTTTCGGACAGTTATCATATTCTAGTCGAGGGGAAAGATCTCTGATGTATATCTTAAATAGATCAGGGGAAAGTGGATGACCCTGTTCAGTTCCTTTATTGATATCAAATTTTTCGCTGACAAATCCAGATAGTTTTATCTGGCCAGTGGAATTTTTATACATATGTTTAAGAACATTAAATGTTTTGCCAGTGATACCTAGTTTAGCTAATTTCAAGAAAATAGCTTCACGGCAAACAGAGTCGAAGGCCTTCCGGAAGTCCACAAAAACAGCATAGACGGGAACCTTGAGCTTTTTGTATTTAGACGTAATTGTGTTGAGTGTGAGTATGTGGTCATATGTTTGAGCTCCTTTAGCGAAGCCAAGTTGATTTATGGGGTCCGGGTTGTATTCATTTTTGAACTTGATTATCCTGTTTAACATGATGGTCGAAAATAATTTTCCGATTGTACTACTCACAGCAACTGCTCTGTAATTGTCTGGATTATCTTTGTCGCCTTTTTTGTGTAGGGGTGTAATAATGCTGTTGTTCCATGGGTAAGTTCCAGTGTCCAAACAGCGGTTAAAGACTTTGCAAAGGAGTTGTGTGTTTGTTGTGGACAAGGTCTTCAGTATTTCATTACATATCATATCCTCCGAGGAACTTTTGCCGTTTTTGAGTGAAGAGATCGCAGTAGATATTTCGTCCACAGAGATCTGGCCATTGAGTATTGATTGTGCAGGGGATGGTTGGAAATTATTGTTAATAGCCTCTGCATTTTGAAGCATTTTTTCCTTATTCTCTACAGTTATGGTGCTATGTGCATTGGCATAAAGTTTACCAAAGAATTTTTGAAAGTTGTCCATGTCATGGCAATCAAATTTGTCAACTCTTCCTTTAAATTTTTTCAGTTTTTTGAATTGTTTCCAGTTTAGAATTTTACCAGATTCAATATCTGTATTCAGTTTGTCAAGATATTTGTTTTTTGTACGGTCAATTAAACTTTTGTATGTATTTTTTACCTGGTAAAAATTTTTTCGAAGATAATCGCTATTGGGGAAATCAGAAACAATTTGAGCTGCACGAGTACAAGATATTTTAGCTTCTCTGGTGGCTTGTGTGAACCAGGGTTGTTTATTTATTGATCCCTTTTTGGTTATTTTGGGATGTTTGGTCTTTTGGAGACATTTGTCTGCTATTTTGTTCAAGTGTACTGTGATATCTTCGTTTAATTTGTATGTACCTATGAGATCTTCGGGATAATCTGTTTCTAAGAGGCTTTTGGAACATTCTTCCACAAGTGGGTCCATCATTGTATCCCGTAAGCTTGAAAGGCTATCAGGAGTTATTTTGTAACGAAGTGGGGCTCGAGCGTAAGTTTCATGGAGTGCCTTTGTGTTTACAAGAGTGTTGGAAGGAGAGAAGTTGAGTGCCAGGAGTAGTGGTTTATGATCAGAAAAGCAAGTGAACGGCTGGATTGTCATATGACTTAGATACTTACTGCAGTTTGGGGATATAATAAAGTAGTCAACAACGCTGGCACCGCTGGTCTGAATACAAGTGAAGTCACCATATGAGTCTCCTAAAGTTCTCCCATTGAGAATATGGAGTTCATTATTGACAAGCATTTCTAGAAAGGGTCTTTTGTAATTGTTCGACTTTTTGTCCTTTGAGTTCCTGGTTGGAAGTTCTTGTGGAGTGTAGTCTTCTGGCAGGGGAATGAAGCTCTCGTAGCCACATTTGTCCTCTTTGATAAAGTCGATGTCATGGCCGATACGCGAGTTGAAGTCACCACAAGTAATGACATCACCTTTACTTAAAAGAACATTGAGAAATTGGTCCAGTTCACGGATGGTGTCAAAGCCCGAAATATTTGAGTTTTTAGAGGAAGTGTTAGCTGGCTTAATGTATGAGTTAACAATGAATATATCATTATCTACGCCAAAGTAATTTTTGTCAAGTTTACAGGCAACAACATCTTCAATTGTGGATTTTTCAAGTTTAACGCCTTTGGATATTTCGTTTTGGACCATTATGCATACGCCACCATGTTTTTTGTCCCGGCGGGTTTTATTGAAGGACCTGTAACCCGAGTGTTTGACAGGTTGTCTTATTTCTTGAAGGCAGACAATAGGAAACTTGTCAAAGACGGCACAAAATTGAGGGTCATCAAACTTAGAGCCAAAAGTTGTATTTGTTGATTGGATGTTCCAGCTTATAATTTTGGATTGTAAATTCATAGTATTTTTTCAAGAGGTTGGGTTGGTGGTCATGATTTGAAGACTAAAATTTAGACTGGAAGCTCAAACTCCCTGAAGATCTTGTCGAGGGTGTCTCTCATGGTGTTGGTGATTGCATGCATTCCTCTTTCTGATAGATGGAGATTATCGCGGAAGTACATCAAGTTCTGCTTAGAAGTGGACTGAGTGTTAATGAAGAACTTATCATTTCTCTGAAGGAAAATCCTTTTTGTTTTAGGGTCCTCGTCTTGCTGCTGATTGACCAATAAGGACAGGGATCTCCTCAAGGAAAAGACGTGTCGGTTCTGGTAGGTGTTTCCGTTCAGTAGGGGGCAAGAGATGACCAGTCTGGTGGTGGGAGATACTAGTTCTAGCATTTCATTAAAGATCTTGAAGTTGTCGATGATTTTGGTAATGTCCTCTCCTTTGTGTATATCATTGATGCCGAGATGTACATATATTAGTTGAGGCTTCTCTGTTGGTATTTTGCTCCCCATCATGTATTCACCGGTCAGTGATTCACTACATGTAAAGTCAATTCTTTTGAAATTCAACCTATATTTCCTAAATTCCAAGCATGACTCATCAATGTGTCTCATAATTGAATCGGTAACAAGCCAAACGTTGATGGGTTGCCCACTTTCGACCAAGACTTTCAGGGAGGGCTTTATTGGATCGGGGAAACCAAATTTGGGCGAAGGCGAGGCTAGGTTCGGTTGGTCTCCTAACGCTGCTATTTCTTTTATCAAAGGGTCAGTTTGAATTGCGACCTCGCACATTTGGTGTGTTACATACGCGTGGATGTCTTTAATGTGCTCCCTTGTTTCATCGCAGAAGACACTATTGTAGTAGCTCCTCATGTCTTCCTCCGATTTCTTCATGATATCTACTCCATTTTGACTAAGGTCGTTCAGAATCTTCCTCATTGACTGAAGGTCATCTTTTGTGCCGTTTATGTTCTCCACAAGGTCATCAATTTTACCATTGCACTCCTTTATCGTTTGTGTAAACACATTTGTCTTGCTCAGATTGTCGATTCTGTTGTTGCAATCACTCACTGCACTTTTCAAATCACTTATCGCATCCAAAACGTCGGTGTTGCTGGTTGGGTGAGGCGAGATGTCTTTTTGAGTTTGTTGTTTGGTCGCTTCCTGGAGAGTTGCTACATTCGCCTTGACAGATACGATGGAATCCACAACATGCTTTAGAGAGTTCTCCACACATTTTTGAGCATTACGCACTGATGCAATGTCATCTTTCATTTCCACGTCTTCGATCCTCGGGGAGTCACATCGAGAGAAGTTCATGCCGTGAGACATCGAGTTATTGGCTGCTGACATGGAAAGTTCCCCGATTGACATGCACATTTTGTTCTGAAGTCTTGTCCGCTTTTCAGATAAAGATCCTGCAGTTGAGACTTGACTTCTTATGAGCTCCTTATCTACCGTTCCCTCATCCATCTTCCCTACAACTGCACTGATCCTTGATGCAAGCAGGAGTCCTCCATCTGCTTCATAATCCAGGTTGTCTGCTACAGACGTTACTCGAACAACAGTGGGGGGAGTCTTAAGGAGGGGGAAGTTCATTTCTTCAGCCTGTTCCGTGGTGATGTCTGACTGAGGGTTCTTCTGTGGACCTTTGAGGGCGCTGTCAGTTTCTGTTGGACATTTCTGTTCAAATATCAGGAAGTACTGTTCTTCTACTTTTCCCCAACCTCTAGGTATCGAGCGTTTGTATCTCAACTCTGTCTTGCCACTGAGTACGCACAACGTGCCAGACATAAGGGCCGCTTTGTGGGTTACTTGACTCCCAGCTTGGGTCTTGATGTACATGGGGCGTGGATCCTTCAGACCAAGTGCCAACACTGCAACTACTGGAGAGAAATTGCTGTTTTCCTGGCTAGTGTTGCCGTATGGAATACTGTGTGAGGGGTCACTCATCCGATAAATAGTGGTCTTGTCAAACTTAACATCCAACTGAAAAACGTCCTCAACCGTTTTGTTGATACGATCCTGGTGGCATTTGACAAAAGAGCAAAGTTCAGACGGTTCGTCCAGGTTTACGGATAGTTCAGACATTTTAGGGGTTGCGGTCTTCTTAAGCTTCTTTGCCCCCTTTTTTAGATCAACATCTGTCAGTTTGGTCTCCACACCATGTTTGAGGACGACTTTGTACCTATCTTTGTTGCTTGGTGTGCAGAGTTTCCCAACAGTAGCAGTGAGTTCTGCACAAAGGTTAGCATTGCTCTCAGTACTGATGTAGTCGCTTATGTAACCAAGCTTGCAGGACTTCCCTTTGTCAAGAAATATCTCACCGTCATCTCTGATCCACACTGTGCTCCGCCTGTTTGTATCACTCTTTGTCTGTGAACCTGAAAGACTTGACTCAGATCCAGCATCATCACTTGTTTCAGTGTTACCCCAGCTCACGTTACTTAGACGTCTGTTGAGCTTCTTGGCGGGAGTTTCCTGGCAAGATGATAGCACATTGTTGGTCGGCTTCAGGAGACCTTCAGTGGCACTTACTTCAGTAATATCAGTGTCGTTATCCTCTGTTTCACTTGATTCTTTAGCCTCGTCTGTTTTCCCAGAGCCGTTCGCCATCATCACTGTTGCATTAGTCAGCCAAGGTGGTGGAAACAAACTACCAAGTTTCAAAGCAGAGAAATCGAAAATTGAGTTGGAAAAACAACCGGGTTGAGAGATCTGTTTACACGAGGTTTTACTAGAACTAAGACATTGGTTTTCTACTTCTTCACTGACGTAAACAGGAACGGTAGGGGCCAGTGGTCTGCTTCTGAGTTCTCTAAGTAAAAGCAGCAAAGTAACGGCTATGAGCGTCGCAACAAGGAAGCAGAGGCTCAGAAGGACAACTACAGCTATCTGAAACCAGTCCCCAGCTCGCAAAGACCGGTCACTACCTAATCTGTCACACTGTGCACTGTGAGTGGGATTGTGAGGAGTGTATGTGGGGGAGTTGCTATGCTGAAGGACAAGTACACTCAGTTGAGACGCGGTTCGCGACGCATGCGGAGACAAGGCGCGAGGAGGCGGAGCTCTACTGGTGGGCTCTGGCTGGGAAAGACCAGCGGGCGCGGAACGAAACCTAGAAGAGGCATGCAGCAGTGACATGGCTGAGCAAGAGGACCGTAACATACTCGTCATAAAACCGTCATTAAGTTCATTCATAACATTAGAGATATATCTGCTGCATATGTTATAAATCAAATTGCTGTTTAAACGCTCGAAACTATAACTCACATTCCAAAACCACACTATAAAGTCATGTCCTTGTCTACCCCATACATCAAAATAATACATGCACGTTCCTACAATATTCATCAATGCTTTAAAGCAGGACTGCAATAACTCCAGGAATATTAGCTCGAAAAGTCTTGTGCAATGTACAATTACAATTCTAATGTGTTCTATTGCGTGTAATGTACTTTTACAAATAGTTGTCCTTATCTCTTTGTACGACTGATAAGGGCCATTACAGCAATCATTTAAAGTGTCCAAACCATTTCTAGAGTAGTATATAGTGTTCGGTGTCTGTTCGATGTTTGTTGAGTTTCTGTTCTGTTTAGTGTTGCAGTTCCAATCTTTTCCGCCATCTGAGATGTTGCTGCCAGGATCGTACGTTAGACTAAGTACAGGAGCGGTAGCAGTCGGGACTGTGCCAGGACCATAAGTTAGACCATAAGTTAGACCAAGGGGTGGATCAGGAGCGATCGGGACTGTGCCCTGGCTGGCCACCATGGCCGCCAGGGCGATTGTTGAAAATATTGTTGCTGACGTGGCTTTTTCGAATCAACGCGCATTAAAATCAAACCAAATCAACGTGTACAAGTCTGTATGAGTCCTAATGCCTGAAAAATAGTAAAGGGGGTAAAATAGTATAGCCATAGGGGGTGCTATTGTGTATTGCTAAATCACTTTACAGTCTAGGCAGTCGATCTTCGAGATTTTTCTAAAAGCAAAAAGGGCCCCTGACAGTTGAAAATTAAATCTACCTGGTTCAATATATTTTCGAACGCTGATTCCGAATCACCCCACATGACATAGGGTTTAAATGGGCTCTTACTAATTCGCTCGCCCAAAAATTTCACGTGACTTTGGTTTTTATGGTTTTGCAGCCGTACAAAACGGTTTTACATAAACCCTAATCCCAACCCTAACCCTAAGTCTAACCATAACCCCGAAGCTAACCATAACCCTTACCACAACCTTAACCCTAACCCGGGCCCTAAACAATCGAATTCGTATTTTACTAGCCTGTCACGTGACCAAAACGGTTTTTTGCCCATAACTCTGCAGGGAAGCATTTTAACCCTACGTCATGGGGTGTGATTCGGAATCAGCGTCCAAAAATACACCGATCCAGATCACTTTCATGCCCAAAGGGCCTTTTCACAAGAATTTTCTTAAAATTTGGGCGAGCGATTTAGTAGGAGCGGTTTAAATGCTCCCCTAGCTGCTTGTAGGTTTACAACCTACCAGGACGCGCGCCGAGTTGGAACAGATATTTTACGAGTATATCACCCGTTAACGATGAATTGACATCGTCAATTAAGTTATAGTTATACTCTATTATATATTGCTCGTTCGGCGAGATGCGCTACTGTGCCGCGCCGAGCTGCTTGCTCTAACCAGAGCCCTCTCGCTTGCAGAAACAAGCGTGTCACGCAGTACCCGTAGACACATGGCTATGTGAACCGAGCTGCGATGAAATTCATGAATTGACATCGTCAATTAACTCGGCGCGAGGCCCAGTTAAGTAGTGCATCGCGCTACAAAGACACAAAGTACAAGGTTAGTGTTAGGGTTTCAGCATATGCTTCAGTTAGGGATTGCCGGATTGGGATCAGATAAGAGGGTTAGCACCCCGGCGAATGCCGCGGGCTTCATATTGCTACGCGAGTCAAAACAATTTTTAGGCTGAAATTCGTCAAGAGATCGATTGTCATTTCGTTCACGAACCTTTTAACGATATTTGACAGTGCCGATTCCATCCCTTAAAGGATTTTCAATAGTGCCGAGGAAAAATAAAACATCAAATTCATTCATCTGAATATTAGTAAAGGTTATAATGATATCAAATCAAGATTTCAAACGCGTACAATCATTAACCCTAATCAAGTATTGTCAACTGTGATCAAAGATCATAGCAAAGTATGCTATCCTATATGTAAGCTACAATGAGGAAGAAACAGCATTATACAACAGTATTACAATAATAAATATAGGTATAATATCAAAATGTAACTATTACTGCTTACAAGACAACTATAGTTAAAAGATTGGCTTAGAAGATTTAAAATTGACATGAAATGTATTTGCGGTTTATTTTAGAATGCAACACAAACACTGTACACATCAAATAGAATCTTTAAAAACATAAAAAAAGAGATCATTCACTATTGGTCATTACATATTACAATTGTAAAAATACCACCTAATAACATATCTGACAACGGTTGAGTAGCTCAGACGAGTAATCTGTAAGCTATAGTATCAGGCAGCGAATGATGGACGTCCATGGTTCGATGCCGGTCGTGGTATTTTGAACATTTTGTGAAATTCATCACTGCTTGAGAGGGTCCACTTCCAGTTACCGATTTTCTCCCCACAAAACATGTATTCATTCTCAGCTTGATCTGACGTATTTTCCAATATAGTTATTCCGTGTTCCAATGAATTGTTATTCTTCAAATTTGAGATCAGCAGTCGGGTTCTGAAATATCAATTTCATCTAATTTTAACGTCAACGGGCAAGTAATTCTTCTACTAGTAAAATTGTGGTTTCCAGTTTCGGGCAAATTTTCAATATAGCTACATATCAAATTAGTAATGGAAGGGCCCTCCTACTTCCAGTTTATGTTTGTGGTCAGTTATGAATGATTCGATGCACGTGCAAATGACGCGCGGCTTTGTGCGCGCAAATTTTATCAAAGCTTGCGCCAAATCTGTATCATGCCTTTGGTTTGTTTAAAATTTTATCAAATTCTCGAAGACTAATTCGTCCCAATTTTTTCCTTTTCACCCTTTTGAAAAAAGGCAATAGTGAAAGGTTACGAATGGAGGTTTTTGCAGAAAAACGTGGATTTTGGAGAACGAGATAGGTGGGTTTAAATATGTCGTGTGTTCGTTCGTTACCATGCAACGAAAAAGTTGGGCGCGCGCGAGGATTGCTTGCGGAGATGTGATGTATAGATAGCGCGCCTGTGATCTATGAATGCGCGGCGCGACTGTGTATAGCTATATGATGCATGTAATGTATAATATTACTATTAGGTAATACACCCAATTTGTACGTGGCACGCGTAGTGTATTGATGTGTACACGAGTATAGTTTACCTTTGCTGATAATTTCTTGAATTACAGATACAAGTTAAGTTCTACGGCAATTGAACTGAATTTCAAGTGTTTCCCGTATTTGATGCATAATTGATCAATATTATTATCATGAAGATTGAAGTGAGCTGATTGGAGCTTATAGTTATACTTAAATTTATAGTAAATGTGAAATGGAAATCTAGCGTCCGCCAAAACGAAACAACGGGCGCAATTCTTGTTTTGTTCCGAAAATGTTCCAAAATTCCGGATTCATCAACTCTTAGTATATATGTCAATAGAATCCACGTTTTAGAAAACCTCGAGACAACTTTTAAACATTCTTTTAGTTTTAATTGTTATATTTATCCATTAAGTAAAGTAGACTTGACCTGCGATCCTGATGGGTAACAGTTGCGGTGGTCCTTTTAATGTGGTATGTTCCAAAACTGCTGTTAGCCCGAATTTGTGTTGTGATTTATTTCGTCGGTTTATATCCCTTCAACCTGAGGTATTTATTGTTAGACTAACAAAAAATTTACTCAAAGCTGTCTTTCTTACAAATGTGTGAAATAGTCTTAAAATAGTTTCATAATTGTGACATAGAGCGAGATGAATTTTTCTTACGGGTGGAATTCCTGAGTGAGTTGTTACTTACTTACTTTGAGTACTTTGAGTAGGTTTGGCTGGGATCGCTTCAGGACAACAGTATCAAGTACGTCCTCCTATCACTCCACAGGGGTCTTTTTGTAAGTACCACTACCATGGTACAGGTAGTTCAGGATATTACCCGCATTGCTAAACTAGGAAACAGAATCACAAAGACCACAATCGATGTTGTCATAACAAACACTTACTCCAAGTTTCTTGACTGCAAAGTCCTTGATGATTGTATAGGAGATCATCAGGTCGTAAAGTTCATTGTCGATTTCAATGTGCATAAGGCCTCAAAATTCAAGAAGTTACTAATAAGAGATCACAGCAAAATGAATGTTACTGCTCTTAAAGAATTTTTGGAAACTTGTGATTATAGACCAATAATAGATTCAACTAGTCTGAATGATGCAGTTGATGGTTTAAACGAACATATTGATCACTACTATGATCACTTCTGTCCAATTAAACAAATTAAGTGCCATAGTGATTACATCCATAAGCCATCTCCAGAATTTTTAGAAAGTAAGAAATTGAAAGGGAAACTTTACCGTAAATTTTTAACACACAACAAGAACAGACGTATACATCCAAATGGTAATATACACTGTAATAAATGTGACTCATTATGGATGGCATATAAACGGCAGAGAAACTATTCAACCTATTTGTCTAGAATTAATAGGAAGACTAACTTAGCAACAGAACTGAAAGCCAAGTGTGCCATGAATGATCTAAAGGGTGTATGGAAAACGATAAAGACAGCATCAAATCTGCCTGTTAAAGCTAACAATATCAATAACAATCTTGATGCTGAAACCACCAATAAATATTTTGCTGAAATAGGTCCAAAGATCCAAGCAGAAGTGCAGCTGGAAAATGAAAATGAATTTCTATCTTATCTACAAAATGAGCAGATTGACAACGAGACCAGCTTGAATAGCTTTACTGAAATAACTGAGTCCAATATCTTAGACTATGTGGCAAGTATCCCTTGTAGCAAATCCACTAATGATCATATACCATTGAGAGTGTTTAGACAAATTTTACCTGCATTTATTGCTCCATTAACACATCTTGTAAATTTGAGTTTATCCAGTGGCATCATGCCAAACAGCTGCAAGGTTGCAAAAGTCACCCCAATCCATAAGGATGGTGATACTGAGAATCCTAGTAATTATCGACCAATCTCAATTTTACCGATTCTTGGAAAGTGCATCGAATTTTGTGTGAACTCCCAACTGACTCAATATCTTGATGAAAAGGGAATACTTTCAGAGCATCAATATGGTTTCCGTAAAGATCACTCTACAACTTATCTCATGTTAGATCTGTTTGATCGTATATTTACTGCTAAGAACAGTGCCAAGCATCCTGCAATTATCTTCCTGGACATCAGAAAGGCATTTGATACTGTTAACCATGATATTCTCATTCAAAAGCTGAAGCATTATGGAATAAAAGATACTGCATTGAGCTGGTTTAGGAGCTTCCTCACAGATAGATTACAGCAAACTAGAGTTGGGAGTAGGATAAGCAGTTTACATTCATTGAACTCTGGAGTGCCTCAAGGAAGTATATTAGGACCAATTCTATTCAGCATTTTTATCAATGACCTGCCTAATGCATGCCTATTTTCTAAACCTTATCTATTTGCTGATGACGGTGCATTATATTTTGACAATATATCTAGAGGAAACTATGGTAACATCAAACAAGAGTTGAAATTAGTTATCAGATGGCTTCAGGCTAATAAACTATCCCTGAATAATGAAAAAACAAAACTAATGATCCTTGACTCTAAGCCTAACCTTGATGCCATCCTTGTTGAAATTTGTGATGACCTTACTTTGGTAATCTGTGAAACTAAATCCCATAAGTACCTTGGACTTATAGTTGACAGCAGATTGACATTTAATGAACATATTGATAACATTAAGAAAAAGATATCCAAAAGAATTGGTGCTATGTATAGATCAAAAAAACTTCTCCCTCTTAAGTTCAGGAAGATGTTTGCTAATGCACTTATGTTGCCACATTTTGACTACTTAGACACCATCTGGTCAAGAACATATAAAAAACGACTAGGAGAGTTAGATATCATGTACAAAAAGGTTGCTAAAATAGCCCTAGATGTAAACATCAGAGAGAGGTCGGTTAATGTATACAAAAATATGGGATGGCTTCCTCTCCATTTGAGACGACAGGTTCATCTTAGCTCATATATGTACCGTATAATCAATGAAACATGTCCAAAGCATTTTATCGGAAAATTCTCGTATATTTCTGGTGGATCACGTGAGGCAGAAAACTGCAATCTTTATACTCCTAAATCAAGATCTCACAAGGAGTTTAACTATCTAGGAACTAAGGCCTGGAACATATTACCAAAGTCCCTTAGAGAGTGTGACGACGTTAAGAAATTTTCTAAGTTATACAAAGAAACTCTTATGAATATGGTGCTAACTGATGAGAATTACCAAGGGGATAACTCTTACGATAAATTCATGATCCCACCCAACACTAGCCAATGTATCTAGGCAGTTATGTTATTTCGGTTAAGTTATCTCAGTACATAAGTGAATCCAATCCATCCCCTGCAATCAAAGTATTTCCATGCCTATTAAGCTATTACAGGAAATTAGGAACATCAGTGGAAAGGTGCACTGTCAATCATTATTGCTCCATACCTCCAGTCCTCCTGTTATGTGCAATTCTCACTGCTATGTATGCTCCTCATTTGTATCAATTATATTGATGCTACATTGTTATTAAATATGACATAATTTTCAACCGTATTAATTTATTAACTTATTGTAAATAGCAAGTTTGACAAAGGGATTACGTTTATTTTACCCGGAGTTCGTTTAAGTTTAGTATTGTAAATAGTTAATTTGACGAAGGGAATACGTCTATTTTACCCTGAGTTATGTTTTAGTTCAATCTTGACACAATTTTAAAATTATAATTTAATTATTTTATATATATGTATTGTCCATAACTAGGGTGGCCTGCTAACAGAACCATGATCTGCCTTGATTCATCCTTCAGCACAGAGAAAAGCTCCTTTTTTTATACATTATGATTACAGAGGATCTGATATTTAGATATATATTGCTGTGCTGTAGGGTTTGCAATCGATAATATCGGCGATAAAATTATAGGCGATAATTCGTAGTAAAATCGTTATCGGTTATCGGCGATAATTTCTGACTGATAAACCGATAATTTCAGAAATTTCTTTTCAAAAATAATTTCGGAATTTTCGAGACTTTACAGCTAACTCGCAGATTCTTACCTCCCATTTTCACTAGATTGATCATAAGATATGTGTGAAACTGATCAAAACATCTGAATTTGCTACTTAAGTACTTAAATCAGCAAGATTTGCAATGTTATCTTATCACTGTTGATTGGTGAAACAAGGTATGTACTATGTAAAAGTATTCATATTTCATGGGATAGTTGCATATTTGAATTCAACGGAATTAAAGTTTAAACGGTAAATCTGTAATAAGTATCCCGTAGTTTCGCCCCACCCTATTACAGATAAGCTGTTCACTTCAAACTATCAATTCAGTTACAACCGTATAAGGTAATAATTTGAACCCGACACAGTACTGCACAGTACACACCATAACAACACAGTACACTCCTGCACAGTCCACACTCCACGCCCCTCCCCTGAGAAATGCCGATGATTAACTTGCCGAATGCCGATGATTAACTTGCCTGGGTCGCTCATTTGCTTAAATCGTTGATTGATTACGTTACACGTATCAGTTGTTATCTGTTTTCTGTTGTGTCTCGGAAAACTAGTTAATCTTGATATGTCAACCAACGAGATCTGGAAACATTTCACAAAAGAGGGGGACAACGTGGCCTGCATGCAATGTGACAAGTCTTTTCTCAGCACAACAGCCAAAAGGTCTTACACTAATCTTTGGTACCACTTGAGAGTTAAACACGGTATAGAAAATGCAGCTGCTAATAATGATAAATCTTCGGCATCCCCCAAAGTCAAGCGACCAAAAAATCAGTCCCTAATAGTATCTTACATCGAAAAGAAAACTCAAGCCGAAATGTATAGCCGTTTAGCGGCTGTGGAGTTCCACTTTGTGTAAGATTGTTATTGTCACTGACTGTTCACTGTAAAGTATATCGGATCTTCACTTTCAATTAATTGACTATTTTGAAATTACGCGTTTACAATTTGTGTACGATATCTCGGGAATTCATGACCCTCAATCACGGAAGTTATAAATCATGAACGTATGATTAATTAAGCCACTGAATCGATGGAAAATAAGCTAATTGTTCTGACCAAATTTTATCGCCGATAATTATCGTTATCGCCGATAATTGAAAAATTATTATCGGTTATCGGCGATAAAAAATTGTGGACCGATAATGCAAACCCTACTGTGCTGTAAAAATTGACTTTATTTATTTATTTATTTATTTACCATTCCAAGAGTGAGTTGTTGTTAGTAGCGGTGTATCCTTTAGTCGGAGGTGTGTCGGGGAGTTCTTTAAGGAATTTAGCCAGTGACGATTTTAACAGGTCCAAAGTAGAGATGGAATTAATTTCTTTGGGGAGAAGATTCCACAGCTGTGCCGCTTTCACTCCAAACGAGTTTTCATAGTGAGTTGCCACAGAACGCTGTGATTTGTTGTTCAGTGCTGGTACAGTAGCTTTTATTCCATGTCGGGGGTTGTTTTTGAACAGCATGCCAATATCATTTGGGGCCAGGCCATTGAGAATTTTCCATGTGTGGATCAAGATGTACCTTTCTCGACGTCTCTGCAATGATACGATATTGAGTTTCGTGAGACTGGAATGTTCTAGATGAAAACATGCTGTAATGAATGTAATGTATTATACATTTATGGCACCATGGCCATCTAACTTGTGAACATTAATTTCAATGTTTATATTATGTACATAATTATCTGATATTTAGACAATTATATGTTAGCGTACTATTAAATATGCTATAATAACTAAGATAACCGTACTCTATTATGACTTTGAATTCTCTCGGGTTACCGGGATATAGGGGAACCATCCCCCCGATAATTTTCGTACCTTTTAAAACCTACTATATGTATTTAGTTTTCATGGATCAAACAGATGATGAGTCAGACTCAAACATACAAGACGCCATAGCTTTGGAGACCATCGAAACAGGTACTCTTTGAATCTAGAAATTAACACCGTAAAATAAATATCTATCATAAAAATGTAGACCATCGGAAAAGGTACTCTTCGAATCTAGAAATTGATATCTTAAAATAGATATATTTCATTTAAAAGAGTAATTAATGCAACAAAATCATTTCTCAGGACACCCACTAATGTTTAATATAAATATACCTTGTTATAGTGTCATTATTTCGTAGTTTATCGACAAAACAGATAGGAACCGTTCACATATTACGTTATCACGTCAATTAGTCAATTTTGAACCCCTGTCCCCTTCCTACCTTCATAATCATTTTTAGACAATAGCTATTGTGTCAAAATAAAACAAGCGTAATCTTTTGGAACTTCTCGGCTGAATAAGTCAACGACCACAATCAGGACGTTCTCGTATCGGTTAATTCAGCAGAATGATAGGCAACTTGATTGACGGTTAAATGAGGAGGGAACCTGATGGGATACCCCTTAGAACGACCACATAGTAGTGTTCTGTAAAAAAGGGCGGTCGAACTATTCGATTACCCTGTAGAATTAGAAGTCTAAGAACTCCAAATTAAAAACATTAATCAAACGTGCAGCGACATCCAGCTCCCACGATATTTTATAGAATTGACAGTGGCACAAAACATGGCTATAATTATATTGGCTATTGTATAAACCCTTGCATTTTGCAAATTAAAAAAGAACTTGAAATAGTCACGCGAAAAATTTACCCCTCCATTTCATGCTTCTTTTTCATGTGACTATTTAAAGTCCTTTTATGTTTAAAATTTTTGACGCACAACAAACATGGATGTCGCTGCACACTTCTGTGGACGTCCTGGATGTGCGCTCTGAGCCTGTGCCTATCTGTGTGGGATATACCACAGATGGCACAGTTAAATTTTGCTGGGCGTACTTCATCATGTACGCTCCTTACGTGCTTTCTTAGGCTTTGACGGTGATGTAATGTTTATGACATACATTACAAATGTGCTCTTCTGCTGAGGAGGGCGGAAATCTTAGAACTAGTATATAGTAACTTAATTGCAATAGTTGTTATGTCAACAGTATTGAACAGAATTTAAAAACTGAATGCTATCAAAATTTCCTCGCAGAACCTGGAAAAAAAAGAAAGCCACGCAGAAGGAAGTCCAATTTATCAAGGAAGAAGAATTCGAAACGGAATGCTCAAATTCTAGTGTCAGGAAATGTGAGTGACAATTTCTCCAATTAGAATGAATGCGTATGAAAACAAAACCAGGCATTACAGGAATTCATAGTTAATATTATACTGCTGGTAGGCGTTATCTTGATATCCCGTGAGGCCCGGTATATAGACTAGAGGTTTGACTGTACATTCATAATATTCACTTTACAGAAACGGGATATTCCAGATGCCCTCGGATTTGTCAATAATCTAACCAAGACCAACAAACTTCAACATGCGTGCACGATAGGGGATCTGGACGAAACCCGGAGACTTATGGAAAATCTAAGTTACTCTCAGTTGTTAAAACGAGACACAAGTGGTGATACAGCCCTTCATAACGCGATAATTAACGGTAAATGACTCCACAGTAATACAGTAAACAACTGCTTTACGCTTATAAATAATACTGAAGTGACTTTAAAAAGAAGAATGTGGAAAACAGCATTGACCATATTATTCATATGCCTCTTTCTAGGTCTAGGAATCATAAAGCAGTTGGGGAATAACAACGTCCCGGGATTAGTTTCTGATTCAGACGGCTATAAACACAAAGAGCAGCAGGATTACAGTATCGAAGGTGAAAATACCGAGCAGAGAGAGAGAGCCGACATATAGCTATAGTCAACGCGACTTAGACGGCTGGGTGTAACTTATTAGTTATTGCTCGATGTATCAGAGCGCGTCTCAGTCTCGCACGTGTTGTTAAGCTGCTACACATATTATAATCTGACGGCATAATATAGCAGAGTCTAGAATGTTCGCTTAACTACAATTATAAAGTGAGGATGTGTGATGGATCGTTTCGATACTTTGCAGTTCTAATAGGAATGTAAGTGTACTGTGTGCCCCACGAAAAACCTCACCGAACCTCCACGCGGTGTGGGGTGGGTGGCTCGAACGGGGGGTGCATGGGTGTTTCTAACCTATGCAAAGGAAGGGACTAGCCATCTCTACAACAAGGAAAGGCTCTAATAGCCTCTACTAACCTTAGAACCGCAGCATAACCGCTTTTCCCACAGGCAAATAACACCTTCCGCAGGAAACTAACACGCTCACAGGCCCCCACATGACGTGTAACCCCAGGATTTGGTTTTGGATCGGACACTGAAAACAACGATAGAGGAGCGGTCTACACGCTCACAGGCTACCATGTCTCGTGTAACCCCAGGATTTGACACGTTCACAGGCTACCATGTCTCGTGTAACCCCAGGATTTGGTTTTGGATCGGACACTCAAAACAACGATAGAGGAGCGGTCTACACGCTCACAGACTACCACGTCTCGTGTAACCCCAGGATTTAACACGCTCACAGGCTACCACGTCTCGTGTAACCCTAGGACTGTAACACTTAACAGACTCTAACACGCTCACAGGCTTCCACGTCTCGTGTACCCTAGGATTTGGTTTGGATCGGACACTCAAAACAACGATAGAGGAGCGGTCTACACGCTCACAGGCTACCATGTCTCGTGTAACCCCAGGATTTTACACGTTCACAGGCTACCACGCCTCGTGTACCCTAGGATTTTGTTTTGGATCGGACACTCAAAACAACGATAGAGGAGCGGTCTACACGCTCACAGACTACCACGTCTCGTGTAACCCCAGGATTTAACACGCTCACAGGCTACCAAGTCTCGTGTAACCTTAGGATTTGACACGCTCACAGGCTACCACGTCTCGTGTAACCCTAGGACTCTATCATTTAACAGACTCTAACACGCTCACAGGCTTCCACGTCTCGTGTACCCTAGGATTTGGTTTTTGGATCGGACACTCAAAACAACGACAGAAGAGTGGTCTACAGTGACGTTACAGGAACATTGCACACTCCTTCGAGTTGCATGTAGCAGGCCATGACCGTCCCTGGAAGTCCCTGTCTCCTCATCGTTAACCCGTAAGGGGTTGCACCAGGGGCGGTGGTAACAGTACTTCAAGACTCTCGGAGTCTGTTGTCGATATCTATGTATAATATAATTATGGTATATAATTTGGGAGTCTCTCTCTCTAGCAGCAGGAGTTGGAGAATGGGGACGCGTTGTGAAAGCCACCGCAAGGAAGGCTTACAGTCGACGCCGACCAATCAAAAGAAGAAGAAGTGTACTGTGTACAGTGTAACTGAAGACTGCAATCTGCTTAACATAAATATGGATGCAACAATATATTATATATCTATTTCAGGCAATTCAATATCAAGAAGATCAACAGTTCGAAAGGCAGAAG
Source organism: Bolinopsis microptera (assembly GCF_026151205.1). NCBI lineage: Eukaryota > Metazoa > Ctenophora > Tentaculata > Lobata > Bolinopsidae > Bolinopsis > Bolinopsis microptera. Next base: position 11,053,791 of record NC_087076.1, on the reverse strand, counting down.
CAACAACAGAAAGAGGTTTAAGATAATGTTTTTAAGTATTCATTCCCCGCAATAAAAGAATAAACGAGTAGATCTGTCGCACTGCAACTGCATCAACAAACCGGTTTATAGACTTATCTGAACGTTACTAACACTGTGTATAAGTATTACAAAGCGCTTCATTGATTTTAACAATTAACACTTTTTCCAGAGAACTTCTCAATATGGTAGACAAGTCGTTCGCAACATCGCAGATAAGCATATGGCGAAGGGAATACGCCTATTTCTCTTTTCCTGATGCCTACAAACAGTAGCTACGAAGATCAAGAAGCTCCCCGCCTTCAGCAAACTCCTAGAGATAACAGAAGAAGACTCCTTCTACCCTCTCCCCTTTACTGGAGAGAATCTCTCTCAGAAGCTCAAGCTAAAGGATTGTCTGTTCGATAAAACACCTGGCTCTAAGAAGAATAAAGAGGTTCGAAATTTTAAACTTTTAAACAGGTTCTCATTGCTACATTCTTACTGAGGTCAGAGTTATATCAAAAGGTATTTAAGTTGCCAGCTAACAAGATTTTGAAACTTTAAAGTGCACCTTAGTTTTAAATACAACTAGACGATAAACCTGCTGTAAAAGTGCGAAAATTAAAGACTTATTATTCCCAGGTTAGACCCAGAACGGTGAACGAGCCGCCCAGAGGTGCCGTTCCTGTTAGGACAGCCGGTTTCCACAAAAGGAATGAAGAAAGATAGAACAATTTAAAATGTTCGATTGTGAAATGCATTATGTTTATTTTGTTTGTTTTCCGATATATGTTTGAAGAGTTGACTTCAAGTTTTAGTAGAGTTTAGAAGAGTTTTAGTAACTTATCTACCAGTTGATATAAAATGACTGACACACAATGTTACGTATTTTACCCTTTTCCAGAGAGTACGATTTTAAATACTATGATTAATGAAAGCATGCTATTAAAAATAGAGTACATACCATTGTTCGAAGTCTGCAAAATCGGACGGGCTGACGATTGTTATCGGCTGCGTTCTCATATTTGAGCTAATTTAAAATATAGAAGGTTAAACGACTATCAATTATACCTGACAGCATCAGCAAAAACTTTATCCAATAATGAACATAGCATATGCATAGGTGATGTAAGCAGTTTCCATCGGGCAACAGTGGACGATGAACAGTTTAACTAAATCGCAAACACAGCGTACATCAACATATTTGTATTATTAACACAGCGTGTAAAACAGATGACGCGCGTTGAACACAAGCGAATTCAAACTGTCAAATTTGACGCTGGCTCCAATATCAGGAAAGAATCATGAAACCAAGGCAACTGGATTCTATTATCCAACGCGACATTGGTTTGAGCGCATTATCGACACGTTTTAAATGCGCGGAACGTTTTTGTGCGCGGCACTAGCATTTTAAATTTTCAAAATTCAAATCATAGCCAGAGTTATGGTCATTTTTCCAAACAAATTTTGAGGCAAATTTTACGTGTAAATTATCCATTTTTCATTCATGATCACTCATAATTTGAACAAATTACCTTGGATTGAATTGAACTCTTCAGTATTCGATAATTAAGACAATTATTTAAAGAACAGAGTAGTTTTAAAGCTAAACATTCGCAATTTGTCTTAACAGGAGTCTTGGGGGAATTATAAAAATGGAATTTAAACGTTTTAGCGGCGCATGAAGCCCGCGGCGTTCGCTGGGGTGGTTAGGGTTTCGAACAGTCATTGAGAGCCACATAGACACTAGTTGACGGATGTTACTCGTCTAATTTTTTTCGAAGTATTAACGGGTGATACTCGTATAATATCTGTTCCGTCGACGAGTCCAACTCTGAACTCGGCGCGCGTCCTGGTAGGTTGTAAACCTACAATCGGAGTAGCGCGCGCCGCTTTCTTCTCGAAATATTATGGCCCGATGGCAAGTGCTAAGAAGTAGCGCGCGCCGGGCCGGACCATTAACAATGGTCAAAGCACTAGGTAAGTGGAAGTCTTAAATAAGTCTCGTGACACTTGACAGTAGAGTGTAGAGTGATTAATCATCATCCGGGCGAGCGTGACCTGTTAATCAGACAGGAGCGCTCGCAAGGCTGTCAATACTGGTCTAGCAATCACGCTTCGGTCTACAGAAAAGTGATTAATCATCACCCCTCGAGTAACAAATGAAATTTTTGAGTTGTATTCTCCCTTCTGGAACAGATAATTTAAATAGTTACAGATTAAAAAATAACTAACAAATTCTCCAACTTTTCGTTTAAGCACCCATTTGGAATCAAAGTTTGCCTTGAATTTGAAACTGGAGCACGAAGTGCTTGATAAACATAAGATTGAGCTAAAAACACTGCGCAATTCAGAAAGTGAAAAAGAGTGCCAAAGACGAACTTAAACAATAAAAATACGATAACGTTCTTACTTCTTTAACAGACAAGATTTTTAACTTTTTCACTCTCAAGCTCAGTAATAAAATATGCAATTAAATCATCATATTATGTATTACTATCGGTTAGACATCGTCAGCTTTAGTTGAAGTTCTCGGTGGAAGAGGTATGCGAGTTGCTATACAAGGATTAATCAGAAGGACTGATGCCAACTTTCTTCTATTAAATCAACTTAAACTCGTCTAAGTCTAACCAATCTAGTATTTTACTGGACATAAAACAGTATCCGACAAGTCTCATAAATTATAAAGGAAAGCACACACTAATTCTCGGAAAGTGGATCAAGTATCCAATTATATAACAACAACCGATCCAATCACACTTTAACCAATGCATCATTGATTCTATCAATTTTATACTAGTCAACTTGGGAAGCTACATTCGCGCTCTGCGCTGCACTTAGGAAAATATTTCATAAAAACAACGCGATGTTTCAAGTCATGCATGCTCGGAAGTGATATGATCGGTTTGAAGTCATGTGCCTTGTTCAACCATAGTCTGTTTCTTCGCCTGATCCACATGCGATCACGTGTTTCTTTTCTCTGAAGTAATGTAGATCCCTACTCTTGTGTGTCAGCCTTCTTCTTTTGGTGGAGTCACCCAACCTGGAATAACAGCCACCATATTACTAAAGGTAACATTTTGTTGGAGAGGCGAATCCTTAAAAAATGAATTCAAAAATACTTTAACTGTACAATTTAACATAGATGATAGACTTAAATCTAACATTGATTAGAAAAGTAAATACAATGGATGAATTACCTTGTGCCTCGTGACTCTCCACAAGTGCATTGAAGGAACAAAGTGCTCGCTCGAAGGTATAGGGCGTACCCTTGTGATTGAATGTGATCCTAGCTTTGCCCTTTACCAGGGTAGCAGATATCTGGGTAATCAGGGACTCTAAAGAGTAAGCACTACTCCACCCCTGTCGAGTTAATAATTCCATACATATTGCTCCACCCCTCATTACATACCCACCTGCAGGAGCAGTTGTTAAGAGCTACAAAGAAAATAACTCACAACATGGGCTCCACAAATAAGTGGGAGATATAGTATTCTCATTAGAATATTGAGGGAGTCGATATATATTATCACATTATAGATATTGACACTAATGAACTAAGATACTGGATACTCACGACTAATGTGCGGAGCGACTACCCTGACGAAGGGGGGTTCGAAAGGGAAGGATGGGCCGAAGCTTATAGCTAGGTGAATGTGTTGGGGATTGGGATCCAACTTTTTGATATCGTCCATCAGAGGGGAGTCCGGATCAACCCTGGGTTAAATTAAGAGTTGATGTTAAGCGAGCTGACTAACTTATACTTGTTATAGAAGCAAGAACAACCCTGGTGACCAAGAACTAGAACCGCCCAACCTGATTAACAAAGACACGTGACTCACTTTTGCAGGAACACATCCCAGCTGTAAAGATTGTCGTTGTTTATTGACACAGTGTAAACTCCCGTCTTGTAGCCTTCAGATTTGTAAATCTCTTTCAGTTCTTTCATAATTCGGTCTGTAGCTTGTACCGACCCGTACATCATGCCCTGACAACAGTATCTTCAGTTTGTGCGGAGTCGTGAGAATAAATAGATAAAGTCACATTTTATACAGAAATTTATTGATAAATATTCATACCAGTTATACTAAAGGAACTATAAAAGATGAAATCAATGAAATTTGGCTGATAAAAATGATAATATTTGATATTTGTATATTATGCTATCTGAAAGAGAGTGAGATCTAGTTACAACCGAAGTTAAGATTTAAGACAACGATTATGTGTTATCCTATTGTGTGCGTGATTTTCAATTGTAATTCTACAAAGTTATCATATAATATTTAAATTTCAATCTATGTCTCCGACTTGAGTGTTCATGGATACATTTTGAAACTGGGCATGCACCAACACAATGAATACTGTCTAGTAATTGTGCCTTCCAAATTTCAAAACAATCCCATGTAAATGGAGATAGGGTTTAAAGTTGCAAAATTTCATTTTAGTTCATGGCAGGCTAGTTGAGACGCGCCAAAACTTTGAAATTAGCGAATTGTCTGGCAATATTTCGATATCGTTGCATTAACTTACATGACATGGGTCAGGTATGTACTTATTCACTATGTACTTATGTTATTGTACCTACTGTATGAATTAAAATATGAGAGGATTTCAAAAAATCTATAAAACCTGAAGCAAGAGGCCAAATATTAACCTAATATGTAAATGAAACGGTTAAACAAGAGACCAGAATAGCCATGTTCATATCATTAATTTATATTATACCGCAGAATGAGAGTAAAATGTGAAGATACCTGTTCCTGATCCTTGCGAATAGTCTGCTTTATTCGCTCCAGAGAAGCGAACTGTTCCGGTTTCATTAATTCTATGTCTGCCTTCTCCTCACTGAAATAATGAGAATTACAACTTTCAATTAAATATCAACTACTAGTCCCGCTATTCAGTGCAGTGTGCAATCAGCAATGATTAAAAATGGGTGAGGATGGAGTCTGTGTTTACATTTGTTGTCTTTACCAAGCTCTGATTATGCTCGACGATATGTTATGCTAAACGGTTGCTTGAAAATTATGGTTGGTTCGCTCGGTTTGGTGATTGCTTGCTGTAAATATGATCACAGAAAAGTTGAGTGCTGAAATTCATTGCTCTCCCACTGTCTCGCCAACCCCCGGTTCAAAGAAATGGTTTTTCAATCCGCCCACCACAATTTTCATGATCTAGTCTATGGTTTTTATTGATTTCAGGTTTTACCAAGCTCATCATTCATCGAACATATTTCATTGAAAAGAGATGCAGTATTGTCGACAAATCAGAAAATGTGATGCACTGACGATAATATGACGTAATCATGTCAGTGAATTGTATCCGGATTATGAGGATATTTAATTGACTTGTAGTCATGCTGAGAAACAAAACATGGTCATGATATCATAAAATGCATGATAGCACTGCGCGGCTCAGTAGTCACGTTTTCCAAATTGACGGCACTCTCCACAGCGGTGAAGTGATTGTTTGCTAGTGGCTGTTGCGTTGTACACAAATAAACCGGCAAGTATGCTGTCAGAACTCAGAATATCAAATGTAGCGTGTTTCCACCATTTCATTTCATATGACACCACTTAGGAACGGTTGAGGAGGTAAATTAAAAGAAACTCACCTGTCCATATTAGTATCAGAAAGAACATCCGCCTCACTCATATCGTCCTGTAATGTTTAGCCAAATAAGCACAACTCTCTAGAAATTAACATGATTTGGAACACAGCCAAAAGGAGAGTTCGAGTGTAGATTAAATGTAGTCATAGATTTGAAGGCAACAACGTTGACCAAGGGACAGGTGAATTCAGTTACTGCTAGGAAATAATAAATCAGCCATGTAACTTACAGATAGAATAGAATCTGCGTCATCGGCCGAATCCTGAACAATTATAAAGTCACGTGAACAGGCAGCCAATATGAAAACATGAAAACCTATCATGGTACTAAGGTTCGTTTACATGTGCATTAATCAAAGAGAATTATCGCAAATAAAGAAAACAGGTAACGTTATAGCTGTAGTAGCTAACAAGCTAATGCCGATTTAACTTATTCGTGCCTCCCCTCCCCACCCCCAGTAACACTACAAACAGTACCATGTCACACTCGAGCGTAGCACTGCTGGACCCCACCCCGTTACACAGGTCTATGTTAGAAGCGGAGCTCAGCCCAAACGCAGTACATAGCTCCGTTATCAGGACTTGAGAGGCGGACATTATCTAGGAATAGAAAACAGTGTTAGGAAACAAATGTACTTAATTAGGTTTATCATAATTCGTACAGCTATGTTATCATTAGGTTGTGGGAAATTATGGGAAAAACAAATGTTGAGACACGGGGTAAATTCAGACCATTGAATCAAGGGCCCCATGATTTTGAAATTTAAGGACCTAAACTTGATATAATATCAATTTACAATGCACATCTTTTGCTATGTAAAACAGTCTTTATACTCCAGAATATACTTTATACTCCAGTTGCAACACAATCATGTAGACACATGATCTTTCCCCCAGGTCGCACATCTTTACACTTACAGCAGTTTGACTCAATGACTCATAGTTAGTATTACTATTTGGCTCAAATTCTGGAAAGCTAGGCGCAAAAAACTTTATCATCTGGCCTTACCAGGGCTTTCAAGATTTTTTCGTTACTTGGAAATGTGAATGTTTTATATAATCAAGCAGTACTGAGATGATACCAACTCAGTTTTATTGTGTTTTGTTTCTCCATTCAATTTTTTTTCACACGGCAAAAAAACAGGAGGCAACAATCGCGACCGACCAACTTCTAGACAATAGTAATACTAGATGTTACGTAATTTTGATTTTATTTTGCGCCACATGTTATATTGTATGTAAATTTTGAAAAGATTTTCATTTAAAAAAAAATGCAGTCGCTACTCTCTTATCTAGCAACTAGTACTATATCTGTATTAGCTAGATGGCTGATGCAACAGTACGTACTGTAGTACGTGATCTGGTTTTTTTCCTAACTAGATACAGTAAAACCCCGATTTACCGCGGAGTTGCGGTAAATCGGGGTTTTGTTTGTTTACATTATAGATGTTAAGGACTATTTGGGGGAAAGGAGATGGCCGCGGTATATTGGGGTTTGCAGTAAATCGGGGCGCTGTAAATCGGGGTTTTTTAGTATCTAACGCGTTACCTAATCGTAACAGTACATATCATAGTTCACCAAACCCAGGTTTTCAAGTGCATAAAGTAATCAAACTTTAAAGAAGTGATAACTACTGCCTTAGTGAATAATAGTTATAGTATACATAGTGTATGTACGAAGTGTCATATCATATCACGTACCCCCAAATAGTGTATTTAATCAGGCAGCCTCATGCCTCATTTCATCCTCACCAGATACCGAACATTATATCTATAGGAAAATGTAAGCGAGTTATTCACTAAGCTTGAGTATATACTCAGCTGTTTTTGTTCAATCGGAGCTAACCAGAATTGTGGGTAAACGACGAAGATAAGGTGTTTACTAGAGATTATAAGTCACATCCCATAGTTGATATTCACGGCAATTTAAATCAAGAAAAGTCACAGAGTTATAATATATTTAAGAGCAAAGTTTGCTTTTTATTTGTACCCTTAAATCGTCATTTTCAGGAGGGAAATTTTACTTTTGAGCAGTTGGTACAGACCTTACACGGCAGGCTTCATGATTTCAGCAATCAAACCGAGATGTGTTATAATGATGAGCCTACTAATATCAATATAATACTACAATTTACTTCCTTGAACCACTAAACCTGCCCACACCTGGCCCCTAGACTGTATACATCCACAAGCTGGGCTATGTTTATACAATACCGGATTACAGCTCTTAAATTGTCTAATTGTTCAGATTGGATCTTATTCCTAGTTCACCGTTAGTCTTTTCTCTTGACAACAAGCAACACGTGTTTCATCAATCGTCGAGACTCGAGCGAAGTGTTTTGGTGATGAAAACCGATAAAACTAGGTCACATTTGTTTATTATAAACCATTTATAAACTGTGTTTATAAATGGTGTACCTCCCCACACGTATCCGCATATTGTAGATCTAATTTGTATACTCTAAGTATGCTCCTAAAACAGAGCTTATTAGTCATTATAGCATATAACGATAGAAGGTCTGGGGGCCAGTTGCCTCAATCAATACTTATTGTCAAATTAAGCAAGAACTTTAGACCAGTTACAGATGTGCAAATATTCTGTACTGCAGCTGTGGTTAACCAGAATTCATATATTTTCATAACTACATGTCAGTTTATGTTGCAAAGATTCTGTTGTAGATTTCTATTCTTAACTCGTCCAACAACATAATTTGTCCTTCAAGTCCTCAAGTCAACGGAAGAAGAGCTGCAGTCTTGTCCATTGCATCTATAACATAATAAATATGACATATGTATAATACAGGGTGGCCCATAAGTGACTACCCACACGCAACCTCTTAATAACTCACGTAATTCGTCTCCAAATTGCACCAAAATTTCAGAGATTATAGATATGGGTCAAACTTAGATTTCCTAAAAGTTTCGTAAGCCACGCCCAATTACAGTGGGCGTGGCGTGACACTCCCTCTTTTTCACTATTGTCTTCATAAAATGAGAACGCTTTAAGCTAAGAACTCAAAATTTTTTGCACACATTTGGCTTGATAATTGAAAACTTATCCCAAAGTTTCAAGTTCATTGGTTAAAATATGGCTGAGTTATGACCATTTTAAAATCCATCGGATATGTGATCCGAGCAGTCAGTCAGTGATATTTGCACTCAATTAGTGATCTCGTCACCCAATCTGATCAAGAGTAAGGCGTTAGCGTGTATTAATGAGGTTCATTAGGCTTTGATTGGATACCGATGATGACTTTGCTAGAAAGGAAAACACAAATTTTTAGGATAAATCAATAAATGAAATCAGCTAATAAAAATTCCCACACAAAAACAATTCAATAATTTCAATTAAGATGTTCAAATTGTCGTCCCCCAGCTGCAATCACCTTGAAGCACCGCTTCTTCACACTCCGACAAGCGTTCGTAGCAAACGCTGGGTCCATATTATGGATGATGTCGATCAGGTGGTGCTTTAGCTGCGTGATGGTTGCAATAGGATATCTCTTATAGAGTTGGTCCTTCACCCACCCCCACAGGAAGAAGTCACACGGTGTAAGGTCAGGACTTCATTCCTTTTTATTGATTGTAAGGAACCTGTGACTAGCAGGGCTAACAAGCCCTGAAATGGTGACACCACCATAAATTCGTTTGATAGCGTTTTAGGTGCTGTCAGCTGTATAGGCCGGCCCATAAGCAGGCTGCAACCAATCAAGCGGTGCATGTGAGCCAAACAGGCCATTAACCAAGTGACGAGATCACTGACTGAGTGCTCGGATCACGTATCCGATGAGTTTTGAAATGGTCATAACTTAGCCATATTTTAACCAATGAACTTGAAACTTTGGGAAAAGTTTTCAATTATCAAGCCAAATGTGTGCAATAAATTTTGAGTTCTTAGCTTAAAGCGTTCTCATTTTATGAAGACAATAGTGAAAAAGAGGGAGTGTCACGCCACGCCCACTGTAATTGGGCGTGGCTTACGAAACTTTCAGGAAATCTAAGTTTGACCCATATCTATAATCTCTGAAATTTTGGTGCAATTTGGAGACGAATTACGTGAGTTATTAAGAGGTTGCGTGTGTCGTCTCCAAATTGCACCAAAATTTCAGAGATTATAGATATGGGTCAAACTTAGATTTCCTAAAAGTTTCGTAAGCCACGCCCAATTACAGTGGGCGTGGCGTGACACTCCCTCTTTTTCACTATTGTCTTCATAAAATGAGAACGCTTTAAGCTAAGAACTCAAAATTTTTTGCACACATTTGGCTTGATAATTGAAAACTTATCCCAAAGTTTCAAGTTCATTGGTTAAAATATGGCTGAGTTATGACCATTTTAAAATCCATCGGATATGTGATCCGAGCAGTCAGTCAGTGATATTTGCACTCAATTAGTGATCTCGTCACCCAATCTGATCAAGAGTAAGGCGTTAGCGTGTATTAATGAGGTTCATTAGGCTTTGATTGGATACCGATGATGACTTTGCTAGAAAGGAAAACACAAATTTTTAGGATAAATCAATAAATGAAATCAGCTAATAAAGATTCCCACACAAAAACAATTCAATAATTTCAATTAAGATGTTCAAATTGTCGTCCCCCAGCTGCAATCACCTTGAAGCACCGCTTCTTCACACTCCGACAAGCGTTCGTAGCAAACGCTGGGTCCATATTATGGATGATGTCGATCAGGTGGTGCTTTAGCTGCGTGATGGTTGCAATAGGATATCTCTTATAGAGTTGGTCCTTCACCCACCCCCACAGGAAGAAGTCACACGGTGTAAGGTCAGGACTTCATTCCTTTTTATTGATTGTAAGGAACCTGTGACTAGCAGGGCTAACAAGCCCTGAAATGGTGACACCACCATAAATTCGTTTGATAGCGTTTTAGGTGCTGTCAGCTGTATAGGCCGGCCCATAAGCAGGCTGCAACCAATCAAGCGGTGCATGTGAGCCAAACAGGCCATTAACCAAGTGACGAGATCACTGACTGAGTGCTCGGATCACGTATCCGATGAGTTTTGAAATGGTCATAACTTAGCCATATTTTAACCAATGAACTTGAAACTTTGGGAAAAGTTTTCAATTATCAAGCCAAATGTGTGCAAAAAATTTTGAGTTCTTAGCTTAAAGCGTTCTCATTTTATGAAGACAATAGTGAAAAAGAGGGAGTGTCACGCCACGCCCACTGTAATTGGGCGTGGCTTACGAAACTTTCAGGAAATCTAAGTTTGACCCATATCTATAATCTCTGAAATTTTGGTGCAATTTGGAGACGAATTACGTGAGTTATTAAGAGGTTGCGTGTGGGTAGTCACTTATGGGCCACCCTGTACGTATAATACGTATAATATGTAAAATATGTAAAATATGTAAAATATGTAAAATATGTAAAATAAATATAATATGTTTTGTTTTATGTAAGATTGATAAGTCTTTTGTCTGACTGATTATTATCAACCAGACTGTTCTACATAATGTCTGAGCTACTCAGCTGGTAACCTATTTGGAGGAACTTAAAATAATTCTGCTTTGTTTCGAGTCGATGGGTAGAATTGTCTAGGGTTTCGTCAAAACAGCTCTTTTTCTCCTTAAATTACTAGTAAGTAATAATTATGACCGTTATCTATCAGCCAACTTGTTTCGATTTTAAATATAGTCAGTAAATCAGAGCCTGTATTCAGGCTTACTTCATAGCGAACAAGATACTATGGCCTGCTTAAATTTACGCCCTTACATAAAACGTCTTTCTACGAACAATGATTAAAACAAATTATAAGTTCATGAAAGTTGGAAATTTCGCTATTTCATAAGAGACTCTTACACTTCGTCCTGAACTGTTGATTTTGTCGATAGCATTGTTGATAGTGGTGTCATCAGATGCTGTACACCACAATGGGGCCTGGTCGGGGTATCCTTCCTGCACATTAATTGTTATAATAGTTTTGCTAAATTTTAACCATTATATAACCATTATAACCATTTTAACCATCTTAACCATTGTACAATGTACATCTTCTTTCAATACCTACAATTGCTCTATATTAAGATGTATTTTGACCCCTCCCCTTACTTCACAACCAATAAAAAAAGAAGTAACGTCACAACTTACAAATATGTTGCAGGTGATTGAATGATGTTTTTCAGAATTGTCTAGGAATGTAAATAAGATTTCGTCGACATTCCGGGATAGGATCTTTAAACGTGCCTGAAAAAAGAAACAAATATTTTATATTGAGTTTAAATTGTATGGAACATTTTACAAGGTGAGGTTAGATATTAATCACAATCCAGTTAAATATAAATAGTATATGAGATAAACATTAGAAATTCATAAAACAGAAAGTACCTGTTCTCCTGCCTGGCTAAGCTTTTCGTGCAGTTCATTTATCTCATTCTTTAAAGATTGCATGACATGCTGAAATTTTAATAGATTTATAGGTCCTGAAAACCCTTCCATCAATTTCGCAAAGAGAGAAATTGCCCACCACATTATGTTACAGGCATTGTAGGGGAGCCAATAACTTCCTCGAATTGCTCATAGAATATTTCACACATTTGACACTTGAACATCCTTGTTTCTTAGATTTATTTGAAACACAAGGATATATTTTTCAAGCAACATATGGTCCGCAATGATTCACTTATTCACATCATCCAACTGCCAAGTTGAATGACGCTAAACATATCCCACACATTAATGGATCCGTCGATTCGCTGCCCAAAAGGTGGCTTCGACATAGTGTTGATATTTTGGTTGTGACTCTTAGATCAGAAGCTTGCTTCTGCGGGATCACGTGTCGTCTTCGATAATAATACTAAAGTAAACTAGAAATATATAATTAAGATGGGATTTATATCATATCTCGGAAATCAAAGAGTGGTTATCATTGTATTACCGGAGCGAGCAAATGAATCCTATCTTCAAGCGTGCCTCTTATTACCTGGACAGGATGTTTCTACGAATTCTCGTTAGGGTAGAGTCTTAGTGATTGCTTTAGTACTGTATAATGTTAGGATGGATATTGGAGACGAAGTAGAAATTAGTGCCACATGGTTTTGAATAGACCCCCAGTGTCTCCTTGGCAATATTTAGATATTATGGTTAGTCACGTGATATCTAAATTCAAATTAATTATTCAAGATATTTTGATGATATAAAGCTATCTGGTACATTCTTATCCATGACTTCACCGAACAATACTAATTTGACAGTTTAGAGGCCAACTACTTAGCAGGGACGTAGCCAGGATTTTTCTTTGATGGGGGCTGTCGGCGAGCGAAGGGAGCCGACGTGTCCAATCCAGCTGCGCAGGGGTCCAGGGGCGGAGCCCCTTGGCGGGGGCTAGGGGGGCGCAGCCCCCCGGAAAATTTTTGCGAAACAGGGTGTTTTAGACGATATTTGGCATAATTAAATAAATTTGTAGGACAGCAATAAACTGAGATTGAAAAGAATCAAGTACTCACGTAAATTTGGTAACTTCACAACAGCAATCTGCATTCTCCAATCAGAATTTACGACTTACTCAGGCCTCATCGTCTTAAGATTTTTACATTTCCTACGGTCTAGGGGACACTATTGACTATTTATAGAAGTCTTCTAGAATGTTTGCTTGGATGTTATGACAGATATTTACTAATCCACAGTTCAAATCTTTGACTGACTGCAGTCATAAACACAGCCCAGTTACCAGGCAACCATGGGGACTAGGGGGCTTTTTTTTCTTCTGGGGTTCGATTTTTTAAGGGGGGGGGGGCTGCTGCCCCCCTAGCCCCCCCGGCCCCCCCCCCTGTCTACGTGCCTGCTACTTAGGACGTCCGCCAAAATCGCAGATTATCAGACTATCCCCTCCCCTGTCCGAAATTCCAAAACCACCCCCCCGGCCCCACCCTCAATTGCCGGAATTCGTAAGCAGATGGCCCCTTAATTGATTAAGGGTCGTCAAGAATCTAAACGACGTGTTCGCGCATACTACCATACTACCATACTACCAGACTGGTAGTAGGAATACCTTGGAATCTGACAGGAATACCTTGGAATCTGACGCGCAAGCGCAAGAATCTTTCAGGAATCTGCAGGAATCTTGCATTTGCGCTAGATTCGAACGTCTTCTCGGATAAATATGGAATTAAAGTGCAGTTGCAGTGCGCGGCATTACAGTGTGTAACAACCGAGAGGACTATTTTAAAGTTAATTTAATAATTTTGTTGACAAAAATTAGGCTAGGAATTAGATTCTTAGATTCATCACTTTATGTCACTGGGCGTTGCTACCCTTAACCACTTCGATCAGCAGCATCCATGGTAAATGATTATGCCAGTGCGTGTTTTCACATGCTTCTTGGCTTCTGTCTTGGCTTGAGCAAAGAAATGATGTGACTGCCCCATTTGCAAGAATGACTTGGTCCACATAAAAATGCCACTCCTGAGATGATAGAGGAGCAAAACAAAAGAAATTGTCTCATCAGACGGTGTAAGGGGCTGACACAGTTCAAATCCCCATCTACTACAGTAGTCTCCTCTCTTTCTCTTAACCTCATCAGCATGGGATTGGTACAGAGCTCCCACATTCACCTGAGAGACAGAATAGTTTGGCTCATCTGGCAAAACTTCTTTGACTGTAACCAGATCTGCCTCTCATATCACCATGAATACTATTTCCCTAATTCAGGTTGTCTTTTTGGATTCTCTATCATGAATAGTTATACAGAGTTTATTGGCCTTAATTTACGAAGTGAAGTGTCCAAGTTATAATTTAGGACTAATGAGTCCTTTAAATAAAAACTTTAGTGATTGAACTAGTTTTGAGTCCATCATACGACATACAGTTTTTTAAGGTGAATTAACTTCAATGAAATGTCATGATCCATGATCCTGCAAATAAGTGAATGGGGTGAATGCATGGAACTTAAAATATATGGTATCATTTGTGAGTGAATTGAAATGGGTTTGAAGCTAAATTGGCATACAGGGCCGGGGGGGGGGGGGGGGGGGGGGGGGGGGAGGGGCACAAGTCAGCGCACATACATTGGCCTGATTGAAATAATTCTTTCTATTATGACTTCAGGGGGCAGGGGGGTTCTTTATGAAATTTCTCTCGAAATTGATTTTCAATTGCACGCCCTGAAAATCGAGTCGCGCAATACAATTACACATGAGGGCTGACCTTTGACCGGCGATAATTTCGGCTAGGAACAAAATTTTTCCATGGGACCAAAAACAACTAGTAGATATATCACTCCCCTCATCAGAACTAACTATAAAATAAATTTGGAGAGAAATTTCATAATTCCCCCCCCCCCCCCCCCCCCCCCCCCCCCCCCCCCCCCCTGCGGCCTGCCCCCTTAATATCACCACTCATTCAAGGAATAGGTCAAATCTAAGAATATTCAGGTTCATTTTTTTCGAATGAAGGTTCATTTTCGCATTTATTTGATAGTTTGATTAATCGGATCGAGCTAAATTGTATGGAATTGTGTTTGGCCATTCAAATTACATTGGACCTGAAAAATGAGAGTTCTAGCTCAGATGACAGAGATATGAAGCAAAACGAGGTTATTCATTACGAGTGATCAAGTGATTGGGTTGACACTATGGGAATCGTACAGAGAGCCCAATTACAGTATCGTAGCATGCAATCACATGATTACCCAATCAATTTTGCTAACGAGATAATCAAATTGCTCATCATCATATTCTCAGATCAAATTCCAGATTTAATTTTAATTAAATTAAATTTATTGCAATAGTTAAAACTATTGCAATATTTTACAATGAATTTTCTAGTATGTTCGCAAACACGAATGTAAGCAAGGTTAATATCAAAGGTATTTAGTTAAATTTTTTAAAAAGTTTGTAATTATATGGTTTCAAACGTAAAGTGTTCATTTTCTATGAATTTCTTTTTGAGATGCCCAGAGAGGCATTATTTATAATGTTATGTTAAGCAATTCAGTGTTGATTGGTGGCCTTTAAAAACAGAATTGGCGGTACATTAGTCAGTATGTCATCTACAAAGCAACAAGTCTTAAATATGAAACACGGCGGTGGTGTAAGACCCAACATGTGTGCACTGACCTCAGGAATCTTGATAGGGGATGCCAGGAGGATGACTCATAGTTCTGCAGGGAGACCCTAAAGATTAAGAAGGACGACATGATAAGCTGCCATCGCTCTGGCAAAATTGATCCTGACAAGCCAGACCACCATCGCCTGCTCATCATCCAGACACGAGATAAAGAGTCAGACAATTTCTACACTGACCATGGTAAGGACTAGACTGGGAAGAGTCAACTTATTGGATCAACTTAGACCTCTGCAAGGCATACAGAGATATTCGTTTTTTAGCCAGAAAGGAGAGGAAGAGGCAGGAGGAAGCAAAGAAAAGAGGGACAGAGAAGACGAAGGAATTAGAATTATTTCCTCAAGTTTACTTCTAGTTAACTAATTCGTGGTTTAAGCTCTTATTTTATTTATGATTAAAGGAATATAAAATAAAACTTATTGTTTCATTGAAAACTTAAAACTTATTGTTTCATTGAGAATTATTAGAATTATTAGAATTGAGGAAAGAGTCAACTTTAGTCTACTTATTGGATCGACCAGGACCTCTGCAAGGCAGACAGAGATATTCGTTTTTTAGCCAGAAAGGAGAGGAAGGAAAGGCATGAGGAAGCAAAGAAAGCAGAGACAGAGAAGACAGAGGCAGTAGAGCCAGCCAGTGGCGTAACGAAAGGCCCTGCTGACCCCGCTGTGCAGGGGGGCGCCGTCTTAGGGGGGCGCCAAATCGTCGTTTGAATGTGGGACAATTTCGAAAACTTAACTAAAGTACTAGCAAAACTGCGCGTTTTGCTCTAGATACACACTTTTTTAGAGATTTTACCGGCGTATTCTTTAAAATCACCTAATTTGTTCAATTTTAGGGAGGGGCACCAAAAGGGGGGGGGGGCGCCCACAGGGGGCGCCTTTTCGGCAGGGGGCGCCAACAGGCAACGTTACGCCACTGGAGCCAGCCGCAGTGCCCTGCCCTTAAATATGAATTATACCAATGCTAACGGCCTATTTAATAAAATTTATGAACTAAAATAAATTGTATCAATTAAATGTATAAATCTATTGAGGTAATTTATGTAACAGAAACTCATTTTAGTAGTGATATATTAGATGCCGAACTTTATATTGAAGGATTTAGTGTGTTTAGAAAAGATAAAGATTCTAGAATTGACATAGAATTGACAATTCCATTGCTAAAATCACTGAAAACTGTTATTTTCATGATTTTTATCAACTTTGGAGTCCCGTTGTGATCCAAGTTATTTTTGAAATCTTCTGAAACTTTGCATGCTTATCAAACTATATATAAAATACCACTATGCAAAAATGTATGTTGATTCATTATTGTATGCGTACGCAACGTCCGCTCAAAGTTTGCATGTGCGAAAGGTGAGAAATTTGTTCATTCGTTATTTTGTTATTTGTTATTTCGAATAAATTCTGCTTTCTTACAACATTTAAATGGCATTATATTTGACCATTGTTAATGATCTGGCCCGGCGCGCGCTACTTCGTAGCACTTGCCATCGAGAAGAAAGCGGCGCGCGCGCGCCTACTTCGAAGAAATTTAGACGAGTAACATCCGTCAAGCATTATATATGAACTCGTAGTGATGTATGATTTCTAGAAACTTTAAATTAAATTTGGCGCTCACAGGTCCTCATGATCATGTGATCTCGCCGCATGAGGTTCTGTAAATGCGCAGGGCACCTTCGAGCTTATATTATTCACCGTACTGAGGCAGTCAACCAACGCGCGGCTTTATTTTTATGATATGATTTGTCATACGTTGTATGACCCGCCGCGCACGAAGTGCGCGGCTCCCCCTGTATCGTCAGGACGATAGTGAAACGACCGTGGGGGTCGCAACGTGATACAAGATATGATATGTTTTGATTGTTATTAATAAATACCAAAATTTAAATTTGTTTTCCTAATGCCAACTCCAAACTTGATGTGCTTGAATAAGTAAAAAGTGCCATATTAAGTCACTTATCGACAGATATGCTTACTTAAACACTTGTATCACGTGGTGACCCCCACTGTCGCTTCACTGTAGAGTTTCTACGATACAGGGGGAGCCGCGCACTCGTGCGCGGCGGGTCATACAATGTACAACGTATGACAATTAAACACAAGGCAATGTTTTCAAAGGTAAAATTCCGAAATCGTTGAAATCACCTCCTTGTTATAATAGTAATGAAGTTATGAGTTTACCTTTTGCCTTTGTAAAGTACCCTGACATTATAATCAAAAAGAAACAATATTTGACCGAATCCCATAATCACGGATAAATAATAAAGTGGACCGCTGCTTAATTAATATAATACAATAATACCTCCGCTACTGAGTGCTAAGCGCGATAATTCCCGACAGCTTGCTGGTTACCTGAGGACCCCAGGCTATTATGTTCATTAACATATATGAACGAATAAAGATTTGGCGGAATGACAGGCTGAGCGCGGCCCAGTAAGTATCAGGTATGATTTAGTACCACCACTAGTTAGAATTATTTATCAACTCGAAAAATATTCGTGTTCATTTTTTTCAAATAAGGGTTCATTTTTGCATTTATTTGATAGTTTAGATAGTCGGATCGAGCTAAATTTTATTGAATTAGGTTTGTCCTGAAAAAATAGAGATGTAGCTTCTCAGATGACCGAGATACAAACTACGAAGCATAAGGAGTTTATTCATTACGTGTGATCAGGTGATTGGCTTACCTAATCATGTGATAGAGTGACCCCGTTAAACATTATGGGAATCGTTAAGGCTGCCAAATTAACAATTAAATTTAAGGTGTTACCTAGGGACCCCAGGCTATTATGTTCATAAACATAATAAACCGAATAGAGATTAGGCGGAATGACAGGCTGAGCGCCGCCCAGTAATTAAATTTAAGGTGTCACAATCACATAATCACCCGATCAATTTTGCTTACGAGATACACAAAATGCTTGATAACCTCGTCATTTCTAATCTGTTTTACATCATTTTTTCAGATCAGATGCAGTATTTGCTAATCTACCGTCTCTGAAAAAATTAGGCATCCAGCATTTTCTCAAATGATTGAAACATGAAAGGTCCACCGTTAATTAACCGTCCCCCATTGCTCATAAGAAAAGAAAGAGGAAGTAAAACAGTTTGTATTTGTAATGGTTAAAATGAATGATGAGTATAGATTATCATACATCGACATTAGATTAATATCTTGCTAATATAATCATTCATTATTAGCACAAAAACACCAATCAAACAATTTTCACAATTAACAAAATGGAAGAAATTTTTAAAAATATAATAAAAATTGTTCGCCAATTGTAATTTAAAAAACATAATATCAATACTTGAAACCCAAACATTTCGAGATTCGGAATTCATCTTTAGTTTTAATCAACCAAGAAAATGAAGAAACGCATGCATAGAAAACAAATGTAGTTACTTATTTCGAACCATCAGTGTATACTGTATAACTATCATTATTGAATATGCATTAGAATTCTGTCTGATATTGTTAAATTGCGAGAAATTTGTATATCTTTTCAATCGTCATAAAATCTGTGTACTTAGATCCTGATTTTATTAAAACTCAGAAAATAGCTTCAATTTGATCACTGTCCAATTTTTATTTACCTTACTCAGGCGCTAGGTAGTAAGTTGTTTCCTTCGCTACATGACGCTTTGAACGCGATCCCCCGCTCTTTTGCTCGTTTAAGCGCCCACTCGGTCAGGTTCCGCTGATCCTCCGCGTCAGAACAGTTTCTCAACTCGAACACCAAGGTCTGCAATGGATATAAATAAGATGCACATGTACATATTCGACAACTACACACGGAGCAAAGTTGAAAGTTAATTGCGCTGTATATGAACGAAATTAAAGAGAAAGCAGCGTGGTAGTGGGGTGGTTAAGTGGGGTGGTTATGTGGGGTGGTAGTGGGGTTGTAGTGGTAGTGGTGTGGTTAGGTGGGGTGGTAGTGGTAGTGGTAGTGGGGTGGTACTTGGTAGTGACCTGAAGGAGCAGTGAACTGTTGAGAGGAAGCGTATTGATAGCAGTCCGGGCGATTTCTCTTGTTTCAGTCACTATCTGACAACTCTCCGATAACTCCATCAGCCTGAGACAAATTTGTAAAATGCTGCGGTTACTATTAAGAGATACCTCAAAATCCAAAAGTAAGTTCCTAATATTAATAATAATATTAGTTTGCACTGTATCCATAATTTGATCGAAAAGATTGTGCGATTACTAATACTTCAAATGTTCAATCATTGGCATTGCATGATCAAGCAATCCACGAAAGATTCCTAACAGATACATCGTAAATCGTATTGAGATGGTCATAGGTGCATTTATATCTACACTATTATGATTATTAAATGCAAAATCCACAACTGGTTTTCAATAATTGACTTTCATGAATTCATCGAACAAGGATTTGACTGAATTTTGTGATTACTTTGACCAGAGCTTAGGACACGACGGATTGTCCTTTAGGAGTTCCTTAAATAGCTGAACAGTGGAGAGTGGGTTGCTATGTGCCAACTCGTTGTAAAACCTGAGAGGGGAGGAAGTATCTTCATTAAATTGAAGAAAAATCAAATTTGAAATTGTAACGGTTATTTTAATTCACACTTACAGAGTAACTTTCCTTCTTTCGTATTAATCCACAAGAATTATAATTTAAGCTTATTTAGACTCGTTCATTTCGTTAGGGGAGGAAATTAGTTGTGAAGAAGGGAGACAGACAGCTTCACAATATAAGCTTAGAAGTTAGTTTACTGAAATTTACAATTATATTTAATAGTAGCCTGCAGCGTATATATGAATTTTACTAATGACACTGATAGAAAGTAATTCTGTTCACTTAAAACAACTAATTTCCCCCTCGTTATATTATAGAAAGTCAAACTTACAACATAAGAAGTTCCTTATTTTTCCTGTAAGTTAAGAGATGGTGAGATATTTCCCTAAAGCGCTCCTGGGGGGTTGCGTAGTGCGAAACCAGCGCCGAGATCACCTAAAACGGGGACGGGTATACAGGTCTGGCCGGCGTGGTAAACACAGATTCACTTACCCTCGCTTCAGACATGCATCTCGTTATAGAAATGAAATCTTCTTTTACTTTTGAGAATGAGAGTTAATTCGATCATCTTTGTCATCAAACTCATACATTTTGTTTTTGAATCTTCGGTAAATTTGTTTCTGCTTTTGTTTTTCATTTTGTCACATCTTTCTTTTTTCTTTGTTTTTTTCCTTCTTTTTCTTTTCTCTTCACTGTCATAGTTAGTATTCTATGATATTTTTAATCTCTTCATCTTTTTATAGTTTTTTTCAACTTTGACTTAAGCTGGTTCTGTTTTTACATGCTTTAAACATAATTTAATTTTCTATTTTTTTCATGTAATAAACGAACTAAAAGCTCAGACTTTGGTGCTGCGGGTGTTATTAAACGAGCGAGTCTTACCACGCGGCCTCCAAATCTCAGAGCAGGTCGTTCTTTGAAATTATCAGTTAGTAATATAATATACAAATCTTCATGAAGATCAAGTGAACTGGGAGCAATTTAGAACACTGAAAGAAAACAAATAGAAAGAATAACTTTAAATCGTACGTCATGATAACCGAAAAACGTCTGGATTAGTAAAGTTTTGAAAATTGTACATATGATTCAGAGATAGAGATAGAAATGAACCTGGTTGTGAAAGGAAAAGTTGTCGTTTGAGAGAGTTGGGACAGATTTTATACAGTGTAACATCTCCCTTTGTAGTACCTGACACAAAACAGCACACTACAGGACTTTGTCTTATAACAAAAATACATATCATAAAATCGTGTAACTTACGTTCACATCTTATTCTTACGTAACCAATTTATGGTACCCAGTCCCTCTTCCCGCCCCTTCCCGTTTGTGCTTTTACACAACATAGCAATGGTTAAGAATCCCAAAAAAGCTCTATTGATAACATAAAATGTGAACGCTCCACTTTTAAGTACAATGACAGGTGTTCAAGCGTTCCGGACAAGCTGGGACCAATAAAATTAAAAACAAAATAGCCTCCTTACGCTGATAAGTTGTTTATCTTTCTCAGATGCCTTCTCCAGAACGTCCAGATATCTAGTACGAACAGATGTGTGTTTACAAATTCTTTTACGTTAAAACTTAGGAAAATTGATATTACATTATTCATGGTATTTTGTTTAGACATTAAGATTCTAGATTAGAACTTGCCTGATCCATAGAATTTGAGCACCCTGAGTTGATGGTTCATTTGAAATGGCATCTCGGAGGGCATTGAGCTGTTCAGATGAAGGGAACACAGTAGCGAGTCTAGTTGAGAATAACTTGTACTGCAGAACAGGATCCACCGGGTTGAGGTGAGCTGTGAGACCGTAACACAGGTGTAACCAAGTACGGTGTAACCCACGTGATAAACTATCGTACTGTGCAACTACTCGTGCTCCAATCGTTAGTCCTAGTACTTCCCTGTGAAGTTAGTTTCTACTGGGTTATATAATCAAACACAAGTGTATTAATTGATGATTGTTAATTGATTATAATAATTGATTATTAAATTACAATTGAGTATTATTTTTCTAACCAAAATAATCTCAATTTGATCGAAACGTTATTTCAAAGCGTAGCTAGATTATCATGTTTTACATACTGTTAAAAATATTAAACAATTTAAAAAATACAGTCTAGCTTTGTTTCTCTAAAATCAACGAGATTTACGTTCATCTCGTTTCCTTTGTAAATCTCGTCTGTTTGAGAACCAGGAAGTGATGCACTCAACAGGAAGTTCAAACTGTCCAGCGATCTGATGACCATGTAATCGGCTGATCCGACTCTGTTCGGAGAAGGTCTCCTCCAGAGTTTGTAACTGGGAATAGGTAAAACTAGTTCGCATTCTGATGATAGCAGGAGAGTGGATGTTGGGGGAGTGAACTGAGTGGAAAGTCTCTGTTATAGAACAGGATGGTAATTGTCTACGTTTAGAGGCTTCAAGAGGAGACATAAGTTCAGAAGGTGATGTAGATTTAGTTGGAGAGTAAGGATCTTTTATATTATGGTAGGTGACTTTATCTGGTTGAGATAAAAAGATCCTCTTCGAGCGGGTATGTTGGAGGTCCAAGGGAGGAGGTCTCTTTTTCTTCTGTATAGCTGGAGTGGAATCAGATGAGATAGGTTTGGAAATGTATTGATATGCATGAACCATCTGTTGGGATAGTTTATCTTCAGAAGAGATAGAGGGTATCTTTGATCGGGAAAGATAAGTTTTCAGGTCCAGTATCTTTCTTTTCTGCCTAGTTGGTAAATGAGAAGTTGGAGTGGAAGGATTGCAATTAGGGAGTGTCATGTTGTAGGTGGTAATGTAGGAAGACTGTTGAGGAACGTTTCAGAACTAATAAATAGATGAGATAAGAGTCGGTATTTATACCGTGATTTTACAATATTTAGTCGTAATGTATTAACGAGCTCGTTATAGCTGTCATGACGTTGATGTGATCCCAACAAGGGGTTATTAGATCTCCCACTTTTAATTAGCATATCGACAGGTCACGTGTCGTGTCAGGTGATCACGAGATCGTATCGCCGACTGCTCCCATGGGAATCAAATCACAGAATCACATGGTTTCCAACAATTGTAACCAAGAAGTCAAACTTGATGAATCACATTTCATAATCGAATAGAAATTTTGCCGATCATGGAAGATTTGCTAAATTGTAATCGAGTGCTTCCCCATTACACGTTTATCTTCACATAATATGTATCACGAAAAACCCATGACTAAACAGCAAAAACATTCAGACCCACTAGGTTTAGAGAGGACCTCTCACTTAATTTCCAGTACGTTAAAACTGGAAACTAAAGTTCCCATAATATAGTATCTCACAGCGTCAGCCACGACAGAGGATACCTGTAACACACACTATAATAATACCTGTATAACTGTAGGGTGTTCTCAGCAGAAGAGCCAGATAAGGTCGTTACAAGACCACGTGACAAGGTCAGAGCCAGCTCTGGGTGTCCGTTCTTTTCGGCAGTACCCATCTGAGGTACATGGCAGTGTTAATTGTTATTGGGAGTATGGTAGATCAGACAGACCTTATTTATCAAAATATATCTTTCAAATCAAACATGATGTGAGAACTTTACCTGCAGGTATACAAGTTTAGGCCAGGGCACATCAGGTTCAACCCAACCGCCAAGCTCTACTATATCTTCAAGCAGTTCATACAATTCTGGAACTTTCTCTGACACCTGAAATTTAAATTATCTCCATACTCTGGGAATTAATACTCGTATAATTCAAACGCTTCGTAGAAAGACTGTTGACTGATTTTATGCGATATCAAAACTTATTAAAAGCAAAGAAGTAAAGTACCTCGAACAAATAATCGATGGCTTGTTCAGGGCCAGTTGAGAGAGCCAATAGCTTCGAGAACAATCTGTGTAGAACGAGAAGAATCTTAGTGTCATCGGAGACAGAAGAAACCAACTTCTCTCTTAAATCTAGAACCTTCTGGACCCTACTGGGTGGGTTGTTGGGTTGAATTGTTATCTGGGCAGGGTCCTCTAACACCTCACCATTTTGTAGGTACGAGATATATTGCTGCACAAACCACACCTGATTAGGATATACCAGTGTTAGGGATGGTTAAGGGGGCAGGGGGGGGGGGGGGGGGGCGTCTTCGGTTAAGGTTCAAGGATTGAAATTGATAAGAAAGGGTCAGAATCTGTTTTGGGGTCCGAGTGAAAGTATTATTGGCAATAATTGCGGTAGTTAATCTTTAACGATTTTAGTTAATTTTTTAGCAAACTTTAGCTAATCTTTAACAAATACATGAAAAAGTGAGTTCAGTAGAACTGAATTCCGTTGCCAAAATTAAATGTATGTATTACCAGATGATGGTTGAGTAATTTGCCGAGGTCTTGGAAGACGATATCAAATTGTTCCACCATGGAGTCCTGTCCAGCATGATAAATGAGTAGGAGTTTGTCCCTCAGCAAATCTCCGTAATATTTCTTGTCTGCCGATGTCGTCATATCTACAAAAAACAATGTCTTAAAATTTGATTACATTTTTATTGAATGTCTTAGCAGTTGGAAGTTTTAAACGTAAAACGGGGCACAAAACCAGAGTTCATGAGCATACAGTCAATAAATAAATAAATACCACAAATCTGTAAAGCAGAGTCAAGAGCTGATATTCTCTCTTTGAGTGAGTTGAGTTTTGGAGCAAAGTTGCGCCACAGAAGGGGAGAGGGTGCGAGTCTGAGGGCTTGTTGGTAGAGACCAGTTAGATCAGACACCGAGATAACAAGAGATTTCACTCGGAGATATTCAGTCCACAGCGCCTGAGGAGCAGAGTGGTTCCGTGACATCACAGTAATGGAAAAGTAAAAGGATTTCATAAAAAATTTAGTTGCGTCCTCACCAAAAGTGAGGAAAAGGAGAAATTATTAACAAAATGTCTCATTTAGCTGGCTGGTATGTCAACTGCTTGGTCAACTGCTTGAAAACTATGGTCCTGCCTTCAAAGACTGGACGCAGCTTTACCTAAAAATATTAATACGGAAACTTACCGTGCTGTTCTTGTTAGCCTGAAGAGCCTTGCTAAGTGTAGCTATAACGACCCCAACCTCCGCGCCGCGCGAAGTCTGGCAAGCGGCCAGATCTAACCAGTTCTCAGCTACTTTAGGTGAGGATCTACATTGCTGGGTGAGTGTTAATTCTGATACACTGGTGCAGTAGCGGGTCGATAACCTGAGAAATTAGAAGGATAATTAGAACTTAATTACGTCACAAAAGTGACGTTATAAAATAAGCAGGAATGTATGATAATGTGAGGGCTGACATACTTTTCGTATTTTGAAGAGGAGGAGGGCTGGGTGGAGTTGTATACAGCTACCCTGTCCACCACAGTGGTACGGTCTCTTTCAGCAGGCTGTACAGTTAGAACCGGTGGTATGTGTCTCGTGTTCACATAACTTGTATCTCGTCCTGTGTCGCGAGAGAGTGGTTAACACAACGTCTTAATAGAACGTTAATTCTTTAAGATTAATAAATCTGTCATATAATTATAACCAATTTAGTTAACAATCTATTCGATATCAGTAGATCAGAATTACAGATAGTTAAAACACAACAAACCTCTATCATTCCTAAGCGAGTTGAGATGATCACAGAAAAGGATATTCATCTCCTCATCTTTAAGGGTCTTGTGGGCCGTCTCAAACTTTCTAACCTCCGCTATACTGACCCCAGCACTGAGACAGAGCTGTGTCCGCAGTTGAGCGCCGCTCATTTTCATCGCCCCCGACAGATGCTGCCTGTAATATTGGGTATAAGGTAAAATTGGGAAAATCATAACATGACAATGAATAAACTATAGCCGACCAGAATATCTTTTCAATGATAAACTTCTCATGTTTTAGTCCTCAATGTTTTGCCCAGTTTGTTCGAGTCAGACACAGTCTGCCCTGCCATATCTAAAAGTTAAGCTGCGTGTTGATCTAATAAACCAATAATTCTGATAATTAGTTACACAATGACTGCCACTTTAATGCCCAGATCGTATTCCATGAAGCTGAGAACGTTTTGCCGCTCAATGATCGGCAGCCCCTAATCATTCGATATAATGATTTAGGAGGCTCTAATAATTGGCAAGACCGTCGATGATAAAATCATAACATTAACCCGATTTTCGCCATTCAAATATGCAAACTGTTGTAATCCGTCTCATCCCTGTTTTCAAAATAATCTCTTATTCTTATTTAAGATGGACGATTACCCGTTTAATTTGGGAGTACGCGCGAGAATACTATTAATGTCTCAAATTGAAATGGCAGTAATTCTTCAATTAGAGATATCTTCTATAATGGTAGAGCATGAGGTCATGGCCCATTGCCGAGAACGTTTGATCGTATGCGGCAAACCTGTCCCGGGTACTGCTTCAAGATATCTTTCCTAACCACAAACATTGCGTCATTTAACCGAGATTTCGTAACGAGTGTGAAATGATTTTGCATCTTATCCTATTTATTAGTTCTGGATTATTTTGTCGATTGTTGTATTATGCTTTTCAACAGACCTTTAGGCATCCACAGTACAGTCTTGCTTATTTTCCGTTCATTAAAGTTAAAATATCAAGGTGTAACTTATATTTTTCCCCTCCTTCGATTTATTTTCAAGCACGTATGATCGATAAGGGTGTTGGTAACGCTATATGTTTTATTTGGAAGGATCAAAGTGTCCCGATAGTGCACTACAGTGTCCAAAGAATGAAGGTGGAAGTGTCATTAAGTTAGGGATTTCCGGAATTTATTTGAATATTTTGCTTTTATAGTAATCTCCTTTGAACATTTATCGTAATGATTTTACTTAATACAAAACGCATGTTGTCCATTGCTGAATCAATATCTTATGTTAGCTTTAATACTGAAAGACTGTGTGTTTCCATGTTTTGACGAATAGGGACTCTTTCTTAACTAGAACATAAAAAAGAGGAATGCTATTAAATCAACATTTCAGTATAGTACTGAAAGAAAGGTTTGTACTACTAACAATAACAACAAATCTTAATGAAGCATCCAATTTCAGTAAGCAAGCTAACATGTCAGTAAGTCTACGTTGGCCAGTAGAATGTTGTCAATGTTCCAAAAGAAGCTGGCACATGATCAGACGTTATCCAGAAAACAAGAAGGGTGTGAGAAACCTGGTAGGAGGAGACATCACGTGTCCTACCTCGTGTCAAGGAAGCATGGTCCTCAGGAAGTATGAGGAGAAACGATTCAGGTTCATTTACAGTACCGAGATGAGGAGTTTGAATTCCAGACGCATACAGTTCAACACTTTTAAGGACAGCTAGTTGGAAACGGGGGCCCCCTCCACAAGTGAAAACTTGATAAACGATTCTCTTATTCAGTTAATGTTGATTACAGTGCGGAGTGACCAGACTTTGAATACGTTTATACTTTGACACTTGATATGAATTAAGTGAATTAAGTGAATAACAGTGTTAACATGTTGGTTACGATTAATTGCTATTTTGTTCTTTAAACTTTCGTTCTATCTCAAACAATTGTGGACTTGGGCATTTCTTAATTTAAGACCTAAAATATCAATACTTTAACATTTTATCTAGTTTGATTGGTGAATATTCGATATTTCAAAAAATTAAATTTAGAAATTTATATATTTTAGAATGATCAGTTTTACCTAATTAATTTGAGTTGGTACAAAGGATATAAACAATAAAACACATGCAGTAACCATGATAACGGCTAATTATACTACTTGCAATCTCTATCCCAATTCAATACTTTCGTACAATTAGGCAATTATCAATAATGATGACGTTGTAAGTGTAACATGACATTGATCGACTAAAAATGTGTACAGTTCAAGTTTTGTCATAAGATATCTTAAGATATTGATATTTGATATTACATTATGCAAATTCCATTGTATGTAGTTGGAAACCGTTTGTTATAAAGTTTTTAAAGAAGTCATAGCATTACTTGTAACTTAACTTTAAGTCCCAAAATCCTTGGGAAACGTAATAGATCAATTCTGATCAAGAAATGGGAAAATCAGCAGTTTGACTCAGATCATGAGTTATCAAAACATTCCTCAAGTTTTTCTGTTAACTCTTATTTCTTAGATTAGTTAACACCAGCTGACACTCTTATCAGACACTCAGTATATCTGGTGTCTGATAAGAGTTGAAAAGGCGATGTTTATAACTGGGGTAGAATTTAGAGCGTCAAAACATCGGCTCCTTTACAGTATACTACAGACTACAGACTACAGACTACAGACTACAGACTACAGACTACAGACTACAGACTACAGTACGCACCATACCTCCCACCTTCCCCACCCCCGCCCCACGTGACGGCACCATGTCACCTGGTCTGCCAATAGTAGACAATTTGTCTTTGGGCATAGTTGGGCGTAAATAAGTAATTTAAACCGGGTATATAATGGCCTTTAAGGAGGCCATTATTAGCCTCCTTGAAGTGCTAATCTTAAACTAGCTTGATTATTGTACGATTAGCACGACAGCCGCAGGAATTCACACACAGTAAACAACTCCAATAATGTTTTCCACACCCAGTGAAAAACGGGTTGTACACGGGCAGTAGTCCAAATTATTTTCACGAAAAACGAACAGTGGTGTGATATATATTATTTTAAACTCTTTTTTGTAAAACTAATGATTTTCAGCAGCTGGACAATGGTCTTATTTCCAAATTATGACGATGATAGCGCATCTCTCAGACCCAGGTTTGGATGAGTATGTTGCTTAAAGATGTTCAACAATTTATAACGATTGACCTCCCGTTCATCAAGGTGATTCCTTTCTAAAATGGTCGTATCGCACGAATTTTTTAAATGACATGTACGGTATAGCATATCCTAATCCTATACTTATAGATGGAATTCCTAAACCTCGCAAGAATTAACGCTTTTTAGAATTCCATGAACACCGTTCACCAGTGCGCATTAATTATTTTTTCTCTGTTTTAAAACTTGAGGTGTTTTGATTTTTAGCCTTGCTACACACCATGTTCCGACAAATTATTTCATCAAGGCAGAATCTCTTATGAGTGAAAACAGAACGTACAAATATTTTTACGATAGAAGGGATTACTCGAAATCTCTAAATCTTTTACGAGAACGAAATTGGACGTTTAGAATGTATTGTTTAAAGGGTTAAGTGCTCAAATGCCTTGCTAAACAAGGAGCCACCCCTTGTAAGCAGTATTATATACAGTAAAGCAGTTTCCCTGCATATATTTAAAATTTCATGTGTAAATATTCTGTGCCTTGCTATTTTGGGTTGAAAAACTATTATGTTCTTTGCTACCTCTCGCACCGCGCATACTTCCAAAAACCTATCGTATCATAGTAGGCACTTTAAACTTGGTATACAACGTACTTTTAACGTGTTAGCTTCTAATACGTTTCCTGTTAGTTGCTGTTAATTGTTAGTCGCTTTTACTTTTATAAACATTGTCTTCTAAATAAATGTAATCTCACTACTTAAGGTTAAACAGTAAACACAACCGTTTTAATTACACGATACAATTACTTTATTTTCATGATACAAAATGTCCGGAATAGTAATCATTTAGTGGCGCCGATTCCCAACAAATAAATCATCTCAGGAACAAATCCAAACATGTCCGCGAGCGCGAGCCTGCTCTGGGCCGTGGAATGCAACAAATGCTTCAAGAGGAGCATTTTCAAGATCAGACGATATCCGGACAGCAAGATAGACATCGAAGAGCTGCTGAACGGTGAGGTGGAGTGCACGTGCGCTGGAAACATGATTCTGAGGAAACATGAAGAGAAGCGGTTCAAGTATGTGTATGGGTCTGTGGCGAGGAGTCTGGGTATTTCTTTATCAGGCCAGTCCAAAGGTATCAGAATCTTCAGCGATGAAGATTGAAGACGAGATTCCAGGATGTCATGAACGATGAGAACTTTTATCAATATTATGCAAACAAACACCGAGAGAAATGTTTGACAGGTCGCCCCAGTTGGGCTAGGAGTTAGACTTCATACACTCCCCCTGTCCTCTGGTCTCTGATAGATTTATTTTGAGTTAAATCATATTCTTTAATTTTAAACGTGGTAGAGGACAGAGGTAATTTTTATGTTGCAGCGGTCGCGATATCGCATGTTTTGCCAATTTCCAAAACTTTTCGCATAATTTGGCACCATTTTAGGTCAGCCGCATACTTTCACATAATTTTTACTATGTAAATGAAAATGAGAATGTACGATATTTTGAATATCTGATTTAAGAAGATGTGTATTATTTGAGTCTTGGATAAAGGAATGTTTTGAGTCGCTGGGTTGGGACATTTTGAGTCCCTACCACTGCGTACTATATGAGTACACGAGACTGGGTACACGGTGGGTAGTGGATATATGACTTTTAAAAAACGAATAACTGATTATCAAAACTATCTACTTGTTTACAACTAGCCAGTTAAGTGCGAATCACTTTGTAATAGTCATATTATGCCCTTCTATTCTTCAAAACGTCGACTACCTGACTTACAGTAACAGCTTGTCATCGTTGGCTAAAAGCCAAAAGTTTCTGATATTCATGGAGACATATCTGGCATATGTGCCTTCGAGCTCCCGGGTTTAGCTCTGACGTTTGTCTGAACAGTGGAAGGATCTTCTTTAGACGTTGCAACATGTGGCTGTCGAGTGTCGACCTCCACCGAAAATTTTCCATCATCATAAAGATTTGATAAACCCATATTATAAGGTATTCATTTAATTGGGTTGATTAAATATATGACGACTATCATGTGGGAATATCGCAAGATTGACTAATGAGCAGCTAAATTAGACAAATCACCACTTAAATTGGATCAGATGCATGAACAAAACCTTGTTGATGAGAGCATGTGGTTTTAAAATGAACAATATCGCTTTATTTTAAATCTAAATCGGGTAATTAGCTGTTAATTGTAAATGCCATTTAATCCCAAAATTTGAAATTGGGAGCTCCCTATGAAGTTGTACATTTTTCGCATGTAGTTTTCTTTTTTAGTTTTGCAAGAAAGAACTTCTCGATGAACTAACGAAAAGCTTTTCGTTCGTTTTCTTCCGGCAGAAAGAAATTCTCTCGGGGGAACTGATGAAAATTAAAACCGCAATGTAATTAGGATTATTGTCTATCTATAGTACATCACGTGCAGTGAGAACTGAGAAGACGAGCTCTTTACCTGCAGCCTGAGACAACATCAGCAGTAAAGACTGCAAATAGTCACGAGTAGCAAGACGTGATCTGTATTTTTATCTAGGTTAAAGTTTAAATTATGTGATGTACATTATAATATTGTGCCAGTAGTGTTTTTAGTCTTTGAGTCAAATGACTGTACGCACTTAATTTGAAGGTCCATCAATTAAAATGTGTACAGTCATTTGACGGTATTGAATGTTGTGTAAAAGATACATGTTCCCAATTTGAATAAGTAGCGATTAAAATAAAAAGGAAAGAAAAAATAATCAAAAAGTCAATATCTTATTCATGTTTGAATTCAACCATGAGTTTCCGAACAGTCATAGCATTAGTTACTGACAGGCCCTTAAATCGAAATCTGTTTCAGAACTGTTGGTTCTATTTGTGCATGTCATATAATGTGTAGTTGCTTTGGAAGCTGGCATAACTTTGCTTTGTCTTTGACTTACAAAGGATTTCCGTTGCGTGTATCTTCCACAATTCCTGGTATGTACCAGAATTATGATTCATGGTTATAGTTGCAGCTGTTGTAGAAGATGGTGTGTTAGCAACAGGATACTGAGAACTCTACTCTCAAACTGTGAAGCTTGAAGATTTGCAGTTTGATAAGAACAGATCGAGCTTGTCCATCTTGATTTATTAGCAAAGACCCAGCTCCAATGAATAACAACGAGTAAGGCTATACTGTTGACGATACCCGTCTCTTCAAATGTTTCAAAAACTATTAATAGCAGCCAGTGCAGGGACCTGACGTCAGTGTCGTGTAGTGAGTGTATGATCACACTTACCAGTTACCACCTATTCTATGTTGATCTAAAAGCTTATCGTTCTCTCTTTGTTGTTAAAAATGGTCCTTAAATATAACCAGATTAAATTACGACAGTTTAGTGAAATTGTAGCACAGAGTAAAGAGTTGGGAAAATTTGATGTGCATTACGCAATCCCATGATCAATTAAGGAACGAAAAGCGAAACTACATAGCTAAGCCGAGTCCTTGTAATTGTATCAGGTTAAGAAAGATTAGATCATTGTTGTTGAATCTTCGTCTGCGATCCTAGAAATAGACAGGAAATTAGCGATTGAGATGCACAGAAGTCTGATATTGTGGAATTTTCCGTTCGTGATTTTCTTCCTACTCACAAATCAGAAAACGTTTTGTTGTTTGTTGAACCAGTCATTATATTTATTATTTTCGTTAGTGAAATTTAAACCAGAAAGCATGGATTGTTGGGTTTATCCTTAAATTGACCTTACTGCTTCTGTTGTTCGTGCAGTCTATCTGCAGCACCCCTTATTGGCCAATAGCCAGAAGTCTGCCGTAAATTTCTATAACATTTTCTCCACAGAATAGTAAAATTAAGTAGACATCTGTGTTTATTTAATCACACTGAGTACTTTTAGTAGGTATGATTGCTGCCAATCTTCACGACCAATGCTCATTGACCAATTCATACTGAGTCATAAATTTGACGTCACGTAAAATTCGGGGAGGAGGTTGCTAGATGTATATCCTAGTGTGATTTTAACACAATAGCTATGTGTAAAACTGATTACGGAGGAGGGAGGGGGGTTAACAATTCACAAAAAAGTGATTACGTAATAAAAATATGTGAACGAGCCCTAATGAACATTGAACCCGTTATAATTTTCAGAAAGTAAACCATCATGTCACATGCCACTCTGAATTGGGAAGTACGATGTGAGAGATGTTTAAAGAGAAGCTGGTACACGATCAAAAGGTATCCTCACTGCAAAGCAGGCCTTGAGAAGTTACTGGGTGGAGATGTGGAATGTTCCTGTAACGGCAGTATGACTCTCAGAGAACACCAAAGGAAGCGCTTTGAGTATGTTTACGGTTCCATGGCAAAGGTCAAGCCTAAACGTCGTATGCGTATGTTCAGCAAGAGTGACGATGATGATGACGATGATGATGACCATGACGGGGGACACAACAAAGATGAAGATAAAGTTAGAGTTCGAATGTTCAGCAGACAAAGCAAAAAAGAATCAAGTGACGACGAAAAACCTGATAATTTCAAGAAACTGTTCGCAAAACATTAAACAAACATAGCAGTAGAGACGGATAATCGCGTTTTATCACAGTTTAATCTTATTTTGTAAAAAGCGCTTGCCACATGGCACATCCTGAACTTCTCGACATGAATTAACGAAAAGCTTTTCGTTCGTTTTCTTCCGGTAGATTTGTTTCTTAGTTCACCTAGAAATTATCTCTCAGGGCAAATGTTTGGAGTATGAGTCTTGACAGCCCAAACACAAAATTAGGCAGTATCCATATTTCTGATAGATAGCAAAAATGTAATGTCCAAATTAAACTAAATTTTTCTCTTTAAAAATTAGAAAAGCTTGCATTCCTATCTTACTAACGCTAATTCGTCCTTTACATATAATAATAATATAACCGTTTTACAGATCAAGCATGACTTGTAAACGAAATGTACATAGAACAGAAGGTTATAATAGGTACAAGTTCAAGATCTTAATGATTGTTCTCGAATTGGGTGATGTTTAGGAAACAATTTGTAATTCCTTACTTTCAGATTTAATAGTAAGTTTTTAAATAATGATAATAAATTTTTAAATAATAATAAGATTTTTCCAATTTAATAAATCAAGCAATGTGAGTCCAATTGCTTTGTTTTCGGTGGTTTTGATTTTGACAATAACATTAAGTCTACACTTGCTGCTACTAAAGTATCAGTTGACAAGAATATGTGACATTTTTTAGGACTAAGATCGACATGTTTATTTGTTTAAGCAGCAGTTAGCACATTTCAACTTGGACAACAGTTGATTTCTATCGTCTCTGAAGTGAAATCATTCATTTTTGTTTGGCAGCTCATAATGATTGATCACTATTCAATCAGTTTTGTAGAGTAGCTCATTTTAATGATTTTTGTCAGAATGATTGAATCTGCTAATTCATCACTTTTGCATTGCAAACTAGAATTGAATTTTATTGTCTTATCTTTTAAATGGGAGCTCTGACTGACATGATTTAATATACAAAGTCTAAAATTTAATATCTATTCTAGTATCAACCCTTAAAAGTTGATAGAGGGCATATTCTTATTATTCAGTTACCATTTGACACTGAACTCTCTAAAATTGTCAACCAGGTGCACTAAAAACTGTAGGAGTTAGCTGTCAGCTGGTAAATAGGGCTCTCATCTTATGTATCAGATTACTGTTATTCTTCTAAAATTCGCATACAATTTAGTCTGACAACACGCGGTCGTACCTTTCATTATTGCCAAAACAGCGTTAACGGTAACTGAAACGTGGCTGAATATACTGATAGGCTAATTTAAGCAACTTCTACGGTTCTATCCTTTTTCCTTTCAACTGCAGGGTCTTGACTTATTTTCAAGTCAATATCCTTAGAAATATCGTTCATACATATAACCAGCCAACGGCTTTAAATAATAAATAATGATAAATGATGTCATGATAAATGATAAAATGATGTAACTAAAAAATAATAGAAATAAATCAGTAAAATTAACTGTGAACGCTAAAGATTGAGCTGAACTAGCCAAACTCCCCAATTGATTAACCGACTAATGCACACGGAAACTGAAGTCATCAAATCCACAGCTGTGACATTCATGTGAAAATCTGAAGAAACATATGGAATGTTCTCAGTCTTTAGCCAGGCGACTTACGATAACGTGGGACAATACCTTCGTAATATCTGAATAAAACTTGGTGGTAAACATGAACCAGAGTGAAAGTTGTCCAATCTACGTATTCATGTAACACAAATCTCTATTTTTGCCACTTGGTGGATTGAGGAGTTAACTTGAATAGTCCCAACCCGACTTCGGAAGCAGATGGCCGTTAGTATGCTGGCTAAGCGTTTGGTCCTTTGCTACTTAGATAATTAGACTTAAAAGTGCCGGGTGTTATCGGATACCTGCCCGATAATATGGATATTGATAGAGGTTGGCATGTTTAATGTTGTCCACAATTTCAATCTAGCTAATCTATTCAAAGTTATATAGACCATAACAAAAATCAGGATTTGATACTCATTACGTATCCAATCAACGAATTCCATTTGATAACCTAATAAAAATGAGAAAGCAGAACTAGAATTTAATCTAGTAGCAGTGATCTGATAATGTAATTTGTCATTTCGGTATTAATATACATTTCGGTATTAGATCATTCCCGCTAATCATAAGCGCTTGACGGCTTGAATGTGGTTACTGGTAATTTGCCAAGGATAGCGTGTATACTGTATACAGTATATCGAGATATACCCTGTGTATTAATCAAGGTACGTCTCTGCTGTTATTTTCATTGCAAGTTGGTTGTACCTCAAGATAAACACAGTGCTCGTGTATTCTTACGGACTGCTATTTTAAAACTTTTAAAATATAGCAGCTTGTGACAGCTTTATTGTTTGTTATTGGAATTTGTAACAATTTAAAGGATCATAAATCGTTTAGTAAAGTCTGTTCTGTGTGTACCAGCACACTTCACAGCTATACCGTAATACCTTTTATATACGTAATTACGCTCCATTGTAGACAGGAATTTAACGATATTGCTTCGCAAGGCCCCCCCCCTCCCTCCTCCCTCCCGTGATGATATTAACATTCCTGGCTGAGTGCCAGTTTTAGTCCAGTGAGTCATATGATGAGTCATGACGCTCCTTTAATCTCTCTCATTTGTGTAATTGCTGTCTTTATATTCTCTGTATTGTTGCCGGTCTCTCCCACCCACAGTCTACCTATTGAAGTAGAAGAAGAGTTGCAACGTTCTGTGCTGTGACGATATATTGATGAGTGTTTCTCAAGGTAACACAATTATATAATAACAATTACAAACAAAGCTAGTCGTAACTTGTGTAACGTTTGAAGTAAACTGGAAGATGAAGAAGGATAATGCTCAGGTTCACACTCAAATCTTAGGTCTTTGATCTTTATAATAGATCTGTTATTATGTAGATATGTAAATACGTACATCGATATAATATATACGTTTATTACTTCAAAAAGAGAGTCTGCTTTGAGAGCAATTCCGACAGTTCATTATCTGATATCTCTACAATAAAAGATGTATACGGCTACGTTCTATGCAACAATGATATGCGTGTAACGATTCAGTGACTCATATTATGTACTACTACGATTACTATAAGTTGAGTACAGATCTGCAATTTGCGTCTGGCAAACATGGCGTGATGTAGTTACTAAAGTAGTTACCAAAGTATTTACTATTTACCATATTATATGCAGTTACTACATTATTTTCAATATCAAAATCTTATTAAAACCTTCAGTCTGCTTCTTCGACTTTTAAGAACCACTGGCAAGTTGTAACCCGTGCATCTGAACAAATATTCCTGGTCGCTTAGAATAACCAATCTGCGGAGGGGATAGTGCTCGACAGTGATAAATGATACTCTACTCGAGAGACCGTATATCGGCTGCTTGTATTAAATGTATTGTTTTCAGATCGTACACTTCAAAGCCACTAGCTTTTACTTCTCAAAAAAGTTAACAAGTTTGCCAATTGTTGTCGATAATTTTCTAGCTAAATACTGTGACTCTTTAAGTTTAAACATGTATCTAGAAACAATCGGTCTTGTTTTTGATTGGCCCTTGAGCCTGCCAGCAGCTGTAATAATCAACAAAGCGGCAATTTGCAGAATTCCGATATCTTACACGAATTAGCTTGGTATTCCGAGCATGCTGCTTGATACACCGTGTGTATTGTGCACAGCTGTAATTACTAGAGCGTAATCGTTTTATTCTTTAACCCCCACTTTGCTACTGGACTGTTTAACTGCTCTTCGATCAACAGTTGTATCTGCTTTTTTAGTTTCGTACTAATGTATAATGTGCGACTATAAAGAGAACATACACCATTATGATTCTAATATGGCTACCAATATTCAAAATATTCATATTATCACATCATGATATCACATAATATCAACACTTGACGCTTGTTTACAGTATCTTCAAAAAGATCAAAACCAACTCTCTGTTTCAGGCAGCATCATGGCCGGACACCCGGTAACCCTAAACTGGCCGGTACAATGCTCAGGATGTTCCAGGACTGGTTCTGCAACAATCCGCAAATACCCCAACTCCAAGTCAGATCTCCAGAACCTGCTTAGCGGTAAAATAAGCTGTGCCACCTCGTGCACTGGAAAAATGCGGCTAAGAAGACACGAGGAGAAAAGGTTCTTGTTCGTTTACGGTACACTGTTAAGGACAATGGGTATATTGATAAGACGTTAAAAGATGCGTGGAATTTCAAGTAACAATTGCGAGTTTGAAGCTTTATTGCAATGACTCTTCCAGCGATAGAAATCAACCTGATTTGGCAGAAAAGACAGTGAGCAGAGACGTGATATTTGATGTGTATTTTAATAATTACTAATTACTTTGGATATTACTTACGGAGTCTTATTAAAACGATTTACGTTTATGATGATAATTTGATATTAGATTACTGGTAAAGCTCAGAATCTTAACGTATAAACCAAACAATATGGTATAATACGAGAAGATTGTTAATTTTGAAATTTATATGAGAGATTTACCTTAAATATATCCATAATACCCGATATATTTTGGGAAGCTTTCGTAAGTTATATCTTTCAGTTTGGTACTTATTTCATTTAACAACAAGGATACAGTATTACCTGCAACAAGTATAAATTATTATTATTAATTGGATATTCGGACTTATCTTATAAGATAAGTGAACTACAAAACTGATCTGATCACAACATTTCCCTACTTTCCCTTCTTTTCAGACAACTATTTGACTTGTTTACTGTATATAATTTAATTCAGATTCATCCGATAATTGTATTAATGCTGTCCATGCTCCACTATTTTGCCTCTCCTCCATAATCCTGCGATTATTATTTTAAGACAAAATTGTACTGAACTGATGGTCCTGTTCCATATAATACGTGAACAGGAACAGTGAAGTTAACAAATTATTTTCAGCTGCTTATGCCTTATACTCCTCGATCACTTCATTACCTACTGTGCAGTATATCTGAAGAAAGAAGCGAGCGTACCACATTAAGCAAACTATTGCATAGTGCAGGTTGTTGAGGCTTGTAAAGTTTAGCTGTATCACGTAATTAGTTGAAGTAAGAAGCAAATAAGTTTCTTTGATTATCAATTTTATAGTACATCAAACAGAAAGTCAAATATCATGAAATGAAATATGGTCAAAATATTAAAAATCATGTTTAAAACGTCGTCACTACGTTAAAAATCAGGTTAAATCACCGTCCTGACGATGGTCACCGTAATTTATTATTATAAATACACATACCAAAAAATAATTAAAAGGTTTCGAATTTGGTGACATGAAATGATTTCATGATTCATAGGTTCTTTAAAATTGTGCTGTATATCCTTTTGAATCTTTCTTCTTCGTATTTCCTGAGCTCCATGCCTCCGTTGCAAGACGTCAGGCAGGGAACGTTGCCCTTCATCAACCCCTTAACGCTATAGCAATCATTTCTGGGAATGGTGAACTTCCGGGTCGTGTGACATTTCGTGCATTGGATCTCGAACGTTTGGGTGGCAGTTGACATAGCTTAACGTTTAACTGAATCCTATCGAATCGAAGTGTTATGGCCGGATTGTTTGACAAAGGCTGATATACTGAATCAGAAAAGAAGAAACTCAAAAATAATAAGAGGATACGCGAAAAAATATATCTAAAATATAATCTAAGAAAATACAGGTCTAGTGACTGTACAGTGTACAGGGCTGGGCAGTTGGAGATAATAAACCACTGCAAAAATGATAGAATTATAAATTACAAGTCTACGCGAGAATCATTTTTCTTCGTACAAAGATATTGAACCAAAAAATAATAAGAGGATCTACTTGAAAAAATAATTTAATAAATAATCTAAGAAAATAAAGTTCATGAGGTCAAGTGATAGCTGTACGTAACGAATGTGAAAGTAATGAGATCACTATTCACTGGTATCGATGTGTAGATAAGAAGTAATAAAGATATTAAACCAAAAAATAATGAGAGGATACTTGAAAAAATAATTTTATAAATAATCTAAGAAAATAAAGGTCATGAGGTCATGTGATAGCTGTACGTAACGAATGTGAAAGTAATGAGATCACTATTCACTGGTATCGATGTGTAGATAAGAAGTAATAAAGATATTAAACCAAAAAATAATAAGAGGATACTTGAAAAAATAATTTTATAAATAATCTAAGAAAATAAAGGTCATGAGGTCATGTGATAGCTGTACGTAACGAATGTGAAAGTAATGAGATCACTATTCACTGGTATCGATGTGTAGATAAGAAGTAATAAAGATATTAAACCAAAAAATAATGAGAGGATACTTGAAAAAATAATTTTATAAATAATCTAAGAAAATAAAGGTCATGAGGTCATGTGATAGCTGTACGTAACGAATGTGAAAGTAATGAGATCACTATTCACTGGTATCGATGTGTAGATAAGAAGTAATAAAGATATTAAACCAAAAAATAATGAGAGGATACTTGAAAAAATAATTTTATAAATAATCTAAGAAAATAAAGGTCATGAGGTCATGTGATAGCTGTACGTAACGAATGTGAAAGTAATGAGATCACTATTCACTGGTATCGATGTGTAGATAAGAAGTAATAAAGATATTAAACCAAAAAATAATGAGAGGATACTTGAAAAAATAATTTTATAAATAATCTAAGAAAATAAAGGTCATGAGGTCAAGTGATAACTGATAGTGGGTCGTTCACATATAACGTAATCAATATTTTAGCAAATTTTATCCCCCTCCCCCCTCCGTAATAAACCGTAATCAAGACCCAACCCCCCCCCACCTGATAGCAATATTACGTACAGTGGGGACTGGGCCTGACCCCAGTCCCTACCCCCCTTTTGCTTTTTTCTCTACGTTTCATGCTACCCTGATTATGCTATCATGATGAGCCGAAAATATTGCTATGATATCCGGCCAAGCACCTTCTAAACTACTTAATATTATAGCCAGATATTCGATCAATTTCTAAATTTTATCACTATCAGAGTGAAATTGAGTGGAATTTGAATTAAAAAATTGTGAATCAATCAATTTATTTAATTGTTATCAATCTAGAGGGTAAAAAAGAAAATGTTGATTACGTAATCAACAACCAAACCCCCCACCCCCGTTATCAACCGAAAGCATTTGGAAACCCCCCCTCGGCTGATTACGTAATATGTGAACGACCCCTAGCAGCCTAGCTGTACGAAACGAATGTGAAAGTAATGACATCACTATTCACTGGTATCGAAGCTGGTCATGCATAATATCCCCACATCCAAAAAGATTAAAATTTCTCGCGGTTCTCTTTAAAAGGTCAGGTATTCAAACAATTTTCTCTTAGGCACCAAATTTCCTCGCAGATTATCTGCCGATCTGCCGCCGTTCTGGATGTGGGATGATGGCAGCCTTCTTATCGACAGACAATTGTCAGAATATCCGTTTTCTCTACCTTCATTAACTACATCAGCTTCATGAACAGCGAACACTGGACAGTCAAAGATAACAAACCACTGCAAAAATGATAGCATTACAAATTACAGGTCCGCATGAGAATTAGTTTTCTTCGTCTAAACACATTGTTTAATCGCACTCAACAGATGTAAAAGTAAGTTAAATGAGACTTGGAAGAGCCACGGTGCTGGTTGTTTATTATAAGTACTAATTATATACTAATTATTATATATTAATTCTTCGGTAATAATATGATAGAGGGCAAAAGAGAAAGCTGCAGTGCAGGTATGGTTCCAGCTCAAAATCTTTGGGTGGGTGCAGCTTGGCACGCGGCGCAAGGGGTGAAGCCCCCTGGAAAATTTTGGAATTTTACCCTCCTAAACGTATTTCAATATTTCTCAAAACAGTCTCAATTGAGAAGAAGTCAGAAGAAAGACAATTGACCCGTAATTTATACAAAATTTGACAATTTTGGTGTACAAATTTTCAAATCGTTTGGGTGGGTGCAAGTCCAAACTGAGTGGGTGCAACATCCTTTAGGTGGGTGCGCACCCACCCCCACCTAGGAGGTGGAGCCATGCCTGCTGCAGTGTGACCAAAGAAACCATTTTTACAAAGTTTTATCTACTGAATATTATGTATGATAAGTGTGACTTACTATTTAATTAGAAAACTTTATACATCCCCTCAGGGCTCCTAGTCCTACAGGACTTTAACTCTGACGGTGTAATGGAAATTACGTTTAGGTTATAACAACAGAACTTGTATCGGGACTCTCCGGTGGAATGCTGCACGATGTGAACGTGCACGATGTAAACATGCACGACGGCGAGTAATAGATTATTACCCAGTTATCTATACTAATAATCCCAATAAATCTGTGGGTGTGTACTGTGTATGTGTGTATGTGGGAAATTTCCAAGCGACTTAATCAAGAAAACGGTAAGAGTTATGGGACTGGTTTTTTCGGTATAGTTCACTCATTGCGGTCTGTTTGGACTGTAAAGAAAGTTCATACTTTCATACTACAATGTTATGCGTGTTTTCAAATATAATACTAATAGGCGGGTTTATGCTTTTGCATTTCAACTGCGATAGTGAAGTCCCGGCCGTAGGCACGGGTTACACTAGTAGTACTATGTACTTTCATTCGATGAAAAACAAGAGAATATCTTATATAACTAAACTCTAACCGCTCACTCAATGCTTTTTCGCCTATCAATAGATGATAAACCAGTGTTTATAATTTAGTTTAATAAATCGTGGTAAAAATATGCCATCAAATTACTTCTTATCAAATTACTTCTCATCAAATTACTTCTTATCTACACATTTTTTCAGGTCAGATCCGTCTGAAAAAATCGATCTGCTGACACTCAAAGCTTTCAGAGGATTTTTGACGTTTTTGAGTCCCATTAGGTGCCCTTTATGGCTGACCAACTTTTCCAAACTTTTCCACTTGTCTTAAGGCCACTTTTTGCCACTTTACCACTTTTTACCACCTTTCTTGTTTGTCGAATATCTTTAGTTGTGAACATCGTAGAAGGTTACGAATCAATCGAGTGTATTCATATTACCATGAAGAAAAACTTTTGTTCTAACAATTTTTACGTCAGATAATCAGTTAATTGGATAATTATCAATTAGCTAATTAGCAAAATTCGAAAAAATTTTTATCGGCTCAAAATGATCGGAATAGCTTAAAACACGGAAAAAAGTAGTTTTTAGAAAAACTTTGAAAATTTTTCACTTACATTTTTTTTCCGAGACTTGGAAAAATTTCGAAAATTCAAAATATTTTTTTCCGCCAAAAGTGATCAAATTGCATGAAACGCGGAGAAAAATGCTTTTCAAAAAAACTTAGTGAATTTTTCGTTTTAAGAATACTTAAATCACCAATATTTGTAGTTGGAGTTCAGTAAATCGCGGCAGATTTTAGTAATCAGGAATTACTAAGTGGAAAGGTCTGAAACTGAAAAACGTTAACCATACGATATAAGAGTTTCATAACTAATTACAATACAGCCTTATCGATTTTCACAGAAACTGCACCAATGGCACAGTCAAGATCGAAAGACGAAACGATAGCCTGCTGTACTATCATTTTATTGATTTCAATGATGAATCAGTGGGGTTAAGATAATCACATTTGTAATAAATAAAACCTCTCTGTACCGTCAATTGTGCTAATCTAAACCGGCCTACCTGGATTACCAGACCTCTTCTTTTCCTCAACAATCAAACCAAGTTGTTCATATCGCATTTGGTGGGCGATGTAAGTACATATCGAGCTGTATTCAATCACAATACGACACAATACGTGTATATTATATTATGGCCCTTAATGAGGTATATAAAACGTTCTAATTCTAAAACGTCTACTTGGCCTCATGACTCTTTGACAGCTCAAAGAAGGCAAGAAAAGACCAGAGAGCTTAAAATGTCAACTCGCTCTTTTCAATGCTCTTCGAATTTCGATCTGTCCCACATTAATCCCGAGCTGATCATCATGGGCCCCGAATATCTTGCGGAAAGAACCTGTATTTTTACTTCACAACGTCCGGATTTCAAATCAACATCCTCAATAACATTAACAATCCTTCCTGATCAGCCTGGAGGGGGATATTTAAAACATATAAGTGATACGAAAGATTTTATTAGCAGGAGCTTTCAAAATACTTGTGTAAATCGTCTTTAGCTTCCTGATCAGGATCTGTCTCTATTAGCAATTTCAAAAATATCCTGACTCTCGTGGAACATTTCACTGAATGAATTATTATCGGTTCTTTACCAGTACCACCCCTTGCTCGACGCTCGTATCTAAATCTTATCCTTGCCCGTATGTTACCCTTGTTGATATTACTTTCAGCCGACCCTGACATATGGGGGTGATTTTATCCCGCATAGCGAATGAAGCTCGGTATGCAGTACAATACAAAACAAGTCACAGTAGATGTTGGAAGGTGTATTTACACTTGCTTCCTGGACCTGGCTGTTCCTTAGTTTCCCTGGTCTGTTCTTGCCTTCTTCGAACTGTAAATGAGCCATGAGGCCAAGTATACGTTTTCGTGATAAACTGTAAAACGTCTCCATACCGGGTTTTTCACGGTATTAAGCGTTTCATAAACCTCATTGAGGGCCATAATATAATATACACGTATTGTGTTGTATTGTGATTGAATACAGCTCGATATGTACTTACATCGCCCACCAAATGCGATATGAACAACTTGGTTTGATTGTTGAGGAAAAGAAGAGGTCTGGTAATCCAGGTAGGCCGGTTTAGATTAGCACAATTGACGGTACAGAGAGGTTTTATTTATTACAAATGTGATTATCTTAACCCCACTGATTCATCATTGAAATCAATAAAATGATAGTACAGCAGGCTATCGTTTCGTCTTTCGATCTTGACTGTGCCATTGGTGCAGTTTCTGTGAAAATCGATAAGGCTGTATTGTAATTAGTTATGAAACTCTTATATCGTATGGTTAACGTTTTTCAGTTTCAGACCTTTCCACTTAGTAATTCCTGATTACTAAAATCTGCCGCGATTTA
Source organism: Bolinopsis microptera (assembly GCF_026151205.1). NCBI lineage: Eukaryota > Metazoa > Ctenophora > Tentaculata > Lobata > Bolinopsidae > Bolinopsis > Bolinopsis microptera. The sequence continues at coordinate 11,009,273 of NC_087076.1, read as the reverse complement.
CTGAACTCCAACTACAAATATTGGTGATTTAAGTATTCTTGAAACGAAAAATTCACTAAGTTTTTTTGAAAAGCATTTTTCTCCGCGTTTCATGCAATTTGATCACTTTTGGCGGAAAAAAATATTTTGAATTTTCGAAATTTATCAAGTCTCGGAAAAAAAATGTAAGTGAAAAATTTTCAAAGTTTTTCTAAAAACTACTTTTTTCCGTGTTTTAAGCTATTCCGATCATTTTGAGCCGATAAAATTTTTTTCGAATTTTGCTAATTAGCTGATTGATAATTATCCAATTAACTGATTATCTGACGTAATAATTGTTAGAACAAAAGTTTTTTTTCATGGTAATATGAATACACTCGATTGATTCGTAACCTTCTACGATGTTCACAACTAAAGATATTCGACAAACAAGAAAGGTGGTAAAAAGTGGTAAAGTGGCAAAAAGTGGCCTTAAGACAAGTGGAAAAGTTTGGAAAAGTTGGTCAGCCATAAAGGGCACCTAATGGGACTCAAAAACGTCAAAAATCCTCTGAAAGCTTTGAGTGTCAGCAGATCGATTTTTTCAGACGGATCTGTCTGTACTAGTTGCTAATATTTAAATACTAGTGTAACCCGTGCCTACAGCCGGGACTTCATTATCGCAACCCGCCTATTATATTCGAAAACACGCATTACATTTTCTTATTTAAAACGGTGCGAAAGTATGGACTCGCTCGGTATGGACTCGCTCAGTCCAAACAGACTGCAATTTAATGCTGGGTGTCCATGCCCCTCACATTTCTAATAGTAATACTTGATAGCCAATCTTGAGACCTCCACTGCCAAATTACATAATTATATGATAAATCGCAAATCTGTTATGAGGGGAGAGAGATAGCGAGAGTGGGAGAGTACACATACACACACACATACACACTTTAGTATCACATTTGGGTCATTAAATGATCAATTAAACCAGTAACCATCGACCAATTTAAAAAAACTTAATAATTTGGCTTCGTCAGAGTTTTGTCGGCACTATACTGAAAAAACCAGTCGCATTATATCTCTTACCGTTTTCTTGATTTAACCGTTCGGAAATTTCCCACAGACAGACATACACACACACAGACACACATACAGACAGACAGACAGTCGACAGACATCCTGGGATTATTAGTGTAGATTATTATTATGATTATTATTTGGAATTCAAAACGAAATAAACAAGAGTTAAGTGGAGAGATGACATAGTTGATTTAAAAAAAAAATATTAGAAGAGTTAATTTTATACAGTGAATTATTGCTCTATTTATATTGTAACGTTTTACGTTACTGTAAAACCAGCCTTGGGCGAGATTGTATTTCTCTTGTGAAGTTTATGCGAAATTAAACATTGAGTAGCTTGGGACACCCAAAAATAGCAGCGTCATCTGTGGGACTGGAAGTGCAGACCTTTCTGTAGAAGTAGAATAGTGAAGTTGTGCAGTGGTGGCGTAATCTCACCTGTCACTTTTACAATATAATCTCCACGCATTTAACTCCAGCATCTAGCAGGGGTGGTATACCCGGAGCTGGCAGGCAAAAGCATCTTCAATCTTCATGTTATCTTCTATTGGGCCACCAGGTTCAGCCATTCTTTTTTTAAGAAAAGAAAAAAGCGGAGGCAGCGTAAGGGGTCGTTCACATATTACGTAATCAGCCGAGCATAGCTATTATGTCAAATATTATAATTTGACATAATAGCTATGCGTAAAACTGATTACTGAGGGGAGGGGGAGAGGGGGGTAAAAATTGTTCAAAAAGTGATTTAAATAGTAATATGTGAACGACCCCTAATTAGCAATGCGAGAAGATTTTCACTTATCAGAGCATTCCTAGTCATTGCATGATAATCTCAGGGATCAAAAGTAGCAATCAGCCGAGGGGGGAGGGGTTTCCAAATGATTACGCTAGTGTAATTTGACATAATAGCTATGCGTAAAACTGATTACTGAGGGGAGGGGGAGAGGGGGGTAAAAATTGTTCAAAAAGTGATTTAAATAGTAATATGTGAACGACCCCTAATTAGCAATGCGAGAAGATTTTCACTTATCAGAGCATTCCTAGTCATTGCATGATAATCTCAGGGATCAAAAGTAGCAAAGAAAACATTACACCGATGCAAGATTCTACATGATATCATACCATAATCCCACTTCATCTATGATCATCGAAACTATATTAATTCGCATCATGTTTTAGTTTTATTTTCACCATAATTAATAATAATATACAGATTTGAATAACTAGGATGGAGGGCGAGAACTGCAAAACTATTAATCACGAGAAAGTTTTGGCCACGATCTCATGGCGAAAATTCAACACTATAAATTCTTCATCATCCACCAATAAATAGCGATGATCCTGATTTCAAACTCCTAATAATTTCTCCTATCCCTCATGCACCCGCTCAATTGTCTCCTCAGTAAAGATACCTGTAAATTGTAAGAGATACAGTAGAGCTATAAAAACACCATGCACCCTACCCACACAAACAAGGATCGACCTGAACCGCTTTTTTGGCCAGGACCAGACACCAGTACTGACAAAAAGTGGTGAGACCGGGATTAAGCCGGAACCGCGACTAAAAATATTCTATTTCGATGAATCAAATAACTGTCCCTTCACGAACTTGAAAAACTTTATTGATAAGCTATGTGGGTTTCATACTAAGCATCAGTAATCAGTATTATCGATTTTTTTCAAGTATAAGTGCCCAGTGGCCCCAGTCTTTACCCTGAGTATAAGTTATATCTTGATAAAGTTAATTGTTAATGCATTGTGAAACACAATATACGCCCACCCGCTACTACCGAGTTTGCAATTGCAAATACCAGACCCGTTTCTTTCGGGATTGTTAGACCGAGTTGAGCAATGCTTTTTTAACTCAAGTATTCATTTTACTTTACTGTTGCTTTCCGCGGATTGGTTGGGGAGGGTTTCCTCATTTTTGGAAATGCTTAGCGTCAGAGAATATTCCTCCAGTTGATACAGTAATAAACTACAATTTAACCACACCATAAAGTTTACAAATTTGATCGCTCAGAACACCACAACAGATAACCTTAAACTGTTGATTGAGAATAAAACTAGTTAAATAAACTAGGTAAAATATTCTTATCATGTTTGGGTGAACGGGGATACCAAATACTGTTCACCGTCTTCCCTTCAGAATGTAATAGTGAAAGGAGAGTAGAGAGAGCCATGGTATGCTGGCTCTACTCGAGCGACCCTAACTTTATTAGCCAATTAGTGGGCGATACTCTCACTGGTATCGCCCACTAATTGGCTAATAAAGCCAATATAAACAAATATGTGACAAATTTTGCCCTATCTCGGTGTGCACCTTTAAGATAATCCTCAATCCTCATAGGCCTACTGCATATCAAGGGAACTAATATTTGGGCGTGTTGTTTGTCCGTCTTGTCAGCCAATCAAGAAGCTCAAAAGTGGGACCTGTCACCTGACCACCGCCATAATAATAGGAAGGAGGAAGCAATTGTAACAATTCCCGTCACAAGTATAGGAAGAGGAAGCGAATTAGGAAGGACTGTACCGCTAGCAGAGTACAAAATAAGCTCAAAAGTGGGACCCATTCTGTGGAATGGGTCCATTCTGTGGAATGGGTCCGTTCTGTGGACTAAACAATGATTCTATTAATAAATAATAATTCTGCATTTTGCCCATGCCTGGATCCTATCCTCTCTTAAACGTTATTCTACGGTTTGGAGAAAAATATCATCAGCAAAATATTGTGATTACACTAAAGTTGGTTGAATGAATGTCTGAATTTGTACAAGCACATCTTCAATACTTTTCTATGATATCTAACGTTGATAAGGACAATTCAATACAACCTCTATAGGATTTCTTAGAATATTTAATATAGGAAACACAGGTTTGTTGAAAAACTACGAACCCCCTCCAGCCACTTTCAAGCTACAGTTCTACACAGCGCGAGCGTGGAAAATTTCAAACGGCTAAGATGTGGTTTTAACACATGTTATTCCTAAATCCTATAGGAGTGACAATATCGGAAGAAGAATGGCAATACTGGGAGGAACATCAGAACAGAACCCTACAAATCTTTGCCAGATTAGAGAAATTAGCTATTTTTATGTAATAGTATAACTTATTGGATGTATATCATTAATTATATGTTTATTAAATAAACAATTGGGGGTGAGGTACAGCTAACCCCGTGATTTTCATATGAGCGATAAAAATAACATGACGAGTAAAGATGGTTAACTTTAAGGCTTGGGGAACCAGCATTAATAGCGCCTGGGGAGTGGGGTAGTAGGACAGGATTTTCTCAATTAAACATTACATGTGATCACTGATCATACTAAACACGTAGATTTTGACACAGCTCCACAATAGCGCATGCTATTGTAGTCCAATTAGTTCAAACAATTTACAATCTCTTAGAGACTACAGTTATTTTCGTTTGCCTTGAATTATTGGTAGCTTTGCAAACGTTCGATAAGACAATTGTACTGGGTCATCAATCCGGCGGCATTCAGAACTTACAAAAATAGTTCTCTGCTAGGTCTTCCGACTGACTTATTGTACTGCTATTTGAAACGTCCATGTTTCTAAAAGATGTCAGTGACGGTGAAGTGTCCAATTCACGGTTATATGGAAGGTTTCGTGCCGAAAGACAGAAAAGAAGCGGTAAATCTGGCAAGAGGGAAGGTCCGGTGTGGAATAGAGGGCTGCAGGAAGTACGTTTTAGTGCAAAAGCAGTACAAATCAGTACTGGTGCAGACATTTGACCTTACTTTTGAACCAAAAACGTCAAATTAAGCGTGAAACGAACTTTAAATTAAAATCTATAATGGATTGATTATTTCGTAGTAAGTTAAAACGAACTGGAGCTATCTTTAATTTGACTGCACATTGACTGCTCTGGTAGGTCGATCATTATTTAAAGTAAGGGGGTTATTGTTTCATCATAAATTGAATTCAGATTGATTATAAGACCAATTATCCCAATTATATAAAAAGCTCAGTTATGAAATACCTTATGAATCATATTTATATTCGACATAATTCTGGTGACCTAAATGATTTGGGAACGACAATATGGAATTTTTTGCCGAAAACCACCGCATTTCGTACCCCAAATTAAATCATGGTATTCGGGGATTTTTTTCATTTCTTTATTTTACAAAAATAAAACCAAATATTTGAGAAAATCAATAAAATAAAATATTTCTTCTTGATCTTCTGGTTCAGGGACGTTTCTCTCTCCAGTAGGCACCTCTAACAAGCTGTTTCATCTTATAAACAGTTTCTCCGGCGCCTTTGAAAGTTAGTTTTAACTGGACTTCCAATCCTTCAGACGGAATGGGAGACCGCCGGTGTTTGTTATCCTCCACCACTCCCGAAATTTTACCGCCGTGGCAAATGAAATAGTAGCGGAGCTTACTGACTTCTAATGGAACGTGTCAAACCGTCATGAATCATATTTATAACTTACACCCACTATATTGATAGTAAATCTATTAAGTCATAATTAAGAAAATACGCGAAAAATTATTTTGGGAAAATAATGATGGTGACCTAAATTTTGGTAGTCCGAAAATATGGTGTTTTTTTTCCGGAAAACCACCGACTTTCGTACCTTTTAAATTATATATCTCGCAAGGTACTTAGTTTTTATCTCCTTTTCAAAGCACAAAAGTCGTTTTAAAATTTACTAATACTATATACTCAAAATGTCTTTGAAGAATCGGGGCGTATAAACCTCAAATGCTGTTGGTGTGCACAATACAATTGCCTGTACAGTAAGGTAATAGTAACAATATTTTTGTGCACTAAATTAGAAGCTAGAGTAGCGGAATTAACTAAAATATTTAATATTGACCCCAACAGGTAGGTAGGTAAGGTAACCAAGATGGTTAATTGATATATAAATTTTATTCTAGTGTTAGATAATTCTCAAAGGTCTGCTGTACTGCAGGAGGGAACCAAAACTTTGGAGAGTTGTGTGTTCGTCTTGTCAGCCAACCAAGAAGCTTGTTAAGGGGGCAGGGGGGGTCTTTATGAAATTTCTCTCGAAATTGATTTTATAGTTGTTTCTAATAGAGGGGAGTGATATCTATCTGCTACTTTTGGTCCCATGGAAAAATTTTGTTCCTAGCCGAAATTATTGCCGGTCAAAGGTCAGCGCTCATGTGTAATTGTATTGCGCGAGCGATTTTCAATCGCGCGCCCTGAAAATCGAGTCTCAAAATCTATCTTCTCCTACATTTTTTGAGCAATCACCTTGAAACTTTCAGGATAAGTTCTAAGGACCATTTAGAAACTTTTGCTCGTTTTAGAATTTCGAGATAGGCCTTTAAAAATTTTTTATTCGATTTTGAAAATCTTGGACCTCGTTTTTTGACGATTTTTTCAGGTCCAAGATTTTCAAAATCGAATACAAAATTTTTAAAGGCCTATCTCGAAATTCTAAAACGAGCAAAAGTTTCTAAATGGTCCTTAGAACATATCCTGAAAGTTTCAAGGTGATTGCTCAAAAAATGTAGGAGAAGATAGATTTTTAGACTCGATTTTCAGGGCGCGCGATTGAAAATCGCTCGCGCAATACAATTACACATGAGCGCTGACCTTTGACCGGCAATAATTTCGGCTAGGAACAAAATTTTTCCATGGGACCAAAAATATCTGGTAGATATCACTCCCCTCTATCAGAAACAACTATAAAATCAATTTCGAGAGAAATTTCATAAAGACCCCCCCCCCTGCCCCCTTAACTAAATTTTAAGCCTAGGTATCTTGTGAGACTTTAGCAAGAGTAGAAAAATAGGCTATTTATGACATGTATATTGTACACAATATAATATTATGGTATAATATACGGATATGGACATGATATTAATATTATGCCATTTTTCGTGTTTTAAATGAAAAATTGAGGATGAGATACGGATTAAAACCAATCGATCTTCAGTCGAGCGATAAAATTTGAGGCCGGTTGGAACAGAATTTACAGCGGCTGGGGCGATAGGACAGGATTAGTTACACATCGCCTGTTCATGTTATATATACGATACTGGTTTGAGATTGTTGTAAAGTTAAATAATAGTAATAAACAGTGCCTGTGATTATACTAAACACAGATTTTGATGGAGATCCACAATAGCGCATGCTATTAGTATTAATATTTCCATCCCTGATGTTCAACCATAATGCTGTACGTCAATTGTTCTCGTTAATCGGAAAATCTGTCTTCTCTCATCCATACCAGGTAAAGATTGTAATACTTTCAAATTAAAACCCATTTTCTGACGTAAGTTGTTTCTGAGATTTTAGTTTTTGTGACAAACTGTTATTTTATAGCATTTAATAATTTCAGAATGGTCACTACCGTGACAGTGAAATGTTCAGCTTCACATACTAATGAAGATTACAAGGTGGAAAACAAGAAAGAAGCGGAGAAACTGGCAACAGGAAAAGTCGTGTGTGCTGAGGAGGGATGCAGGGAAAGGACTCTAGTTACGAAGAGCTGCAAAAATATATTGTCGCAGAATTTTGAACTCAGTAGTAGAGTTATAACAGCTCAGTAGATGTTACATTTAATTTCCTTAACCAACCCACAATCCCCAAGCAACCCTTTTTTTTCGATATTAAAAAACTGAAAAAAAAGGGATAAAATGAATAAAACACCGAACAAATATATATCTAGATTCTGGGAGTATTTTGAATCGTTTAAGCTTTCCCAGAGGATCTGTAACAAGAAACTCCTTCATTCAACCCGGACATTTCGCCATCATAACATGATACTAAGAACACAATTTTCTTATGACAAACTTTAACGATTTTATGCTGTAAAATTTTGTAAATTTGTTGATGGCAACGATGATGTTACAAGTTTTTGTCGACACATGTATTCTGCACAGCCTTTTAATTTGTACTCTATTCAGTCATCAGATGTGGAAAACAATAAACGACCACCAGCTACTATTGAGTTTGCAATTGCAAATACCAGACCCGTTTCATTCGGGATAGTTAGACCGAGTTGAGCAATGCTTTTTTTACTCAAGTATTCATTTTATTTTACTGTTGATTTCCGCGGAATGGTTGGAGAGGGTTTCCTCATTTTTGGAAATGTTTAGCGTCAGAGAATATTCCTCCTGTTGATCGCTCAGAACACTTCCCAGCCAATCAAGAAGCTTGTTGAGTCGCTCGATCAGATAATTCCGATTCCATTTCTCAAACGTCATGAAATAGCTAGCTGAGTATCAAGCCGGCTGTGGAATGACGGCTGCCGCCCTGATAATAGGGAGGATGAAAAAAAGTAACAATTTTCGTGAAAAGAATCTTAGAATCTAATAGGAACTCTTCTGTGATTGGAGGATATCGATCAACGTGGTGTGTTCCTGACCAAGTGATTGGACATCTTGGAGCTCACACTTGAAATTCATTCGACTATTTATATTGTCATCCCGCCCTGATAATAGGGAGGATGAAAAAAGTAACCATTTTTGTGAAAAGAATGTAATAGGAACTCTTCTGTGATTGGAGGATATCGATCAACATTCAACGTGGTGTGTTTCTGACCAAGTGATTGGACTTCTTGGAGCTCACACTTGAAATTCACCCGACTATTTATATTGTCATCCCTGGTGTTCAACCATAATTCTGCACGCTTATACCGTCAATTGCTCTCGTTAATCAGAAACACCACTTGTTCTCATCCATACCAGGTAAAGATTATAAACACTTCCGAACTGAAACCCATTTTCTGACCTAATTTGTCTCTGTCGTTTCTGAGATTTTATATTTTAAGACAAGCCGTAATTACATAGCATGAAACGATTTCAGAATGGTTTTTACCGTGAGAGTGAAATGTAAAGACGGACATCTTAAAGAACATTTCAAGGTGGAAAACAAAGAAGAAGCGGAGCAACTGGCAAAAGGAAATGCCCATTGTACTGAGCATGAGGGAGGATGCAAGAAAATAACTCTAGTTACGAAGAGCGACAAAGATAAATTGAGACAGCAGTTTGACCTCACATGCAAAATTTTAACAGCTGATTAAATGTGAAATTTAGAAATTAAAAAATCGGAAAAATAGTTAAAACTAATAAAGAAAAACCCGAAAAAATATTTTTCTAGTATTACTAATTATGAGTATTTTTAATGGTTCATACCATTAACTGTCTAAATGAATAATTAATTGTTTGAAAATGTTGATTGTTATGTTGATTTGTGCTTCAGTCTTCATTATATTTGATTTATATATGTTTATCTTTAATATCGTCTCATCATTTGTTAGCAGTTATATACTCAAATCATTAGAGAAACAGAATGCCTACAGTATGCAATGGAGGGAAACATGACTCTGTGCCGGCATATAGCACATTTGGTCCTCTTGTAACAGTTCCTGTTCTCTACAGAGGTCTTGCTAAACTTGAACTGCTAAAACTTTACTCTATATTAAGTAGAGTTGTGAAGCAGTACGCAACAGCACTTTCTGAACATATCGACGAGCAACTTATAACAACATAGTCGGTGCGATTATAAACTAATTGCACTGATTATAACATCAGAACCGTGGAGTTATATGCGAATCTAACTGCATGTATAATTCGATTACATCAGTTATTGCACTCGGCTGTGCCTCGTAAAATAACTGCAATAATCGAACTCGGCTTTGCCTCGTGCGATTATTGTATCAATTTGCACTCGGCTGCGCCTCGTGCAATTAACACTGTAATCGCATTATGCGCAGTTAGATTAGCGTTTAAAATAGTACGATTTGAATAGTACAGTACTAATTTAACTAAACTTAGTCGTTAAAAAAAGGCTGACCTGTTGCAGGATTTGTCGAAACACTTCCCGTGTAAGTCGTGAGGACAGAGAGGTATGTCAGTCTTGATGCTGTTGGTGAAGGTACTGCTGCTCAAAGTCAAGTGACACTTTATTCTGTAGTACGGGCTAAACCTGATTATTATTATGTTAATTAATAATTATAATCCATAATAATATGTTAAAATCAATAATCATGTGTTCTTAGAAAAGTCACAGAAATTGAGATAAGAGACTCCCAACTTCTATAATATTATGTTCAATATTATGTTAGGGGGGGGGGGGGGGGGGGGGGGGGCCTAGACGCATCGAAAATCCGAAAAGGGCCCTAGAAAGCGGGGCTTTTTGAGGCCTTTTGACCCTGACCACTATTTGATAGTGTTTATGGACCATAATCTCCATGTAAATACACTCAAATAAACATAAAAGTACTGTGCAAGTAGTCAGATAATATCATTAAAGCACTTTACTACTTAGCATATATCAAACTTGATGAAATTTAAGTTAATTCTAGGGCCCTAAAAGGCTACACATATTGAAAATCCAAAAAGGGCCCTAGAAATCGGGGCTTTTTGGGGCCTTTTAGGGCGTTGGCCCCCCCCCCCCCCCCCATGTTAGCTTTTCGAACTAAAAAAGTAGAGAAGGTAACATAATATTGGAAACACAACACGGTCGATACCACAAAGCTCCTATAATTATAACTCGTACCTGTAAGATCTAAAAGCAGTGAGAGGGCTCTTGTAGGGCTGATATCTGCTGTGAGAGCACACACTTAGCTCAGTTGAAGGATGGCAAATTGGAATGAACTCAGTCACAGGTCTCACAACAGGAGGGGGAGGTGAGGGTCCAGGTGTAAGAGAAAGTTGTGATCTGCAATATTCCAGTAACGACTCTGTTGAGAGAAGAGAAGAGTGAGCAGATTGGACGTCTTGTGGTTCACTCCCGTCCTTGTTCACCGCTTGTTCAATCGGATTCTCGTCCTCTTCAGAGGAAGATTTATCACTGGCTAGTTCTCCCGGCTCCAATTCAGCTGTAACACTCCCTCCCTCAGCTGTAACACTCCCTCCCTCAGCTGTAACACCCCCTCCCTCTGCTGTAACACTCCCTCCCTCCTTATTATCGAGTTTATCTTCTGAAGGTTTTACAATAATGGTTGAATCTTCTTCAGGCTTCTTAGGATTTTCCACTTGTTTTTGAATAGCCTGGTCTTTTTCTGGTTGGTTAGGTGCGTCATTGATAATCTCCTCACTTTTGCTACCACTTCCGTCTCTGTCACACGAAGAAGAGACATCAACTTCACTGCTTAAAGTGGAGGGTTTTGCAGCTTCTTTCTTCTTCCTGGAAGTAATGCATGATGAGATTCTACGTGAAATATTAATATTTGGCGTGTTTGTTAGTGATGTTTGTTACGTTTTTGAATTGTTGCCGAAAATATAAACTGAATGATATATGTTGGCCACTGTACGAGTAAAGCGAGATGTAGAAACAAAGTTAGCTCTTTAATTTCATAAAAAGGCTGTATTTTTAACGATTTCTCTTCTAGTATAAACTTATGCCCTTATCGAAGACAGCGTGATGGAATCATGTATTCATGCGGCATAGTTTGGTTTCGTGATCAATTATTACATCATTGAACGAACTTCTTACCTAACTACTTCGGCCCACTTTTCAGGATGATCCAATCGTAGCACCAGATTCTGGAGGACAGCACTGCGCGTGCGCAGCTCAAGAATACAAACATTGCGCCGCTCGTCTATTGTGTTTAGTATCTCCTCACTCTTCACAACAATGTCGCGGGTACGTGACAATTGTTTTTCCAATGCTTGCACCCGCTCACAATGTCGCCCGTGCTCTTCTTGGTGCTGATTTCTCTTCATGGTATACTGAATTAGTCGCTGTTCTAACTGCGCTACCTGGTAAGAGGACAGTTTGAGAGAACGAGGACAAAATCGTTTGTATAGTGAAATGTTTGTTAACGTACGCGTATGTTCGTACTTCGTAGCTAGATTGAGAGACAATAGTACCTTAAGAGTGAGCGTGCTCCGTTGCCTGTTTATTTTTAGCTTAGTTCCACCCGCCGCACCTGATTAAATAAAAAATCAGTATAACTCTTATTATTATTAAGGATAAAGTACAAATTGGTCCTGCTAATTTGAAATTCTTTTTACGTAAATTAAGGAAATATTAAAATTTCTGAGCAGGAATACCTGATCGAGGGACAGGAGACAGCAGGACTTTCTGTTTTACAGGGGTTGTAGCCTGATCACTTTCACTTTCACTTTCACTTTCACCTAGCTTTATCACCTGGATTAAATAAAGACCGTCATCAAAACTCGTATGCTAGATATGCTTCCGGATTGAAATATTAATAAGTTTATAAAGTACCTATACCGACCCCATTGGGACTGATTTTTTCCCAGTCAAGTTTCGGTAATATATAAATAGATTTTGGCCGATCTTGAATCCTGCCAGCTGGTTTTTAGCAGAATTAACACAATATGGACCTATAGCAGGCAGAAATTGACCCAGTGTGTACCAGTTCGATTAGATTACATATGCTAATATAAAAACTCACAATCGGGTTAATTTTGGGAGTAATGCGTCTCAGGAGCTTTTCTCGCTCAGCCTGAGCCTCAGGGTTCAATTTGGTATCTTTCTGTGGGATCCTGAGGTCCTCATTAACTAAAAGTCGGGAAATCAACTTCCTGGTATTTTCGTTGCTTCGTTTCACAGCCGCGGGAGTGATAGTGCTGAGGGAGCGAGGCATGAGACTCTCACTACCCTCTCCTAACACCACGTCTGGTGACGTCATCACGGTTGGTGGCGTAACCGCTTTTTGTGTTATGCTGGCAAGAGGATCGGTGGGTTTCGAGAAGGTGGTGGCCGTGGCTGTCTTAGGAACAGATTTGGTCTTCGACTTAATAGATATTGTTTTGTTGTTTTGGTTCTTCGAAGGTACAGCAGGATTCGGGGGTTTGTTTGAAGTTTCTGTAAGGTCTTCAGTTTTACTATCGGTGGTTTTGAATGTAGTTAGGGTGTTGGGAGGTTCTGAAGACGTTTGGCTGGTAGGTGGAGTTGGTTGTTTCTCTCCTTTTGGTGGAGGGCTGCTTCGTGGAGAAGGTAGAGCTTTTGTCTTTATTTGTACAACCGGTAAATTAGTCTTTACGTCCTGAAATATTATGTTCATTATTCTGTCTGTTCAATTTAACGATTCCCCTTATATAGGATTTCCATTCCTCTACTCGAAATATGATATTTGATTTTATGTGTACGTGTATATTGTATAATATGAATCTTTAAAAATTCGACTAACTGATTGGGTAGGAGGCTTCTCGGTTTCTTTTGTTTTCTTTATCATGGATTGAAGAAGAAGCTCCCTCATCCCATCTAAATCATCTTCGCTGATTTTCCGGTTCAATCTTCCTTTTCCAAGATTCACAATTTTAAGAACTGTTTTACAATGAGGATCTCTTTTTTCTTTCGTTGGTAGATTCTTCTGGACATTCTGAGTAGCAACCAACTTACACTGATCGTTACTCTGAATGACCTTGACTGTATGTGCCTCGGAAATGTTGGAAGGTTTGCTACTGGCAGATTTCAATAAGAAACTTTCCACAACAGCATCACTAGAGTTAGTTTTCTGAGTCTCTGTAAAGGTACTTTTGAACTTGTCAACTGCTGCTTTATCTCCTTCCTGGAAATGAGCTGGCTTTAAGCATGTATAGCTTTAACAACATCACTATCATACTAATGTCACCAATTTTAAAACACACCAGTCTAGATATATGGCCACTTGGGTCATTACATATTAATGGACGCACTTCCCAGGTTTTCATTCTGGTTTCAAGAACAAGAAGAATAAGTATTTTACCTCCAAGGAAGAATGTTTCAGGATGGTTACTTTGATTTCTTTGGGCGATATCTCACTGGAAGGAGGATCCGGCTGAAAATATATGCGATTACCTATGAGAAAAATTGATAGATTTCAAACCACCGAAAATGCAATCTACTAAGTTGAATGTCTAACTTAGTTTAAGGTCTAAGTTCTAACTCAATCAAACCTTGGGATTTGATTTGTTCTGAACTTTCTCCGACAACTTATAGAACCTCTCGAGTCGCCGCTTCTTCAATTCGTCCAGAGTTTCGTCCATTCTTAAGGGTGTTATGTTTTGAAGGTTCTCAAACTTGGCTGATGGAAGTTTAAATCTAGCTATCCTTGAGTAAGGAAATATCCCAGAAGGTGGCTGCCCGACTTGGCCGTAAATAAACCAACGCTCCTCGGCTGGATCGAAGTGTAGCTCTTCTTTAACCAACTCTAATCTGAGAGGCAACCGACGGGTTAATATTACTATCTTATGCATGGATGAAAAACATCTAGTTTTCAAAGCACAATTTAGGAAGTAAATAAATTTAAGATAAACTCACATATTGAACATTTTAGCCCTTCTCGCTCGAGCTCTTGCTTTCTTCTGCTGCCGTTTCGTTTCGTAAAACTCTCTAAACGAGTTCATATCGATGACAGGAAGAGTTTTTACCATTTCTAATACTTGAGGAAATGTGAAAATGGGAGCCGATTTCTTGCGTTTGCTTTGTCGTTTGACGAGTGGCTCTCCTTCAGATCCCGAACAGTCAGATTTCCCATCAATTCCTAGAGCCGCAGACCCTAAAATCAAGAGTTTTATTAAGTCAAAACAGCAATGCCGAACAGTATACCATGCCAATTGAGTCCTTTAGATGCCTTTCGTGCAAGAGCGGTAAGCTAAATTAACAGCGTGTGAGGGACGTCACTCTTCAATGAAGTCGTCGCGACATGATATGCACTGTGCATGCATGCGCGCGCGTACGCGCGCAGCATCTTTTCAGCACGAAATGAACTTAAATCACAAAAAATGACAAGCGCCTTCCAATAACGACCTTTCACTAAGCCGTGAAAGTTGCTCTCCGATGTACCTTCATTCGTGTTCCCAGTATCTATTTCTTCTTCCGGTTTCATATTCGTCTCAGAAAAAGGATCTGACTTGGGAGTCACTTTAATCGTCCGGATGCTGTCGAGAAGCTTTAACCTCAATACTGCAGCGTCCTCCTCCTCCACTGTAAGAAGAATCAGGTTACAACTTACACTCAGAACAAATAAAAATGAATCACGTACGGAAATGTCAAAAGGTGTTAAAATGTGACGTACGGAAAAATGTTACCAGTTAAATGTTACAAAGGTGTTACATGTTACACAGTAATATATAATTCCTACGTATATTAATTGAATAACACAGGGAAATGTTTGTGGGATGGCGAGGCACATCATGTTACAACGAGTGCAGCCAAGTTCACATAATATTCACCTTTTTCTTCATCAGATGCATCCAGTAGGTTATACCTGTTATTTACATCTTCATCTTCACTACTACCCTCTCTATTTTCCTTGGTACCTTGCCCCTTTTCAACACTTGGAACAAGTCTTCTCTTTATTTCATCGCTGATTGTTGCTACGGGAAATCCTCTTGTGTCAGTGGATTCGTCACTGCTGGAGCTGCTAGAGGAGCTGCTACTCTCTGACCCGCTATTATCAGAGAACAGGCTCTCTGAACTTGACACTCGTGATTTAACCGACTTGTGATCGTCAGATGGCACCTCGTCCGCGGCGGTCGCTCTTGTGACGTCATTTTCAGGAGTTGTGATCTCTCGTGACTTTCTGTCTGTCATTTTCTTATCTCTTGGAGTCACAGAGCCGTCAGATTGGACACTGTCCTCAGCATAGCTGTCTTCACAGTAACTACCTTCGTCAGACTGGAATATACGTGTGTTAGATATCATAAATACAACCGCATCGAGGAGGTATCAGTCAAGTCGTGTGCTTATTATTGAAAAATAAAAATTTTGTGATTTGGAGCTCAACTTACCGAATCTGATGAAACTATGTAAATTTCTTTCGGGTCCATTTTTACAGGAGAAGATAAGTCTATAAGTTCAGGTTTAACATCAGGTAAAGGAATTGAGCTAAGGAGCACGGTATCAGTAGGTGGAGGGGCAGGTCGAGCAGGGAGAGGAGGAGGTAGAGGAGGCAGAGGAACAGAGGCTAGGTCGATAGGAGGACGGGGAGGGTTGAGTAAGGGGGATCTGAAAGGAGGGGGAGGAGGAGGGAGAAGACAAGGTGCTCCTGGATCTGGCCTGGGTCTGAATGCTGGGTACCCATATGTCTGTGTTGGGACCTGCCAGCTGTCCCGAGCTGAAGCAGAGTGATAGAAAGGTTGTGGGCAGTCCCTCATCTCCCTAATTTGACCGTACAAGTGAGTTTTAGAGTGGTGTAATGTGAGACGGGGATCAGAAGCTGAGGGAGGTGGAATGTATTTCTCAACCTCGTCCTCGTTATCACTGTCGAGTTCCATAGGCATTTCCTGGTAACTATCAGCCACATCCACACTCGTAAACGTCTTCTTAAATCCTTGGAGTGCGCTGTTCGGTGGTAACATTTCACCCTGAAGTATAGGTAGATTATAAACCCTCTACATTAAGATAATCTAACCCAATATTCAGTAAAACCTCGATTTAGCGAACCTCTTTCATATTATTGTGCTAAATGTTCCCTTATATAAACCCACGATTTCTGTAAATCGGGGTTTCCCAGTATTGAATATACTGGACTCTTGCAGATATCTTCAGTGAATTTCATAACATCATAGTAATTTGTACAATCGGGATTTTACTTACATCGAGATCTTTTGACAAATCAACTTCCTCTGCTTGTTGCTTTTCCACTAGGTGTCTGTAATCTTTTATCATTTGATCTAAATTACCAACTTCTTTCTCTGGTGCTCTCTCACGTCTTTTCTTTTCTGAAGAGTTAAAATCAGATACCCATATTTTATTTTTTAAATTCAAAAAAGTATACCCAAGGTTCGACCGGGATCCTGGCTTAATCCCGGTCCCGGTTAAAATGCCGAATTTTGACCGGGACCGAACCGGGATTTTTTTCTAAAATTTAAAATTGAACGATTTTGAACGATTTTTTTGAAAAGCTGGAATTTTCCCAATTTTAAACAAAACTCTTTACCAATTTATCACCAAAACACTGTCAGAGTTAAGCCAGTTTGTTGGGTGAGCTGTGCTTGTAATAATCAGTAAAGGATACCATGGGGTTGTAGTGTCAGAGCTTCAGAGTTGGTTGCTGGTTTGTTGGGTAAGCTGTGCTTGTGCTTGTAATCAGTAGCGGATACCAGGTTTTAGTGTCAGAGTCAGTAAATTAACGCATGCTACCCTACGCAATGAATCATCTGATTCGTCGGTAAATCTAACTGCCTCTTCATTAGATTCCGTAGCCATATTCTCGTCCTCCAAGTCGTCGTTGTTCAGATTGTTCGGGCAAGGTAATATAAGTATAACCAATAACCAATCAGGAGGGAACTTGAGCTGATATATATTTCGTAGTTTATGGCTCTTCACTCTTCAGTTGTATTTGATAATCAAGTTGATTTCTAAGTTTTCCGGCAGGAGGCTCAGTCCGCTATCCCCTACAATGTTTTTCGCCACCTTGAAAGCCCTTTCACTTGCGAATGAGAAAGGAGGTGGACACAGATAGATCCAGACAAGCTGGTTCAGATGGGGTACAGAGTGTGAATTTACACACCTTGGAGTTCTGGCTCCAGCTTGTCCAAATATCTGGTAACCTCTTCCCTTACCACGTCAGAGATCCGGGCCCGTCTGAAGTACTGCATAGGAGTTGGTCAGTTGGTTCCAAGTCGCTGAATCATCGTCAATCTCTCTGACTGAGTCGTCAGTATCACTGTGTCAGGTGTGTCTTCCCTTCTCGATATCACTGTCCGCACTGATTCTTGTACTCTTTCTTTGTCGGAAGCCCACCTTTCTCTTAAACTGGGAGATCAGGAACTCTTTGGCGGCTTGAGATTGCCTTGTAGGTAAAGAGTCGCTCTAATAAACGCGACGGCTAATACCAGTAGTATGTTTTACGATAAAATCAAATGTAGAATATTCTAGAAATCCAATATCAACCAACTTGATCAACCAACTTGCTGACATAGCACATTGTTTAAATACTGCACCTAACGCCATTATTGATTATAATACATATATTATAAGATCAAAGAATATTGAAAGTAACATTTTTGTTAGCTACGATCCCGGTCTTAATCCCGGCTTAATCCCGGTCTTATTTCCGGTCCCGGCACCTTTTTCCAGTCCCGGGCCGGCCAAAAAAGCGGTCCCGGTCGATCCTTGAGTATACCTAGTACCATATATCAATATTCAATAATTATTTTGATAACATTTTTGACAAAAAACCCCAATTTACCGCAGAGTTTGGGGGAAAAGAAACATCCGCAGTAAATCGGGGTCCGCGGTAAATCGGGGTTTGTTTGGTTTAGATTATGTATGTTTAGCCCTATATGGGGGAAAAGAAATGGCTGCGGTATATCGGGGTATGCAGTGAATCAGGGCGCGGTAAATCAGAGTTTTACTGTATAATGTATCAAATGCAAAAGTCCTTAAGATCATGAATGTCATTTTCCGAGCTAACATAAACATAGTAGAGGAAATATTGAACTCCTGACTAGTGACTACCCTGACTAGTTACATTCAAAATGAAGGAATGAGCTTGGAGGGAGTTCAGTTAATTCTGCCCAGTAGCTGTCACTGAGCAATTGAGTAAATTTGAAAAATCAATAAGTTTCAGTTACCCCACAACTAAAAACTCACTGTTTATTCTCCTTTTGTCCTCCTTGCCCTCCTTTTTTGAATTCTCGAAATACTCCTGTAAGTCAGATTTGAGGCCTGGGTTGTCTGTGATCATGTTAACAATTTCCAGGAGACCCTCGACAATGTTTCCGGACTGTTCATTATTATCTTCTCGTCTACCTCTCTGTGCTTCCTGACCACTCTGAAAATGTCCAATTTAATATGAGTGCGTAACGTTATGTACTTCATAACGTTACGTAATTCATAGGCCCTCGTGTTGATAGTTTAATAAAATAATATTCAATCTTCTGTTTTACCACAGACACGACACGACCTAAGCCACGCATTTCACGGGATAACAACAAGCTAATGGACGATAATATCAGAAACCCTGAGTCTTCATCTTACATCATCAATAATTAATCCATAAGTCATAAATTGATGATAGTTTTGCCATGAAGTAGTAATGAACTTACCTTAGGAAGCCATGTGGGGTTGTTTTGCTTGAAATACCGACGAGATCGATTTAATCCAGATCCACTAGCTTCGTCTGTCATCAGCCTACTGGTATTTAAAATTAAATCAAAAACCTCGTTTTGATTTTAAGTAATTTAAAGCTTAAGTAATTGCCAAGAACATTAATACACCTTGCAAAACTTCAATCTGACATGTTTTCTCCATTAGGTGTGATGAATGGTAAAGCAAAATGGTTTTCAGGGTTTTAAAGCAGCCGCAGTAAAGGTTCGCAGGAAAGCAGGTATTGTTTGTACATGTTCTATTGTGGTGAAATAAATGGCCGCAGTAAATCGGGATGCCGTAAATCAGTGTTTTACTGTATATATAGTTTCATTGTATTATTATATAGTTTACATTAAATCTGCCCCTCTACATTCTATATATAACTCCTTTGTTAAGGCTTCTAAGAAAGAGGGTGTTTATGCTAATAGGCCTCACTTTACGTTTGTATGTGATGTGTGAAAGGTAGGAAAAGGAGAGAAAATGCTGCTGCAAAGTCTGATAAATATACTCTTTTGGACAACAAGATTAATGAATATCAAATGATGGAGTAGTTCACTGTTTATGAGTCTCATGATTGAAATACTGATAGTTGGATAATATCCGGTTGGAAGAGACAAGGACAAATGAAACAGGAAGTTAGGAATGTATGCAACATTCATAACTTCCTGTTTCATTTGTCCTTGTCTCTTCCAACCGGATGTTATCCACCTATCAACAAGATTAATGCAGAGAATAATTTTTTATTGTTTGAGTTGAAAGTGAAACAAATTTTAGTGAAACAAATTTGAAAAGAGTCGAAACTCCTCAGATAATTTAAGTAGTTACTCCTCAGTCTGTGACTCTAACAAGAATTGTAACGCTCGGAATGATAAGCAAAGAACAGAGAGTCTGACTCAAGTGTTTTCAGTAGATAAGGACAAAGGTCGAAGAGGGTAGACTCATCAGCTGCGATCAGTTAGGTCGCATCTGATACTCTTAAAATACTCGAATCATATGGTCTTCATCCTCTGTACAATTATCGTACTAAACTATTACTCCTGTTCTATAAATTATTAGCGATCCTAGAAGAATCTGTACAGAAAAGAGTTAGGGTTTTCTTGCTTTTGAATTTTAATTACTTTCAACACTACTATATAACAAATAATTTGAGGACCCCCAGTGGGAACTAATGCCTCGGTAAATGTAACGACCATTACAGGTTGTATGTCAATGTAAATGGTTGTTGCACGATAAAGTTATCTCAAAGACATCCTAAGGACTATCAGACATCGGTTTTTAAAGCAGTTTACTCCCATCTATCACCTAAAGATTATCAGACATCACTTATCCTTATCCTCCGGAGTGCTACAAAGGTACTGTAATCATTAACTAAATTTCGAACAGTAGCATCTTTTTGTGATAAACTATGTCTAGAATACCAGTTGGCTCAAGACATTACAATCTGAGATATCGAGGGAATTCTGTTAAATTCCCCAGCAACGGCTCTTGTCCTACTGATAAATGTTCAAATTGTTTAACTCTATTAAGAGAGAATGATAGTCTTCGTCGGCAAATTTCTTTTCTCTATAAACAATTATCAGAAAGTGACAGTGCACTCAAAGTTCCCCTCAGCGATGGTTCACTTATCCCTGTGTTGCCCCAGGTACCTGATCACTGTGAACAGTCTATCAATGTTCCCCTCAGTAATAGGTCATCCTCGCATCTTGTTTCTGAGTTAACCCAAGAGCTATCCAAATTAGCAGAAGACAGTGAACATTCAGCAGAAATTATCAATTTGGAAAATCCCAAACACTCTGTAAATGGTGACAATGATGTGACCAACTCTATCAATCCATACCAAGATTTGAGTCGAGGAGTTTTTCAGTTTGTTGACACTGCCAAGTTAGATATAGAAACCCACTATACTCATAAGTTTGAGAATAGGGCAGTTGCATATTACGGGGACTTTCCCTACGCTTACAATGGAGGCTTTCATAACACAAGGCCAGTAGCAGACAATCCATACCTAAAGTCTATTTTAGAACGCTTACGCTCACAGTTCCCAAAATTGAAATTCAATAGTGCTATGATTACCAAGTATAGAAATGGTCAGCAAGGAATTCCCTTTCACTCGGATGACGAGAGGTCAATTTCACCAGGCTCCATGATCTCCACCATCTCTTTAGGGGCTACTAGAGTCCTAAGCTTCAGATCCAAACTTAGAGCTCATATTGCTGACCTCACCCTCTCCCATGGTGACATAATGAATATGACCAGACAATCCCAGACCAGCTTTGAACACAGCCTCATCCAGGACAAGTCTGAAACCATGAGAATAAGCATTACTCTGCGCCTAATTGATGGCAGCGCAACCTTATCTACTCTGTCTGATGTTTCCAGTCAAGTTAAGAACACTGAACCCTCGGCCCCTAAGACTAGATCAATAGAACATTCTGGTAAATCTTTGTGTGTCTACATTAGCTCTAGTATGTTCTCCAAATTAGAGGGAGAAAAGCTATCGTCCAAACATCATGAGGCACATGTATTCAGCTACCCTGGTGCCACAGCCAATGCAATCAATGAACGGTTTCAATCAGATGTAAGAAAAGACACTCTTAATACCAATAATGTGAAAAGCATTGTACTTATGTGTGGTACAAATGACGTGGACTCTATCCTGAACAGCCCTCGCAACATGAGGACTAAACTTCTGTGCCCTGATAGTTTTTCTGGTGATGCTAGAGCTCTTGACTTTACAAACAATTGTATTGAAAAACTTGTACTTTTCCTTCACAAGTGGGCACCTGGAGCTGATATTAAAATTGTTAACTTATTACCTCGGGAGAGTTTCTCCAGAAACAAGGTTATAACTGATATCAATGAGTGTATATCAAATCTGCAAAGAAAATACACCTATGTAAAACTGCTCTCAACCGAGACAAATCGTTTCTTGTTTAGTGATAAGAAAGGCTTTAGAAAATCGTCATTTTTTAGTAGTTATGGAGAGGATAATGTCCATCTCAATGATTAAGGCATAGTTAAATTAGCAAGGCACTTGAAGTATCATGCACACCATTAGAATACTGCTGAATACTGACATAACACTCCTACCATCAGTTTTATTTTTACAGTACGACATCCAGACAAATACAACCTGCTTTTATTCTGTTTTTTAGTTTAAACACAACTTTACAACTTTTATTCATTCCATTGTGAATTAATAAGATTCACAAGATGACAAATTTTAATAATGCAGCTGATAGGTTTCACAACCTCTGCATTGGTCATTGTAATATTCAAGGAGGGCTTCTCAATTTAGCTAAAAGTAATGAACTTTCCCAACTTATTAGAGATCATAAATTAGACATACTTTCCCTAAATGAGATGAATCTTAATGATACTATTGACACAGACACCATAAATATTCCTTCCTCCTTCAACCTTATGCGATGCGACAGGCCAAACAGTTCTAGGGGTGGTTGTGGCTTAATGATAAACAAAAAACTAGCTTACACAGAATTAGTTATGGATAGTAAGCTTGATAACATTGAAGCATTATGGGTGAAGCTTAAGAATAGCAAGATCAATGTTTGCTGCTTCTATCGCTCTGGAAATTATTGCAGTGTTGATAACTTTATTGAATACATTCATTTTTGCATGAAAAAATTGAATGGGAAAAAGGTTATCTGGATTGGGGATATAAACATTGACCAGAATAATATCTCATCCACCCAGTACAAAAAATTAGATATGACCTTGAGATGTTACAATCTAGTTCAAACCATTCAAGGGATAACTAGAGTTGCTAAACGTGGAGACAATGTTACCCAGACTACTATTGATGTAATATTCACTAACTGTTATGCAGATTTTGTCCAATCTTCTGTTCTTGATGAACGTATTGGAGATCATCAAGCTATTATGTGTGAGATAGATTGTAAAGTACCTATAGCTCCTAAATTTGAGAAGGTTGAAATTAGAAATCATTGTAAACGTAATGTTAAACAATTCTTAGACTATCTAGACACCTGTTCTGATTACAGTCCACTATTGGAAAGTACAGATGTTGAAGCTATCACAGCTGGCCTTTGTCATCATATTGAACAGGCATATGCAACCTTCTTCCCTTGCAAGACCATAGAAAGGCATGAAAAGTTCATACACAAACCTTCTACTGAACTTTTATATGCCATTAATCATACACATTTTCTTCTAAAGAAATTCCGTAAAAAGAAGGATAAGAGAGACAATGGAAATTGCAATAAATGTGGTACATGTAGCAAATGTATAAAGTGTAATGAGGCCTGGGATTGCTACAAGATTCAGAGAAATATTAGAAATAAATTAGCTAAAACCTGCAAAAAGGCTAATGTAATCGATGATCTACAAGTTAAAAGTGCCAAGAATGATCTTAAAGGGATATGGAAAACTATCAAACTGGCATCAAATATGACCCCTGGTACAACTAATTGTCAAACTATCAATGAGAATGATCCTGAGCTATTTAACTTTCATTTTGCAAATGTTGGATCAAGATTACAAAATCAGGCCCCCAATATTGAAAGAGTTAGTTTTACTGATTTTTTACCTCCTAGAACTTCTAATATCTCATTTGATAGATTCCAAGAAATAAATGAAACTGATATCCTAATGTATGTCGAAACGCTCAAGAATGACAAGGCCTCATATGACAATGTGCCTCTATTTTTACTTAAGCAAGCTGTACCACACATAGTTGAGCCACTGACCCACATTGTCAATCTGAGCCTTAATACAGGTGTTGTACCAACCCTTTGTAAAAAAGCTAGAGTAACTCCCATCCATAAGGCAGGAATGAAAGATGATCCTAATAATTACAGGCCAATATCCATCCTTCCACTTGTAGGAAAACTTATAGAATACTTTGTCGGCAAGCAACTCACTGATTACATGGAAGAGAACAAACTTTTCATCCGGCATCAATATGGCTTTCGGAAAAATCACTCCACAACTTATCTGATGTACGATCTGATGGACGAAATATATATGAGTAAATCTAAGTCTTATAAACCAGGAATCATCTTTCTTGATCTTAAGAAGGCCTTTGACACAGTGAATCATGAAATATTGCTTCAAAAATTGGCATATTATGGAATTGGTGGCATTGCTTTAACCTGGTTTAAGAACTTCTTATCTTGTAGATATCAATGCACTAGGATCAATGGCAATCTAAGCTCATTTTTAGAAGTTCTGAGTGGTGTACCACAAGGAAGCATCATTGGGCCTATATTATTTAGTATCTTCATAAATGACATCATTTATGCCTGTAACCTATCTAAGCCCTTTCTATTTGCAGATGATGGTGCACTATTCTTTGATCAAACCTGCAGAAGCACATTTATAAACATGAAAATAGAACTTATGACAATCTTTAAATGGCTCAGTGTTAATAAATTATCACTCAATGAAAAGAAGACTGAATTCCTATTGTTTGATTCTGTTGACCAACATGATGAAATAACCATTGATTGTAATGAGGTAACTTTCACAATCAAGGAGTGCAAAGAGACAAAATATCTTGGCCTCATTCTAGATAGTAAATTAAACTTCAAAAGCCATGTAGATTATATTATTAGGAAGGTCATGAAGAGAATTGGTGCCATGTATAGAAGTAAAGCACTGCTACCCATTAAATATAGGAAAATGTTTGCCAATGCACTCATGTTGCCACAATTCGATTATTTAGACACGATCTATTGTAGAGCTGGCAAGACAAAACTTGCTGAACTTGACACTCTGTACAAAAAGGTAGCCAAAATAGCTCTCAACGTTCCAAAAACAGAGAGCAGCCTTAATGTTTATAGAGACATGAAATGGTTACCACTCCATCTTAGACGACAACTCCATCTGTCAAATTATATGTTTAGAATCATCCATGACAATTGTCCTACAAACTTTATGAACAAATTTAGTTACATATCAGGAGGTAGTAGGAGCGGCGAAAGCTGCAACCTTTATGTCAATAGATCAACATCACATAAAAACTTTCAATACTTGGGGGCAAAATGTTGGAATAATGTTCCAACAGATCTACGAAATCTGCCCGATGTTAAAAGCTTTAGTGATTCGTATAAGAAACAGCTACTATCATCTATAACAACAGACCCTAATTATACCGTCGACAATTCATATGACAAATTTTACACTGCAATCATAGTCACCGATAACTAAGTAACTTCTAATTCTTTTAAATCTGAGGCATATATAATTGATGTATCGAAAAGATATTCCCTTTTTTACCACCTTACCATTCTGATTGATTTTGCACATGACTGACATGTTTTAACTGGAGAAGGGGTTCCCACAGTGGTAGTTTTATAAACCACTTTTAATTTATTGACCTATTATACTTAGTGGTAGTTTTATAGACCACTTTTAATTTATTAACTTATCATACTTAGTATTTTTTTTTGGTGACTGTATCACCCAGTTTTAACATTTGATAATTGTACAGTTTATTGACGACACATTGACTGAATGTTATTTTATATTCTAATTTATATTCTAGATATTTTATTTATTTTACAACAGACGACAACTTCCTGTTTTTTCTTCTATATTAGTTACTCATATCTCTTGTACAGACTTTTTTACAAGGACATTGACAAATGATACTCACATTAGGCATTCATTATTGCATCTAAATTATTTCACTTGCATTAGGCTTAGAAATTTATTCTCTGGTCAACAGATCTCAAATGTTTAATTAATTTGTAGTATGACAGTAAGGTATATAAGAAGTTATTTAATTTTGCTTGGGCTATTATATTGACTAGGTATTGAGGTTTAATGATGATATGGAATTTGAATTCTATATAAATTTACACTATGTGGTTGGGGCATTTTGCATAGTAAATATGGTTACTACTCATATATATCATATTATTTGATTGGTATTCGATTTCTGATTATTTCTCTAGGAATATGATTATTATATCTCAATTTGGCTTTAGGTAGGGTGCCCCGCTAAAAGAACTGGATTCTTCCAGGAAGCATCCCGTGCACAGAGCTTTTTTTTTTTTTTTTTTTTTTTATGTTGGGGCACCCACTTTACCTCCCTATTGGGAGGCTACGTCCGTCAGTTAGTGACTAACGTCTATTGGGGTTCCTCTGGTTGTAGGTGTCAGTAGGTTTGGGTCACTTGGCATGGGCTAGTGATCCCGCCCCTCCAGAGGATAAAGCCTGGTGAGCGACGTTTCCCGTAAGGGAAACTGTCATAATGCTCGTTCACGGGAGAACACCACCCATGCCTGGATGTTCTCCCGGGTACTCGATAGAACAGGCTGCCCCCTGTCATTCTAGTGGGCTGACAGGAACCTACCAGGCATGCCTGAGCCTATGATGTAATTCTCCCATTTCCTTTGTTGTTTTTGTGTTATTTCTTTGTCTTTGCCATGCGCGGCTCAATTTCCGCGCTATACTATACTAAAGTGCTGACTCACGAATTTACATACGAAATTTGTATTTTGAGTAGACCCTTTTTTTTGTCGCAATTTGGCAATTTCTTTGTTCACGTAATTATTGCTAATTTACGTTTGCTGGAAATAATCTAAGTGCTATATCTCCAATAGCTGGCAGTTTGTCTGATTGTTAGATCCCCTCTAACTGGTAGCGGCCCTAAGGCTGGCAGTTTGTCTGATTGTTAGATCCCCTCTAACTGGTAGCGGCCCTAAGGCGGCATGTGAGTGAATGAGTGAGTAATAAAGTGAGGTGTAGGAGAAGTGGGGAAGAGAACATGAATATGAAAGTATGGTACACTGTTGCCAGCTGACTCAGGTCAGCAACAATGCAAGTCCAAGAAGAAAGAAGGAGAGACACTGTCCGTTATCTGGGTGAGTCACCACCGACAGTGCTCCCACTTCTGTGGGGCTGAGGGTGTTGGCTCCAAGAACCAGCCGTGAGGGAACAGCGCCTGACCCCCTGAGCTATGGTTAACTTGAGAATACCAGGACTATGCCTTTCTCCAGGCCAATCCGTTCAGTAACCAGCTGACCCAGCACCACCTCTGATGGAAGATGTGGTTCGGATTGGACTTCGCTAGGATTTTTAGTTTTTCTGTAGACACTAATGCTCCCTCGAGGAAAGACATGAGCCCCGGCGAAACTGACCAAAAAACGTGGCAGGGATTCTCACCCTGCATGTGCACAGAGCTTGGTCTACATATATATTAAATTATTAACCATTCATTCTGTATGTGCACGAAAATTTATTTCAATCAATCAATCAATTGACAGATTAACGCTTCAATATCTAAAGCAATCAAGATAAGATGTTGGATTGTGGAAATCTGATTGTGAGGGAGAAATCTGCCACGATAATCTTCATATCAACAAAGTATTGATAAGACCACATCTAAAGTATTCTGTTCAATTGTGGAATCCAGTTGCGGCTCATGAAAGTTGGGGATAATCTAGGAGCATGAGAGTATCCAGAGGCGATTTCTCCGTCTGATTGATAAGGTGAGAACTCTTCCCTACAGCTGTCGTTTATGAATCCTCAATTTGACAATGCTGACAAAGCGGCCAATAAGTGGTGATCCTATCAAAACATTCAAAGATATTAGAGGTTGAACGGATTCGGAATGAGCAGATCCGGTCTTAATTTGGTATCAATCAGTAAATGCAGTAGGAGAGGACCCCGGCCCAGGTGAAAAAACATGATAAGAAGATAAGAAAAGATCGTTCAAAATCAAATTAAACAACGAATCAATTCTTAAACGAATAGAATAGGTATAAGGTATTCTCAGATGAAGAGAAAAAACCGATACTTTTTGTCAAAATATGACACAAATTTCTTTAGCGCTCGATTCTCATAGTATATAGTAAGGTAACAATTATTTAAAATATGCGCGGCGCAAATGACATTTTGTTTCGCATTATTATCAATTTCGTATTTAAAGAAGATACGAATTTAAAAACACAATTTTTAATTAGTTCATTCTTGAAAACACAGGATAATTGTTTATAGTAGGATACAAGGATACAAGGATACAAGGATACAAAAGTGATAATTACTTTAGGATACAAGGATACAAGGATACAAGGATACAAGGATACAAAAGTGATAATTATTTTATTGAATTCACAATAGTTATAATTCTGAAATAATTTAAGGTTACACAATTCTAGTTATTTACAAATGTGTAGGGATAAAATAAAAATGTTTTATAATACTATTTTTGAGGTCCTATAGCATTATGCATTGGCCAGTATTTGAGTGGAAATCTGGGCTCTTATAGTAGGCTGTAAAATTTTCGTTCACAGAGAGAATTTATTGAGTACACAATAGTTGTAATTCTGAAATAATTTTAGTTACACAATTCTAATTATTTACAAGTGTGTAGGGATAATTTAGAAATGTTATATAATGCTAGTTTTAGAAAAATAGATAAATCGAGTTTGTATGGTTCAATTTTATTTTAAGGTCCTATAGCATTATGCACTTGCCAGTATTTGAGTAAAAATCTGGGCTTTTATAATAGGCTGTATATTGTTCGTTCACAGAGAGAATTGAATGGATTGCTCTTGCTGTGGCAGTGAGTGTGGTAGGATCTAGAGTTTTGTTGGAGAGCAAACCGACTAGGTCAGTAATGTTTTGGGGATGGAAATTGAATTTTTCCCTAACTGAGGAGTAGAGCAAACAGTCAATCAATATGTGACTTTCGTCCTCAATAGGCTTGAGCCCTTAATTGCTGAAAAAGCAGTAGGTGCACCAACTTTCTTTTCTTGGTACAAGGGGGATTTCGTATCTGCCCCTTTCGATGTAGAGGTTGTGGCAGCTGATACGAAACCTTGTCAGACTTTTTCGAACATCAGGTATTTTGATAATTATAATTCGTAGAAATGCCTTTGGTTCGAAATCATGTTTAATTAAGTTATAGAATTCTAGTTTTGTCAAGGAGGCACCATAGTACAAAAATAAGTTGTAACGCGATACACTTCTGAGCCGCGCATCAAAAAATGTTTTTTGGCTTTTGCTACTATTATAACATTGTATCGAGAAATGGAATTTAATATTATTGGGCCGCTACGAGCTGATATGAGCTTGAGAAAGTTTGGTATATTTTATTAAAACGAAGTTAGAAGTGCGATGCTTTATGTGTATACATACCTTTTTACCTTTTCTTAGAAAATGCCAACGGCCGCCGCGCAACCAGCAACGTGTGTCAATGCTGAATGCAAAAGATGGCAGATTATTTTTTGCAGCATTTCCATCGAAAAGGAAAATCTTTGAAGAAATACATTCGTCTGCCTCAAGTAGGTTTAATAACTTATCCTTAGTTGACTGGTTAATATAGTCATTTTTGCAAAACACTACTATAGGTTTCTCCGAGTGAATGTTATGTACTGTGAGCTCGACAGCTAGCTCATGGATGGTTAGTTGATGCTGTGTGCTAAATGTTTGGGTGCTTGGCATTGTGCTTTGGTGACCTGTGGGCAAGTTGATGATGTGGCTGGTAGCACTTGACTGGATGATTGCATTTAAATGCTCATTAGTGGACTGCAGGAGATTTGGATGGATCATGATCATCAATGGCCAATGAAGCAGATATTATAATTGGTGTCATTATTTTCTTCCAAAACACAGTTAGTACATGGTACATTTCCCAGAAAAACAGTTAGTTCATGGTACTCCGGGGGGTGTCCAACCCCAAAAAACCCATTTTTCCTCAAATTTCAATTTTGGGAATGGGTTTCTTGGGTTTTGAGGTTTTTTTTGAGTTATTTTTGGATTTTTTTGAACTTTTTTTCCTGTTTTTGTAACTTTACATCTAATTCAACTATTGAAAACAAAACCCCTACTAAATAGTGGGTATAATTTGCCCATTTCCCAACGTTGAATGAGCTGTTTAAAGCAATTCATGGGTGGGTATCTTATTTTATATACCAAGACACAGTTAATACCGTGATTTCTCAACAGTTAGTACCACAAAAGCCGGCAAAAGGGGTTGGGTGTTTTAATTATTATCCGAAAAACAGTTAGTACCGCGAAGGGGTTGGGTGGGTCTTTTTTGTAAATTCCAAAGTTACACTTAGTTGACGCCACGTACGCCACAAGCCATTCCACAAGGGCTGACCTTAGGGTTCCAATGCTTTTTATCGTCAACTTTGCTCACCTCTATCACTTCCAAAATAGCTTTCAGGTCTACTAAAGAGTAAAAAAGTAACCTACCGGTTAAGAGTTGCTGCTCATATAAGCAAGAAATCAGGATCAAAAACAATGGTACCAACTACCAGATAGTCAGTGGTGAAACATACTCAATTTTATTGGTTCCAAAAAAAGGTTGGGCCCCCTTTTTTCCCCTCCCAGTGGCGTAATGTTGCCTGGTCAGCGGGCCCTTCGTTACGCCCCTCCCCCCTACAGCTTTTGCCGCCCCCCTGGAAGCAATGAATACACGAATACTTTTTTCATGTCGACCAAATGTTAAATTGGACAAATTACGGCAAATTGGGCGTTTTTGCTTTAAAAAATACCTGAAATTCAGAAAAATGCTACCCCCCCCATAGCGGGTGCGGTTGTTTTGCCACTGATCATAGTTTTGCTTCATGTTTCAACTTATTTATTGCAGACAATGAATAGCAGCAGTGATGATCCTATGTCCTGTAACTATTGTGTCGACAGGACTGGAACTCCAGACACTACTAGCCGTTTGACTAGAAATGGATTTAGTGACTTTTCTTTGACAGGCTATGGAGCGATAAATAACTCTTTTGATGACTATGAGTACAACAAAAACTCACCTGATTCAGAGTATCATCATAATTACGGGCTTGAGGACAGTGTTGGAACTACCCAGAGAACTTTGATGTCTATTGAATCAAAGATACTACGACCATACAGCGCAATCCTCAAATTTCTTGGAATGCGCGAGTTGAGAGGAGAATACTGCATTCACAAATTGATGAGTGTTCTTTGGCCGATTCTTCTCTTCTGTTGCCTCATCAGTGGTTATGTGATAAATTATGAGATTTGCCAGAATGATGAGCATCCTTCATATGAAACAGCTGAACATGACAAAATGAAAAATATTTGTGCAAATGCAAGTCTGTCTTACATATACATGGATAGTTTATGTGAATCAACCTTGGACAGTGTACTTCCAAGTGCTATCCATTTCATTGCATTTGCTTTTACCTTCTGGATATTTAGAATCAAGCGTAGTGAGCAAGTTGAGGCTCTTGTCCAGAAGTGTTTTGTGACATCATTTTCTGGTACCAACACTGATGCCCACAAAAAGCAGTTAAACAGAAGGCTGAAAGTTTACTCCTTGTATGGATTGATTTCCCTTATTGGCCTGCTGATAATGACTCTTATCAATTCCTATTTTGGAAAAACGTTGGTGCTATCAAGATGTATGGAATCATACCCACTTTCTTCAACTCAAAAATATTTTACAGGGATTGGTTATGCCATTCCCATGTTTCTAATGCATGTCACATATTTCCCTATCCTGGTAAACTACATAATGCAATCTCGGCTCATTGGATTCCTGATTAATGAACTACGTGAAACCCTTCGAGAAAAGAGGACAACTCTCAAAGTTCTCATGCAAGAGTCTCATGACACAAGCTCCTTTGTACACAAAATGAATCACGAATCATCACCAGCAGTCTCTCTTATGCTGTTTTACCTCTTTTATGGCTTTTTCATTGATATGAGAGTTATCATTGCTAAGTCAAGAAAAGCTGGATCACTTTCAAACCTCTGGGATTATGGATCGCAGTGCAATCTTGACGTGTACTCAGCTGAGGAGTGTCAGATTGTTAATGAGGTTATGAACTTTGGCAGAGTATCACTGGTCAGCATGATTGTTAAACATTTCATTCTGGGGTTGCTTGTGTTTCTATTGGTAGTTGAAGGTTGCAAAGTGAGTATGTCATTTCATCGGCTCATCAATCAAGCAATGGAAACCAGGGTGTTTGGGTTCAAGTCAGCTTGCTTCCATGAACTGGATTCCTTTCACTACTACTTGAAAAGCTTGCGTATGAGAGCAAAATTGTTTCAATTTCCTCTGGAAACAAAACGGCTCTTGTTCCCTTTTATCGTTTTGATTTACATTGGATTGTGCATCTTGATGACTTGGTCAGAATGAAAGATTGACAAACTGTCTGTTGGTAAAGCTTTTATGTTTGAAGAATCGAAGATTGAAAGAGTGATGTACTTAATGACCAGAGCTAGAGTTCCATATTACTATTAAGTTGTTTGCCTTTCTACTTCCCATAGAAAAATTGCCATGTTAAATTGTAGCTGAGTCATGGAAACAAAAAAAACTTCGTTTTTATGAGAAAAAGTTGAACAAATCAGACTTAAAACCTGATTCCATCTCTCAGTTAAGTTTTTTATGGGTTTTGCAAAATGTGTCTATAAAGCTTGTGTTATAGAAATTTAACTAACTGATTTTGATTGGGTTTTCTACGTTTTTATTTTATAACGAGATTCCACTGTGGTTGCATACGTTTAATGAAACTTTTTTTGACATTTTATGAATGTTTTGAAAACTCAAATTTTAAAGAAGTAATTTTGTAAGTACATCCATACCGTACTGAGATGCAGCCCCTATACAATATACCTTATACAATATACGTCATGTAGTCGAAAGTTCAACTTGAAACTTTTATACCCAATTCCTCAAAGTCTGAGTGATGAGAATAATGATTAGTCAAATACCGTTTTATTTTTGTTGACGAGCTCATAAACCCTGGTTACAGTGTTGAATAATTCAATTGCACCATGAGTCTAAAATCGAACCACTAACTCTGTCTAGCTTAAATCAGCGTCTTACTGTAATCAGGATTTTAATGCAATACAGATTATAATAATGTTCTAATTTTGATGTTTTTCCGTTTTTACTTTTCCAAATGTTGATGTAATTTGTACTGGTTGAACCAAATTAAGTCCACTTGAGTGAGTTGCTATAGCGAGATGGCTTTGAACTTGAGAGTTATAAAATGAAGATTTATGTTTGATACTTTTATATTGATTTGTTTGAGTTTATGATTTATATATTACTGTAGTTTACATAAAATGCGCTATAATACTTAAATATATACTATAATTAAAATTACCATAATTTGGGAAATGATTTATATACATGTGTCACATTGATTGATTTCTATTCACCATTTGAAATTTGGCATGTAAGCATTTTAATTTTATACGATTTAACTACATTGAATATTAAAATTTTCATAGCCACCAGAGTTTTCCTTATGTACCAACTTAAACTGAATGTATTATAAATTATTAATCTTAGGATGCATCTTCACAGTATCTTCGCAAATTTAAATGATCATCTTATTTTCAAAAGTACAAATTAAGTGTGCAAAGCAAAGTCTAAATTCCGACCAGTCATCAAGTCTATACCCAGGCATCTAACAACCACACATTTACAGTCTCTATGTTAAAGCAATGTATACAGATAATAGCAGAAAAGGGTTTACAAGGTTTGTCCGAACACGATTAATTAATTTTATATAGTTCATATAAGTTTGGAGCTTTATGTAGAGAGTTGACCCATATTTTTTAGTCACGTGACATTTGCTCATTGCTTTGATTGGTCGCTGGAAGCTGATGAGGTGATGGCTGTAACGTGTCAGATAAAACATAGTAGTATGTTACCACATTAACAATGTTTTCCAAGGTATCGAGTACTCCGAGCTACTAGTACTGCTAAGTTATAATGCCAGATGGGGGAGTAACGTTGAGTGCCCCATATTCAGGGAGAAACTCTGGAAGCACATAAGCAAACATGAGTCTCTGTTTTTCTACTGTCCTCGCTCCCATAACCCGACAGGTATTTGAATTTGATGATTTTGTGACGTGTAGATTATAATATTATCAATGATTGTTCGACAAAGTTATGACAACTTAGTGTGATTTATAATACGCCCCCAGTTGAATTTTGTTTGTCTACTGCCTCCTCACTTCACAAGTAAACAACATAACACTACCGTCTACCATATAATAACACATAAATTGAGCTCAGTGCTATATAATACTATAATACCTCCGCTACTGAGTGCTAAGCGCGATAATTCCCGACAGCTTGCTGGAGGGAACGTGCGGGCACGAAGTAGCGGAGGTATTTTATATTATAATATTTTCCGGTCCCGATTGGAAGGGGTGTAATCCGATACGTGCACATCATACAATATAGTGTGTAATATATAGAACGCCAGTGTTATTTGTTTTAATACTTGCCGCCAGCCAGTCTGAGTCTATGCTGATAATACCTTCGCTTCCCTTGCGGGATATATCTGCAAATTATCAGCTCTCAGTGTTATGTCCACGAGTTTTAGTGGATATAATTCCCGGAAGGTATTATAATCAGGGTGACTGGCTAGAAACTGACTGGAGGGGGTTTGTAGTCCCCCAGCATAGCAACCCTGTGTTTCATTTGTTAATTTTCTCAGAAATCCTATAGAAACGTTTGCACTGTCAGATCAAATGAGAGGTATATTTTGGGCGTTATTATGTGGTTAAATAAACAGCATGAGTATTTCAGTATTGAGTGTGCAATCTAGAAATAAAAATGGTGAACAATTTCAGAAGAGAAGCTGTACGATAAACCTCAAAACGTAGCGGATGATCAATCAAACAACCTTCATGGTTACTGTCAGAAATACGAAAAGATCAAAAGATTGACTTTGAATGACAATTTGACATACTCAGAAATTTTAGAGAGGTATGTTATCCTAGAGTATCCTGGAATTCATTATTATAAATCACTGGCGGCTTTGTTATTTGTAGTAGCTCAATCACAAGATTTCTAGTCTATTACCTCTCCGTCAATTACATGACATTTTTGACAACCTTGACACATCTCCACTATTGTCAACTTCGCAAACCGCACCAAACGCTTAATTGTGCCCGAGGAGCTGGACCAGACCGGTGTGACATAGCGACTACTCACATGTCGTCTTAGCTCACCTTTCTCGTCCAAAAAAAAGAAGATTTCTAGTCTCAAAACTTATAATTTGCTTAACGTGACATGTTTTAAAGTTACACCACTTTTAACCAGTAATATTATCATGCTTCAGGTATCCCAATATCCACCTATCAACAGTACAAGATATCAGAAACGAGATGTACATAAGAGATACCAACTTTTTGATAATATCCGACCTGAACGCTAACCAGTATGCCGTCTATGAATATTATCGCAGTGAGTGTTCATGATTATGTTAGAATACAAGATAACCCCTGTTATCAATTACTGTATCTGTTTTAAGTTATTATTAAGTTTTGTCTCATGAACTCAGATTAATACAACATTCAAATACTTCTTCAAACGTAGTGAACACAACCGCATTTTATAGCCTTCTTTTTTCAGGAGTTGGCAAGCGTGGGTTCACGTCCAGGCAACTTCAACAAGCATTTGCTTGCAAAGCTCCTGCAATCGTCTTTTACACAGAAATGCTCGAGAAAATGGGGGCTTCGAAGATACTTTTTAGTGTTAAAAGTTGTGGGAAACATGTGAGCAGGGAGCACTATTGGTTCCATCGCACGTGTGAGAGTGAGTTTAAATCTTCGTTCATATTGAAAATATTTGGTAATGACGTAGGGCCTTGGTAAACTTATTAATTGTCAGATGAGATGCTCATGTTTGGTGCGTGACTTTCTATTGATAGTTATACTATAGCTTCAATTGATTTTGTATAAATCAGTTTGGCAAATATAATATGCCGGTTGACTGCACGACACCTTTCCAATACGTTGGTCAATTTCAGATTCTATAAGATGCATCGAGAAAGTTATGAACGGTGTTATGAAGATAAACCGAAAAAAAGAGTTATCTCTAGAGGATCTAAGGCAATGTTTCGACGAGGCAATCTCTTCTGTGAATCTTGTAAGCTCTCGATTAAATAATTTAATAATTGTGCTATCTTGTGCTATCTTGCAATCAGACTATTTCATTAAACCAAAATTACCATGAAATACTTCAAAGTTA
Organism: Bolinopsis microptera; assembly: GCF_026151205.1. Classification (NCBI taxonomy): domain Eukaryota; kingdom Metazoa; phylum Ctenophora; class Tentaculata; order Lobata; family Bolinopsidae; genus Bolinopsis; species Bolinopsis microptera. The sequence continues at coordinate 10,973,257 of NC_087076.1, read as the reverse complement.
TATTTCTGCTGATCATTAACTGATTAAGTGAACATTACGGTGCGATCATAGCTCTCTCTTACAGGTCGATCACGAAGAGGAAACTTTCGAACTCGTCAAGTATTTCCTAGTCAAAGTCGCTGCTCTCCAACTTACCGAAGGGCAAAAATACATCGCGAAAGGAGACGTTCTCATTACTGCTGAAAAGAAAGAAACAGAGTCGGAGAGTGAGCCGGAGCACGCTTTCTACGGCGACGCTATGATCACAGGTGAACCTATCGACTGTCAGATTCTTCATTTCATTGCAAGTAGTGGAGATGAAGGATGCACGAGCAATGATGTTGCTGCTCACTTTGGGATAGACCACCTTTTAGTTCGGTCTGTTGCCCGAATCTTAATGGGAGATGAGCGGGTCGAGAGGTCCAGTCGTGTTTCCAAGAAGACGAACCAATATGTTTACAAAATTAAAAACACTCCCAAAGATAATTCAGCCCAAGACTCAATAAAGGAAGAGTCAGAACACGAATTCTCCGATGATGTTTCTCATCTTTCTACAAACATGGAACGTCTAAAAGCCATCCACCGAGTTTTTCAAAAGCAAAAGGTTCTTACCAGACCGGAAATAAGGAAGTTTCTCCGTGATGAGCCGGTTGACCCGAATTTTGCTCAAATTGACGGCAAAACATTGAACCGGCTTCTTAAAACTCTGTGTGACAAAGGAAAGATATTACACTTAGTGCTCAAAGGAAGTGGAGCTAATGATAAAGTACTAGATATGTATTACCTAGTAGGGTGTAGTAAAGAGGAGCTGGACAAAAAAGTCGATATCATTAAGACTCGACTGGAAAGACCCCAATCTCACGAAGCAATGGAGGGAATCAGTCATGTTTACCTTCATGCCCATGCTTCAAAGCATTTTCCTGACCCAATACCTGAATCATTTGTGGGATTTGGAGACTACGTCTCTCCTGGAGTTTATCATGGCCCGAAGATGGTTTTTGCTCAACAATTTCATCTCATGCTATCTGTCCTTGTATACAGATGGCCAATAGTGGAGGTCCTTCCCCGCCAGCACTTAAATCTCAAAGATTGGTGGGAATATGTCTTGAAACTGGATCCTCTCGTTCCCAATGAAAATGGGGAGTTTGAAGTTGCTGATTTCATCAATTATTTTCCCATATATTTCCTTCAATATTTTAACAAGAAAATGACGTATGACTCCTTCCTTGAGTTGATGGAAAATAAGATCTATTCTAGACGTTGTATTGGTCAACTTCCAAAGCAGTTTCTAGTGAACTTGAGTGGCAACATCTCCCACGTTTGTTACAGCTTTGCTAAAACAATTGAACTATTAGAAGCTATGGACTTGGTGGAGATAAAGCAGAAATTTGATTACACCAAGAAGAGTCTAAGTGGGTTAAAGTTCTGTCTTAGGAAAAGGACGCTCTTACTCAACACTGCATACGCTCCTATAAACAAAGACACTTTTAAAGGGTACAACATCCGTCGTATTCATTTACCTCGACGAATACTAGCGTTCAACGTATCTGATGACAGTGGTTTCTTTGACTTTTGGGATAGAGCCGAAAACATTTGTCTTTCTGGAACATTTCATGAATCGGCTGCTTTTTGCCAAAACATTACTGATCCTGTTAAGTCGCTCCTTCAAGTATTCAAGGACTACGGAATACCTCTTGACCAGACTGAGCAATTTTACAATAGTCCTGGGACTGTTGAAAGATTGAACGCTGTTTACTCTGAATTGGGGCCTGGTGGATTTTTGATCAGATTGAGGACCAATAAACAAGATAACTGGTGTTCCTCAATAAAAACGTCAAGAAAGACATTTCGGCCTGAGCTAGCAATAATAAACGCCCTTAGAACACAGGACAATTTTAACGTCAGTAATCAGTCTACTGAAAGAGTAGATTCTGATTCAGATGATTATGTTATATACAAGCCAAGAGGAAAAGGGCATACTCGGTCATTGTCGAAGAAAAGACTGAAAAAAGAGCCGAAAAGGGAAGCAAAAGTCGAACCCAAGGTGCAATCCATAGAAAAAGAATCTAAAGCTAAATCAAAGGAACCGTCATTGTCAAATTCAAAGTTCATTCCGACCAGTATCAGGAAAAGAAAACTGAGTGTTCGTGATCATAGTGTCGCCAAACGGATCAGGAAAAAATACAGAGATGACATTGACCTTAAAATAAATTCCATTAAAACCTCGGAACGAGTGAAATTTACGGAAATGGAGGATGAAGTGATAATCACGTGGTCGGTATGCTTGAAACTATTTGCCCAGCCTCACTGCCCGTACGAATCAAGAAACCTCCTTCACAACTGCTGTCCAAAGGATGCAGCAGATAAAACGGAAGAAAGCACGAAGAAAAGACGAGCTCTGTTGCTCGATAGACCTGATGTTATGTCTCGCATGGTTGATCTTCAAGCAAAAGGAACTGCCTTTAAAGAAATGACCGAGCCAAGGATTGACAAAGCTATGGAGCTTTTTAAGCGACGTGAAGAGTGGGCCACTGATTTGTTTGTAGTTAGGTCAATTCTCCCGGCATCTTTCGCAGATTTTATCGACAGGCATGAAGTAAAGGAGTTTGGTGCTGTACCGGTAAATCATTTGACCGTTTTCCTGACTGAGGGATACAGAAACAAAAGAGTCCTAAATTTCAAAGAATGCAATGTCGCTTCCATATGGGAGAATACTGAGTTTTCTGATTACCACAAACAGATTTATAACATACTTTTGCTTGCCGTTGGGACACAGACACCAATGCACAATGAGGCAGCATTTAAAGTCATCAAATCAGTTAACGAAGCAGAGATGTCTAAGGTTTCCGACTACATGTACAAGCATCAAATCTTGAGACGTCAGAAAAGAAGAGTCACGAGTGATGGTAAACTAGCTGAGGCTCAGAGGGTAGCTGTAAACACGGAAGCTGTTCAATGTCTTTACAGTCCGTTTCCTGATGAACTCTTATCAAATCCACACGATAACCATGAAAATCCTCTGGAAATTCACTACAGTGAACTGAACTCCAAAGTTGTTCACAATATTTCTCATGCGCATTTCAGGGGGAATAGCAAGGTTATCATTTCTGGTGCTATCGACCCATTCATTGAAAACAAAAAGTTTGACGTTGTGCTTCACAATGTTGACGCAGAAGTTGCAGCGTTCGCTGAGATGCACACTAAACGAAACACCTTTTTTAGTGGCCTCTCCACTGTCGAAGAAGGAAAGTCATTAGGCTTCCAACTCTCAGAAAAGCACATTACAGGCAGGTTTAATTACAAAGTACACTCCCCCAACGAAGAGGATAAGGTTGAAGGGTATGAAGAGCTTCTAGGTATGAAGGAATCTTCCTGGCCACTTCCTTTGAAAATATTCATAGCTTCAACAGAGTCTTCCAAAAGCGAATTTAGCTGGAAGTCTGTTGATTTAGAGACTGGGAAATTATCCTCATCTAATGACAGCAGAGAGGTAACTCATTTTTCTCCGACTGAACTTAATAGTTACGAGCTGAATAAAGCATGTATTCAGAATATGAGCTTACCACAGAATACTGAAAAGGGTGAGCAATTCGCATACTTTTGTCGGAAAAACGATTTGTTAGAACTCACTATCCCTGGCCAATATCTGCTGGATCAGGTGTTTCAATCAAAACAAACTGGGATCATCGAAAAAGATCTCATTCTCAAACTGATATCTACGCACAAATCATCCGTAGAACAGGTTGTGGAAATAATCAACATCTGCACGAATCTAGAGCTAGTGATGCGTGTAGGGTTCGTGGAGTCTATTATCGTCAGTAAACATTACGGTGCCTCTTGGCTCATATCTGTACAATGTGGGTCCTCTAGTGAATCCAAACTTCCAAAAAAAGAAACCGAAGATAACGAAACCTCCCATAGAAGGATGGAATCAGATTTCTCTAAATACTTTCCCTTGACAGCAAAGCCTTGGCGGTCAATCAACTCTGACATCAATGTTCCTCTGCTCCGAGATTTGACAAAATCGATTGTTTTGTTTATCTATGCTTATCCTGGCATATCAAAAGAACTGATTGATAGAAGGTACCATACTTATTTGAGTCCAATAAATTCGAAGGAGCTGCTAGAAAGTCTGTTGTATTCTGAGGTAATCAAGAGGTGCTGGGACAAACCTCCTCCACCCGGTTTGTTTTCTTCTACCGCTCCACAGATCATGATGGAACAAGAGATAACCCTTTCTTCCTGTTTTAGTGTTACAGCTGATGGACTCGACAATTTTGTCGGTTTTGTACCGTCTGCGATGTGAAGTCGGATATTCACGCTTTGCAAATGATGCGAATAAGTTTGAAGTTTTATTTCATGTTTTATTTTCTTTGTTAATGACAGACTGTTCAATTTGAGTTATGGTTGAGAAGTTTAGCTTCTCGTGAGTATGATTGTGACCTGTGAAGTTAGCTTCACACAGCCAATAAATGCTTTTCCAAAGTAGTCAGTATTTTGATTATATTTAAATATATTTTATTTAACATATTATTCAATATCCATCACTGTCTATTTGTTATCTTTCTATATGTAAGTGTAATACGTCTGAAAAATAATTAATTTATCATTCAAATTTTTGTCTTACCGACTAAACTGTAGCTTATTTTCATTTACTGAATAACACAACATCCTTTAGATAGTGCCTTCCTTTGATATAAGCACAATAAGCACAATTAAAGGTCAGTTTGCTCCTGTTTACAAAACATAGAATATAAAATCTGTCATAGTGGAATCGCCAACAAGGTTATATATGATACGATACAAAAATACTTGATTTGGATGGAAGCTAAAACATCATCTTATAAGTGGGAGAGAACTTGTATACAATCTAGCATACCATAATCTTACCATTCTGTTTATCACGTGACAGTTAATTGCACGTTTTAACAATTCTTAGTCAGTTCTCCTCTAATGCTTATCACTAACAAGAACCACTGTCGAAGGCACTGCAAGGCAATGCTCAGTGCTATCAGCTCTATCTTCAACTTGATCACCGCAAGTAGGGATGACATCAATCGCATTATCATTATGAAACATCTCACTTGGCCCATCTAAAACATCTTCTATCGTATCAAGTCTGGGACTAGGTGTTCTAATGTCACTGATCAGAGAGTTAACATTGCTTGAAGTCCGTGAACCTGTTGAGGTCATGCTTCTTAAAACGACCCTATTTTTAGTTGGAGATTTCGGAACTCCGTTCTGTCTGGTGAGGGTGTTAGCGTTCTTAATAGCTCGAGTTAAAGACCAGGCTTTATTAGATTGTCCGTCTATCGTGAGTGATGATCCTTCCAGTACGTTAGACGGATGTTTTGACTTAGCTAGTGTTTGTTTGCCGTGGTTCCGCAAGGATCGGTTGGTCACTATGTAGACATAAGGGTTAACAGCCGTGTTGACCATAAATATCACGGTTGAAAACATCCTGAATCTAAGAGGTAGTTCAGATGTGGTTGCTAGCACGTAAAGACGCGCCACAATGAACGGCAGAGCAGAAAGCAGATATATTCCCACTACTAATAGTGTGGTTTTGATGGCTTGCCAAGATGTTCTCGAGTGTCCAAACTCGTTGCTTTTACACACAATCCGTATGATAAGAACATACACCAGGATGGTGCTCAACATGGGCACAAATACAAAGAGCATGGTCGATCCAGCAATGAAGAGTTGTATCTTCCTCTCCTCCGGGTAGAAGTCAGCTAAGCAGCGTAAAGCGTCCGGGTTGTAGGTAAACTTGCTGATGAGGATGTTTACCGTTGCTAGTAAGATTGATGCTAGAATACACACCAAGGCACTTACGTTTGTTCTCCGAACATTTAGTATCGTCCTGGGGAAATTCCATCTTAAAAATCGTAAGATAAGGTTTTAGGTTATGACACTGAACATATTAGTTAATTAATGAATCCACTCGATAAACTGCAAGGGTGTTACGACTTCGTAAAAAAGTTAAATAAGTAAATAAAGTTTTAAAATAAATGGAATAAAGTTTTACCTCAAAGGAAAGTATATTGTAAAGGATCGTTCCAGGCTCATCACTAAGATTATCAGGTTTTCTAGTGCTGCAAAAACTGTTTCAGTGTACCCAAATAATGTGCAGGGTAGGGACTCTGATGGTAGACCTGGGAGAGGTGGTTATTCATTAATCATTAATGATCTGCAATAATATAATACAAATAATTTTATAAATTAAAAGAAAAACTTGGTTTTAAAATCTATAGTTAACAATAGCTTTTGATTCTAACCAAATTTCTTCACTATCAGATTAGAATGCTTGCCACCTTAGAAAACTCGATCCGTGTGCGGCCGATAAGCAGCGAACTATCAATATTGGGAAATTGTGATGGCTCAGCCCGGGTGAAACAGGGTAACTCAAGTGTGTTGGTGGGGATCTGGGGACCAATAGAGGTGAAGCAGAGTAAAGAAGACCCGGAGAAGTGTGTGATTGAGACGACGGTAAAGGCAGCTACAGGACAGGGGTCGCCTCTTGATAAGATGTATGAGGAAGCCTTGAACCAGACTTGCGAACAGATTGTCATTACGTCTGCTCATCCTAGAACTTGTATTCAGGTAAGCTTTTACTCTTAACGTTTTCTTTTTATTCATATTAAAGTATCAAGACGTGACAAGTGCATTTAAAATTACAATCATAAGTGATTATAATAATATTTTAGTATGAACTTAAAAGCTCGTTAAAATCATTATTCCAGTGTATAATGAATTATTCCTAAATATTCATCGTATTAGGTGATTGTGCAGATAGAAAGTGAGGATGGTGCGATTGTTGCTGTGATGAAGAACGCGCTGTGTCTCGCCTTGATGGACGCTGGTATTCCCATGAGGAGTATGTTTGCTGGAGTTAGCTGTGTGCAGCAGGAAAACGGTGAGCTGCTGTGGGACCCGACTGCTGACGAAGAGGAGGAGTCTACTGCCAAGTACACTTTCGTTTACGAGAACAGCAAGAATAATGCCATATACGTGCACTGTACAGGAGAGAGCACCATCGAGCAGTATATGTTAGCTTTGCAAAAGAGCAGGCAGGTGGCCATGGAGGTGTTCGGGTTTTATAGGGAGTCGTTTGAGAAGTTGTTGAGGAAGGATGTTAAGTTTCAGATGCTGTTACCGCCTATTATCAAGGGTGAGATTATAGACGAGCCGGAATGAAAATGTTTGTGCGATTTTTTAATAATCAGATGATTTCTTGTTTGGGAGCAAAAGAGGTGAATCGGGTCTTCAGTGCTTTTCAAAGTTTGAAGGACTATTTTAATTTCTTTTATAAATCTGACTAAATTATTTATTTATTGTTATTATGTACCGATGGTATTTTGAGAATTTTACAGCAGGTTGCAATCTATGTAATTTATTCACTGTTTCATCTCAATTATTCCCCAGACCGTGTACCTAGACAGATTTACAAGTTCCCCTAAATCAGCATCTAATCTAAAACCAAACAAACAAATCGTATCTTTTTAAACTTACCACTCCATCCGAACGAAGTGAGAGTGGCAGGTAGAACCATGATAATAGTCAGGGCTAAGTCAGTTCCAAACATCCAGATAAGCAGCAGTCGTCCTGGCTTGTATTGGTGCTGAAGTAGTGATTTTAGGTTAGTGTCACGTGGTGTGGCGTCATGACACGAGATGTGACGTCAAGAAACGGAAAATAGTTTATCTAGATAACTCACTCTTAAAAGTTGACACGAGAATATTTTCACCACTGAGCGCTCATTTTCGACCTATGCGCGCCCACTAAGTCTTGTACTGAATAAAATATGAACTGAATATTAACTCACTGATGGTTTGAATCCTCTGATGACGTAAAGAATACCAGAGTTCCCCACAATTCCCATAAAAAAGAGTATCGTCAGTATAACCGCGATAAGATATTGCTCTCCTGTCGTCAGGTCGTAGAAATGCAGCTTTATGTCAGCTTCACTCGTGTCATTGCTGAGCTGGACCATAACTGGTACTTGCCTACTGTGATAAGCTTAATCGTGATAAGGTATTGAAGTAATTATATTATATGATTATTGATTGTAGGTATTTGTTCGGAGAGTTCAAGTACTGTACAGCGTAAAAAGTGTTCCGGTGTACAAATAAAACACAAGCACTTGCAAATTTTAAGTTAATGATATATAAAAATAAATCGATCATCGGCGTTAAATTGTTTAACATTTAAATTGTTTAACATTCATGATCGATTTATTTCGTGAAACTTAAATTTCGCAATTTATTAAAATGATGGTTAAGAATAATTAATATTCTTAATACGATTTACTGGGACTGATAGGGAGATGCAAATTTTGACATATTTAAACATTCGTAATTATAATAATATGTAAAGCTCAGATAAGAAGAAATTTCTAGTAAATCGAGAAATTTCTAGTAACCACGATGTATGGGGACTTGCCACCCCATGGCAACATTATAATAATATATCGACTCAGTTACATCGTTTCCTGTTAATATAAAACTCCGTTACAAATTGAACTGGGGTCTGGCAATACTACACCTTAGATCAATAAAATAAGATAGCGTAATGTATAACTAGACTAACTAAAAGTCTGATAGAATGTAGAAAACAAAATAGCTTACTGCTTGAAAGCTTAATAATAAACTGTGAAAGAGTGGTAAACGTAAATAAAACTGTTCCGATACAACCAAAGAAATAGCTCACGCAAAAGGTAACATGCATTAACATACAAGGACTTAAAAGAAGGCCTCACACACTCTAATTACATGAAGTTATTAACTGTGAAATTATGCCAGTTATGTATCTGAGGATACACACTGGCTGACTATTAATAAATAATTTAAGATATCTATGTAAGATCTTCCGTTCAAAATTATGGGTAATCAGTTCATCAGTTATTAATTTAACATCATGATTAAATTCTACTGACTACTGAGGAGGATTTGCGTATACTATATACAGTTCACCTACAAATATATGTAACTTTACCCAATCCTTGATATTAAGATTTCACTCTAAATTTATTTTTAGGATTCTTCAAATTAAACGTTTGGAGAAGATGAATATTGGACGAAGCAAGAAAAACTGAAGACCATCTAAAGTCTATCAGCAGGGCGCTGCAAAAATCATGTACTTTCAGATAATATGTCGGGTAAGAGGCTACTGAAATCACACGGTGCTTCAAACAATTCAGCATTATTACTATTTACTTTGTGCTTGGTACAATACAAGGAGTTTTACTAAAATAATCTTCACAACATCACGCTCAAATAAAAAACAAACAGCTTAAAATAAATATTTGAAACGTTTGGTACCATACCAAACGAAACTGTGGTAAAATATCAGACGACTAACTGACTGAAGTTATTTTTCAGATTGCTAAAAGAAGATGTCCGCTCAGTTTAAACTTCAGCCCTATCAAGCTGTGTTCCCGCACTCTGTACGGAGATAAAGTGAACACAGATTGGAGAAACCTGATTTACTATCTAGATACTGACAATGAGATAGAACTGAAGGTTGTGACTGAAACTATCTCTAAGAAAGTGCTGGGAAACCCTCTGGAGAAGTACTATGTCGTGGATAACCAGGTTAGAAGGTATAATATACGTATATTAAATAATATCAGTTGTATACTAGCACCCGGAAAAAAACGTAGCTACCAAATATTTAGCATGATACCAATAATTCATGTGCAGAAATCATAATTTGTATTTGAGATGAATAAAACACATTACAACCAATTACAGACAAATCAAAATTTGTCTGATTTTGTATCCTAAATCAGACAAAATTAGAAAAACTTTGAATCATGAATCATGAATCAGTAATACGACTCGTACATTTTAACAAAACGACAGAACGAAACTCCCAGAATCAATCCTGACATGCACTTAAGAAACTACTTCCCTCCAAGCTCAAGATAAACAAAGACTGACTGACTGAGGAATACTGCTGAACAATTCGTGCATGTCATGTGAAAAGAGAAAATGGCCGAGATCTAATGAGCCCAGTCTCTAATGCTCTAAGAACAATTACATAAGTCCAAACAAACGCAATTTATACGTCATGATGATTTGCTTCAAACAGTATTGAAAAAATCAGCAAAACATCGGTTAATAGATGTGGATACTGGTGGGGAGGTGAAACACATTTGTTTACTTTAATAGTAAGCACATGTTCAGCGGGTTGAGGAGGTGAAACACATTTGTTTACATTTTTAGGGTAAGCACATGTTCAGCGGGTTGAAGAGATGATACACATTTTGTATTATAGAAGGCTTGTAACACTTGTAACGCTTTCTTGTTACCCCCCTTTGAAGGCCCCGAATTATTTTCTGAACGAAAGCTCAAAAATAACCGAGAAATCGACCTTCTTATTAACTCATTTTGATGAATGTTTCTGACCTAAAATTGCACGAAAAATCGATTTAGCTAGGTTTCAGAACGTATAAACACTTCCTTATCCCTCAAAATTGATGTTTTATAGTTGATACGAGCAACAAGCAACATATGTTTTGATCCTTAACCTAGGCAGTTAAGCTGAACCCGACAGATCGAGGCAATCCTCACCTCAACTGATCAAACTGGTACTAACACAATTTTCAGATATAAATGTTCTTTGCGATACGTTTATTGCAGCTTTGCAACTTGAGTGAAGACCAGAGTACGAAAACACACAGCAGGTAAGCAACTCACTTTTGGTGACTGTTCCTCACGAACATTCTGATCCTGTAACAATTTAGTATACGGTAGCTTAGAAGTGAAACCCACTTATTGTAGTACCAACTATGGTCATACGAGACTAAGGAATAATATACATAAATAAGTTACATAATAAATTACCATATATAACAAACATATGAACAGGGAGATCGTCTCCTTAACAAATCGAACAGGTACTATCACAATTTCCAGAGCAGGTACTATCACAATTTCCAGAGCGTAATTTTCACAATTTCCAGAGCATAACAATTAAAGTCAAAAGAAACACAACGAAGGTAGGTTACCAACACCACAATTTATAACAATTATACTAACAACTGAATTAAATTTATTCTGAGGACGGGCAGCCCTGATGTGCTCCGTCATCCTCAACGAGCGACCACTTGTAATAGAGGTGTTATGTCATGTGACACCGATCCGTCCAATCACAAACAGGACGAGTCAGCAGATCGATATCGTGTGTTTACTTTCCTTATCTTTATTTGACCCTCTGTTCACATTGTTATCTCTACCACATCTCGGCTCGGCAAGGTCCGCGTGCAATATCTGCACCGCGGTAAACACGCCATGATTACGTCATGAACTTGAAATAGTGTGATTGTTGTACTTATATAACCGTGCCCATTGCCCACGTACAATACAAACTGTTGTATCATTTGGATCTCACTCAGTTCACAATCGCGACCTCATATTAGAGTAAATGTTTTTAATAATACGCAATTGGACAACTAAACCGAAACATGTTATAACTAAACAATGTTAATGTTCAGTTCCTGATTGAACAGTTAGCATCACAGTCAGTTATTAAACCCCCCCCCCCCCCCCCCCCAACAGTTTGTATTGTACGTGGGCAATGGGCACGGTTATATAAGTACAACAATCACACTATTTCAAGTTCATGACGTAATCATGGCGTGTTTACCGCGGTGCAGATATTGCACGCGGACCTTGCCGAGCCGAGATGTGGTAGAGATAACAATGTGAACAGAGGGTCAAATAAAGATAAGGAAAGTAAACACACAATATCGATCTGCTGACTCGTCCTGTTTGTGATTGGACGGATCGGTGTCACATGACATAACACCTCTATTACAAGTGGTCGCTCGTTGAGGATGACGGAGCACATCAGGGCTGCCCGTCGTCAGAATAAATTTAATTCAGTTGTTAGTATAATTCTTATATTGTGGTGTTGGTAACCTACCTTCGTTGTGTTTCTTTTGACTTTGTTATCATGCTGTGCTCTGGAAATTGTGATAGTACCTGTCCGATTTGTTAAGGAGACGATCTCCCTAGCTGTTCATATGTTGCAGGATCAGAATTTTCGTGAGGAACAGTCACCAAAAGCTTAGATGGCAAGTACGTACGGTACAGGGCTTTAAGTACGTACGGTACAGCTACTTTTAAAGGTACGTACCGTACAGGCACTGTAAGGTACAATTGTTTTCAAATTTTTAGAATCAACTTCAGTGAATTACTTGCAATTTTTGATTAGTATTATCATCATAATTTTTGAGATAGAACTAGAAGTCGAAAATAAACACACAAATTAACCGGTACTACACTACTACTACTTGTAATTATCGTTAAACTCAAAGCTTCATCCTTTTGTTGCAGTATACGAACATCAGCTTTTCAGCTAGCTCAGGTCGCAACCTTAATCTACGCTTGTCCATTGCTATCAACTGGATTTGTACCTTTCAGCCTACTTTATTAAGTACGTACCGTTCAGCTAATTTAAACGTACGTACCGTACGTACTTGCCATCTTAGACCAAAAGTGAGTTGCTTACCTGCTGTGTGTTTTCGTACTCTGGTCTTCACTCAAGTTACAAAGCTGCAATAAACGTATCGCAAAGAACATTTATATCTGAAAATTGTGTTAGTACCAGTTTGATCAGTAAAGGTGAGGATTGCCTCGATCTGTCGGGTTCAGCTTATAACTGCCTAGGTCATGAGTAGAACCGAAGGATCAAAACATATGTTGCTTGTTGCTCGTATCAACTATAAAACATCAATTTTGAGGGATAAGGAAGTGTTTATAGGTTCTGAAACCTAGCTAAATCGATTTTTCGTGCAATTTTAGGTTAGAAACAGTCATCAAAATGAGTTAATAAGAAGGTCGATTTCTCGGTTATTTTTGAGCTTTCGTTCAGAAAATAATTCGGGGCCTTCAAAGGGGGGTAACAAGAAAGCGTTACAAGTGTTACAAGCCTTCTATAATACAAAATGTGTATCATCTCTTCATCCCGCTGAACATGTGCTTACCCTACAAATGTAAACAAATGTGTTTCACCTCCTCAACCCGCTGAACATGTGCTTACTATTAAAGTAAACAAATGTGTTTCACCTCCCCACCAGTATCCACATCTATAATACGCTTTAAAACTTTCGAGTGACTTTAAATTGACGACTGAATAACACCCTGACTTCGTGTGATACCACACCGTTATACAATCTACATTGAGGGGTAACCTCATTAAATATAGTTATAATCTATGACTAACGGTAGGAACTAACTACCTCTAAAACGTACACACAAATGGCAAATCCGAACAATAACCATTACATCCTTCGTAAGTCGTAACACTATAAAAAAAAACCATTAAAAAACAATTGGAGAGCTATTTCAATATTGGATTGCCATGGGTGTAGGTCGTAGGTCGTAGGAAGTTGTTGGGACTAGGGGGACATACTTTGAAACTTCATAGCTCTATGCGTGTGGAATGAATTCTAATCCCCCTTCCCCTGTTCCTTCACCCATCTATATTAGCTTACCCAGTTTTTGGCCTCACCAATGCAGGAATTGCAGTCGAGGACAGAATATACACAAATTTGGTTATTATAGAAACTGAAACAGCTCACCTAGATGGTAATGGCAGAAGCTTTTAAAGGATATTGAACACTAATGAACATACAAACATATGTAGACAGCGCACAGCCCGAGCAATCTTGACACATTAATCAGAAATATCATATCTCCCGCAAGCGCCAGCTGAATTCCGTATGATATCAGATCAGGTTTAGAGTTGGAGACACATAAATATAGAATTTAAGTTCCTGATCTAGACTACTAAGTTCTGTAAAATCTACAATAAACAACCAAATTATGATAGAGCTGCAAAAACCAAGTAGGTGCCACCAAAATTTCCTACATCGATGTACTTGTTACCACATCAATATTAAATGTCTACCCGCTACCTAATTCAGCTAATTATAATTAATTAGTTAATTATAAATGCAGTTACCACCGGATAACAACAACAAGTTTAATCCCATTTAGGCGATGCTGGGTAAAATAAACAACCTGACAACACACCGAGACCCGCACGTCAGGTTCAACGCCCGACAAATCCTACACTGTGTAGGAGTAGTTCCTAAACAGAGACGTGGCATCAGGATACTCAGTATTGATGGTGGGGGTACTCGAGGCATTATATCTATCAGGTGAGTTACTATTAGGCGTACAGCTATTGTAGGGATCTAGATTTTACTAATTTGAATTTTATTACTATTACGAAAATTCTAATCAAAGCTGAAAGACGAAGATAAAAGAGTACGTTCGTGAAGCTTTGTTATGGCTGAGTTTACTAATGGCTTTTGTATAACTTTTTTTAGAACCTGCAGCAAAAAAGGAAACAAGGAGTTGTCATAAATGGGAACGTGGTGTCATTCTGTTAGCGACCGATAATGATGATATACCATCTCATCACCTCTGTTCCTTGATATGACTAGAACAGACTTATTAATTATTATTCTCACGCGGAACGCACATATACCAATTATCAACAGTAAAAGTAACACCACCAAGAGCTGTATCTGTTAAACTAATCCAATCATTATCAAACACTACCCACCTATACTAAGATATCAGCGTTCAGGAGTTTGATGAGGCTTTGACCACTCTAATAGAAGTTTGGTTAGATAGGCCTCTCTAAACCACAGAGATAATTATTGAGACTACACAACGCTGAAAGATAGCGGGTGCAGTGGCTGAGCTATTATTTAACGAAAATGGTACTCTGCCCGAAATATTATCAACTTCAAGTCATTCGCATCGTCAATTAGGCCATTATAGATCACTGGTTTATGATAAGCAATCAGCCTCCAAATGACCGCTAATACAACGGGCGGGATCCCACTTCTGCCCAATTGTTGGATTCGTCCTCATTTTGTCATTAAATCTATTTTATAAGCTAGGCAGGTCACGTAATGTTGTAAGATAAAACAAGGATAGCCTTCATTTGGGGCAAAAATCCATATCGGTTTTAGATTCCGGTTTTAAACACTGACAATCCCCGGTTGGATGGTCATGAATCCCTTAATTTACAAAATTGGTCGAAACTTGAATTAAAGTAAAATAATGATAATGAATAATTTGATCAACCGTTGCCGGGAGCCGATTTCCTGTCATAAAATAAATTCTAACATTTATTACACGCTTCGACATTAAAATAATATGCCCATCAAAGATGTACATTTAAGTCATTCAAGCGAGACTTAGTGATGAAATATCAAGATTATGGACTTTTTTATCAGTTCAGATTTTATGGACAAATATTTGTATTTCAGCCACAGCCCTTTTTTTACAGCTTTGACTACAATATAGCATAGGCGGGCACAACCCCAAATCCGTATGCACTCGAAGTTTCAAAATTCTTACGACTCGATTTGGCGTCCGACTAAATTGGTCCTCACCGGGAATCGAACACCAGTTAAGAAATCGAGTGTTAGTCACGAACCTATATATAGGGATTCAAAGTCTGGCATTTATCATGAAAACACAAAAGTTTTGATCGGAGTATGTTCATTAATGGGCCAATTAGCTTGTGTGATATTGAACAGGAACATTGACAAACATTGCAGCAGTTGAAACGCAAGCTTCCGGTCAAAACGAGACAAGCTTGTTAACGTGCAACGGTAAACCTGTAATAAAGTTAGAAGTTAGCTGAATTTACAGCAGTGTTCAGTCTATGTCAGTTTGCATTTTATGTCAAAAATTTAAGCGCTAACTTCGTATAAGGAAGAAACATGCACCATTTTAAAAGATTTCTTAATTAATTAGGCATATTACTCTAATCTCCGAATGAAATAGAACATGTGTGAATATAGAATCTATCACAATTGGTCATCATAGCAACGGCTTGTGTACTAGGCTGCGGGAGCCACAAAACAGAATGGAAGTACCAGTATTAGTTTGGTGAGGGAAAATCACTTAATTGATTTCCCCATTGGTCTCAACTTCTCAATTGTTAAAATGTTCAAGGACGATTACAGCCGTGAGAAATTCTCACGAGACTCCTTGTCGCTTCTAGACTAATATAATACTATCAAGCGGAACTGAGGAGTGAGGGGCTACACGGTGATTATCTCGGTTCTGTCGGTAATACAGAGAGATCTCTTTTGAATAATGAATATTGAACCTGGAGGGGGTTGTTTAAAACATATAAGTGATACGAAATGTTTATTAAGCAGGAGCTTTCAAAATACACGAGTAAATTGTCTTGAGCTGAATATTGAAGTAGCGAGGTGTTAATATTTCACCCCCCCCCCCCCCCCCTCCAGATAGTCATAATTAGTCGTTTAAGCGCTGTATAAATCGAAATCTATCAGATTGAAAGGTACTAGAACTAGTTAAGGGGGCCGGGGGGGGGTCTTCATCAAAATTATCTCGAAATTGACTTTATAGTTGTTTCTGGTAGAAGGGAGTGATATCTACCAGTTGCTTTTGGTCCCATGGAAAAATATTGTTCCTAGCCGAAATTATCGCCGGTCTAAGGTCAGCGCTTATGTGTAATTGTATTGCGCGAGCGATTTTCAATCGCAAATTCTGAAAATCGAGTCTAAAAATCTATCTTCTCCTACATTTTATGAGCAATCACCCTGAAACTTTCAGGATATGTTCTAAGGACCATTTAGAAGAGATCGTTCAAGCCAAAATTTTGAAATAGGCCTTTAAAAAATTTTTAATAATTTTTGAAAATCTCGGACCTGAAAAAATCGTAAAAAAACGAGGTCCAAGATTTTCAAAATTGAATAAAAAATTTTTAAAGGCCTATCTCAAAATTTTGGCTTGAACGATCTCTTCTAAATGGTCCTTAGAACATATCCTGAAAGTTTCAGGGTAATTGCTCAAAAAATGAAAGAGAAGATAGATTTTTAGACTCGATTTTCAGAATTTGCGATTGAAAATCGCTCGCGCAATACAATTACTCATAAGCCCTGACCTTAGACCGGCGATAATTTCGGCTAGGAACAATATTTTTCCATGGAACCAAAAGCAGCTGGTAGATATTACTCCCTTCTACCAGAAACAACTATAAAGTCAATTTCGAGAGAATTTTGATGAAGACCCCCCCCCCGGCCCCCTTAAGTACGTTATCTGCAATTAAGTCTGAAATAAAGTAGCATTGCTCTACATTATTGTGCCGCATAAAAACGCAGACTATGCGAGCCAGCAACTTTTCTCTTTTTATTGCAAAATAATGGAGAAATGGCAAATAAATGGTGCTGCGAGTGTGAAGCTAGATAGACTAAAACACAGACTACAGAATGCACATACCGGACTTGTAGTGTGTAGGGAGCATCACGGTTAAAGTGAAACAATGTAAAAAGAAACAAGGCAAAGGATTGGTGTTCCTACTAAAAACTACAGTGTTAACTTATGAAATCTAGATTTAAAGACTAGAACCCTCGTATTAGGTACAAAACAACGCACTGTAATTCTATCACACAATTTACAATAACCTGCATGAATTATGTGATTCATAGCCGGATAACATTTGAAATCAAATGATATGTATCGGAAATAAAATCGAAGGTGCGTAATTCGTAAAAGTTTCTACACTGTACATAATACGAAATATGCCATTTACTGATAAAAAGGGTTACGACGCTCGAGGGAGAAGTTTAGTTGTGTGTAAGTGTAGTTGTGAGTGTAGTTGTAAGTGTAGATGCTCGAGGGAGAAGTGTAGTTGTGAGTAAGTGTAGTTGTGAGTGTAGTTGTAAGTGTAGATGCTCGAGGGAGAAGTTTAGCTGTGAGTAAGTGTAGTTGTGAGTGTAGTTGTAAGTGTAGATGCTCGAGGGAGAAGTTTAGCTGTGAGTAAGTGTAGTTGTGAGTGTAGTTGTAAGTGTAGATGCTCGAGGGAGAAGTTTAGCTGTGAGTAAGTGTAGTTGTGAGTGTAGTTGTAAGTGTAGATGCTCGAGGGAGAAGTTTAGCTGTGAGTAAGTTTAGCTGTGAGTAACTTTGATTAAAAAGGTAAGAATAGGCTACTTATTATCTTTTTCGTTCGTGGAAAGGTAAAAACAACGGTAAAGTAATTACCCGGCTGTTTCGGAGCCTTTACTGTAATTACACACAACAATATGTGTAAACCCTAAGTACATGTTTTGCCTTTTGTTGACTTAACAGTACTTGTCAATTGTTAAAACTTACTATTTCCTCTGGTCAGGTGTTACCACTAACCACAAGCTAGAATGTTACCATTTAGTGTTCAACATAATTTCAGATTATAATAGTCCTATAATTGGGGTAGTTACCAAACTTATCTCCTTAGAAGTAAACGTTAGCCGTATCACGAAGGTCTACATAATGGCAGAGTGGTAAGATAATAGTTCAGATAATAGTTTAGTATCATGTTATGTTATCTGGGAGGATAAAAGTAATAATACTCGTCCTTGTGACGCCCAACATCTCAAGCCATATTAAACCAACATGATATTATGTCAATAAACTTTAATTATCATAATATATAACAATAGCTTATGATGGTTGTCCCATTTAGTTGATTGGGGCGTTATCGTTACAATACTATCACTGTTTATGCTAGTTATATTCAGTGAATATTTAATGCAATACAGTAACTTTTATTTTTGCTTTACTTAGATATTTAATTCGGTATATTTAAAAACAGCCTAATGTTATTTTTCTTCTCCCGAGTCATTATAAAATAATTTATTTTTATTGGGTGGAATAAATTTACAAATGATTATGACTACGGGTTGATGACTCATTTAAACAATAAGGGATGGAAATCCATCTACAATTTATTACTTAGTAAGTAAGTAATGAAGTAAAAATATTCTTCAATCTATCTAAGTACGATAGGTTCACGAATATTCCTAGAAAACAAACGCCAAGCAAGCACGCACGGGGTCACTTGAAATAGGAATGAAAATTGGTACTTATGATAATATGGAATGTTGAAATGAATGTAGCATGGAATGGAACATGGAATGTTAAAATTCACGCCTCAATAAGAGTGGAATGTTTGCTGGATTAGTTGATGATGGGAAAAGGTCTAATAAACCTATAAAATAATAGGTTATAATAATAAAAGGCCATTAGGCCACTAGGTACTTGATAAAATAGGATTTATACGAATACGTTAACCTATTTCTGAACGTTTTCTGAAAAAGTTTGCCTCGTGAGATGTGAAGTGTGCACCACGTACACATTCTGAACAACAAATATTTGTTTATCAGTGAGGAGGTGAAGCACATTTTTGGCACGTGATTTTTAACAGGGTCTTATTTCTTGGCAATTTTTCAATGCAGAAAAAAAACTGCCAAAAGGAAGAATAAAACCTTAATTTTTAACAAATACTTGCAAGCAAATTACAAGCAAATTACAAGCAAATCACACGCAAATTACAAGCAAATTACAAGCAAACCCAAACTAATCAGGTAAAAACAAGTATTACAACCGTAACCCCGCAGTGCATTGCAGCGTACTGAAGAAGCTCGAAGCACTGACCAGCAAGCGAGTACACCAGCTGTTTGACCTGTGTATCGGAACAAGTACCGGCGCCCTACTTATAGCGCTTCTCATCGCTCAGAGGAAACCTTTAGACGAAGTGCTCGAGATCTATCTCGAGCTTAGCAAGGAGGTTTGTAATATATTAACATAATATTATATTACATATTGATAATATCCCGTATTATCAGGGAGGATAATATCCCGTAATATTATCAATGGGGAGACAAGAAGTGACAGTTGGGACGGTCCTTCTGACACGTGACCAATTCATGAATACGATGTTGTTGTATTGAAACGTAGACAATTTCCTTATCCTGATTAGAGCCTTTTCCTTCTCGCAACAAACGGGAACACTGCAAATAATGTTCCGATCCGGATATTACAATTTTAATAATATATACATACAGCCATTTTGAGTCCCATTAGAATTTTACAACTACCAATTCAAATCCAGTACCTCAAACTGTCCGAAACTTGAGCCGATAATAAATAATTTGATAAAAATCCGAAATATGTCTTCCTGATTGCGAGAAATTTAATGATGATCTTGGGAAGCAATGGTCGGATACCGTTCAAATTTCACCGCAGAATGTCTTTTGGCAAGGTACAAAGATATTTAAAGTTTTTAAAGAAATACCTAGCTCAATTGGTTTGGCTTTAATCAGAACAAACCTCTCAAATGACGTTTCTTCAAGTTCATCAATAAGATGGTAATAGTTAATAGGTAACTTTTCTTTTTTTTTTTTATCAATAAACTTTCAAATTGTTACACAAATACATCATTTTATTTCAAAGAAAATATCGCCGAATGACCTTACATGCCTTGACAAGTGACCGAGTGTAAACAAAATAAGGGACACCGAAACACCAGTTGACCAGTAAACTGATCATAGCAATTACATCGGGCCCTAAATGCACCTATAAGTGAAGCGATGCTGCAACCAAGGCATGCTAGGTTTATTCCATTGAACTAATAAGGTTACAGCCTAAAATATAAATATAATAAATAACAATGTACCATAAATCATAATTATAAACACACTTTATTTAACATATTTTATTAATTATACTTCATATCAATTTATATTTAGACAATATAGTTACATTAAGGTAAATTGTTTAACTGTCAGAGGATGTTATATGGTCGTTTAGAACTGTCCAGAGGTACTTAATTAAATGGGTTTTAAACACGGATGGCCTTGAGATTTCCCTTAATTCATAAGGGAGTTTATTCCAAAGAATGTGTGCTCTGTAAAAGTAAGACTTAGATATGCCTGAACATCTGGTCTGGCTTGACGTAAGGTTTTGTGGAACTTGAGGAGAAATGTCACTAATCATACTGAGATCGTCTAGATGTGATCGCCTTAACCTACTTCCCATGAAACGTCGTAAGTAAGGGGGAAATGTCACAACCGTAGTAAATATGGTAAACTGAAACTAGCCTTTCTCTCAGTCCTAATGCTCGATCTAAATGGAAACATAACACCTTACAACTGAGATAATCAATAGGGCCTATAAAGTTGGGCAGCACCAAAGTTGTGCAGCACCAACAATACACATTCAGGAAGACCACAAAATATGGTTCCAAGGACCAAACCCTGTTATAATAATACAGTTAATTAACAGTGGAAACAAGTGCAAAATTAATTGTCTTCACTAAAATTTGATTAAGATTGTATGGTTGATCGCAGGTAGATTGCTCCGAATTAATGCCTTATAATAATAGAGTGAAGTGCAGTAATCTCTCATGCAGTGGTAGTAGTTGTAGTGGTAGTCTAGTCTATTGCAATTGGGTGGAGCCAGTCTAATGCGCTGGGTGTTAGGAATCAGAAGTCAATCAACTGTTCGGTGGGAGACAGTGCACTGTTGCTAGGAAACTGATGGTGGGAGACAGTGCACTGTTGCTAGGAAACGTCATGCTTTTTTGTCTGAATATAATCTGTCGAAGTGGAGCTGCGTGACCAAATTGATAAGTTACTATCTGACGTTTGATTAAACGTTCAGGTCACAACTTTACTGTCATGTCACGCCCAACACAACTACAGAGGAATAAAAAGAAAATGAACAATATGAGCGAAGTTTAGTGCCTGAATATGTCACCTGTTAAACTAACACAGTAACAGTAACAGTTGAGGTTATTACTAATTACTTATAAAGCTGTGAACTAGTACTTCTCATCAAAACAGTGGTTTAGTAAGCTGGTAAATGATTGAAGTAAATAAAACTGTTTAACTGCAGCTCAATTATAACTTTATAATATGATAAATACGGTTAAGTTCAACTGGGCATGACGAATATTATAGTATTATTATAGGCTAAACGATCCTCAGCAATATGTTCCGCCTATCTATCAGTAATGATACCAAATCATGATAATACTTTGTCATAAAAACTGTCCTGGTATTGAGTTTCAAGACAGGATTCCTGGAACATACCGTGCCCAGGATTCCTATTATATTTTACTGAACTTGACTACAGCTGCTGGCGAAGGAATGAAGCAAGTTTTCTTCCAAAATGAAAGGATATTCCCCAAGTTGTAGAGTAAGATGGGAGTAAGTTTGCATTTTGTACCTATCAGTAGTCAAGTTCATTATCATGTCTACCTTTTTGGTTCATTAACTAATGAAGACTTAACCCGAGAAACAACGTTCTGCAGATCCTCCCCCATAAAAAGTGTTACCTTCTAGCGTTAACTAAAAACATGTAGTCGCCGCGCATTGTGATCCAGAATGTGTATTATGCATACCACTAGCTCCAGCCTTATAAACAGGAATAATAATAAAGAACAATGTTCTGTCGAGCAGCAATAACAACATATTCAGTGTTCCAGGGGAATATTTGCTTATCATTGCTCCTCAATATAATATAATCTCTGAGGTTCCATTGTTGTTCCTAAAAATGACCTTTGTGTTTCGTATTCAAAAGTTTCAGATATGTTCCTTGAGGTCACTAGTCAGTTGTTGTGGACATGACGTGTAAAATTAGTTTCCATCTTTTCATCCCGATAACCCCGTGAAATGAACAAATTAATCCCATATGAACTCGATACAACTTCTCACAATAATCAATCAGTTTCCAATAGATGAATCTGCAGAAACTTATTGGTACATGTTAATATAGGCTGCGTGGCCGATATTATTGCTCCAACTTGACATAATGACGGATAGGATCGGTTTGATTCGTCACAGACTAGACTACCTACGTTACAACACTTCGCCTAGAATATAGATAGCATCATTGTTGACTTAGATCATGTTTTTTTGCTAAGGTTATAACGCTATCACACGTAGAAACGCATGTCTCGTTGAAAGCAATGACTCCGGATCCTAGCACTCCCTAAAAAGGAGTATTAGACCGATGAATGAGCATAATATGATAATCTCTCTTAGGAGGGATGCTGCCCAACAGACCTTGTCCTCTGCACTGGTAAGTCCTGAACTATCTCAGATAGTAAGGTGACCTACAGTCTACATCTGGGTCCTACACAGGCGGGACCCCATTAGACGTCTTTGGCGTAGCCTCGATGTAGATAGAGTGCTCACCTTTCAAAAGTGGGTACGCTCGGTAGAAAATTCAGGATCCGCTCGAGCGAGCTGGTGAAAAATTTTGGCCAGAAGTACCGTGAAGAAAAATCTTTTGAAAGGTAAGGTAGAGTGGGTGCCACAACAAAAAACCGTGAGCCGTAGAAGCAAGTTAGATGTGTCCAGATAAAATGAATTGTATTTTGCAGGTGTTTGGCGGAAGATCAGTGTTAGCAATGGGACGGTTTGTTTGGACTCAACACCGTTACAGTACTGATATATGGGAGGTACGGGTCTCTTATTGTAAACTTTCTTGTGGTGGTATACTGGACTCTCGTATTTGATATTTGATACTGACATTGCGGCTGTGCTACTCATGAACTATATAACTATGAAATCTCATAATCATAGTAGTTTCATCTGTATATCATTATAGAAGTTGGAGGGTTTAATTTCTTGACAACACGTAGTGACACTGTATGGTGTTATTAGTCTTATCACAAAGACTGACAACAAACTTCATTTCTGCTTCATACGATAAGGAATCAAGAGTGTTCTGGCATGAAGTACTGCGGAGTAAATTAACAGTATTCTGTCAGGAAGTTTTGCGGAGCACGTGCAAGGAGTGGAGGATGGCAGATCTCAGCTGTTGGGATGAGACTCCTCTTATCGCATTTGTTAGCTCTGTTGTTAATCACGAGGTCGTTCATCCGTACGTGTTCAGGTGAGATTATAGAGATTATTCAATGATGAGGTAGGATGAGCTGGTATTGTAGTCATTGTTCATTTTATTAACAGTGTGAAGTGTAAATTGTGAGTGAGACAACTAGTGAACCATGATATATATTAACAGGAAACGATGTTGCCATGGGGTGGCAAGTCCCCATACATCGTAGTCCGGTAGTTTCATTGCGTCTTAATATATACACCGTTAATCAGTTTTACTCGGTTTTTAGATAAGATAAGACGTCTTGCTTCCACCAAGCAAATATTTCTAATTCATGTTGGTAAGATTTTGCTTTAAACTTTAATCGAATAACTGTGGAAAATATTTCTTCCTTGGTTGATAAATGGTGACTCTGATAAGGAATGTAACTTTTCAAGCTGATTTGGACAAAAAATGATAACCGACTCTTGATAGCGAATAACTTGGATATTTGACAAGCATTACAGAAAGATAGAACCATGAAAGCGCATAATATGATATAATGACACATACATAATATCATTATGTCTGGATGCCTATTGCCTAGATAAATGAATAAGTGAAGTAACATGAACCTTTTCATACAAAGTGCCCTTTACCAACCCATATGAAGTAATTACTTCTAAAAATAGAATGGTACCTACACTTACGTGCAGTTCTTAAAACCAACCCCCTGTGTTCAGGTCCTACGATCTGCCGTACCTTTCGAACAGGAAGGAAGTTTACCGAGGAGGGTACGCGCATTACATGTGGGAAGGACTCCGCGCGAGCACTGCTGCGCCCAGCTACTTCCGAGAAGTAGCGATAGGTGGGGACGTACATATTGACGGGGCGCTTCTCTACAACAATCCTACAGGTGGGTTCTTAGTGCTAGGTGGGGCGCTTCTCTACAACAATCCTACAGGTGGGTACTTAGTGCTAGGTGGGGCGCTTCTCTACAACAATCCTACAGGTGGGTTCTTAGTGCTAGGTGGGGCGCTTCTCTACAACAATCCTACAGGTGGGTACTTAGTGCTAGGTGGGGCGCTTTTCTACAACAATCCTACATGTGGGTACTTAGTGCTAGGTGGGGCGCTTCTCTATATAAAAATCCTACAGGTGGGTACTTAGTGCTAGGTGGGGGCGCTTTTCTACAACAATCCTACAGGTGGGTACTTGCTGTCCAGTGCTAGGTGGGGCGCTTCTCTATATAAAAATCCTACAGGTGGGTACTTAGTGCTAGGTGGGGCGCTTTTCTACAACAATCCTACAGGTGGGTACTAAGTGCTAGGTGGGGCGCTTTTCTACAATAATCCTACAGGTAGGTACTTAGTGCTAGGTGAGGCACTGTGAAGACCTACGAATTAATAAAACTTCTAAAATTTTATGATTCAAAATACAAAGAAAGAGGTTTCTCGTAAGCTTGATGAGGAGAACGATACTCGGGAAATAGCTCAATTGACACTCATCAAACGAATGTGAAACGCTGAAGGAGTGAAATATACGTACATCAATCTCATATTGTCTGTACATTTTGGGTTTCGACGTCGCTTCATGATGCGTCGCTCAAAAGGATGAGGCACTGAATTGACTTATTAGAGTAAAATGCGGTTTCTTTGAAGTTACTGCTATACTGGATTGTGTGACAACTTCAGGAGAAAACTTGTAGCATATTTACAAAAACTTTATAGGGAACCATAAAATACTGGGCCAGTCAAAAACCGTCGAATGATTTAACGAATTTAAAAAGTTTAACGAACTTAAAGTGAATGTTTCAACAATGTCTGTTACCTGCTATTGTAAAACCTTAACTTGTTACTACCAATTGCTCATATTAGTGTAGTATAAGACAATTTCCTCAACAAATACAATGAAACTGAAGCAGCAATTCATCACCAGCTAACTAAATTGTTAGTCTACAAAATAACCCCCGTCAACGCTGACAGATCACCTTAACGTGTTCGTGTTCAAATGTATAAGTTGGCAGGTGCAAACCGCTTAGGACCTAATGATATTGTACCATATGGCTGGGCGGAAGTTGACGGGTACTTTTTTCTAATGCTAGTAATGAACGAATGAGTTGGGTGTTCGGTCAAATAGTCAGACTTCTTTAAATTATAGATCAATGTTCAAAAATAGCTACCCTCAAATTAAATAACTCAAAGTATAGTGCCGACACAAGACAACAGTGACAGGTGTACTTGATTTTCTCCCATTACTAAATTACAAATATATGTGAAATTGCGTTCATAACAAACAAAGAATCTAGAAAAAGACAAGCAAAGTTTAGGTATCCTAAAAACTACTCCGTTTAATGTTACATAACATTGATAGCAGCCCGATATTTACTGATTTTATAGTCAGAGAACCTATCACGTTTTAACAAAACATCGCTAAGCAGTCTCTCTAATTGCTTTGTTCACGATGGCCAATCAAACTTAATAGCTTTTAGGATGAAACTTTATGCAACTGTGACATCTAATAGGTATTAACATGAATCATCAATAATCAAGCGAACTCATTTAAAGGTTCTTCTGACGTCACCGGTCACGTTTATGTTGTTATTAGATATCTAATTCACTATTTGAAACTCGTGCTTGTTTTATTTGATGACGTGTAGCCGACGTCATTCAAGAGTCACTACTAAATAATGTCTAGTGATTACAATTAATAAGAGTTTGTAACTTAAAATCCCTAAAAAACGCCCTTGCTATCCAACCCAACTAAATGATAACCTCAGCGCTGGGAGTTCGTGAAGCAAAGCGTGTCTGGCCAGACGAACTGCCTCAGTGTGTTGTCTCTATAGGATCGGGGAAGCTGCCGTGGCAGTACAGAGCTATAGAGGCTAAACCTACCTCCCTGTTAGATACCATGAACCACGTGAGTAAGATAGGAGTCACGTGACACCAAATTAGTTTGTTACTTTGTTACTGCCGGAAGCTATGTGTTAAATCCGCGATTTTACTGCCAGCTATTTGTGATATTTACCCACTTTATGTTTACTTTAATACGAGTCGTGATATTAGTCTCCTCATCTAAAGTAACTGTTTGTATTTCAATTCTGTCGATACCATTTGTCATTATGTGACGCCAGGTGGTGCCCAAACTATCGTTTAAATGGAGGTTATTCTAACCATGTGTTAACCACGTGTAACAGTCAACTCTATTTAGGTTATAGCCGGAGCAACAGAAACTGAGACTACTCACCTTACCTTAGCTGACTTGCTAGACAAACAAGTTTACTACAGGTTCAATCCCCACATCATGGAGGTAATTAATCACTAATATAAGGGCGATTATTATAATTATCTACGTTTCATTGTGAGTCTTTTACAAGTAGTGTAACCTCTCGGAGACAGATTAAGATTCTGCTCATACATTTTTTATCTACTCGCTTTTACAGTGGTTAAAGTGTAACCGAATAGTTTCAATAAGCCATACAATAATGACACTATGCATTGATTTCTCATTTCAGATAACCCCTCTTGATGAAATAAACAACAAAGTTCTAGAAAACCTAATACTCCAGACTGACTCCTTTGTCAGGAAGAACTCGAGTAAATTCCAGCAATGCAGCAAAGCTCTACTAAAAGAATGTAAGAATAACCCTGGCAGCAAACCGTCGTGGGGTGACATTAACAAGCTATTATGATCAATGATGTGAAGGAAGTACAATAAAGTTAAAACGGGATCTAACCATATTTAAGTTTTTGGTTATTTCCATTATTTTGTAGACTAGTTTTATACTTTGTAATGTTATTTGACTTAACTTATCGTATTATTTTAAAGTTATTAAGTATTGAAGTGTAGTAAATTTTGTATCTGTGATTTCAGGTTCGCGACTTTATATTGTAAATTAATGTTTGTAAGGGGTTACTTCCTAGTACAAATTATCCTGTATATAGTTCCAGTCTGAAGTGATACACATTTCACGTGTGTTGAAATTCACAAGTTTGGTATTTGTTTTTAGTTCCGGGATTAAAATCTAATTTAAGAGTTGAATTAGGACATTCAAGTTACATGCTTATCAATATTTTCTAATTTCCGTTGAGTAACTCTCGCTCTGGTTTCCCATGAAAATTTCCGCTACAGGCTACTGCCAGAAAATTAGGTTTTTCAGACGAGGCTTGAAATTTGAGACAATGTTAATGATCAGATGTTCCTGATTGTATAACCTAATCGCTATCTCTAATCTGATTTCAACTGATAGCGCTATGAAGCATGCTAGTGCACATGTTGCCACAAAATCCTTCTAGAACGCCGGCGGCGAATAACTTTTTGTGTTATTCGTAGCGCGCACGCGGTATTTTCCCCCGGCCGGCCGGCCCGATCGAAATCTGATTTCAGATAATGAAATAACTAGCTGGCTAGCTAGTTAAGCCTAGATAACACCAGTTTAGCTACAGCTACCAATAAATAAATTAGTTGCCTAATTTATAGTTCTGACGAATAAATTCTTTTAATTCGGTAAATTTGTCACATCAATATAGAAGATTAATCGTTCAAGCGCCTGGGTAATAGATAAGCTTGTCACTCTAAATTTAGTGATAACGACCATTTGAAATCTGCTATCAGCATTGAAATCAGGTTAAGGTCGAATTACACCTTAATGATAGATGTACATTGTACTATAGAAATAGAAGGTCTGGTTGCAACTACTAAATCTCTAATCTGTCTTATCCAATTCTAGCAAGATGAATCATTGTCGGAAACTGAGGACTCCCTTGACGATCGGTGTACGGAACATGGCAGTCGGGTATGACTACAAAATCTCACACAAGAAGTGTTGGTTTGAAGACACTGAAAAGAGTAAAACTGTGGTAAAGATACCTTACAAACAGAGAGAAGAGAACATGACTTTGAAGGATAGGTGGCACGAAAGCACTGTGGAGAAGATATTTGAGAATCACCATACGATTGTGGCTTTCCACATGAAATACATGCCGAGAGTCATGTACGAGTAAGTAATCTAACTGATACGTGATAGTATACTTTCTTAACAGTGGCATATCCAACAAGCGTAGCACTAATGTAGAGATTGTTCTCTCACAAGTTCGTGGCGCCGATATAACCTAGGATAATGCCCATAGTTTTTCTAATAGCACAGGGGCAATTAATGGCCTTTGTTTTTGTCCTTAGTTTAAGGGGAGTTAGCAAAGGGTTTGCTTGTCACAACAAAGCAAGAACCCTCTACTTGCTATGCTCATGAATAAAAGACTCCTTCGTTTGTGTTACATTAAGATTACAAGTTACCATGAACGTACTGTTCACTGAGAAAACTGACAAAGTGCAAAGGAATAGTCACATGTTTATCTAAAATGCAACTTAATTTCAGGCAGAAGCTAGACTGGGGTTTGTTAGACTCGCTAGTGGGAACGAGCGTCCAAGGCAACTACTATCCACGACATAGTGTGGTGAAATACCTGAGAAGGTCCAGGTTTCTTCACATGATACCGCTATTCCAACACAACACTGGAATACTTTACACTAATGATGTTAATGAGGTCCATGCTATCTGCAAGTATGAACCTTTTTATCTACCGTGCACTTATTGTTATCTTTATCGAATTAAATTCAATACGCCACAGGAAATCGCTATATTTCTCCATTATTTCTTCAATCATAATTATTTATTGGCATATCCGGTACAGGGCATTGATGAAGACTCAGTACACTAAACATTTGATATTGGGTGGTCTAATCAACGGTAAACTCTATGGTCCCAACACGTTTGTCGAGATTGCGGAAATGGACGACTTACAAACTGGTAAGTTAATTCAATTAAGATTTAAGACAAATATGAAACGGGAACCTTAACTTTCAAATTCATCCCTTCGCCCTTGGGTTAAAAGCCAATTATCATTGAAACAATATTAAAGTTTCATATTCGTGATTCATTGACCCGTTTTTTTCTACAGAACAAGCCAAATTGGTCGGATTGCTCTCATCTGCCGGCACAAGTCTGGTACAGACTCTTTCACAACCCTCCGCTATGTTATCTCTAGTTTTAGACCACAGAAGCAAGAAGCCCGAGAGCTAAGATTTTGATGTTAATAATTTTTAATGTTTATAATTTGGATCCTGGGCAGCAGCTGTAGAAATTGTCTCAATTTTCAATGAGATTTTGCGAACATCAGTGATGTAACTTTGGGATCAAAGCCATTTGAATTCCGACGTATGCTTACCAGCTACGAAATTGTCAATTTTATTCTGAGATTTGAGATGTTTTTACGATGACGATTTACGTGGCGAATAATTTTCGTTGGTTTCGCTTTTTACCTAGTAAAACTTTACTCTTATTTGAGGAATCCCAAACAGTCGATGGCAAAAAACGAAAAATAGCAACGATCCCCCTAACATATTATTGTATATTTTGTTAATTTTACTGAGATGTGATCACAAAGTAAATTCTTTCCTCGTCTATGCTGTGAGAAAGTTGATATTGCATTATACTCTTTTTCCAGCATTTAAATGCTTGCATTTAACCTGGACAGACGTTAAATTGAAAGTAATAATCTTCATAGTGTTACTGTTAGGTATTTGATAAAAGCTTTCTGTCTTCCTGATAACTTATTATATTCTTATTAATGTCACGAAGTGTACAAACTAAAGTTACTCTTCTTTTCTAACAGAATAGTGTACTATTTTATTCGTGCGTCTTATAATTTGGAATTCGTTAAGTCATTCACTCTATAATTAACCTATAGCTTCCTGACAGCGGCAGTTCTCATTTGTTTAAGCATGATTTTACTTGACAAAACTCACTATTCCTTACTATCATTAGAAAATGCTATGTAAAAGGTCACTATCTCTGATAAAAGCCAGCTGTAAAGCAACTTCAGCTCAAATTCCCTTCAGAACCCTATCAGTCAGTAGCAATGAGGTAAACTCCGTTCATTATTTTTATTTTGTGCTGCAATCCGAGAAATACTCTGATATGCTTGTTTAAATAGAAAATTCATCATTTTGAATTTGACAATAAATTCCGTTTCGTTGAACCTAACCTCCATGATCCAGGTTGCCACGAGTACGGAACCAAACGAGGTTTCAAGTAGCGATTTAACAAGACCAATGCCACTGTCACCTCACTTCAAACCTATAACCAGGAAGGAAATATCGCTGGAAACTATTTGGCGTGAGTGACAATTCATTTTTGACATACTGACTGATTAAACCCCACATTGGGAGACATGTGCGAGTCCGTTATAAATTAATCGTCAAACCTTTCACAGTTTTACGTGATTTCAGCTCACAAGGACTCCATCAGAAAAATGTATGCTGAAGCTAATGATCGGGACAAAAAATACGTAACAAAAGAAAAAGGCGATCTGATTTCGAACCACAGCAATGTTCAGGAAGTTATCAAGCGGCCAGAGGTAAGTAAATTATGTCATTTTTCAACTAACCGAAACCGAGTATTGTATGTAAGACATGTAAAATGTTTTGGACCAAAACCAAACTGTCAAAAAAATAGACAGCGGACAATACTATCAGTTTCAAATCTTTACGTCTCCGCTCAGGTTCAAGCTTTTATCGACAATCTGGAGACGAAGTTTCTGGGCGAGGTAGCACAAAGAAATGAGGAGGCTGATGAATTCAGGGCAGAAGTGGGTCAAGTCGGTGTTTATCCGGAGTGCTTACTCGGCCTCGATCCTTTCAACTACATAAGAGAGGTGATTGTTTATTTTTAAACTCTCCACTTCACTGTTTGATATATGAGTATTCTATTACTGTCGCTATGTTTACAATGTAAAGCCATATATTTATAATGTAAAAATTCTTTACAAATTTTGATATAACTTCTGTTCAGGAAGAAATGTTTGACGAGTTCAATGACGCAGAGTTCCCTCTCGGAATTGATGATCTGGTATCAACAAGTGAACCTGTCAACAAAGTTCCTCTCAGAACTCCTGTAGATTTCGCTTATCTCGTTAAAAATGAAGGAGTCCTTCAGGGGACTGGGGAGTTCTTCAAAGTCTTCTTTGGGCAGGTGAATAGCTTTTTATTGGACTTGGAGCTGGCCTCTGATTTTTTGTGGCATTTAAATTGATTAGTTATTCGGATTGCGAGCGTGTCTCTGACCACAATATAACTTAGGGCAAAGCATCGTTCCTGGCTAAGTATGGAAGTTTGAAAAACAGAGGATACGATCACAATTTATCGGACCGATCATTTAGGGGCAAGAACCTTGCAGCTCAACTTCAAGAGGTAAAATTTACTTATATTAATTTTGATGATTGGGATGAAATAGGTAGATTTGTTGCTATTATGCTATATGTCTTGTATCTTAAAAGGAAAACACGTTTGTATTATTGTAAATTACACATTACACAACTGGTAGGGGAAAATCGTCGCATTTCCTTAATCTCTAACTGTTACGATCGTCTAATATCATGTAGATCGTAACAAAAAACTAATTCTCATCGCCTAACATCTCACTTTTCCCTGCTAGAGATACCTGAAACATTTCGACCTGATAGCAAATGAACGGTGGGAAGTACTGCTTGACTATATGGCAGATTTTAAAGCAATCGATATGATGAACAAGTGTAACCAATCGGAACCGGAAGTTGTGAAGTCCTGGTTTACTGTTAACTTCATCAAGAACAACAAGAAACCTAAGATATTGTCTCATTTCGAAGTCCCTTATGAAGACAAGAAATTTGTTCAGGTTTGCTTCTTCAGTATTTTTAACTTGAGCTGTAGAGTGATAAGTGATCATGATGTCAATCGAGATAGTGTATCTTTACTCTTTAACACTGAAATTATATGGCTGGTTATACGTGTGCATCATATATCATGTAAAACATTAACTCAGGTGTTAGTTAAATTTGATATGGAAGTTGAGTGTCTGAACTTTGACGAAGACAGAAACGCATCATTCGGTCAGCACAATATGGTTCATTATGTAATCTTCGAACGAAACCTTAAAGATTTCCTCTCGACATACAGAATTATTGACAAGGTATTGTATTCTATTCGTTACATTTATTTTAAAAGTTAACCTCCGCATACATTCCTCTCGATTTACTACGAGGAATAGTTTAAGACATTTCGTGCGTATACTAAGAAGCTAAGACTTGTCACGTTTAGCCACGTGTCTCACGTGCCTCATGTCTGTTAATTATCCCCTTTTGTATTGCCTTCTATCAAGGCAATGGAAAATTATCGCGTATATTTGTGAATAGTATCTTCATTTCATGATATCATAGTTTAAAGCTTCACCTGTCGTTCTTTTGACACAACATAATATTCACAGGTGTCAGAAAAAGATCTGAAGCGCTTCAAACGCAACAAGTTGGAAGTGCAGCAGGATGATGACGAGGAATAGATTATAAAACATTTCTAGCCGAAATTTTCACCATGCAAGATATCCAATATCCATGCAAGAACATTAAATAAATTAATGCAAGTTGGAACTTTTGGATGTTTATTTTGAGGGATATTGGAGCTTTATATTTCAATGTTTTTGCATTTTGTATTATTAATTTATTAAAATTTTTGAGCGAAAGGTTTGAAAACTTCTACCTACTTTAAAATGGCGTTTTACTTAGACACATGCAAGTATGTATTACTATTAGTAATGCTTTCAATACAGCTACATTGACGCAATGTCTATAAAGTAATTTTAACTATTGATCTTTGCACTCGCCGCTAAATATATAAAAAGAGTTGACTGCCTTCAATGTTTTAGACAAAATTGCAAAACCTTTTTATATGTTGTCGAATAACACGACCATCAGTCCATCTATTTCAGGTAACAGATGTTTTGGTTGCCATGACCTTTTTCTCCGTTGCTAAGACACCCGCCACGAGTGCCCCTATCCTATTTCAAAAAGAAAGGTGATATCTACAGCTGAACATATGTAAGTCCCTATGTCCACTGTGTATTATATTTTTCGTCATGACCAGAATCGCAAAATTGTATCACACTTCAAGTGGTAGATTTTCTTCTGTTCAATATCCATATCAGTCAACTTTAAGAATGGTTCCATCTAATTTCATATAATGCGATACAATAAGTTCCACAGTGAAATGGCTCTGCATAACAACTCACATTTAAGAGTGCGATGAGCAATACTCATTGCTAAATGAAAGTACTTGAGAGCCCGTTTGACTGTGAAGTTTCACAATTCAGTTGGACGTGTTTCCAATTGCGTTTTAAATAGAACGAGCTTGCAAATCTTTGCTTGTTAATTTAGGAGAAACTGTTATGCAAACGATGAGTGCTATGCTACATTTATCTTGTAGTTTAATATATTATGTAGTTTAATTTGAATTGTATGCCACCTTTTACTAGCGCGAGCGGCATTGGATATAAAATAATTTTTAAACTTTTGTGATTTCCTTAAATCGCTTCACAAGGCCCAACTTTATAACAACCGCCTCGTTCGTCTTTAAGAAATCTGTTAAAGTTGACAAGTATTTGCTTATAATTTGTGCTTACCAGGCTGTTATTATTAATATTAGCCACGTCTTGTGATATTATCTTGATATGATCGCCACTAGTACTGCTCCCTCTGAGCCCCCTGCTAAGGAAATGACCGTGTTTGGCCATCACGCGGCTATCAGGAGTCTACACACCATGAAACCTACCTTCAACGAATCTTATTTACTCCTGACACGTCAGTTTGAGGGAAGGGTGGAGCCTAAAAAGGAGGGACAAGTCTTCAGGGTGATGCAGTGGAACATGCTTGCTCAGGGTTTAAGATTGTTGAAACTAACGCCTTTTTAAAATCAAGCTTACTTTTTTCCAATACTTTTTTCGATGCTACGATCGTTATTTGGATCGCGGTTCAAGCTGGATTGTAGCTCGCACATCTATATTTCATAGAATTTTTGCATCTGTGCATGATGATACCACGTTTAACATAGCAATTTAGATTTTCGCTGGTTTTTGTAAACTTATGTTAGTATCTCAGGTCTGACCGCGTCCAATGCTCGTAAAAACTTCTGCAAAACTCCTCCAAGATGGCTCGAATGGGAAACTCGAAGGTAACCACAACTTCATCTTGAACCATTAGAAATTACGTACAGTAACACAGCTTGGCATACCTTAATTAAGTTGTACTCTAAACGATCTCTTCATAAATTTAAACTGATCGTGATCCAATCTTGAGTCTTGTCACCCTTCTTCAACCTAATTCATCTAGTGCAATTTTTATTATTCACTTGTGTGACTGTCAACTATGGTCAGTTCTACCCTAGGTATTTGTTACTGATGGAGATATTGAGTTACATGCCGGACGTAATCATCCTCCAGGAGTGTGACAGATTCGAGTTTTTTGACGTGAAACTGCGAGAATTCGGTTCGTAGACACTTTGTTAAGAATTGGATTTTATTCTATTCGGTGTTCTATTTCTGACTCTAAGTTGTAAGTGAAAATTTGAACTTAGGAGATATTACCTTACATAGTTTACATAGGTTGTCATGATTCATCTTCACAGGGTACAAGGGAAAATTCCACGAAAGACCCTTTTCTCCTTGTGTTGATGTTACGGATGATGACGAAGGAAAACCTGACGGATGTGCTATCTTCTACCACACGTTAGTTATAGTACTCACCAACTACATTGTACATTATACATTGTACATTGTACAATGTACAAGCAACCCTCGTCCCCTCGCATGGGGTGTAATTGGGTACACTTTATGTACTCACGAGCATTCGATATAATTTTTTTTTTTTTTTTTTTTTTTCTTTTCAATATGCAACCTACTAAAACCAATGGGGCCCTCCCCGGGGTCATTACTCTCGCATTTGCGAGAGTCGTCTCAAAGGTGTGAAAGTAGGTCAAGATTTGTTCACACCAAGCCCTAGCATCGCTATTTGCTGACCATCTGCCTTCACTGAAGGTATGTTTTTAGAGAGTGGAGGCCGACCGTCAGCTTGGGATGCAGGGCCAAGTGGTCAACAACGTCAAGGCTCCCTTCCACATGGGCCATGTTGGTTTTGGCAGATACTGTGGTAATAAGATATGAAGTGAATGAGTGAAATGAAGTGATTGAAAAGGGTTTAAAAGAGGAAGAGCTTGTAAGGTAGTTTAGGAATGGAAGGAATCAGGGCATGTACTACAAAAAACAGTTAGTAGTACTGTAAGATAGTAACAATAACCATTGATAATAAAATAACAAAGACAGCAATATATAATATAGCAATTCGATATAATTCTGGCGAACTTAAGTTGTCGAACTATAGTACGTGAATCTTATCTAACAGCTCTTCACTTCAGAGAGAGGTTTAACCTGGTAGAGTTTGTGCAGAGACAGCTAGTAAACCAGATGCAGCACAGCACCAGCACTCTGGCATTTGCTCTGAAGTTGGAGTTTGTGGAGGATAACCAGCCCCTACTTGTTGTAAACACCCATCTTAAAGGTAGCTCCAGTGAATATTTAGCTCCTTTTGAAATGAATTTCAGGGGAACTTTGTTATCAATGTTAGGTTTGTGAGGTTAAATTCATTGTGAGTCAGTTTTGACGGTAAAAGTAAAGGACACAGAATTAATCATTGAGAAAAAGCAGCAGTTATAGTCATGTTCCCCACTTTCCCCTACAGGAGGCCCTAAAACCGAGCAGACAAGATACGAGGCATGTATTGATCTGAGTAACTTCATAGCAGAACATTCCGGACCTCAAGAAATAGTGATCTTGGGGGCTGATCTTTGTGAGAGTCCCTCACAACGAGGATACGATCATCTCATCGCCAAGTTTAAGGTTTAAAGTTCTAAACAAAGTTATTATTTTTAAGACCAACTAATAAACCATGACCAAAGATTTAAAACTTAGAAAAATTCGTTATATAAATAGAAGAGTACTTATACTGGGATAAAAGGTTGGTTTTAATAAAGTTTTAACAAAAGTTTCGATATAATCATATTCGACAATGTAGGAAATAATCGGATTCTTAATTTAAAGGACGCGTACAGTTTTGCTCTGGAAGGTAAACATCCGTCTTTTACCACCTGGAGGCTCAGACCCACGGGAGAGGAGAAATACACCAATGATTATATCTTTTACGACGACGTAAAACTCAGGTATTTTGTTAATTGTTTTCTTCGGTTACTTTAAACTTTATAGCTCATATTTAAAAATTGTCCAATAAGAATATTACATGATCAGCTGATCCTCAATCGAACTACGTGATTAAATTTGTCCATTTGTACTATCCTATAACAGTTTAAACTCCGCTCTTATCAGAGTCCTGCAAGCGCTAGCTACCCCTCCTGACTCAACCGTTGGAGAATACAAACTGCCCAATCGGTTCTGTGGGTCTGATCACATCAGTTTGGTTTGTGACTTCCAGCGTATCATGGCCAGCGATTGAG
Source organism: Bolinopsis microptera (assembly GCF_026151205.1). Classification (NCBI taxonomy): domain Eukaryota; kingdom Metazoa; phylum Ctenophora; class Tentaculata; order Lobata; family Bolinopsidae; genus Bolinopsis; species Bolinopsis microptera. The sequence continues at coordinate 10,936,265 of NC_087076.1, read as the reverse complement.
CGGACTGGTGTCCTATGATGGTAGCGTAAATATGCATCAAGATAAAGCATGTCAGAATTCCAGGAGGAGTCGCACACCACCCTTATTAATGAGGATGTCGTATCACAGTGTCGCGCTGTGCTGGAATTCATACCGATAAAGGACTGAAAGGCTGATCAAGCGCAATTAACAATACCAGTAAAACTGGCTGAACTGTGAAGGACTTGCGTTGCAGACGAGTATTAGACGACGCATTATTATATCGCAATTTGTCGTCTGAGTTCCGCTGTTCTATTTTTGTGTGAGTGGATAGACTTGATGATCTTAATAATATGTCTTGTGGAGTTCTCTGCCATTTAGAGGACGGTATACGAGTGCTTTTTTAAGAGTGGTTGTTTCGATTTTAGTGGTTTTGGGAGCACTTTGTGTATTTGTCTGTCTACTATTATGAGTTTTTTTTGTAGAATCAGTTGTTTCGATTTGTTTTTAGCTGGCTCCAGGATCTCGCTTTGTTGCGGAAATAAGCAAAATTGTTTGGTAATAATCAGTACATGATAAGAAGTAGTTATCCCTGAAATATCCCTGATTTCACGCAAGATATTAGATATACCGTGGTTATTTCGAAACTGTTAAAATGAAATTTGTGAAATTTATCAGCCCATAGCCTAGCTGTAAACGTAAAACAACGAATTTGCGAACTCCTTCAATAACAGGTGGCGCCTAAAACAAGCCTGCTATTTTTGCGGCCCCTATTCCCGGCCAAAAAATTTTGTTGCCTTTTTTACTTCTCCCCTGGTCTGTCAATTTTTGGTGCATTAAAACTCCCAGAAACCTTATTTTTTCACATATTTGACATTAAAACATTTATCAAAATAGCTATTAAGCTATATTTGCCTTTATCGTAAGGACTCCGATTTGCCAATTAGCTGATATCAACACAAGTCAAAGTTTGGATATTTAAAATTAATCAGGGAGCTGGGATTCTCGTAATTTATAAATGTTGACAGTTGTGAATATAAATATCTCCTCATGCCGACCGCTCTACAATTTAGTAAATATCACTCACTAAAAGTTCCTCACAAGACGTTCGAATAATCAAACGCGAAAATATATATTATTATTTAGGAGTTTGAAAGTTTCATTGAAAGTTTCAAACTCTAAATGAGTAAAATATAAATACTTTCGCGATTATATGGAATTTATAACGTTGTCAAGAAATGGATTTTCATGTGTGGCATGCACCGATACCCACAACTTGACTCAGACAGCAAGATTTATTAATTGGCCGCTGTTTCTTTGTGTGATTAATTCCTTGTCTGAATTTAGTGATACGGCTGTGGGTTCGCCGATAGTAAGTTCCTAATTACTATCACATAAGTTTATCACTCAAGTAACCATAAAGATAAGAAGATATCGGCGGCTTTGGTTAAAATCACTGCCTAGCACTCAATAATGTGTATTAAAGCATCAAATAGTCTTACATGATTTTGACTTGGCAGCGCAGTAAGTGTAACAGTAACACTTTGTAAGTTAACGAGAATTATGAAGAAGAAGAAGGTAGCCTTATCAATCAAAATAATACTAATAGCATGATCGATTTACCTTGAATTGAATGGCTGCGTGATTTAACAATTAAATTGTGGTCTGTTGTGCTCATGCTTCCAGCTTCTTCAAAGTCTTACACTTACAGTTACTTGATACTTCTCTAAGTCTAACCTCTATAAACAATACTTATACTGAAAGTTATAGTTTATGTGCTGTCATTTCTCGATTGGAATGGATAGGGTTGATTGACAATTGACACCTGGTTGAGCATTACAAATTCTGGACCAGGGCTCATGCTGTCAACAACCCCCACATGATCAAATTGCTGTAATTCATATTACTATTAGTTCGAAACGAAATCAAGGAGTTTCAGCTAATAATCTTGCGACAACAAAACTCACGATGGTCCCGTCACATTCCTGGGTTTAAACAGTAACTGTGGATTGCATGGCAGATGATACTGACAGAATCACGGGCCAGTCAGCCCTCCTAAGGACTAAGCGTTTCCTTTCCAGATACTTAATTTATCCGTTGTCGTTCACAACTAGATTTGTGTCCGAGTTGACTCTTTCTGTGCTACAGTGGCCCAGGGTACATGGGAGAAGAATTCGAAGTCAGAAAAGAGTACTTGTGCCATTCCACACCAGTAGAAACTATCCTTGTTTAGATACTGATAAGCAGCCATACTCTTCCCTTGGCGACTCTTTGCTCTGGGTAGGATAAATGAATTGGTTTCATTAGTGCATTCGGTGAATGGACACATTGCACAAGGATCAACCAGGGCTAATATGGCTCGGTTGAATTTTAATTTCTAGAAAAGTTTAAACAGAGCATTTTATGACAGAAATAGAATTTAATCCTGCGATCAGATTGGATAAAATAAACATATGCATATCCCAACTTATAGTTATATTATTATATACTTATATTATTATTATATTATTATTATTATCTGGCATTCGCATTGATATTTCAATTTCATCTGCGTCTATTAAATATTATCGTATCTTTTTGTTTTTGTGTGGTTTTTATTCTACTTCTAGTTGCTAGTTTAATTAATTAATTTTAAATCGGCCCACCGTGTCCGTACTCCGTACTCGTAGCGAAGTTGATTTGTAACTTGGCTCATCAAAATGCAACTTTGGGTCCTCCACTCAAATCCTATTTTAGCATATTATTAATATAGTCATTAGTGTCATTAAATTCACGTATGTGTGCTGCCCAGCATCGCCATCTCTATGATATATCTTTTTGCAATTTCCTTTCCTCTAATTACAAACCCGATAATTATCACGATAAATTTAGCTAATTAAATCAATATAGACTACCTGACGCATGGTTGGACAGTGAAATTTGCTTCAGTTTACTTTAATTTTTAACAAAAACTTACTGGGCCGCGCTCAGCCTGTCATTCCGCCTAATCTCTATAATTATGAACATGATAGCCTGAGGTCCCCAGGTAAACCTGTTGAGGTAAACCTAGATGAGGCTCATAGTCATAAAATGATTACTCCTTTTTTGTAAGCATTGTCAAATGTTTTAGAAATTTTTGAGTAGCATCAATTTTGAACTAATACAGGGTGGGCCAAAAGTCAGTACCCATACGTTGGCCTTTATAGCTCAGTCACTGAGTGCCCAATTTAAATACTTCTTTCTGGTATGACTTAGTACCACCACTGGTTCGAGGAATTTGTCAACTCGAAAAATATTCGCGTTCATTTTTTTTCAAATGGTGGTTCATTTTCACATTTATTTGATAGTTTGGATAGTCGGATCAAGCTAAATGTTATTGAATTGTGTTTGGTTATTTGAATTACGTTTGTCCTGAAAGAATTAGAACTGTAGCTTCTCAGATGACCGAGATATGAAGCATAACGAGTTTATTCATTACGTGTGATCAGGTGATTGGTTTACCTAATCACGTGATAAGGTGCCCTCGTTAACTACCCCGTTAAACATTATGGGAATTGTTAAGGGTGCCCAATTAAGGTGTCGTGTCACGGTGTCACATAATCACCCAGTCAATATTGTTAACAAGATACAGAAAATGCTTGATAACTTCGTCATTTCTAATCCGTTTTGCCTCATATTTTCAGATCATATGCAACATTTGATAATCTACCGTCTCTGAAAACATGAGGCGTTCAGCATGTTCAGAGAAAACGATATAGGTGTTTTAATATTGAATGGGCGTGGTCTAAAATATTCGAATTTTCAAATTTTGACGACGGAATCCTCGAACCAGTAAGTACAGTATGCCATCTGCAAAGCAACAGCTCTCAAATATAAAACACGGCGGAGCTATTAAGGCCAACGTATGGGTACTGACTTTTGGCCCACCCTGTATAATATAACCTAATACAAAAGAAAAGCAGGAAGACGGCGTCTTTCATTCCTACAGCATTATTTTATTGAAATAGGTGCAGAAAATTCCATTTTTCATATAAATATTTCCATAAAGGTGTGGTATTGATATAGCATATACAATATAGTCATAGATGAGCTACGCTTAAATTAACCTAAAATTTGTTAATTAGTATGTCCAAGAAAAGGTTATCCCACTTCTCCCGCTCTTATTAAATATTAGTACTCAATTAGGAAATAATCCTGTAACCATTTAAATTCCAGGCACAGACATTTTGGATGTGCTTGAACAATGTAATCTCAGTGTTCCTTTGTACTGAAATACCGTTTACCAAGGGCAGGGATGCACAGCGAGTTATGGTCGGGCACTCCTTAATGCTCGACAGTTAGGGTCTGTTTAACATCTTATCTATGTTCTGCACTTTTGAGTTTTGCCATCTACACAACTTTACCCGCCAACGTGACCCGAATGAATAATTGATGGGAACCCGGAACAAGGTCCTTTCGCCTTTGGGATGCATAATGTTAATGGCTCCTCAGTTCTCAGTTCTCAGCATGCGGCATGGGCGATCTATTATTCACTTTTAAATTTGACCACACAAACCATTCCCGTATCTCCCGTGGCATGAATATTAATATTCGGTTAGGTTCTTTGCATTGTTCAGTCTATACTCTACACGCTCTCGACTAACGATAGTGCAGGTCAGTATTTGCACATGTAACAGAGTCGAGTGTACAGGGAGCCATTATCAGGTTTAAGAGGGCAGACTCAGGAGAGTAGAGAGAGAGCCTAGACTTAGAGAGCCTAGAGAGAGAGAGAGAGAGTTGGAGAAAGAGATGTGACAGCTCTCTTGGTCCATTCCCACTAATGAGCGGTGTGTGGGCCCTCCTATTTCTCGGAGAGCTGGATCAGTGGTCAGTTATCTTTTGTTGTGAAGTTAACAGTGCACCTCCAGGCAGGATAAATGCTAATCTTCACCTTTCATCTCAGTCCCCCATTTTAGCCCTGAGAGCTCCGCCGTCCGCATATATCAAAATACTGTGTATGTAGTTGTGAGGTAGGCGGTAACAGTAACACTAGCTGAGGTTGTTGAATGATTTATATCTCGGAACCTGTACACCCATGAGCAAAGGTAGTTCCGGCCTCATATTCGTGCTGTCTAAAGTTTTTATTCCGTGATTTGTAATGTTAGTGAAGCTACCGGTAAACAACCAACTTTGCAACGCCAACATGCCCTGCCAGTGCCACTCATGCGATCGATGCTGAACGGCCGTGCCGCACGCGTTTGATGATTTCGATTGAGTAGGTTCAACTTTAAGTTTAAGCCAGTTGAATTTAGGCACCAGCATTGAATTTGTGCATATTGTGTTTTAAAACGTATACTGGTTTGATATCTATGATTTTTTTTTTCGTGATTGAAAGTTGAGCTTTCAAATTTTGGTTGTCTCAATAGTTTCTGTAAAGTTTAATGTACAAATTAAAACGATTGCTGCCAATAACTATAAGTATAAGCGTAATTATATCATGAACGCAATTTTCATCCGTCACATCAAAGTTCAGTAGTACTTCATAAGCCCGTTTGATTGATGACTGACGTAGACATGAGGATCACCAACAAAGACTCAGTCAAGTGGGAGAAAGGTCTTGTGACCCGGGAGAGATCCCTCTCCCCACCCCCACCTCCTGAACTACCTCCGCAGGACTCAACCTTTACCGCAGAGCCTGGTGAGCTGGAAATATACTGCACTGACTTTGGTACGTGGTGATCTTACTTCTTATCTCCGCTGAAACCCCATGTTACCAATAGAGCTATTATCTTATCTTTGCTGTTTACTATTTTCTTATCTTCTCTTTCACTTCTCTTTCACTTCTTGTACCCAATTTTGGGGAAATTTGGGTGGTTACGCTAAGGAGACGCCCGGCTGAGCCAGCATTTTAGTGACAGCTTAGTCATGGTTAGTGACATTTTAGTGACAGCTTAGTCATGGTTACTAGGTATCACTATCCAATTAGCTCGTTTTACAAATGAAAATTACATGTGCAAATTGTAAGGCTTTACTCCACATTGCTCACAAGCACTTACAAATCAATCTATTATTCGTGTCATAGAAATAATATAGTCAAACATGAAAGGCAAAATCTTACAAATCCTTACAAGTCGGAATTTCCACCTCAAGTATTGTTTCAAGACAAAGCTGCTCATTTGTGTCGAGCAGTTCGCAGGAACTTCGTGGAGTAATATAGCTGACAGATCAATGTTCCTTCTTACAAAACTAAGGGAACAAATTCCTTAATCCAACTTAATTTCTAATTAAGGAATGGAAACAGTTTACTTAGGCTGGTCGAGTATATCCCAAAATGATTAACGTTGTCACAGGACACTGTGTTAAAATGCTTCGAGACATCTGATGGTCTCACTCGTAAAGCTTCTTGTAAGACTAAGAGAGCTTAATATTTATTGTTTCGAAAGCTTGGTTTTTGTTAAGTTTCCTTTGCCAAAGACATCAGCTATGTCAGCTAGAAATAAGTGGAAGGCGCTCATAAATAAACACCAGTCCATGATTAACGCGCAAGCTGTTAACCAAGATGTTATTGTTAAGCAAGAGGTTAATCAAGATGTGTTAACGAAGCCAGCAATGTCACCTCAATCCACCCGGAACATGTGGGAGATGCTCATAAACAAACATCAGCCCACATTTAATCAAGAAAAACCAATCTTTAAGTCCCGTAGTCGATCTTCATCAAGCTCTATTAGGGGTGAAAATACTTTTCATTACATTTTCATAACTCTCCAGTAACAATTTTGAAAAATTCAAAACGTACAATCTGTGCTTTGTTCGACAAACTACCAGAGTTACAATATTTTCTTAAAACTCTGATTCTCAAGTGCTTAAGCAGAATGTTTATCATAATCAGCTTTTTCTTTCCGCTCTTGCTATGATGATTCATACAATTTAGCATGAGCTAAGTTCGACATTTTTTGAATGTTACACTTACACCATATTATGCTGATATATCTGCCGCACTTTATGTGTTATATTTGAGTGCATGACTAGCAGAAGCAATTCTTACTTTTTCTGTCTCTATAAGGAGTCGAGTCTGCAGGTTTGTTTTGACACGTCCTGCCTTTAAACTAATGATCCTGCCGAACAATGATCAGGTGAACCAAAGGCGCCGCGGAGCTCGGATCAAGGAAACACTTCAAGGTGCCGGGAATCTTGGGCACGTTGTAAGGAGGCCCACAAAGGAATTTAACGTGTCAAAACACACATGCACTTATAGTTAATAACATGTCTTCTCACCCACAATATATCCCAGAGATTCTTCCACCACCCACACCAAACAGCGAACCAGAAGTGGAGTATGATCAGAACGGGCTTGATGACGACGAGGATGAACTCATGGAGAACACCACCACTCCGGTAACTCCGGTAACTGCTGATCCTCTTAGCAGACAAAACTCAAAAGATTCATCTTCCCCGAAAGAAGACCAAATGATCAGGCGACCTAGCACTATATTTAGTTCGGCTGGAAATGGAGAGGTGGTCAGTCCCTGGGGTCCACCGACAAAGTTTGTATTTCATCTTATTTCCCTTGATGCTCACCTAAATTCAGAGCGTCGTAAGGTTTCACAGAGACCAGTTAAATACATTACCACTTTCTTTTCCTTTGAAATACAATCAAACGATGGAGCCCTTTATTAGCCTTCTCTGAGAAGTTCTCATACAACCCTACTCACAGGTCGATGAAGAAGAAAAAAGGTTGGATTGAGCCGGTAAAGCCAGTCACTGTAAAACCGACAAAAGAGATAAAAAAGATAGTAGCGGACACTAACGAGCTGTTCAATTTATTTGAGAGGCGAAACAAGGGGGAGAAAATCACCAAATTAGGGGACAGTGATGCTATAAGACCTGATGAGGTAGGTACACGCTTGCTTTTTTCAGATTGGCAAGTTTGGAGTATTTTCTGTCCATTACATTTAATATAATCTAGAAGATTGTAAAATAATTAACTTGACAGAAAGACAGCACGGAAGTCGGAGGCAATATCCACATGCGGATAAGCTTCAGTCAGCCAGCAACCCTCCAAGTTGAGGTTAAACAAGCTGACGATCTTGTTGTGTCCGTTAAGAACAAAACTTGTAACCCTTACGCTGTGGTCACACTCCTTGGGGAGTATGAGGTCTTCAAAACTGAGGTACTTTCTATAAATCAATAACTTGTTGATTCAATAACTTTTTGATTCCGCAACTTGTTGATTAAACAACTATTTAATTTAGTGAGCTGTTGATTCAGTTGCAATATAGCTCAGAATCATCTGGGTAATTTTAGTGTCCTGATCGGTGATGTTATAAGTATTCCCATCTTTACGGTGGTGTAACAAAGGCCCTGGATTGAAAGCTATGCTTGTACACTGAGCTGTGGTTACTTTAAACCTGTCATTATCTTATACTATCGGTAACACTGAGTAATAGTTACCTACTTCTCATCAACTCGTTAGCTGAAACCGATAAATAAGCAGTATTGGCCAAGATAGACTATTGATCTGCATTCTGCATGCTAGTGAACCATATTTGTCTGACACGTGACAGCGATTAACCAATCAGCTTCCATCATGGACGTATTAATACCAGGAATCACTGTTAGTACTGTGTCAAGACAAATATAGTTCACCTCTCCACCAGTATGCTGATCTATGATTTCTACTGAGTTTAGTTAACTTAACATTAGTACCAACTTCACACTTCACATGTGCACAATTTTCAGGTGGTGGCTCTTTCACAGAACCCAGTATGGAACCAAGTATTCGACTTTGCACTGCCTCTCAAATTCCTTCAAACCACGTAAGTCATGTCTAAGGTTTTTGTTAACATTACAACCTCACTTTCTACAACCTCACTTTCTAGATTATTCTCGTTGAATAGTACAATTACATACACGATATCAACCTCACTACGTCACCATGCACCCACTCCTTATCCAGGGACGGTCAGTGCACAGTGCACATTGTACATTATAATTATAAAGAAAGCGCCTTATTCATATATTCACTCTAACTTATCAATATTAAAGCTACTCCAGCGTAGCTCACATTGAGACCATCCTCATTAGCCCTCACGTACAGCGCCTGTGTCTACAATGGTCGAAACTTACTGGCTCACAATTAATAGTCTTATGTGGATTTGATTTGGTTTTAATCTCCACCACTGTACAAATGTAAATGTCGAATATAAGGATCATAGACTATGTTATAACTTATAAGGTGATCTCTACTCTTTTCATAGTGTCAGTGATCCACTGATCAAAATTGAAGTAGACAAAATCCTTACGACTAGTCATATTCCAATAATATGCACACATAATAGTAATACAATTTTAACATCTAAGACTCGACAAGGTGTGCCTTATTGATATAACGTTAAACTCCTGACTATCCCAGAGCTGTGCTGGTTGTTTTGTACAACAAACACGGGGAGACCGTGGAGGAGTTCCTGGGTGAGGTTCACATCTCCCTGGCTGGGTACAAACACTTCAAAGTCATGGACGATTGGTACCCTCTTGAGGATCTGGTTAGTGTGTGTGTGTGTACGTGTGCACGTGTGTACGTGTGCACGTGTGTACGTGTGCACGTGTGTACGTGTGCACGTGTGTACGTGTGTACGTGTGTACGTGTGTACGTGTGTACGTGTGTACGTGTGTACGTGTGTACGTGTGTACGTGTGTACGTGTGTACGTGTGTACGTGTTTACGTGTGTACGTGTGTACGTGTGTACGTGTGTACGTGTGTACGCGTGTGCACGTGTGTACGTGTGTACGTGTGTATTGTGTAACTGTCACTAAGATGCGTTAATGTAAGTACCTGTACATGTAGATCGCGCATCTATTAAGGACCTTAGCATCTATTAAAGACCTTAACAGGGTTATATCTTGGTGACAGTAAGTACGTGTGTAATTTCTGGAAAAGCTGGAACAATGGAGCACGGTCTTTAAAGCAGTCTATGTATTGTCCCTTGTACCTTGTAAGATCGTGCAGGTCGATTTGTTACATCTCCAAATGTTGCTTGTCATTGTTCTGGTGGGATAACCTGTATGCGATGAGGATTTAACTAATGTTGCCGCAGAGAGGAGAAGAAGCAAAGTTTGATGGTTACCAGGAACTCCAAAAAGTACTGAAGTCTCTGAAGACAAAAGCTCCGATGTCTCTGCCCGATACTCTGCGACAAGATGAACTGAGGAAGAAAGAAAACTTCAACAGTTACTAGAACTGCCGTCAATCAGGACTATGATAGACCAGGACAGCTGGAGTAACAGCCAGTTGGGAATGAGATTTATGAAAATATAGGACTTGATGGAATGGAATTAAATTAGGAACTTGATGAAAACTCAAAAGACGCTGGAAATATGTTCGAGATTTTGCTGAATCGTTTGCTAAAGATTTCAAACACCAAATAAGATACTATACAGAATGAAGTATATTATTATAGACGTGCGATAATTTTTTAAAGAGGATTTTACTTCTAGAATGAATAGACTATCACTTTCTCTAAATTGCTTGCCCAATGTTTTGAAAATTCTATGAGAGACGTATTATAACTCTTTTCTGACGAATTTTCGACAAAAAATACTTTTTTGGTTACGTGATAAAGCCAATGAACTCTAATTGGATTGTTTACAGTTAGATTAATGGTTTTGAAATTGCAGTTTCTTTTGCCAGAATACTGTCACAATCACGTGACATTTTTGGGTTTTACTGATATATTAAGAGGCAGACTTTTTTACTCATTATATTGAGATAAGATATTGACTGGAACTGACCTTTAATTCCTGATCGACTCTGCATCTCATTGCCTGATTATTGCTGGCTGTACCAATTTCAAATGCGAGAAAATGGTTACGAAATGAGGATTCGTGATTGCACGGTTTTAGGATGTTTTTAAATTTTCGAGGCGTTATTGTTTTTATGTCTCTATATTTCCTATTGTTTACAAAATTTCTGTAAAAATTAGCTTTGATTGTAAATGTTGAAAATTGTAAATGTCTTAGATTTCTTCTTAACTGCACAGTTAGCCATGTTTCGCAATGTTCCCTGGGTGGGTGTGGTACTTAAAGCACGAGGGCTAATTAATATCTTGAGAGGGTGGAAGAACAAAAGGTTCAAGCCAAGCGAAGCATGGCTAGTAATTGCACAGCAGTTTAGAGCTGCTTCGTCAAGTAAAAACCCTCAAAGATTTCATACTATTTCCTTTTCATACGTAACTTACATATGAAAATATGCGCTTATTACATTATTGTGAGCACAAAAAAGGACACCTGTTATACCTCCGCCATTGATGAACAATTGTATCGTCTAAATTCCACTTTAACAAATAACGATCTTTACTGGAAATAAATTGGTCTTAAATGCATGATATTGTCTTTGGAATCTTACTTTGAGTGACAAGATTATGGACGTTGCCTTGACAGACTTATTCACTTTCAAATGTTTTTCGTAACGAATGATGGAAATGAAACGATCTAAAATTCTGTTTCTAAAATATCCTGTTTAATCTAAGTAAAGATACCAATGTATTCGCTAATTGTTACATATCTATAATTAGTGTCGCGTTAAAAATTGTACGGCAATCAACATGAAAGTTCCTTGGAAATACAAAGTAAATTTATTTGAAATGATCATTAGGCATTGTTATTTGTTACCCGGAAGCGGCCAGCGCACATTAAATAATTTATAATCCCGAATATCTAGTCCAATTCCATCTTTAAAAGTCTGTTCTGTACATGTGACCATTCTATATAGGAGACCTCCATTGCTCTTCTGCCTCCCTGGTCGTCTTTAGAAACAGAGAAAGCGTTCCGTCCGTGCTGAACACGCCAGTTGTCAATCACTACAAGGTCACCTCCTTCCAGCTTTACCTGAATTGATACGTTATCACGACCAGAGATTCCTCAGATATAATAAGTGAAGCTAAGTAAGACAAATTGAAATAGTACAAAACATGTGACCAAATTGTTTATAATGAATATTTAAATGATTCATGAACATTAGAATTACTTGAGCTCATTAAGATACCCAGTCGATATAATAAGTTATTTTTAATTTATCGGCTAAAACTTCGGTGATTTCTTTTAAAAGTTTGTGGATTTCGGCACATTTTAACAGTTCGTTGAGTGCGTTTTATGTGCAGTTACGAGCAGTTCCGCGATAATAAGCATAATACGGAACGAAATACTTTTAAATAATTATAAAAACATATCATATCCTGATATCTTGTCAGAAGTGTGAATTACAAAAGCAAAGTTACCCCTCCTACCTGTACGCTTCTAGCGGGATTCTCCATAAGCTGTCTCAGATACCTGTACGCCTGCCACCATCGAGCCCTTATATCAGGGCTGTAATCCTGTATAAACTTAAAGGTATCTATCACAAAGCAACAATCCCTCACTCGGTAGATATCGTCCCCCATTAGTTCAACAGTCGGGTAACTTCCTGCCATGTGCCACTCTTTCGGGTACTGTCGGAACGGGATTTGGACCGAGGTCAACAGCTCGAACATGTCCGGATCTGTCTCTCTGAAAAGAAGTGCAGGGATGATTACCCTCCCACATAGTTTCAACTCTGTTTTTACGTTAACTTGTAGCAGGTAGCTGTGCATGTTAATAAATGATCACGAAAGGCCTGTAAAAATATAATGCAAGCTGTATTCAAATTATTTCACGATTTAGCCATGAAAGTCCGGACAAAGTAAGTGTACCGTGAAATTTAACGAAATTCATTCAATTGCTCGGAGACATATTAACCAACTTGCTCGGAGACATATTAACCTTTCAGCTTTGCCCAAATTCTCCGATTAGTCTATGGAGATAACTTTTGTATTCAATATGATGGTAAGGATAATCGAGATAAAAATCTCCATAATTTGAACATTGTGACTAAGGGTTGAAACAATGCAGTGTACATTTCTGATGAAAAAGATCCACAAGGGGGACTTTACTGGAAATGCAAAATAGCAAAATTGGAAGAAACTTTACAAAAATGATCACTCAAGTTATTGTCCATTTCAAGCTCAAGGAACAGTCAGCTCTTAAGAATAATTTTAAACACACTACTGACTACATAGAATAGCTCGAATTATCAAAAATACTGCACACTGAGAATTCTGTCTTATCTTTTGTGATGACCTGGGTTTTCGATGATCTGATGTATTCTAATTTTTAAAATCTTCAGTATTACACACATGTCCTCTCTACAGAAACTAATGGGACGCAGTTTCATCCAGAATCTACAAAGTAGTTTTTAGATTCGCCATGACGTATCTTGTAAGTGATCAAAAGAAATCGTTGTCTTACTCTTATGTTTATTGTCAGCTCAGGAACCCAACAAGACATATTGAGAACCACTTCTAAAATTACCTAATATGTTGAACAGAGCTGAAAGTATCAGACCAGAAACTCTCCCCACCTTCCAGCTCGTTTGCCACACAATGGAAGAAGTAGACAGAGGGAGTCTGAGTGTAGTAGGGCATGTCCGTGTGAGCTGCCAGTCGCTGGTTGTTGAACGCTTGGTTGGTCGGATCGTCTGGAAAGATAAATGGTGTCCTGTTTAATCATGAAACCTTGTGTTGATATGAGAGGTTTTCATTACGAAACACAAAGATGGTAGAGTTGACATAGCTCGGAGATCTCGCCATGTTAAATTAGTATTGTTCGAGAGGAATTTGAACTTACTTTGAAAAGAGACTTTGCTGAGGACACCAAACATGTTGTCCCAATAGGGAGTCACTTTGAGGTCTTTCAAAATCTAGTGAATTAAAAAGTTATTTCAAAATCTAGTGAATTAAAAAGTTATTTCAATTTCTGGTTCATTATCAACCGTTCTAAAATGTATACTACTATTTTAACATCAAACCCCATCCCAATGTAAATTGTAATCAAGTCTATTATAATCATTAAAAAATAGCAACAGCATATTAGGAGTTTAAGGGCGTAGTTCCATAACATAAAATTTGCCGAGATGAGCGGCAAACTGATGACACCCCCCCCCCCCCCCCCCCCCCCAACTTCTAATTTCTACCTGTAAAAGATCGTCAGGTTGGTGGGGTGTATTTGATAGAAAAGCAAGGCCATATTCCATGAAATGTGCCAAAAACTCTTTCGTTTTCTCGCAACTACTGATAACGTCTTCGTACTGAAACCTTGTGGAGATCTGAGCTAAATCGTTGTTATTATTCATTGGAATCAGAGGTAAGAAATGTAGCGATGTTTTACAATGTCATACCACCATCTGTGTAGAAAATTGTATGATTTAATATCACTTTAATTCGTGTGGAGGTGTAAAATTTACCGCAACTGAATTGATTAGTTAGATATGGTACAGAGTTAGATATGGTACTGAATTAGATATGGTACTGAGTTAGATATGGTACTGAGTTAGATATGGTACTGAGTTAGAATATATATGGTACTGAGTTAGATATGGTACTCAGTGAGATATTGTACTATTTACTGATCAGTGTTTTAAAGAAATATAATCTTCCTAAAAAATGAGCACTGAGCAGGCAGCTCGATGTTACCTTTTAGTGACTTCGCCTGTTGGGGACTCCCAAAATGTTTGTACGGAGTTTTTTCTTAAGCTTAGATCGTAGAATTTTGAAGAAGGGGTAGGCTTGTAACCGTTACCATAGGCCCCCCTCTGAAAATGATGGTAGTTATTATATATCTCTCCTCATTCGGATTATATATCACTTTTCCAAGAATGTTTTAATCTCTCCTCATTCTGAAATTCTTCAAACATATGTATATTAAGATCAATTGAGCTTCTTTAATTCTCATAATTTCCAAAAGTTGATAAAATTGCAAGCTGGTAGAGCTTGGATCCAGAATAATGATTATAGAAAATACAAAAGCTCCGGACGACAGGAGACTAACGTCTGATCTGGGGATGATGCCGGTGTGACCATCATCCCAGAGGAGAGATACGAAATGGTCCTGAACCTCCTTAACCTCGGTGATCTTCACATCTGAGTAGTCGTCAGTGTGGAGAGGTTGGTTACTTGTCGCTCCAAAACACTCACTGCACCTGTAACAATGAGGACAATGAGGACAATTCAGCAATGAGGAGTAGTAGTCCTCTAGTAGTACTAGTAGTCCGACTACTGCCGCAGAGCCTTCAACCAAACATAACTTAAACTTTGGACATTATCTTAGCTAACAATCTGAATCACTACTGTGAAAATCGGATCGAATGTTTATTTACTGGGCTGCGCTCAGCCTGTCATTCCGCCGAATCTTTATTCATGTTAATGAACATAATAGCCTGGGGTCCCCAGGTAAATGTTTATATATGATATTAAAATATTTGTAAATTCATCCAAATTAGTAACGTACACACAACTCGGTGAACACTTTTCGTTCCCCGTTTCGTCTGGCTTGATGATCGTTGATGATCCTTGTGCCAGTAAAAAGGTGGGCAAATTTTATAACCGAACCGTTCTGATGGATCGTTAATTACTGATCAGACCCTAATTGACATATTATATTTGATATGATAAGCTTACACTTTCTTCACGTTTGTTATTCGCATAGCATTTGATAAATTCATCATATAATAGCATTCAAAAGTAGGTAGAGTTTATATTCATGAATATACTGTTATTTTTCACTTGTTTGTTGTTGAATTGATTAAAGAAATATTGAATGTAGTTTCAATTTCAATTTCATGCAAATATGCATTATGCAACTAATACTATAGATATTTTAACGTTTAATTAAAACCGACTCGGTTTGCTTATTAAATGAGAGCGAGTTATAGGTTCGTCATCATATTAAAGACTGGTGAGTAAAATTGAAAGAAAATTAATTAATCGCGATTTACCAGAAACAACGATATCATTTCCAGTCGTGTGCTCTATCATTTGTGACAGTTTAGGTTAATGTTGGGGGTACTTTTGGGATATAATTATAAGGATCAGTTACCTATAGGGGTACCCTACGGGTTACTCAACTTCAAGTAACTCACACTTTTTGGGAGAGTGTCAAAGTGGAAACTGTTAAAGTAAATCCTTACTTGGTCAACATTTTGAAGTGCCCGAGTAGGAGACCCTCCAAAAAGGCTCTAATTGTTTACTTTTTGGCAGTTCCTCTTTAGGTTTGTGTTTAATTTCTGACGAGTTATAACGAAATTCCGAGAATAAAGTTATTCTAATAGAAAATGGTTCAATTGTATGAGAATTTAATCTACAGTATGCACTATGCATGCTGTTTCACTTTCAAACTTTGGTGTTTTTTAAACTTGTTTAACTCCGTCGTTATGTACAATTATGACGGTTATTTTTGGATCTCTGTTTTCAAAACCTGTTTGTAACAAATTGCAGTGGGCTTTTATCTGCATCACTAAGCTTTTCAAAATAATTTCTGTTTGATATTGAACATATTTTCCACCTTGGGCACTTATATTTTTCAGATTGGTAGATTTTCTCCATATTTTAAACTCGTGATATAGACACGGTGCGGGGAGGCGGTAAAGTTTGTTTTGACACATGACTAGTAACCAATATTAATAAGCTTACAGAATCTACCAATCAAATCTAGACGCTGTCACACTTTTTGATTCTTCTATCTTTATTAAAATCATTCTTACGAAAAACCAAATAGATCAACTGAAATTAATTTCATGGTCCCATGTGTTACTTTAGCTGTGTTTGCATTATTGCTACACTGTTCAACGTTTATACAGGACACTTACCTGCACAAGTACCGTGACTCGTTGTGAAGGACTAATTGTGTACCATCAATAAGGACACCTCTCTCCTCCAGAGTGCTTTGGTGGAGTCCGCTGAGATGCCGTGTGGTGCCGAGTTGTTGACAGGTGGTGCCGTGCCGGTTTCTATAGGCCGCTCCGGAGTTACCAGGAAGGTACCGACATACACGGTACATTTGTTTTGCTATTCCCGCCATTATAAGTAATGTCACTGAGAGGACAAGCTTAACTCAACCAAAATTAAACGAGGGAAATCGCCTAATGGAAGATTAAGTTAAAATAGCGGGCAGAGTATTACAAATTAAGACTAGATAACGAAACCAAAAAAATAAAAGAACTAGAACCATCGGTCAGGAGAGAATGGTCACATTTCATGTCAAAGTCCAGCACATTATGCATTATGACGGAGTCCAAAAAATATCCGATGTCATTTTATCAAAAAATTGTTTACCGACTGACATTACGGTGTGCACTACTGAAATTGAAAAAAGCAGGTCAGGGCGCATTTCGGTGGTCCCGTTACTAACTGAGTTAAGTTTTCGTCGGAGCAACACACATGGTATAATGTTGTTATAAGCTTTTATCTCGTTTTTATCAACTCGGAAAGAAGACTCGGCATCACAGTTATGTTAACTTAATTCAATTTATATCAGTTGACTTCAGTTCTTCTGTCAAAATTCTTTGGTCAATGGTTACACTTATAGCCATTATATGTATATACTCCATATTTTGTTTTCGTTAGTTGTTATTAGCTAAGCTGATTGAATGATGTCCTGTTGATTTTGGTAAAGCCAGCAGTCGATATGCACATAATCAGCATTTAGTCGCGGCAAAATACAGCGGGGCGAGAAAGATCAAATCAACGTGACAAGCAGAAACTCCAACGATCCCAACTCAGACATACTTAAAAGATTCCAAGTTTTTTTGGTTTTCACATTTTTTAAAATGCAGAAAATCTCTGCAACTAAATGATGCATCTAATGAGGCTTGACATGTGCAACCATGAGCACTGTATTAATAAAACGACGAATATCATTAAATAATTACATAGGTTAAGACATGCCAGCAGTCGTATTATGTGCAGTAGGAAACTCTACCTATTAAAAAAGTATTTATAGAATTGCTGGAGTCTGCAGCTGCTTTCCATGTTCGTCACACTTTTGGTGTAATCTGTATTGTAATTAGTATTTCAGTTAACAATATAGCTGAGGAATAGTGTTTATTATGGTCGCGTTTCAATATGACGCAATTTATTGTTTGTCGATTTTACTTATCAGTTCCAGCTTAATTGAAGAAAACTTGCGAATTTTAAAGACGGCAGTCCAATTAAGCAGAATCTTCAAAAATTGTGCAATCAATTGGAGAAATCACTTAAAAGTACCACACATTGCACCAGACAGAAAGAAAGGAAAGAGCAGCTCATCATAAAACAAATGATTACCTCTGACCCTACAAAGTATCACTATACGAGGGACAATAAGATGAAACTTACAGCAGTATAGCACGGTTTTTTCATTTTTAACTACGATTACTAATATAATTTATATCTTTATCCATCGCTAACAGTTTAGTGTGATGAAGTTCTTTTGTCCTTCGAAGTTTTCAAGATCTGTGTCATTGCTGTTGTCAAGATTGTGACTGAAATAATTTGTTTATGACAGGCATATTTGTAATTAGTAATTAGTATTAGTAATAATATAATCTAATATAGCTGTGACAAGGTCCTGACACTGGCACGGTCAATGTCGGACAAGTAAATAAGAGAGTTCACGAACACACCCTTGTTATAAACAAGAGCTAGGATCTGCATGGGAAATGGCGAAGATCCGGCTGGTGTGCGTGCTTTTGTCGCAGGTGGTGTTGGTGGCATGGCATTCTTGGTAGCTGGGCAACCATTCGATACCGTCAAGGTTAGTAAATTATGTTCACTATCACCTTGTTAAGTTCATTTCCGGTCGTTTCATCGTATGAATTTTGTTCTGTAATTCGACCACAGGAAGTGTGAAAAGAGGTTTTATGTGTTTGATCAGGTACGAATGCAGAGCCAAGCAAAAGGTACACTGTACAAATCTTCAACAGACTGTTTGTACAAAACAGTCTCACGAGAAGGCATCCGGGCCTTGTTTAAAGGAATGTCAACTCCCCTCGCTGCTTGCATCCCTTCTTATGCTCTTTGGTTTCTGGGCCACGACCATGCGATAACTTTACAGCAGAAGCTACTTGGTAGACAGGAGATGAGGTAAGAAAATAACAAATTGAACTGGTCCAGGGCTCCTACTTTTACATGATCTATGCATATGACATACTGCAACTCTTGGAGGCATTCTCATGTCCGATTTGTTTCAGTCTCTGGAACCACGGATTAGCTGGCCTGACAGCAGGTGCCTACATGGTGACGATATTGGGTCCTGGAGAACGGGTTAAGTGCTTGCTACAGGTTACAAATCTTAACATTAAATATCTTACATTCCTGATAAATTTCATAAATGAGAGAAGAGAATTAAAGAAACGCCATTTTAAGACGGGAGGAGGATTAGGACTCCTCGCTCCTCGGACTACATTAAATCAATTCCTTCTGTATCGTCCTCAATATAAATGTAATAGATTAGTAGTACTGCAATTTGTTTAAATATGTCACCTACATTCTTGAACTAATTCCAGATTTTAAGCTTATTGAACTCTGTAGATGCAGATGGACAAAAAGCAGAGGAAATACAAGGGACCACTAGATGTTATAAGTAAGACGTATAGGGAGGGTGGTTTTAGAACGCTCGGTAAAGGAACTCTCGTTACCGGTCTCCGAGGTAAACAGTAGACAATATAATCTACCATTCATATTATATTGTAATCGCCATCCGAACCAAAACATGCTCATCATAGTGGCAATGAGAAGTTGATATAGTGGGCTAATAGTAATAACTGAGTGAATTCGCACTCTAATTTTTTGTCCGGCAGATGTTCCTGGATCCGGCCTGTTTTTTGTCCTGTACGAGTATTTAATCAGCAAATATGGGGAGTCCCCAACTTCTATAACTATGGCCGGGGGAGTGGCAGGAGTACTGATGTGGTTTGTAGGAGTTCCCCCTGATGTTATAAAGACGCTCTACCAGACAGGTAATTACAGTGATCAGTTGTCTTGAATATCTTCTTTGTCAGGTTTTTAAGACGTGTTTGGTTAAATTAAGCAGCTCTACATATCACCATCTGTAAAGACATGCTTACTGCTTAGTGCAGTACTGAAATTCATTTATTCATTATGTTTGACGAGATCATGGCAATTTATTCGTTCATTAACAATAACACTGTATCGCACCAAGCACCTCCCAATGAATCTTCTTAATAATAATGTCTCCGCAGTTTCCTGATAACACACTTATAATAAACTCTATAATTTCAGCACCACACGGGAAGTACAAGTCATCTCTCCAGATAGTACCTGAACTGGTAATTTACTAATTCCTCTAGTTAAACTTTCTGTTTTCTAATATCGCTCAACACACTTTAAAAACCTAAATTTCTATTTTTATCACCTAAGGGATCGTTACATATTACGTCAGCTAGATTTTATACCCTCCCCGGCTCCCTCTCCGACTCTATGAGTATGATCACTTTTGCACTAATATTGAGTAGAATCTCAAGTGGTGCTTTTCCAAGCCCCCTAAGATGGCTTAAGTAACATGTTTACAAACTAAACGATCCCTTAATATTAAAGTAAAATATTACTCTTATCAGTATAAGTCAGAAGGGTTAAGCGGATTCTACAAAGGATTTGGTCCAAGTGGGATACGAGCATTCCTTGCCAACGGGGTACGTAAAAACATATTGATAAGTAGGGATAATAAGACATATATTATAAATATTACACGTTAATTCAGTAAATTGAGGACCTGATGTAGAGTGTAGGCGTGTATTTACCCACTATTTCTAACAGATAATATTTTCAATGATTTCATAAACAATCTTCGAAAGTTTATATTCGAATGTTCTCGTCGATGATCATGTCAAGCCTACCGCACACAACAACAACGTGCCCATCTTCACTGACGTGCATTTCCACCACAAACAATTATTAAAGGTCGCTAAAGGAGCACGAAGTTTGTGCTGCGATTATTATATTTTAGTGGTTACACATGAATATCATGGAGGCAACGATGCACGAACTTTTTATTGGACAGTCCATTATCATTCGAGTATAACCTGATGAAACATGAAGTTATATTTCCAGAGAAACTTAATCCTGAATTTTTTCAGATATGCTTGCTGACGTACGACCTGGTGATAAAAACGTGGCAGAAACTGTACCCCTTAGCAAACATGAACATCAACCATTCAACAAACGAATACTGAATTTTGCTTTTAATTAAGTTATGCTATATTACTTGAACATCATTTTGGTTTCAGATTTTATGATATATTTATTTCGTGCAGCTCTATTAGCGTTTCCATTATTCTATAAACGATCTCCAGTTTCATAAAGAAAATAAGCCAGTCCTATGGTCACAGAACAGTTTGGACTTTGGCACGGCTCTTATTATATTGAACAACACTACACTAAAAAGATATTAAATGCCACCAAGGTCGAGCAGCTTAAGTGCAAACTGATTGCCTCTTTATAAAGGAGTATAAAGTATAACGTGTGGATCACAGAATTGCTACCAATATTGCAATGATACTTGCAATCTCAATAACATATTTAATATTCATTTACGTCTCAAAACAAATATCAAGTGCTAGTGCTGCCTGTAATGTCCAAGCTATGTATGTGTTATACCAAGAATAATGTCAACAGTCAGTCATATGAGTCGCAAGATGGAATGAGATTAAACGGGATGAATATGAGCTTGTTTAACAGCTTCTCCCCAGTCCCCTGACGGCCTCTCGGACAGCTTTGAGAACACTCTCAAGTAGAGAGAAGCGAAGTTTCGTTCTTATGAAGCATATCACGTGAAAGTATTCCTACACTCTTTTACCAATGATGTTTAATGTGCTTCTGACAGTAAGTAAGCTAATTTGCTATAGAACACCGGCCTCTAAAGTCTAAATCACTTTCAGACTTCAGAGGAACAGCCACTAATATGAGTGACAACTCATTCGCAGTGAGAGCTGGACGACTCTGGAATGTTCTCCACAAAATTGTCAATATTCAAAAGACATTGGCCAAAAGTTGGTGTCAGTAATAGTCTGTTGTCGTACATAATGCGTCACCATTTGTCTTCCATTCGATCCGTCGCGTACCGCTAGCTTGAAATGATCTGAATTCCACAAAAAGATTGAAATGTACGTACGTGCGCTCTTCTAAACAAGCGTAGAGACTATACCAAATTATGGTTCGGCGGGCGCGCCGTACGTTCGTGGACAGTAACTCACCCCAGGTTGAAGTGTAGGTTCCCATGTTCATAATTCATATTCATAATTCAATTAAAGTATGTCTGCACCAGAATGCAAGACCTTTTTAGGAAACTTATGTACTAAGATTACTGAAAAAAGGCAAGACTCTTTTAAATTAAAGTATGTGTTTTTCAGAATCACATACGGAATGAAAATCACTGATATCGATACGCTCGAAATTATACCGCACTTATAAGTTATATATTAAACAATATTACCCCGTGGCGGTTGCCGGTTTCAACGAATTTTTTTCCAAGGTTCTGCTAAGTTTTTGCTTTAATCTAATATTGCATTAATTTTGAGCATTTGCTTCAAACTTCCCACATCAGAAAAGCTTATAATTATATCAAATCAAGCGTGTGACCACTAATTTTAAAATTATGCCTTGCACTTCTGCGAAATAACGGCAGATAAGAGATAAAGAACAGCAAGGGCTAAAAAATTCAGGTGAGACCACAGTTTGATGTGTTATGAAATTACATGATTCTGGTAACGAGTAATCAGATACTAAGCCAGGCCAGATTATGGGGAAGAAAAAAACAGTTAATTCACGTAAAAATCGAATTTATATCCAGGACACAATATTATCAATCGGACTGGCGGCACAATATAATTTACATCAGCTTAATTACGTTTAATTATGTGTCCAGTCCGGTAAACACATCTCTCCATCTAGTTTAAACTATGATTAAGTACCCACCACTACTATATACAAACTTCATTTGTCATAAAAATGGGATATTCAAGGTATTCAATACCAAAAACATAATAAAAGGTAAGTGAGCAACATTCCTTTGTCTAATGCAGACAGTCTAATTACTTATAAATCTAAATGATTTATGTACAGTGTATACTGTATATCTGTATTTGCAATGTTTGGTGCAGTTAAATGGCTGCTAAATATCTACTTTTAGGCAGTCTCCTACATAAGCTTACAAACAAAATTTCGTTAACCCTTCTTAATCCAAACATTCACAATATAAACAAATTAAACATTAATCACGCTACTATTATATCTGGTGACAATGAAAAAACTCATCGATATTCTATTAATCTAGTTATATTTTGTAGTCTTCAACTAGTATTCCTCTAAAGGAACGACAGCGTTCATTGCCTTGAGAGCCAACTCGTATCCCAACATGCAGCACTGCGAATATACTAATGTTAGTAAATGTGTTAATGTGATAAAAAGCTTTACAAGATATTAAAGAGTCACCAAAAGATGTAAAAATGAACAAATGAAATTGAAATAACGGTAAACTTACAGCATTGGCAGGCCAAGCTCGAAGCGCTATTGGAGCGAGTCCCTTGAAGAAACCACGGACGCCTTCTGTCGCATACTGAAATAGATACCAGTAATATGTGTAATCTGTATATCCGGAAAAAACTTTGAAAATTTCCTACCGGAGAAAACTTTGATGCAATGAAAATTTTGAATATGTCCGGTAGAACATATTCGAATTTCAGCTTTCCGCGACCCAAATTTCACTGTTTTGACTAAATTTTTCTTCAATGACCATCTTACAAGGTCACTGAGGATGGCCCAAGACACGATTGAGGTACTCAAATTTCTTTTCCCAAAGAAAGCTATGATAAACGGAAAATCATCAGAATATAAAAAGAGATTTTTGAAAGCTGAAAGTCGAATATGTCCTACCGGTAGGACTAAGGTATTCAAAATTTTCATTGCATCAAAGGTTTCTCCGGATATACTGCTTCCAGTACTTGATGGCGACTTGTGTCACTCTCACCGACCTCACTGATTGGTCACTGGTAAAAATTGCAATCAAAACCGCGAAATTTCGGTCAAGGGGACGGCAGAAAAGCTCCTCTTCAAAAATCTTCAAAAATCTATTTTCATATTCTGCTGATTTTCCGTTTATCATAGCTTTCGGAAAAGAAATTTGAGTACCTCAAGCGTGTCTTGTGCCAACCTCAGTGACCTTGTAAGATGGTCATTGAAGAAAAATTCAGTCAAAACAGTGAAATTTGGGTCGCGGAAAGCTGAAATTCGAATAGAAGAAGGTTTATATTGAGGTGCCTCCAATATCCTCTCTAGATTGATATCCACTAGAATTGGTGAATGACAGAGATGTTATTAATTATCATTTTAATTATTTCATCAGATAGAAAAGTAATAACTCACCAGTTCTGGTACTACACTAAGTGCACGCTTGTATTTTCCTTCTGGTGCTGCAAAATAACATTGGGTTAACCATTTGTTGAAATAACTTCATTAATAAAACATTAAAATATCATATTGGTGGTTTAGGATGGGTTCTAAGAATAGTGGTCAGTCGATTTTGTAAGCAAATTGAAAGCTTTTCTCTTTTTCTCAGACTAGTTTATTAAAACACTGATTGTTTGATAATATTGCGTTTGATTTATCATTTGAAGGATGTTCATATTAGGTACAACATATTCTAATGAATAGATTGTTTAACCTAAAGTGAGAGCGTTAATCTAACACCTGTTATAGTTGCAAGAATTAAGTAGGTTTATTCTAGATTAATAAGCCCATTGCCCAACTAATACTTATAAGCAATGAGAATATGGTTATCTCACAGGCCTTTGTTTTGAGTCTTCATGAAGAAACTTGCGTTTAAATTTACCACAGCGCTGTTAAATCGGCTCTTAACACACTCAATATCCAATAAGTTATTATCACAGTTTGAGTATATAATGTAGCAGTCTTGTGCGGTGAAATTCACAGCCCCTCACTACAATATTCAGTAGGCTATCAGATCGTGCAGGTCACAGATGAGTGACCTGGTGAGTTATCACATGACCAGGTGAGTTCCCACCTATCAACATCACATTGGTGGAGAATTATCAGGGTTTCTCCAATGTCTCACCTCCGGCTTTATAAGCCCTCTCTGATGCTCTCCAACCTCATCTCAAGATGACTCAACTACTTGTACTGTTAGCACTCTTAGTGGTAAGCACTGGAGCGTGGAGCCCTAAAACACGCTACCTCTACTGGAAGATATCCCGGGATGTGCAGGTGGTTGAAGGACGGACTCTCACTGTGAACACTATCAACGGCAGGATTAAAGGACCTGCCATCTTCGCTAGGCAGGGGGATTTCCTGGCAATCCAAGTAACAAACAACCTGCCAGATGCTGGACTGTCACTACACTGGCACGGAATGGAGATGAAAGGTTACCAGCTATATGACGGACCAGTGGGACTGGTGCAGTGCTCCCTGGCACCTGGGGAGACTATGACTTACAAGTTCAAAGTGCAGGAAGCCCCAGGAACCTACTGGTACCACACCCACAATGAGATGTTTCCCTCCGGTCATGACATGGTGAGAGGCCCTATCGTGGTGCTGCCTGAAGATGGACCCTGGTACCCTACCCATCTGGTTGATCCCTACGATTACACTCACCTGAACGAGAGAGTTCTATTCTACCAGGACTTCTACCCTAACTGGATAGCTCACGATTACCTGATGTCTCTCGGGGGGCTCAGGGGGCTGGGTGGATTCAATGCTGAGGGAGGATTTGCATTGACTGCACCCTGGAGTGGGGGCTGTCTGAACGGAGGAGATGAAAAGGGTTTCATGCAGTTTGATAACGGAGAGTACAGGTTCAGGATAACTAACGGAGGAAGTCTGACCCCCATGCTGTGGAGTATTGACGGGTACAGGTTCAAGATAGTGGCTACGGATGGAACTGATGTGGAGCCGTACGAAGTGGACCAGATCAGATCCATCTTGGAGAGAGGTATGATGTACTGGTAAACTTCAAGGTAGCTGCACCAAAGAACGTGTGGATGAGAGGTGCGGCTACTGCAGTGACAAACCCAGCAGCAGTGATACTGACCACTCTGCAACTCAGACCTGACAGTTCGTTCAAGTATGTGGAGGGACCAGCCAAAACCACTCCTAACCCTGATCCAGTCGTGATGAACTGCAACTACTTCGGAGAGCAGGAGAAATGTGTGTCCATAACAGCGCTCAAGACAAAAGCAGCAGAGTTCCATACACGTCCTCCTCTTGACGACACTGAACTTCACACTGCTGACTTCTTCTTCTCCCTCCCCCCTGTCTACGGATACTTCTTCGCACTTGACGGACGCACCTACATCCAAAATGCACTGCCTGGTAAACCAATAGCATACCCTGACTTCGACAACGATAAAGACATGACCAACCACACAAACGTGATGAACCTTGGTTTGCATAAAACTGTCACCATGGTCATCCGAAATGAGCAGGCATGGACCATCCTATTCATATCCACGGTCACAAATTTGAGGTTCTGGAGCAGATTTCCCGTGAAAAACCAAACTGTTTCGGAGGACATTGTGAGCTACCTGATCTGGAAACCGGCTTCTCCGCCCCCGTCTCGGAACTAGCTAAGAGGAAAACTCGAGGAGTCCTGAAGGACGTGATCATCCTCCCCATGTTCGGAGCAGCAGTAGTGAGGTTCAACACTGACAACCCTGGTGTGTGGTTCGTTCACTGCCATTTCGACGAGCACGTGGACGCCGGTCAGGGCTTCATCATGAACGAGGGTAACTGGAAAGCGAGCAAGGTACCGGACGACTTCCCCTCGTGCG
This sequence comes from Bolinopsis microptera, assembly GCF_026151205.1. Lineage (NCBI taxonomy): Eukaryota > Metazoa > Ctenophora > Tentaculata > Lobata > Bolinopsidae > Bolinopsis > Bolinopsis microptera. The sequence continues at coordinate 10,909,669 of NC_087076.1, read as the reverse complement.
ACTACACTGGACGTCTCCAGAGCCTGACTACTGAGCTGTGTGGCTGTGATCCGGACAGACTGGACCCAACCTGGCTCTGTTCCAAGATTACATGTGTCACCATACCCGACGTAGAAAACCCGAGCACTAGGAAATGTAACGAAATTTTAAGAAGTAGCTGATTGGTTGCAGCAACCTTTACATGCTGTCCATCATTTCCAAGAGACGGTGAAGATGGGAACAAGTGATGAATGCATTTGTTCCAAGATTTATTCCAGTTTAATTTTCTGCATTTAAAGACATCGTGTTTAATTTCTACGACAATTATACCAAGGAATCTAGTATCCACAAAAACATCCCAGATTTAACCTACCTGTCTGATATCTAGTTTTAACAACATCAGGAGGGATAGCCCAAGCCCAATTAGCCCATCCAGCAAATCCTCCAGCCAATAAAACTTGGAAGAAAGTGAGGTCATCACTTCCGTTCTGACTCCTGAAGTAACACTTGGTTGCCTCGTATGTTCCGAAGTAGCATCCAGACGCCGGCATATCTGTAAATAAATCCCAGTCATTCATAAACTACATTAATAACTCATTTTCTAAAAGTTGCTCAAATATATATGCAAAGGATTTTAACTAATTTGATCTCTGAGAATGCGTTATTGTGGCTTATAAGACAATATTACAAGGTCTCAAGTTGAAATCTTTTGTCGCCCTTATTTTAAAAATGTGGAGATATGAAAATATTAAAAATATTTGTAAGCTGTAAATTAACGATAGAATTGACGAAAAATTACTTGAACAATGAACTAGTTGAAATAAAAATGACTCTGCCCACCTCTGAAAGCAGTTATAAAGGTTCCCCTCATAATGCCTCTCATACCACTCTCTCTGTACGTCTGCTTTATCACGTCCATTGGTCCGGAGTACTTAGCTTTACCTGTCGTCTGAATCTGGTGGAAGAGTTTAACTTTAGAGGAATATTTGTAATTAATTAATTAATCAAAGTGTGTGCGGGTGTGTGTAATGTAATGTACATTATGTTGTTTAAGTTGTCCAACGGGCAACGGCATAATATTTGTCAGATGAACAGATGAATCCTCTTTTGCCTTTAATCGTCTTTTCTATAGTACAAGGATTTGTTGATTATTTTTTGATTTGTGGACAGTAGACAGTAAGTTTGACTATATTAGCTATTAGCTAGTAGCTGGCTAGTGACAGGCTAGTGACCGCTTTTGAATAGCCGGCTAGTGACCACTTTTTAGTTTTTACTTGGTTATGACATGGTTATGACATGGTTATGTCCTGGACCCTGGTTATGACGTCGGGATTATAGTCTATGACCAACAGTTCTTTGATCAGGTTTGCTACAATTTTCAAAGCACCTTCAAACGTTAAAAAGTTTGTATAATGGTATGGATTTCTATGAATATGTTTCACTTTCAATACACATTTTTGTATTGTATTCGAATAAAGTTTAAACCAAATTTGAAAACAGCTACTCTGATTATAATTTACATCGTGAATGTGATCCTTAAAATGAAGTTTATTGATTGAAATCAGTATATAAAACATATTAAATGTACCTGAAGAAGACATTTGATTCGTTCACCGGGGGCAATAAGTACCGTCATGTACAGTCCACCGAGCGATCCAGCCAAAGCGTGGTTAATTGGGCTGAGATGAAATAGTTTTAAAAATCTCTATAATATATGTGTAAATATAATTGCAAATGGTATGTTAGGAATTTAAGAAATTAAGTAAACTTACGTCAAGTGTTTATTAGGATTGTTCATGAGTTGGAGGGATTTGCCGTGTGAGTATCCGAGAAAGTTAAACGCAAATATGGGGACCACTCCGACGAGAGGAGCTGCCATACCTTTGTAGAGTGCGAATAACCCCTGGTAGCATACTTTAGATTACTGGCATACTTAAGATTACAGCACTGATAATGTTATAACGTCAATCTTAGGATTATGTTTAACCAATTTACTGTATAATGAATGTTGCTTCTTAAACTTGGTTTGTAAATCTTAAACTTGGAAAACATGCATTTTTGAAACTGCACGATAAAATGCAGGAAGAAATAATAGGAAGTGTGAACTCACTTCGTTTTTTACGGTTTTAACAACACAGTCAGTAGTTCCCTTATAGAGTGCTCCACCTGTTTGATTCTGCATTCGAACCTGCAATGTACAGAATGACAACGTTTGTCACTCTATAGAAGACGATTATAAAGACATGGTAGATACCACAGAACTATTTAAAAAGGAAGTTAAACAGCACAATATTATAATATATTGGTATTTCAGAGATGACCCTACCTTGATGGTGTCGAAGGGTTGCCCTGATATGACACAACATACTCCTCCAAAACCTCCACCGACAAAACTTCTGACTCCTCCGGCTTCTTTTTTATTCCCCATCCTAGTTCTTAGGTAATTAGTAACTAGTTAACAATTATTGAGTTTCGCAAATAGATTAAACGTATTTTACAGATGATAAAGTGACGTCAAGAGTAAAAGCATTTTTAAGATTTGTTTATTGAGTACAATGTAGATTTGATAAGAGAACTGACAGTAGCTCAGGTCATGAAATAAACACACAGTCAACATACTCAAAACAAGGAAATATAAAACTTTATTGAAATCGCATAATTTTTCAGACAACATTTTTTCCAACTATGAGTGATCAACACAAACTTTACAATCGAGTTTCAGACAACGTTATTGTATAAAGATAGTCAACATGAGATAGAAAATGAGATAGAAGGAGCAAATGACCCCAAAAAAATAAATGCATGCACATTTCATATTGGCAAAATAGTTATGAATGTAGATGATGCAAATAAATTAATTCTAGCTGAGTTTAAGTATCATAAAATAGCACAAATATAATTCCTATTTCCCGAAGTAATGTCCAGTAACTTTTCTACATCCGTTGTAATAAATTAAACTATTCAAAGCCCATAAAGAAGCTACATAAAATCGCGACATGATACCAATCATGAGTTATCTTCTGAAGGGCTATCTGTAGAAGAGTTTGACTCATCATGTGACTCATCATGTGACTCATCAGGTGAACTTGTAGTTCCAATCAAGCTGTTGTATGCATCTTTTGACTTACTTGAAACTAATCGACCAAGAACTTTAATATCACAATTCTCTTGTAAATATTGACAAGATGTGATTATTCCTGTATTCCAGGATTTCTTAGCAGAGGTCACCAATCCACTTACATTAACACCCTGAAGAAAAAACATGTTAGAAGAAGAAGTTGAAATGATCGCCACAGAAATGACACATTATTTATTTCAGATAAGGTACTATGCGCAAGAGATATTTAACTAAATCGAATGAACATTCAAACACTCTTAAACTGGGATAATTAACATTTATTCGGAAAAAATTTGAAACGATGTTTCATATTAAAATGAGTGATGATAACAAGTCATATTACATAGATATATCTAAATCAGCACACAGTGACCACGTCAGCAGCCCATTTAACGCTCACTGTCTTTAGGCCCCCTGTATCATAGAGCTTAATCTTTTGAATCAACTAACCTGAGTGAGGACATTCCCGAAGCGTCGATCTGATTCCTCAAACGAATAGCTCAATTTCTCAGTTATTTGATTCTCATTCCAAAGCACTTTAGCCTCTCCAATTGCAAAGACAGTCGCACTGCCAACAGCTGCAGCTAGAATGGTTCCACGGATTATTTTAGACATGTTCTTCAATTCACATTCCCTAAGATGTACAATAAAGTTTAAAATGTTTGAGTGGCTTTCAAAAAAGTGATACAATAAATATTGAAAGGTAAAACAGTAACTTGCACTCATCAAAGCCATCCCTAAGAGTACTTATGAAGCTACTGCTGAACATATTTTGCAGTTTAAAATAAGTGTATTGTGTTCAGAATTTAAATCCGAATGGACTCACAAAATGTCAAGGCTCATTTAGGAGCTACGTGTCGATAATGTGAGTGACCCTGTCTGCTGTCAACAGCTACAGGATCTAGTAAGTTGGTGGGATCGACTGAGCACATCATTAACTGATAAGCTGCGCAGCACTCATCAGCTCTGTTAAAGATGATCAGGTAAATGACACCCACAATAAATTGCTCATTACTCGACTCATGTGAGGTTTTCAAGCAAATTAATGAGATGGTTAGCAAGCTCATCATCACAATATGATCTTCACTTTATTACCAAGACCAGCCGATTAGATGGCATATCGAGATATTCAAGATATCAGACAATTTGAAAAAGCATCATGAGGTCTGAAATTGTTTCTTTAACTCCGGAGATCGTACGATATGAATAATTCCCAACCGTTCGGGAGTTACAGTATACGAAAAAGTATGTTTACTGAAGGACCCACATACATAATTCAGAAAATAGAGAAACAATATATTGATATACGTATAAAAAAGCTGCATACCTTACTCGGGAATATTATAGCGGGTTAATTTATGACTGGGAAAATTAATAACCGGGAAAAATATGGCGGAATTTCCCAAAACCCGCCAAATTATCCCGGTCATGTATTTACCGGTGGCCGACCTTTCAAGTTTTTTTTTCAGAGGTCAACAAATTTTCAACCGAAATTTCTGTTTTTGTTACTTGTTAAAGAAGTTATTTCAAATTACAGTTACTGATATTACTCAGAAATAGAAAAAAAGACACGTCTGGGCACTTTCAAAAACTATGTTAACGAATCTGTCACGGGAAAAATTTCAACTTCTAGAAGCTCTCATTTGGTGGATAAACTCAATATTTTGATTAAACTTTTTTTCAGCATAGGATTTGCGATAGTTCAACTTTTACAAAAAGAATAGAATGTCTACTATGTCTATGAGCAGAGATACACGCATTTAAATCAGGGCTAATAATGGTGGATATACTTTTCAGAGGGGTTTGGTGGATATATCATTTGTTGGCCTGTAACTTTACGTGTGGTTAATTTATGGTGATTATTTAAAGATAGAATTGTAGCAAATCGATATGCCTCTATGATAAAAGGCGAAAACAAAGAAAGATTTCAATTTTAAGGCTAGATATGGTGGATAATAAAACGATGAAATAAATTTCAATACCGAAAATTTTCAACTGAAAAAATTATATTGGTCAACAAGTTCACCAGCTTTACTCAGTGAACGGATCAGGTTGGAAATCGTTTCAAGTTTATGATAGCATAGAAGATTTAATTTTTAGGCCATTTTTGGTGGATATATTGGAGCTTCAAGATTGATTTAATTTTAAGTCAATTTCTGAGTCAATAATGCAGGTTATCCATTGTTAGACCCCAATTATCTCGTCTAGAAGCTGAAAATGTATACAATTATTGCTCTAGGGCCATAATGAATGGATATAGTTTCATACGAACTTAACAAACTGTTTCCTTTCAGCCTTCAGAGCTGTTTTTGGTGGATAAAAGTACTAAAACGGGAAAATTTGCTTTTGTATCCACTATTTTTGGCCGTAGATGTGTTCTATCATGAAACTACAACTGTTTCTAGATAGAAAATCCCCTTTGCTGAGTCAGTTCAAAAGAATTTTCAGTCGAAGACGACTTTTAAGGTTAAAATTGGTGGATATTAAATGTGAATAACCTACCTCAGTGATTGAAATAACGATTTCTTGACTGATAACGTATGTGATCCACTTTCAACGCCCAATAATTATATCTTAAGATCGAAAGAGCTGAAAATCATTGCTCTGAGGTCGAAAAGAAGGGCTATAGTTTCAAGTAAACGTTCCAAACATTCTCCATTTAGGGCCGTTTTTGGTGGATAAATGCCTAAGAAATTAGCTTAAAAACGGTTAAATTTGCTTTTTTATCCACTATTTCTGGCCTTAGATTTGCTCGATTATGAAATCATACACTGATATTGGTTTGTTTAGACCTTTTTCTTGTTCAGCACAAAATGTGATAAGCTCAAGCCGACTTTTAAGGCCAAAATTGATGGATATCAAAATATCCAGGTCGATATTTTAAGTATTTTTGAGTTAATTATCCACCAAATTGGCCCTGAATGCTTAAAATGCCATAGTACCTTATGCATAAATGTTCAACATCTTATATTTCATCTTTTTCAACTGTTTCTAATCATGATGATGTCTTATTTATTGATATTTTGGTAACATTTACGTGTTTAACTAATTAATATTGACTTATATCCACCAAAAATAGCCTTTTAACTTGAATCTTGTACTTCATAGTTGATGCCATAGATTTAACATTGCCTTTGCATCATTTTAAGACCAGTAAATTGATGTTAGCTAACAAATAACAGTCTTAAAAAAGAGGTAAAAAAATATATCCACCAAATTTGGCCCTTAAGAAAAATCCCGGCCCTACTTATGAAATTATGAAGTTATAACGATTATTGTTAAGTCTCAATCATATTTTAGGAGTTTAGATGGAATTAAATATTTTTAAAGGCCACCTGAAGTGGATTGGTCTGTTTCACTTTTATCCACCAGATTTAGCCCTAAATCGAAACAAAAAGTGGCAGATAGTAAAGGTTAGGGTATAGCACACCATATCCTGGAGTTTCATTCCGTTCCAAAAATTATCCACCAAATTATGCCACAAAAACTGATTTTTGGCAAATTTTAACATTTTTTCCGTGACAGATGTTTTTGAAAGTGCCCGTCTAGTATTTAAAGGAAAATAAATCTATAGCAATAATAAGTCAAATCTTCATTAAAGCGTATTCTCATTCTCATTATCGCTAATTTCCCCTCCATTATCATTATTGATATCCCCCTGCTGCTGACCGTCAAATTCGAAGTTGTATTGTTGTCTTAACAAGACTTTCATTTTGTCCGCTAATGGGGCTACTGCTCTGAAGGTCAGCCGGAGCTTAATTTCCTGCCCACCGCTTGGTATTGGGGAACGTCTTGGCTTTGCATCTTCAACTGCTCCAGTAATCAATCCACCGTGGAGCATGAAATAGTGGCAAAGTTTACTCACTTCATGGGCAAGAAAAGTGAGAATCACGGTCCACCCTGAAATCTGATTTCTATAACCAAATTGTGATTTTTATAACGAAATTATGGTAGCAACCGCCAATAAAGTTACAGCCCTCCATCCACTGCTTCAAAAGTCTTCTCTAGCACACATGAGACTTCAGGTAAAATATGATGATCACCACCCCCTTGGAACCCCATAGTCTGAGTCGGCGGGTTTTTTTATGACTGGTAAAATTTTTGACCGGGAAAAATATGGCGGAATCTTCCAAAACCCACCACTTTATCCCGGTTATAATAATCCCGAGTAAGGTAGATGAATTCTCGATAATAAAATGTCGCGAGAGAGTGCAACAACCAAATCCTCTAAATGTTGCAGGGGTTGTGATTTTGGACCAAACGGAAAAGAATATTCAAACAATATACACATAATATAGCAATGGCCAATTGGCTGACTATAAGGTCATGGCCTGAACAAACAATTTTTAAAAATAGTCAAGTGATGCTAAAGCAGAGCACAAATGTGTAATAAGTTAATAGATTAAAAAACTGATTCATGTGATGCATTACGCAGAGCACAGATAAAAATACTGATTCAATGATTAAAATTATAGCTGTGAGTGTCAATAAATTACTGTGTCATAAAAAAAGGAACGATGTACACGTGATCTGAGATACCAATATCTCAATATCAAAAGGATAGTGTCTAGAAACATTCATAGTCCATGGTGGCAGGTATCAAGTTAAACGAAGTTACACTGACTGGCAATGTATACGATTGCCGTCTCCCTCTCTCACCCCTGACCGCTATCAGGGTGCTCCTGAGGATTGAGAATCTAATCCTGTTGCGCATGTAACACATAATAGCCGCATAGTCTTCTCCTCTCTTTTGGGATAGTTTTTCAGTGAGTCTCTTGTGGTATCTTGTGGCTTACTGGCTTGTGGACCCCATCCGCCATTTGTTGAGTATATTAGTGGGGTAAATGTGCCTTTTTCCACCTGGATGATTCTGTTGTTGTACTTTTTCATTTTCCTCATTTCATGAGCTTTATAGATCTGTTCCATATCTTTTTTGTCATATGTGGGTGAGTTGGGGTGGGTAACACAGACATCAAAGAATGTTCGTTCAAATGTGCTCCAGAGACCTCGTGAGGATACATCAGGTGCAGCTCTATCAGCATTGGTACCAACAATTTCTTCATTATCAAGGGGTATCAATGCTGGCTCAGTCGCTACATCTCTAGCTCTGCATACTACGCTGCAGCTCTGCATTTAGATCGCGGATGTTGTTGTGTCTCATAGAAACATAGCCACCTTTCTTGCATATAAGTGTGTGATTCACATTATTTCTCTCTCCACAAGCACAGTGAAATGGGGTGTTAGGGATCTCCCAACCATAACGCAAGTACAGAGCATCACGGAACTCAATCTTGTTCAGGGAGTAGCCAAATCTCTTCAATGGAAGTGCAGTAAGCCAACATCCTGAACCTTTCTCTTTGATGAACTGGAGAGATCTCTTTAGGTTGGGATCTCTTACACTGTCCTCTATTGATTTGCTAACCGTAAATAAGTGTTTCTCCTTGATTGCCTTGAGACTTTTTATAGTGTCATTTTGAATTGACATGTTGTAATGTTCAAGGGTGTTTTGCTGGTTGATAATCAGGTCTGTGAGGTCTTTTGTGATGGTGACTGAGGCTGTGAATTCTCTATTGCAGTTTTCAACTGGGTTGGAGATACCTAGGCCACCATGTCTGACTGGCAATGCAAATATGGAGCGGTCCAAGTCTGATACGTTCTTACCCAAGATTGCTGGAATAAAATCTGTTCTGATGCAATCCTCCAATGGTTGAAACAAGTGACTTATACCCGGGATGGTCCTCTGAATGAACGTCCACCGGTGACAAATTCCCTTAGTATATGCAGTCAAAGCAGCTTGGGGCTCCTCAACAGCATTTGATGACAACAGCCTGATGTCCTGACACCATTTATGGACTTTATCTGAGACATATTTGTTCTTAAAAGCTTCGCTGCCAATTGCTGCACCCAAATGGCGTTCTCCTTCAGACTCGATTTTAATACCAGTGCCTGAGAATACTTTCTGCGCAAGATCTAGGTCCTCGCTATTCTTCACAATCAGGACGGTCTTACTGGCTTTTGGGTAGTATCCATACTTTGGTCCTTGCTCCAACAGCGTATCCCACCATATCTTAATACCTTCTATCTTTCCACCAGCACTACTGTCGTCTGCATACCAAGACTGTTTGCAAACACTGGGCTTGGAGGCTGTGGCTAGGTCATCTACTAGAGGCTTGATCCCTAACGCATAGAATGCCATTGCTGCTACATCTCCCTGAGTTGAACCTTCCTCAGACTTAGGTTGGTAAGGAAACTGTCTGAGGACCAAACTGTCGTCTAACTTTAACCTACATAGACTGCTGTATAAAAAGCGAGAGAAAAAGAATAATTTAAATTAATTTTTTTTGGGGGTGATGCTGCTGTATAAGAATATTCAAACAATATACACATAATATAGCAATGGCCAATTGGCTGACTATAAGGTCATGGCCTGAACAAACAATTTTTTAAAATAGTCAAGTGATGCTAAAGCAGAGCACAAATGTGTAATAAGTTAATAGATAAAAATACTGATTCAATGATTAAAATTATAGCTGTGAGTGTCAATAAATTACTGTGTCATAAAAAATAAAAAAAGGAACGGTGTACACGTGATCTGAGATACCAATATCTCAATATCAAAAGGATAGTGTCTAGAAACATTCATAGTCCATGGTGGCAGGTATCAAGTTAAACGAAGTTACACTGACTGGCAATGTATACGCTTGCCGTCTCCCTCTCTCACCCCTGACCGCTATCAGGGTGCTCCTGAGAATTGAGAATCTAATCCTGGTGCGCATGTAACACATAATAGCCGCATAGTCTTCTCCTCTCTTCTGGGATAGTTTTTCAGCGAGTCTCTTGTGGTATCTTGTGGCTTGTGGACCCCATCCGCCATTTGTTGAGTATATAAGTGGGGTAAAGGTGCCTTTTTCCACCTGGATGATTCTGTTGTTGTACTTTTTCATTTTCCTCATTTCATGAGCTTTATAGATCTGTTCCATATCTTTTTTGTCATATGTGGGTGAGTTGGGGTGGGTAACACAGACATCAAAGAATGTTCGTTCAAATGTGCTCCAGAGACCTCGTGAGGATACATCAGGTGCAGCTCTATCAGCATTGGTACCAACAATTTCTTCATTATCAAGGGGTATCAATGCTGGCTCAGTCGCTACATCTCTAGCTCTGCATACTACGCTGCAGCTCTGCATTTAGATCGCGGATGTTGTTGTGTCTCATAGAAACATAGCCACCTTTCTTGCATATAAGTGTGTGATTCACATTATTTCTCTCTCCACAAGCACAGTGAAATGGGGTGTTAGGGATCTCCCAACCATAACGCAAGTACAGAGCATCACGGAACTCAATCTTGTTCAGGGAGTAGCCAAATCTCTTCAATGGAAGTGCAGTAAGCCAACATCCTGAACCTTTCTCTTTGATGAACTGGAGAGATCTCTTTAGGTTGGGATCTCTTACACTGTCCTCTATTGATTTGCTAACCGTAAATAAGTGTTTCTCCTTGATTGCCTTGAGACTTTTTATAGTGTCATTTTGAATTGACATGTTGTAATGTTCAAGGGTGTTTTGCTGGTTGATAATCAGGTCTGTGAGGTCTTTTGTGATGGTGACTGAGGCTGTGAATTCTCTATTGCAGTTTTCAACTGGGTTGGAGATACCTAGGCCACCATGTCTGACTGGCAATGCAAATATGGAGCGGTCCAAGTCTGATACGTTCTTACCCAAGATTGCTGGAATAAAATCTGTTCTGATGCAATCCTCCAATGGTTGAAACAAGTGACTTATACCCGGGATGGTCCTCTGAATGAACGTCCACCGGTGACAAATTCCCTTAGTATATGCAGTCAAAGCAGCTTGGGGCTCCTCAACAGCAATTGATGACAACAGCTTGATGTCCTGACACCATTTATGGACTTTATCTGAGACATATTTGTTCTTAAAAGCTTCGCTGCCAATTGCTGCACCCAAATGGCGTTCTCCTTCAGACTCAATTTTAATACCAGTGCCTGAGAATACTTTCTGCGCAAGATCTAGGTCCTCGCTATTCTTCACAATCAGGACGGTCTTACTGGCTTTTGGGTAGTATCCATACTTTGGTCCTTGCTCCAACAGCGTATCCCACCATATATTAATACCTTCAATCTTTCCACCAGCACTACTGTCGTCTGCATACCAAGATTGTTTGCAAACACTGGGCTTGGAGGCTGTGGCTAGGTCATCTACTAGAGGCTTGATCCCTAACGCATAGAATGCCATTGCTGCTACATCTCCCTGAGTTGAACCTTCCTCAGACTTAAGTTGGTAGTGGTCCTCGGTAGTATTAATGATCAGGTCTGCTGGCTTTTGGTAGTGGTTCTTTAGATACTGATAGAGCGGAGGACAGATCTCATGAACATTGTGAAGGGCTGCTTCTCTATTAAGACGATTGAACGCATTATCAGCGTCAACCTGTAGTATTGCTTCAGTGTCACTGTCTTCCCAGATCTGTCTCATTGCATGAATGGAAGCCTCTATTCCTGATTTGAGCCCTGCACAGGTCTGCAGTGGGCCAGCAGCATATTGTATATCAGTTTTGAAAGACATTATAACTGCTTTTCCGATGATTCTGCGCAATATCTCGCCGATTCCAATTGGTCTTACGCCAGGTTTCCCGTTCTTATCCTGGCCTTTATCAAGAGGGATTAATCTGCATGCAGTGAACTCTTTCAGACAGCTATGATGGATATCTTCTCTACAAAGGCGCCTTGCAACAATTGCTATTGACTCAGCAAGTGTCACTGATGCTTTGCCAAATGATTTGCTGCAGATGATATGCTTCCACAAATCTGAGTCCGTTAGTGTTGGGCCGCCTGATCCATCCAAATATAAACAAGCCCTCTTGACGGTCTCTGCGTCAATCCTCTCAAATATCACTTCCTGAGGTGGAGGAGTACTGTGAGGGTGCAGAACAACTGGATCTGCTTTAACAGCAGGAGGGTGTTTCTCCCCAAGGACCTGTTTAATGTTTGCTGTTAGGCTGTGAACTCCTAAGGTGTCATTGGAACTGTCAACAAATTTGGTGGCTTGTTTAACTTTCCCAAGAAGCATTAGTCGGCAGAAACTCTTCTTCCTGGATTCCTCGCTGATTTTTTGTTGCTGCACCAATGCTTTCTGAATACTCCTGCACTCCATCATTATACCTATTTTAGAAGAGATTTTTATAGAATGTTAGAAGTGCAGTAGGGTCAGTTTCAGACGAATTAAGCATAAATGACATCACTGCCATGTCTGAAGTGGTTTGTAAATGGGCCATTGTAAGCCCCAAGCGTTTTGGTCCCTCATTCCTGCCACTCAGCATTGCCTACTGTAAAGTAGAAATTTTTCTAAGATAATAGAGAAACTGACCTTGTCTCACTAAATTCAACCACTTACCATAGTAAAAATACTAACAACCAAATAAAGTTTTTTAAATAATTATATACAATCACCAAAAATATTTCCTCAAGTTTACTTCTAGCTAACTAATTCGTGGTTTAAGCTCTTATTTTATTTATGATTAAAGGAATGTAAAATAAAACTTTTCGTTTCATTGAAAACTTTTCGTTTCATTGATTAGATCGTCAAGTTCTCCATTTTTCCATTTAACCAAACGCTTGGTGAGATATGTTACATGGTCTCTTGCTTTTGACTTGCTTGACGGTTTTTGCAACATGATTGGCAAGAAGATATGAACCAGTGCGAACGATAGCCTTTCCCACTTGGTAGCATCTGCAAATAAGAGGATGAGCCGAGTCAGTTCTTTTATTAAGTCGCTACCTGATTTACCTCTGGGAACTAGGAAAAGATTCTTTCTCCATGTCACCATCTCTTGATAAACAGCTTGGACTTTCTCAGCTATCAACTCTTCACCAACCATTGAGCCCCAATTAATTTTGTTTGCTTTCACTGCTTGACAAGTATCACAAAACCATATCTCTTCATTATCCATCTCAGCGTACTCGGTTTCACTGATAAACAAACAAGGTGCATGGAACCATTCTTCACTGCCATCACAACCCAATGCCTTATCCGAATCCCCCACAACACTCCTACACACGGGACAGTTATAACAGATATCATTTTCCTCGTCAGGAGCATCAATGATCTGCTGGTTCTCTACATTATCCCTACATTTCTGACAAACCCACCGTTCACTGTCCACTGGTGCAGACTTGCCAAGACATTTAGGATGGAAAAATGTAAATTTAGGATGGAAAAATGTAAATAATTTAAATTAATTCATTCAGTCAAATCACATTATGTAGTTGGAGAAGTACTTGACGGATGATAGTCATCTAAATTTACTCAAAATAGAGTGTGCCGCTTTTTTCTCGAAATATCATGACCCGGGGCAAAGTGCAAGGTCAATCTTTTAACAATGCGGAACCAAAGTACACCACAGTGTAAGTGGCAGAAAAATAGTACATTTGCACAGTGGCGTAACGTTGCCTGTTGGCGCCCCCCTGCCGAAAAGGCGCCCCCCCCCCCCTGTTGGCCCCCCTCTCCTTTTGGTGCCCCTCCCTAAAATTGAACAAATTAGGCGATTTAAGAGGATACGCCGGTAAAATCTCTAAAAAAAGTGTGTATCTAGAGCAAAACGCGCAGTTTTGCTAGTACTTTAGTTAAGTTTTCGAAATTGTCCCACATTCAAACGACGATTTGGCGCCCCCCTAAGACGGCGCCCCCCTGCACAGCAGGGTCAGCAGGGCCCTTCGTTACGCCACTGCATTTGCATAGTAAATGTAAAGTAGTAAAGCAGATCAGGTCTTAATCTGGTTTCATCCAATAGATGTAGTAAAAGTGTGATAAAGGTAAAGAATCTTCAGTGTTCTTTTCTTCCAGAGCGGGTTGTTCCTTATTGGAACAAACTCCCTTCGGAGGTGAAGAACTGCTTGACAGTTTTGAGTCTTAAAATTGTTAATTGGATTGGAAAGTTTTAAAAAGAACATGATTTCTAATATAAATGTATTGTAAATGACTTTAATTTTTGGAATGTTTCGAAAGAAGTTTTAACAAGAATTGAAGGTACCAGTTATATCAGTAATAAGGAAAAACACAATTATTATCTGTGGTTTCATCCTTATCATGTACGTAGCAAGAAACGTTTTATGAATCTTTACTTCACTGGGAAGTATAGTATGAATAAATTACATTTTTTAAATGTTGTTTTTATTCATGATTAATATTTGATAAATTATTACCTTTAAATTTGATATGATGAAGACAGAAGAAATAGTTATTTTTCTATGTAGTGTGTTGTATCAAGTTGTGACCCCCACGACGTCGTTTCACTATAGCCCTGACGATACAGGGGAGCCGCGCACTCGTGCGCGGCGGGTCATACAACACATGACAAGTTGATACATGTTTCGTATCCCAATATCACGCGCGAAAAGTGGCATGCAACGTACTATGTCAAATGACAAGTTTTGATTAGATTTGATATAAATTATGCACCAGGTTGATTAATTCACTAAACTCTATCGTGACACAAAACTAATAAGTCGTAAATAAATCTTGCCCAATATCTTTTGTCTTTGCCCATCTTTTGTCTGATTGACGAGATGGGTACTCTTCCATATACAGTTGTCGAGTGGACATCCTTAATTTAATAACGCTGGCAGAGCAGCGAATACGTGGGGACCTCATTGAATCTTTTAAAATGATAAGTGGTTTGGCCAATTACGGAGCTTGTTAGTTCAGTATGAGAAGATCTGGTCTTAATGTGGTATTAAACAGTAGATGCAGTAAAAGTTGACCATTGTTAATGATGATCTGGCCCGGCGCGCGCTACTTCGTAGCACTTGCCATCGAGAAGAAAGCGGTGCGCGCTACTTCAAAGAAATTTAGGCGAGTAACATCCGTCAAATAAAAGTAAAAGTAGCAGTAAAATGAAGAAAGTCCACAGTTCTTTTCTCTTGGAGAGGGTGAGACCATATTTAATTGGAACAAACTTCCCTCGGATGTCAAAAATTGTGGGACTGTGTTAAGTTTTAAAATAAGATTAGAGGCTTTTTAAAAAAACTATTTTAAACGGATCTGTATAAATGATAGTTATTTTTGGTATGTTTCGGATGAAATATATATAATAGGAAAGATTGATGGATTAAATTATGCTACTAATAAAGAGAAGCACAATGAATATCTTGTGTGTAATCCTCATGTTGCTAAAAAACGCTTTATCAACTTATATAGTAGTGGAAAGTATGTAAATTAGATTCATTTTAACTTTATTTTTTTTACAGAAGAAAAGAATATTCAAACAATATACACATAATATAGCAATGGCCAATTGGCTGACTATAAGGTCATGGCCTGAACTTTAATAGTCAAGTGATGCTAAAGCAGAGCACAAATATGTAATAAGTTAATAGATAAAAATACTGATTCAATGATTAAAATTATAGCTGACATGAGTGTCAATAAATTACTGTGTCATAAAAAAAGGAACGATGTACACGTGATCTGAGATACCAATATCTCAATATCAAAAGGATAGTGTCTAGAAACATTCATAGTCCATGGTGGCAGGTATCAAGTTAAACGAAGTTACACTGACTGGCAATGTATACGATTGCCGTCTCCCTCTCTCACCCCTGACCGCTATCAGGGTGCTCCTGAGGATTGAGAATCTAATCCTGGTGCGCATGTAACACATAATAGCCGCATTCATTTTAACTTGGTTGTTTAGGCGAATAGATTTAAAATAATTTTAAAACTTTAGTAGATATATTTTTGATGATGTGTGATGATGTTTGTGTCATTATATTTTGATTTGATTTGATTTGATCTTGCCTACTTGGATCTCGGTAATCCAATTTGTATTCGTAAATATGTCTGTTTCTGTATTCACGTCTATTCGAAATTTTATCCTATCAGTCATCTTGCTAGATGTGCGTGATGTAACAGCTTCGTCGTCAATAATCAAGCTTCACCGAAACACTCTTGTTTTGCTTTAGAGCGTGCTGGTGGCCTACAAATAAAGTATTAAATATCACAGTCTCAGAAGGCATTATCTGAGCAAACAAACTGCTATTAATGAGCTACTTAAGGGGGCATACACCAAATCTGTCCAGACCAAATGACCTCATAGGCAGTTCAGTGACCTTCTAGCGCACCGTTTCCACACCAAAAAAAATTATTTTGAGAATACCCATTTTTGTAATCGACCATTTCCTGGTTAAGAGTGCATTTTCGGAAAAAATTATTTTGTGGTTGAGACGCTATAAGTTAATCATTTCTTGCGGTATCGGGTTGAAATTTTGCTCGCCGTTTATTCACATCTATTTCAAGGTGTGTGTAAAATCTTGATATCGTATCTAAAAAGGCTGGTGTGTTATGAATTTTTAAGTCAAAAAGCTAAAATTGTCCTTTTCAGGCTTATTTTAACAAAAAGTCAGTCAGGGAAGATCGGATTATTTGATGCTTGACATCAAATTGTTCTCTGAATTCTGGCGCAGTTTTTGATGCCCTCAAAAATGTTTTTACTCATTCACCTTCTGATCTATTGGACCTCAAAGCCAAACAACAAATTTAGGCACATTTTTCGTTTTTAATATTTACCGATTTTTCCAAAATTTTGATAGGAATGTGCTAGTGACTTTTTGAAGGGTGAAAAATAACCGCAACTAGCACATTTATATATGAGTTATGAACAAAAAAACACCCTAAAATGCTTCCCTTTGAAGTTATGGGAGAGAATGTGATTTTTTATCTGCAAAGCCAAAAAATCACATTCTCTCCCATAACTTCAAAGGGAAGCATTTTAGGGTGTTTTTTTGTTCATAACTCATATATAAATGTGCTAGTTGCGGTTATTTTGCACCCTTCAAAAAGTCACTAGCACATTCCTATCAAAATTTTGGAAAAATCGGTAAATATTAAAAACGAAAAATGTGTCTTAATTTGTTGTTTGGCTTTGAGGTCCAATAGATCAGAAGGTGAATGAGTAAAAACATTTTTGAGGGCATCAAAAACTGCGCCAGAATTCAGAGAACAATTTGATGTCAAGCATCAAATAATCCGATCTTCCCTGACTGACTTTTTGTTAAAATAAGCCTGAAAAGGACAATTTTAGCTTTTTGACTTTAAAAATTCATAACACACCAGCCTTTTTAGATACGATATCAAGATTTTACACACACCTTGAAATAGATGTGAATAAACGGCGAGCAAAATTTCAACCCGATACCGCAAGAAATGATTAACTTATAGCGTCTCAACCACAAAATAATTTTTTCCGAAAATGCACTCTTAACCAGGAAATGGTCGATTACAAAAATGGGTATTCTCAAAATAATTTTTTTTGGTGTGGAAACGGTGCGCTAGAAGGTCACTGAACTGCCTATGAGGTCATTTGGTCTGGACGGCACAAACCACTGTTTTGGTGTATGCCCCCTTAAACTTTCGTGCCGAACCGGTTTCTAAGCTGTTTAGTCAACGCGTTTTCATTACATCCTACCAGTATTGTTTAGCCTATTTCAATTTGTTTAAAGAACTAATTTTTGATTCTGCCCCTCAATTAAGTTTCCTATGCTATCATCTGGCTGAGTTATTTGAGGAGATTGCATGGATTCAATGGATCCTTAACTACTCCCTATATGTGTATTGTATGTTTTAATACATTGTAATTTAACTTTCTGAGGCGCTCATGCTGAGTATATATTTACATAACTTTCTACTCGTGTTTATTACTTCATTAAAGAGTGTTTCCACGCCCTTATTCATACTGTAGGTTTAGTTCTAATAAACCATCTCAATGTTTAACTTGTCCACAAAATGAAATTAAAATTCTAATTTTCTACACAGAATTTAGTGTCTTGACTAACTCACTGATATCTCGTCAACCTTGTGATTAAAAAAATGTCTTCGTTTTTGTTCTGGGACAGTATCAGTTTTCATTGAACTTTCAGATGAACGTATCTTTCCCTTAGTTTCACACATTGGTCTTAGTTATATGTAAATTTATTGAATAATGAATTATGTACTTAATTGTAACTAATTACTCTCATTTCAGCTCTCTTAGCATCATGGTTGTCCCACCAACATTCTCTGACCTTGGAAAGGTTGCCAAAGATGTGTTCAACAAGGGTTTCTCCATCGGCAGCAACAAACTGACCGTGAAAACCAAGACATCATCTGGTATTTCTCTGAGCCCTACCTTCGAAATGAAGAACGATGCTCTCGTCGCTTCATTTGAGACATCTGGTTCTCCCTCCGAGGGATTTACTCTCAAGGAGAAATGGACTTCTGAGAATGTGACCAAAACTAATCTTATTGTCGAAGATAAGATTTGCAAAGGACTCAAACTCGACCTTGAGGTAGTTGTTAATGCTGCCTCGGGAAAGAAGGGTGCTGTTGCCAAAACAGCATACAAAACGGACTGTTTCAATGGAACCTTCAATGCTAACCTTGACCTTGCTGGACCAACTTTGAACGCCACAGCTGTCGGAGAATACAGTGGAGTACAAGGAGGTGTTGAGGTTGCATTCGACACAGAAAAGTCTAAGCTCACCAAGAACACCCTCGCTGTTGGCTACTCTCAGAACGATTTCAGCTTTGTTGGATTCGTGAAAGATCTATCCCTGTTTGAAGGACTTGTCCATCACAAAGTAAATGATGATACTGAAGTTGCTGCTTCATTGAACTGGAACAACCAGACCAACGGATGTGCTTTCAACTTTGGTGCCAAACACACTCTTGACAAAGCCACTGCTCTGAGGATGAAGATCGACTGCAGCGGAAAGACCACCCTCTCCGTTACCCACAAAGTGAAGCCATGGCTGGAGGCTACATTCTCCAACCAGGTTAACGCCAAAACCCTGACCGGTTTAAGTCATGGAATCTCCCTTGAAGCCAGCCTCTAAATCCACAGTGACTTGAACTAGATTTTTATATAGAACAATGCAAGCATTGCTTCACGTTTATTAGTAAATAAACTTTATATCATAGCAACATTTGGACGTTCTCTAATTTATAAGTGGATGAATTTTTTCTAAGGTTTAGGTTTTATCTTGAAAAATGTTTACTGTCAATGCCTAAAATCGGCAAGCTTAGTTATTTATAGATAAATTGTTATGAGATTGTGATGTGGTAATTGAACTGGTCATTCCAAATCTTAGATTACATTGTTAACACATGGAATGGGGCTGAGAGTCTAATAAGAATTACTTTTTAAAGCTGATGAGTTTTGAATCATAAGATTTCGTTGAAATGTCATGGTGAGATTTTCGTTCAGTTAACATGTATTTGAATAGCTTTCTATGGCATTTTTTTCTAATTCTGATAATATGATATTCGAGTTTATTTGCATCTTCAAAATCCTATGGTCAAGCTGTTTTTCATC
The DNA here is from genome assembly GCF_026151205.1 of Bolinopsis microptera. NCBI lineage: Eukaryota > Metazoa > Ctenophora > Tentaculata > Lobata > Bolinopsidae > Bolinopsis > Bolinopsis microptera. The sequence goes on along the minus strand of NC_087076.1, from coordinate 10,890,215 downwards.
TGCAAACTACTAAACTTATGAATATCACATGCTGGTATATTGGGCATCTTTAATCTTAAGGGTAACCTGTAAATAAAAGAACACATCAAAATTTCTATCTAAAGTCAAACGAGTCAGGTAACAGCCTGTTCAATTGCAGTGATAAAGTATGAATGTTAGTTACCGCAATGTGTTGAATTAAATGTCCATGCTCTTATGAAATCTTTTATTTGAAGGTAATCCTTTACTTCTTTAGGTAATAAATGAGCTATTGGGGTAGTAGTAGTGCCGGTGGTACTTATAGCAAGGCGAAAAACAGCTTAATACCAGGATACAATCCTGCTGGCAGCAGTGCTGCAAACCCATCATATGTCACATATAGTACATCCAATACTACCTCTACCCCAAATGTCTCTTACCCTTCAGCTTCGAGCTATTCTAAACCTGCAGGAAAAGTAACTTACTACACACAAGACTGGAATCAGATAAAGCAGGCCCAGTACAAGGCAACTGGGCGCGTGACTACCGGCGGAAGAGGTCGCGGACGTGGAGGCTATAATGCTGGATCTGTGCAGGCTGTTCATTACTGTGAGATCTGCAAAATAACATGTGGAACAGCTGCAACATATAAAGCTCATCTGGATGGATCAAAGCATTTGAAGAAAGCCGCTAAAGCTGAGCAAGGTGCCGATGCTGATCCCAAACTTCCCAAATCTGGTTTCTACCAGTGTGTTCTCTGTGACATAACCAGTACTACTAGTGAAGCTTTTCAGGCCCACATCAAAGGTTCTAAGCATGATAAGAAAGTTCAGCTGCACAAGAGACTTGGAAAGCCTATTCCTGATAATATTACTCCTCTCAACCCTGAAGAATCAACAAACAAAGCTGAAAAAGTTGGGGAGGAATTCGTAGAAACCAAATATGATTCCACGACGAAGAGGACCATATTTTTCTGTAGCATGTGCAATTGCAGCTTTATGGATGCCACAGCCAAGGAATTTCATATTCAAGGTCGACGTCACAGACTAGAATATAAGAAAAAGTACGATAAAACTTTGAAGGTGGATCTGCCAGCCAGCAAGCGACAGAAGATGGCTCACAATGCGAGAGGTGGGAGAGGAGGATATCGTGGGGGTTCAAAGAGATCAGACTCTGGTATGGAGGATAACGGCTCTTACAAAGAGGTTAGCCAAACCAATCAGTATTATTCCTATAATTCGAATATTGTCTCCTTTTTAATTTTATGCTAAGTTCGTTATCTCATCATTGTATCTTAATAAGTTCAAAAAGCTCATTTCGTCTATTAAGGTAATTCGTTTTTAAGAGCTGTCAAGTTCGAAAATTAAAAATCTTGTTGGGATCATTTATCACTAATAATATTTTTCGTCATATTCTGGGGCCCAAAAGTTGTGACCAAATTCCTAAAAATAGGGCTGTCTGTTGTCATATTATAGCCAGTTTAACACATTAACCGTAAGTAAAGCCTGAAACGTAAGTAAAGCCTGACAGGCACGATGCTTTAGCCATCCTCCAATATCCTAATTGCAATGATATCGAACATTCAGTAATTTTTTAGGCACTGAAACTTGCAGCACTAGCTTACACGCCATATTATATCTGAATAACAAAAATCGAAAGGGCAATGTTTTTTAAAAACTCTTGAAATTCGAATATGTGAAGACGATCTAGATAATTACAAAATTCTCAGATCACAAAGATTTGTTAGTTGTTAAATGTTAATGATAGTAGAGCTAGATATCCAAATATGCGTGTCACAACTTTTCGGCCACCCTCGACTCTGGTTTATCCACAAATATCCACAAATCTAACTCATTTTGATATCCACAAATTGTGAAACCCTAATCTATAGGTTAATGTCTTACGCTCCATACTGGGGGCCAGCTACCCTAATACAAAACGCGATCCCTCCTGTTGAAGCTCCTGTTGAAACTGTAATCTCTACCTACAATACCTCGTATGGAGCCCACACCTCAAGTTACAGCACCTACGTGGCCAGTCCTGCCCTCTACATTGACAGACCTGTTGGGTCAGCTACTGTAGATGTGACATACACTTCACCTGGTTACGTGACCGCATCTCCTATCGTTGGTGCAATCTACAATCCTCTGCAAGTCTCTATTGTCGATTCTATTGTTACCCCTAACAATGCCGTTATAATTGCTCAGCCAGAAATACCCCTGACTGCTGAATCAAATCTAGAATCTTACACTCATGACCGTGGCAAAAGAGTGAGACAAAAGCCTACCCCCGAGTTTTGTGACATTTGTAAAGTTACTTGTGCGACTAAAGCTTCCGTTTATAGCCACTTTTCTGGAGCTCTTCACAAAAGAAAAGTTGCTCACCTCAGTCGTGATTCTGCTTCATCGAAACAACCGTGGAATTGTGAACTTTGTTCAGTCGAGTGCACAAGTTTAGATTCATTTAACAGCCATGTTAACGGAAACAGACATTTAAAAAAGGTCAATGAACGTCAGAAACAAAACATGCCAGTGAACGATAACTTACTTCCAAATTCAAGCTTCCAAAGTTCTGATAGCATGGTAGTTGGAGAGGAACTGATGGAAACGGTAACATCCAGTAGCGGAGTGTCCTATCGCTGCACGCTATGTGACTGTGAGATAACAGACCTTAATTCAAGAGCACTCCACGTTAAGGGCAGAAGACATAGACTTGCTTACAAACAGAAATACGATCCTGAAATGTTTGTTGAAATGCAGCCCAGTAAACGACTGAAAAGCTGCCTGCTAGCTGCTAAAAAGAGGATATCTCGTAAAGAGGCTAAAACATCCAGATTAGATAGTGAATTCAAGGTTTTATTAATACTACGTAACCTGCTGCTCATGTACCTAATTTTTCGGTTCTAAAACATATTCATTTAAGAATTCTAGGATTTCTAGTTATATTCCGACCAACTTTAAGAAAGTTTACATTGATGTTGCTACTTGTAAAGCAAAACACAAGTGGCTATTGCAGTATGCACCAAATTCTTCAAAACAAATAAGTTACATAATTTACAACACAAGTTACATGTAGCAACATCACTACAGATTTGTAAATATTATATCCCACTTTTCGGCCCTTATCATAAGTCATAAGTTGTTGTAAACACGTACTAATCATTGAAATAAACGCCCATTTCATTTCAGATTTGGGAGGCCGAACAGCGACAACTAGAATCAGAGTGGAGCCAGTACCGGGAGGAAGAGAGATGGTATCGCTACATTGAAGGCATAAAACGACAAGAGGAGGAGCACCGACAATGGTACATACAAGAAAGACAGAGATGTGAGAGACTGGGAATAGCTCCACCTCCACCACCCCCTCGCCCCCGTCCTCCACCACCACCACCTGCTCGGGATAACTCCAGAAAGCTTCTCAACAACCACGATGCTAACTTGATCCACACCAAACATAGCCAGTTGCAGCCTAGTAAAACAGAGATTGCTGAACTGGAAAAGCTTATGAAACTGACTGAGGACACTATAGAACTTATATCAGAAGAGCTTGATGAAGAACACATGCAAACACCTGAGTATAAAGCTTGGAAAGCTAAAAATACTGCAGCAGACGACACTGTTGAATCAGAACCAGCTCCGGCTCCAGAAGGTGAAGAGTTAGCTCCAGAAGTTGAAAATTCAGATCCAGAAGCAACAGAAACAACTGGTGCAGAGACTGAGGAAAATATGGATGCCGAGGAGACCATCGCTGCGGTCCCAGCCATAATTGAAGATGATCATTTGGTCATCAAAAGCTGTATCAGAATTGGGGACCTTCCAAAACATTCCATCATGAAGTCCAAGATTGAGGGTGTTCTAGCAGTATTCTGTGTCAAAAAGCCCTCCATCGAATTCTTTGAGAAGATTTTTATGAAATTAAAAATGAAGTTTGCTGAAACAGAAGATGCTTTAGATGTTGTGCTGGCTAGTGACATCTCCCAAGTAACCATATTTGTCAAGAGAACTGAACCAGTTGCTGTGGAGGTGAAGATAAGCATAACGTCCGCTGTGTTCAGAGAAGAGGAAGTCAACGAGAGCATTCTAGCTGAAGAGAAATCCAGCAGAGTTTTAGAAAGAAAGGCTTGTCTCGATGTCTTAGGCCTGCTTCGTCAAACTAAATGGTTTGAATCCCGCATGTCTGTCAGTCTGATTGTTGTCCTTCAGCTGCTTAAAGATCTCAGTAAACGTATTCCCGCGTGGAGTCCTCTATCAACTTGGTCACTGGAACTCCTAGTGGAGAGATGTGCCCGAACTAAGGGTTACTCAAGCCAACCCCCACAGTTCTCTCCTCCAGAGGTCCTGCGGAGAGTCTTTGAGCTCTTTGCTTCAGGATTCCTGTTGTTGAACAGCCCTGGACTGAACGACCCTTGTGAGAAGGAGTCAGTTGACGTTCTGGCCTACTTGACTAACCAGGAGCGTGAGGATTTGACCGCCAGTGCGCAGTATGCTCTCAGACTCATGGTCTACAACCAACTCTATAAGATCCTCGGAATTGCTCAACCTCCTGCGCTCAAGAACCTGGGTCAAGTTCCTAGGTCAGCTGCACCCAGCAGTTTCAAACAGAAGAGTTGAACTTATTGAACTTTATCAGATTTTGCCAAAAATTGGCTGCACTTAAAAGCGTTGAACATAACTGCTTTAAAATAAATTGACACAGATTGCAACTGTTTCTCGTTAATTTTGTTTTCTATAGAAAATATTTTTCAATTTACCTTGCACAGCTCTGCTCTGACTACTTTTCGGTTGTTAAGTGTACACTGCTTGTTTGTTTCTCAAGTATTTCTAGACGTTTAAGAGCGATGATGTATGGCAGTGTGAGCTGTAATTTATTCTTTTATTAATACATAGTCGAACTTAATAATTGTTTAATATTCATCGACACAACTGAAATTCGTTATTAATTATTTTGTTTTACTAAGAGGGAGTAACTTTGATTCATTATGATGTTAAAACAATTACAGTCACTTAATTCAACGTAATTTAATTCAATGAAATTTCGATCACTCTTGATCGGTCTTGATTATACATTTCCCACATTTAAAATCTTCTAAGCGACCCTGTTCGAATTTTCTGGATATGATAGTTTAACATTCTAACACCCTATTTTACAGGTATCATGTCTATTTTAGAATACAATGGTGCCTCCGTGGTTGCCATGAAAGGCAAGAACTGCGTGGCTATCGCAGCAGACAAAAGACTTGGTATTCGATTTCAGACTGTATCTTGCGACTTTCAGAAGATATTCCCCATGGGCAAGAAACTATTTATTGGTCTGCCTGGATTGGCCACAGACGTCATGACCTTTGCTAACGAACTGAAATTCCACACAAATCTCTACAGTTTATCGGAAGACAGAGAACTCAGTCCTAAAACCTTCCTCAGTATGGTCTCAAATTTCCTCTACCAACGTAGATTTGGTCCCTATTTTATTGAACCAGTTATCGCTGGACTTGACGAAAAAAACGAACCATTCATCGCTTCAACTGATCTGATAGGATGTCCGATGGTAACTAACGATTTCGTAGTCGCTGGAACTTGTCTGGAACAGCTGTATGGTATGTGTGAGACTCTCTACAAGCCAGAAATGGAACCAGATCAACTGTTCGAAACTATTTCCCAATGTCTCCTAAATGCTCAAGACAGAGACGCATACAGTGGATGGGGTGGTGTTGTGTACATTATTGAGGCCAATAAAATTACCAAAAGGGAGCTCAAGGCAAGGATGGACTAGAACGTTTCAGATATTATTGATAAATGTGATTTGTAAATATTGTTGGATTTCTGGCGATTCAAGTCCGTACGATATTTTATTTGTTGTTGGTTAATTTGTAGTTTGGCAGGGTTTCCATAATAAATAAATTTATTTGAACATCGTTATCTAAGAGCAACTAGCTGCTAAGGCACTAATATACCAGTCTAGCAATGGAGAAGCTTTATTTGTACTAGTTTCCATTTATCTAGGATGATATATAATGACTACAAGATGAGCAGGTTCTCAATTTTATGAGATGTTAAAGTTAATACACATGTAATTTCTAAATTACTTTGTAGGCATTAGCCGCTATTTAGAAGGACCTTGTTTCGTTTCTCATTTACAAATACCAAAAGTTGACAAACAGCAGCTCTCCCCAAAGTAAAGTGCACCATATTAATCAGATGTACGGGAAATTGACGACATTATTATAACGAGTGTGGGGAACATCCTGTTGTACACCCAAATGTTACAATACACTCCCTGACATGTATTATATTTACTTAATTACACCACTCCTAATTGCAGTCTAACTAACTATTCAGCTCACATCGGAAGCCGACCATATGTAGCCAAGGATCACAGAGCCAGAGTTACACGTGCTCATTATACCCTTCTAAGATGCTGAAAGCTAAGACATTTGTTAAGAAAACGAAGAGGGGGAATATTATAAAAGTAGTACGAGAGCACTACCTGCGAGATGATCTGTCCTGTGGAAGTTTGCTCTGTGGCGTTTGCCCTAATTTGTCCCCTGCCAAGTTGTGTGTAAAGCAGAATGCTGAGTCTTCTATTGTACCTAAACCTCACTACCTGGTTATTGATACCAATGTAGCCCTACATCAGGTAATTTCTACTGCGATTCGTCGGTTTACTTAAGTCAGAACAAATCTTTTAATCGCTCATTCTTGTCTTCGTATGAAAACTTTAAACGTTTTTTTCGTTCAAAGAAGTTTTTGTTAGTCTCAGACGCTGATTACCTTGTTTTCAGATAGATTTCCTAGAAGATCACAACATCACTGATGTAATCGTCCTTCAAACTGTCCTCCAAGAGGTAAATAACCAATTATCTTTGCTAAATTCCTAATGAAGTAATACGAGGGAACTCATTCATCAGAGATGATCTAATTGAATTAATAACTCTCAATAATCGATTTAAGTGTAATACCGGGATTACCAAACTTGATTGGCCCCGATTAAAACTTTCAAATCTGTATAATTTATATGACTTATCACTTTGTAATTCTAGGTGAGGCATCTCAACGATTCACTGTACAAGAGAATCCGAACGATAATCGAGAACAACTCCAAACGATTCTTCGTGTTATGTAACGAACATCACCGTGCTACTTACATAGATCGTGAACCTAACGAGTCCTGCAACGACAGGAACGACAGAGCTATCAGAGTAGCTGCAGCGTGGTATGAAGAACATCTGAAACATTTGGATGTAGATATCGTGCTTCTTACGAATGATAATGATAACAGAGATAAGGCCATCAAAGCTGGGCTTAAGTCTTATCAGGTATGTTATCTTTCGCACTGCACATCTTTAAATGGATCATTATGATTTCACCTCAGAATTTTTCATGCATCATTCAGTTTTATTTTTGGCCTACTTACAGTCATAAATAAGAGTTATCAATTAAAGCGATCCAACCGAGTCCTGATGAGCTTCTTATCACAGGTGATGGATTACGTGAAGAGTCTGAAAGGATGTGAGAACTTAATAGATCACCTGTCAGTCCAAGAGAAAGGTGACAAGACGTCCACTGTACACGATAAGAAGGTGATGTTCGACGAGCATCTCTCTTTATACGACATAAAGATGGGAGTTAAGAGCAACCGGTATGTGAACTTTTTATCAGCTACTTGACGATCGTTAACATATTACATAATTACTACCACATAATATGTGTGCGGCGGTGATTGTTATTTCTTGTTCCGCACTCCTGTACCTACCATTACTGATAATGAGGTAAGTATTGAAAGAACTGGTTGTTCTAATAGTTTATCTCTAAAACTCAACACTCCAGGTATCATCAAGGAAAGTTCGAGGCGTCCCGTGAGAATTATCTAGAAGGATTTGTATCGTGTACAGCGTACGACAAACAGGTTATCATACGTGGACTCAAGAATCTAAACAGAGCTGTTCATGAAGATGTTGTCGCTATTGAAGTATTCCCTAAAAATCAGTGGGTTAGTAAATTGAATATTTAATATTCAATTCACTGCTGTGTGTTAATGGTTTCTAATTTGAACTCGTTTGAATGTCACACCGCATGGAAAGTAAAATGAGATAATTGTGTTTAGTGTACCGTTAGTGTACTGTATTGTTACATTAAGAGCATTACTGAACCAATAATATAATTCCCATTCTTACTGGATATCATGGATATTACCATCCTCACACCCAAGCAGGAAATATAACATCTTCACTTCCTCCAGGTTGGTTCCAGCGGAACAGTCCAGCTTGACGAGAAGGTAGACGATGAAGAAGACATGAACACCATGGCTGAGGGAACCTCCGAGAGCAGCATCTACGTGAGACCCACTGGACGCGTTATCGGCATCATCAAACGAAACTGGAGGAACTATTGCGGAGTGTTGCTTCCAACTGTAAACACGGAGAAAACCAGACACATCTTCATCCCATCAGAGAAGAGGATCCCGAGGATACGAATAGAGACCAGACAAGCAGATGTACTGATGTCACACAGGATTATAGTCAGTGTGGACTGCTGGCCCCGATCCTCACGGTACCCATTAGGTCATTTCATCAGAGATATAGGACCCATGGGAGACAGGGATACTGAGGAGGAGGTGTTATTGTTAGAACACGATGTTCCTCATCTACCATTCAGGTATGGTGATACTTTGTTTTTGGGCACAACCTCTCCAGCTAGAATTCGATACGTCAACTTGATTTATTGCAAGATATCTTGTGTGTTATCTTCCCGTGTGCCTGCATTTTAATTAATTACCCGTAACTCGGACCCACATATCTGATTATCATGCTGCCAGCAGCCAGTTGTTATCAAGAAACCTGAAATTTGATTACCCCCAGTAAATCAGTGCTGGACTGTCTTCCAAAGTTGCCATGGTCTATTCCTGACTACGAGTTTGTGCTCCGGCAAGATCTGAGAAACACAACTGTGTGCAGTGTGGATCCGCCCGGCTGTACTGATATCGACGATGCTTTACATTACAAACCTTTACCGAACGGAAACTGCCAGGTAATTATTAAAATAACTTTTTGGAATATTCGAGAAATGTGTCTCGTTCCTCCTGGAATGTGATTATCCACCGAATAATTAGATTATCGTTACATCAATGAATGCTAAAAGCTACACACGCGGTATTGTTTGGTTAATAGAATTTAGGGCCCACCGAGAAATACTGGATATCATGCGATTTACAAATCTCATCCTTCAGGTTGGAGTCCACATCGCAGATTTGAGTTACTTTGTCCGACCAGGAACTGCCTTGGATCTAGAGGCCCAGAAACGTGGAACCAGTGTGTATCTGTGCGATAAGAGAATCGACATGGTACCTGAGGTACTAAGTTCTAATCTCTGTTCTTTGAGGGCTAACGAGGACAGACTTGCTTTCAGCGGCATCTGGGAGATGACCAAGTTAGTTATTTAGTATTGTAATATCTATTAAATAATTAGTATTTTAATATCTATTAAATAATTAGTATTGTAATATCTATTAAATAATTAGTATTTTAATATCTATTAAATAATTAGTATTGTAATATCTATTAAATAATTAGTATTTTAATATCTATTAAATAATTAGTATTGTAATATCTATTAAATAATTAGTATTTTAATATCTATTAAATAATTAGTATTGTAATATCTATTAAATAATTAGTATTTTAATATCTATTAAATAATTAGTATTGTAATATCTATTAAATAATTAGTATTTTAATATCTATTAAATAATTAGTATTGTAATATCTATTAAATAATTAGTATTGTAATATCTATTAAATAATTAGTATTTTAATATCTATTAAATAATTAGTATTTTAATATCTATTAAATAATTAGTATTTTAATATCTATTAAATAATTAGTATTGTAATATCTATTAAATAATTAGTATTGTAATATCTATTAAATAATTAGTATTGTAATATCTATTAAATAATTAGTATTGTAATATCTATTAAATAATTAGTATTTTAATATCTATTAAATAATTAGTATTTTAATATCTATTAAATAATTAGTATTTTAATATCTATTTCTGTAATATACTAGTCTCCTGCAAGCATCGTACATCTAGCAGCTGTGTTAAAATTGTTCTACATACATCCTTACCTCTTACAAAACCATTAACATGGTTACTCACCTAGTCCGGTGTGTCCGATGTAATTAGGTCACAATTGTCTCTTTGTACCCATGTGACTGTGTAGCCCAATGGGTTTGGTTTCCTCTGATTCATTTCTTAGCTCGCTAACCATTTACAGGCATCATTATACCGTATAGCTCGCCGAGCTTGGTATGTCATTTTACTATTCGGGAACTAATTGTAAGGTTATAAGACCAAATATGGCATTATTGTCCTTGTTACTGACGAGTGTATGTTGTATGTTATTTTTTGTTCTAGATAAATATTTGTACAAAGATGTGAGCCACCTGTCACGTTTAGTAAAGTGTAAACACTGCATGCACGATGCAGCGAGATAACACATTAACTCAGTAAAATGTGTTAATAAGCAAGATGTGGCAGGAAACGTCTAGATCTCTGTGTGCATTTTGTTGAGCCATGCTGCCTGTTTAAATGTTAAATCGCGATCATTCCAGAGCCTAGCTAATGTAATAGCCTAGTCAGTCTAGACTGCATCAGCTGCAAGCAAGATAAGTAAACATAGTTGCTACTTGTAACCATAGTTGGTACTTGTAAGTTGTGACCATAGTTGCAACTTGTAACCATAATTTCTACTTGTGCATGTGTAATACTACATACTGTAAAATCTAACATCAGTTACTTTCCAGAGAAGGGGAAATAGTGAGCAGGAGATTCTGTAAGACAGTGATCAGATCAGTAGCAGCTCTAACCTACATGGAGGCTCAGATACTGATAGATGATAAGAGTAGGACAGATCCACTCTCGGAGGGACTGAGAGGGCTCAATGAGCTGGCTAAGAAGCTGAAACAGAGAAGGATTGAGGCTGGAGCTTTAACTCTTGCTTCACCTGAGGTATGTGGGACTAATATTTCTAACATTTCTCAATCTAAAACACAATTTAGTACTTTAGTAACATGTTTATTATTTGTGAGCTTATTATTTGTGAGATAATTATTTGTGAAATTCTCACACCTCTCTTAACCAGGTGCGATTTCACATTGACAGTGAAACACACGATCCTATCGGTATCGAAACAAAAGAACTGAAAGAAACAAATTCTTTGATCGAGGAGTTCATGTTGTTAGCGAACTGCGAAGTCGCGCGACACATTGAGAAGGAGTTCCCCCAGTGTGCCGTCCTGCGTCGCCATCCCTCACCACCCCTGACAAACTTCGACTTGCTGGTCAATGCAGCAGCGGTGAAGGGGATCCAAGTGAAGTGTAGCACAAACGCTGAACTAGCATACTCGCTGGAGAATGCAAACATTCCGGGCGATCCTTTCTTCAATATTCTTCTGAGGATTGTCAGTACAAGGTGCATGATGCAGGCTGTCTACTTCTGCTCAGGTACGAGCTAAAACATTTTCCTTTATTATTAGGTAAAATGTTCAAAATACACGAATTGGATTCGTATGTGATTTTATTGTACGTGATTTTATTGTACGTGATTTTATCTCCATCCTGCAAATGTAAATTGTACGTGATTTACTAACGTTTTACGCCCCAGGAATGTTGCCTGAAGAGGAATATTTCCATTACGGTCTGGCAGTACCAATGTACACCCACTTCACCTCTCCAATCAGACGATATCCTGATCTCCTCGTCCACAGACTCCTCGCTGCAAGTGTTGGGCAGGACAAGACTTATACTGAGCTGCTGGACAGAAACATTGTAGGTGTAAAACTGGGGATTACTGGGGTTGTAGCAATGGGAATGTGTGGAATGCTGTGTGTAGCTTGGTGCACGGATTTCCTTACAATTTTTACAACATTCGATACTGTACTTGATTCGACTTGATTAAATATGCTCATCTCGTTTTAGCTTCAATGGCTTTAACTCATTTTAGCTTCTATGGATTTATCAAACTGAACGTGTATTCTCCCACAGGTACACGAATGGTGCGAGAACATGAACTACCGTCATCACCAAGCTCAACTAGTACAGCGAGCTTCCATCGCTCTCCATACACAACTCTACTTCAAGGACAAATGTATGGACGAGGACGCGTACATTCTCTTCGTACGGAGAAACGCTGTCGTCGTACTCGTTAGAAGGTACACGGGTTTTAAAACTAGTGTTCGGCGTATTATATAATATATATGTAGTATTCTCGAACGTTCTGTATAATTCTTATATGCAATGCCACTGCATATTACTAACAAGTGTAACGTGACAAATATTTTGTCACATGTCATGAACTTAGACCATGGTCTTAATATATTGGCGGGAGAAGACTCTAGAATTCCCAGTAAAATGTATGCATGACCTGACTAACAACAATTAGTTGGACATGTCTTGTCAGCAGTGTTGATAGAAACGTGTAATCTGTGTAAGGGGAGCTGGAGTGGTGTATGTTAATATGCTAATTGATTAGTGTAGTTTTACCCAATTAGCAGTAAATGCCCCTAAACGATCATTACAATTTATCAGGTACGGGTTAGAAAGCACCATATTTCTGAAGGCAGTGGATTCAAAGGTTGAATTTGTGTACGAAGAAGATAAGTGTAAATTGACAGTGGGCAGAGTTACCTTACAAATGTTCGACAGAGTTATAGTTCAGGTATGTTGCTAAACCTGGGGTTTTAAACTTGTAGTTCCTTTTCTAGAGACTGCCATTTTTGGAATTTTTGGCTGAAAAGCTCTACAACGGCAGCGTACGTGTTAATTCGGAATGACATTGAAAACATTATTAGTTCTTACATCTCAATACTACCATACTGCATGTGAATGTAATCAATATCATCACACCACGCATTGTTGGTGTGCTCGTGTCCATCACGTGGGGTAATCACAGAAATTATCTCCAGATCTCGGTGGAAGACTGCAACATTCAGCACAAGAAACTGAGGATGAAGCTTGTGAACCCCATTATACCTGGAGTTAGCGTGGAACCTATTTACGTTACTATGGGCAATAATGACGAGCCCCACGTGCCCCGACCTGATTCTGCCAGACACTGATGATGTGTCTTCGCAATTGAGACACGTGATCAGATATTTAGTCACACGTGATCGAATATATAAGAGACATATGATCAAGTTGTTTAGACTTTTTTAGGTTTTTATTTTTAGACAGAACCACAATGCCAGTGGCGTTGCTTTTAATTTATGTAGCCTGGCTTTATATTGGCAGTGTTTGACTGAAATGGGGGCTAATGAATCAAAGCACCGTGCTTTAAAAGCACGGTGTCAACTGCCAAAAGCAGAGATGTTTTTAACTATCATTTAACTTATTCTCTATTTATTGACCATTTGATATGTTTTGATTATTTTGAACTTTTGAAACAGTAGTATTACTTTGTCAGTTCTTTTCAACTTTCAAGCAACGATCTATAATAATATAACTGAAACCCTGTTCCTGCGCCGAAGCAAATCCCATCGTCAATAAAAATCCGTGTTTATTTTTGAAATTCAAAAGATTCCCACACACTCACATCTCCCCAAACATGTTTCTATTTGCAGCCCATTATTTCAGGGTCCCTAAACCCCTGTACCCTCTATAGTACACCCCACCATGGCTGCTCTTCTATTTGACGACATAACAGAAGGGCTCCAGCAGGTCAACTGTCCCTTCCAACCCCCGAATAGTGGGGCTCTGAAGGGTATGCTGGGTGGCAAGGCTTGTAGTAACATGTATACCAAGGTTGTGGTGTGGTTGTGTTATCAGATGAAGGGGCATGTGGAGCCGGTCTCTATTCCTCAGTCGCCTGATGAAGAGCCACTTTTCAGGTACAAATTAAACTCTCATTTTAAAAGTTGTAAATAAGCATCCTCAACAACATTTCATATCACAACTAACACATGATCAGTTTGTTGTTGAGATTTCTTTGTTTAACTTTTTCTCCATGACTCATGCACGTCTGTTTAAATCACGGGACAACTCATGAATACTACTATCCTCTAGAGTTGAACTGAGTACGGTTGTAATTGAGTTAGGATGTCCAGTTCCTGGTATAGGAGGAGCAGACTCACTGACTGATCCCAACAATCGTACTGCAGTCCTGCACTACCTTGTACATGAGCTGATGTCTGTTAGACTCGCGGCCGCTTCTCATACCAAAACTAAGCAGGTACACTCCGGTTTTTTCCGGGTCTTCAATTTGCTGCTCAGGTACTCAAGCATTCGGGGATTTTTTAAAGGTCGTCGCTATTATTTCATGTTGGATCTTGTCAAACAAATAAGTAAATTTGGCTCATTTAAAAACTTCTGCAGATAAATACAGATAAGGGTTGTTTCTCTGGTCACCCTGCCCTCCAAGATCTGGCAACTATTTACAGTACTCTCAGTCTACAGTCACCTGGTCCTGAGGACGAAATACCTGACATTTTTGAAACTATAATACACAAGATAAATGAAATTGCTAATAGAAATGGAGAAACTGTGAATGGTCTACTCTCTGATCCTATTCTGAAGTTATCCCTGAAACCAGAGGAATGGCAAAAGTTTGAGGAAGTCAGCCATGTTTTGAACGAAGAATACACGATAAGATTCAAAACTTTACTCAAGAGGCTGGACTTGACTTTATCTTCGTTCAAATGGGGAAAGAATAAGGTATTATTGATACTCCTATTTCTGTACGCACTCAATATTAATTTTGGGACCACTTAATCACCAAACTTTACCTATTTGGCGGTTTTGATGAATTGTAAACTATCAATCGTTGACGTTCTTTCTCCAGGATAAAGCTGAGACGCTGGACAAAGTTTATAACTTGCAAAGGCGGATTATGAAAGACTCTGCTAACCTTGGGGTGGCAGACGTTTTAGCTGCTAGAGTGGATTTAGCATGCATTCCTAAGACGAGTAGCGGTTCAGTGAGGGATAACACCAAGACCAAGCTCAACAAGATGGTCATTGTGGGACAGGTAAGAAATCTTACATTTTAAACGGCATGCACCAATCAGGAGTCCGGACATAACATGGGACAAAAGTGCAAGCTTGCCCTCGCTACTAGCAAAATGTAGTAATTTTGCGATACAAAGATCTCAAGCTTTCAGCAATCTACCCAGATTTTGGCGCGCGTATCTGCGCGTTTGATTTGTTGTCCATTCACCTAAGCTATATATGCTCAAGAGAAAGCCCTGAGCCGAATGAATTCGAGAAAATTCCGACGTGTAGCATGGGTTCTGAGTGTAAATTCACCCGGTAAACTGTCGTCGATGCTGCGAAAGTGATATGTCCGGGTGTTACTGCATCATTACACTAGCCCTGTGTGTGTGTCATTCACTCGCCTTGGACACTGTTTTGAAATACTGTCAACTCTGAACACTGTTTATTTACCATCATTTACTTTAATAATGTGAAAATTAACCGCAAGTGAATATGTATAATCTTGAATCTTTGTTTCAGGTTCCTGATAGAGGTGGAAGACCTTTAGAACAGCGACCAGAACCAGAAATACCATCTTGGCAGAAAGACAAGAATAAGAGGGGACGTGGAGGAGGTTATCATTACCAGCAAACACGCGGGGGTCAATCACAAGCATCGCGTGGTAATCGATATCAGCAACAAACTAATCAGAACAGACAGCAGGGGTACCATCAGAACAAAGGGTATCATGATCGAATGAACAATCCGGGACAACCCCAGAACGACCAGCAGAATCCGGGACAGCAGCCGAACCAAGGTGGTAACAGACGTGGTGGTTTCCAGAACAATCGAGCAAACCGGGGAGGGAGCTGGGGTGGTTATAGCCGGGGTGGGGGTGGTGGTAACCAGGGTGGTGTTTATTGAAGTATTGTTGTGATTTATGCATGGTGTTAGCGTAGTTTTTAATTTGTTGACCCTTTTTTATAAAGTTTTGTGTTTTAGAACGATGTTTAGTTGTATTTAACGAGTTGTTGGACAGAGATATTTGAGTATTAATTAAATTACGGTAGAAAGGTTTATTATGTAGAATCTATTCAAGGACATAAGAAGATTTAGTTTATCTTGTTACTTTTCGGTACTGAACTAATCTGTAAGGAAATGGTATTAGCGGCCATAACGCTAGTGTATTTAGATCGAACTTTTATGATCAACCTCTTGGGATCTCTGAAATTCTGAAATTCGGGGCGTGGTCTTCAAGTTTCAACAGCCACTTTAACTTCAAACTAAACGCCAAACATGACATAGCGGACGGTTATTCTTGGCTTCAAGGTGAATTATGTACCTTATTTACGGTGAAACTGATCTCCGAAGAAGGCTGTCTAGCTACACGGTTTTAAGGAACAATAAGGCATTTGTTTAGAGCCATTAACTCTAAGCATAGCCCCCCCTGGCCCTGGATGTGTCAACACACAGAACTTGCGTACGTGCGATAGGCCAATGCAAATGGGACTACATACACCCGGCCGCACGTACTTACGAATGCGACGCAGAGTGGAAATAAGATTTCTTGCGCTTCAATGTTAATCTATTAAACACTACTCCTTCCAAATATGTGGATTGTACTGCGACCGGCCCACTTAAAACGTGTTACACGCTTCCGTGGATGTAAGATTGTTGCTGATTATTCCACCACCGTACTACACAGGAAAATAGTGAATTTAAAACGAATAACTTACCACTTCAACGGAAACTCGTAACAAAAACTGGTCAATAAATAAAGAGAATGAACCCCAAATCTGAGACCTGGATACATGAAACCCTATAAAATGTAACCGCTAAAGATGTCCATTAAGGAGATTAAAAAGGAATATGCTGACTCTTTATTTTCCCTGTTATAACAAAATTAAGATGAGAAATGAATATCATTAGCGTTAAAACGTTCCAAAAGTTGTAAAAACTGGTCATTTGACATTGTTCTCGAACGTGTGATACTGAAGTCGCATTCCACTAATATTGCTTCAATCTTTTTCTTTATATCGAAGTCCTCTGGAACCATGACCTCGTTCAGGCTACAATAAATCTGATAGTTCTTTGTAAGAAGTTCGATAACTGCTTTAGATTTGAAGATCGCTGATAGAGTTTTGTTTTTACGAGTGAAAAGGATTCTAGTGAGTCCGTCCCATTCCACAAAGTTTATGTTTGGCATTGGGTTCAAGGGCTCGATTCTTACAACACTTGAATCAACCTGAAACGGTTTAAATTAACATGTGTATGAAAGAGGGTAGAATACAGTTTAATAACCACGAAATAAGGGTAGATCAAGTTTTAAAACCACAACAAAAATTCATGAAAATATAATAACGTTACCTTAGGTGGAGGTTTGAAGTTGTTTTTTCCAACTTTAAGCACGTGCGCAACTCTGGCCATAAGTTGGGTGTTAGCTGATAGCCTGCAGTAAAGCTTATCTCCGGGCTTTGCGTATAATCTCTCTGCAAACTGAAAACAAAAATATCATTTTCATCGTCACGAGAGGACAATATAAATTATTATGATTAAATTTTCTGATATGTAAAAAATTGATCTTTGAATTCGTATAACTATTTCTAACATCCCAAGATGATTTTGAGTTTACCTCTTTCTGAAACATAAGAACTGCACATCTGAACTTCCTATGAAGCAGAAGTTTGAAGACGAAAGGTGAAGATATCTGATATGGCATGTTGGCAACACATACATCAAAGTCCGGGAACTCTGATTTGATACAATCTCCGACCACTATTTCAAGCTTGCTCATGTATGGTGTTCCCATGAAGCGTTTCCGGAGTTCTGCAACCATCCTCGGATCTATTTCAAATGCTATCACCTGAAATTACCATAAGTGATCACTAATAAAGAGATTACTTTCGTTCATCTTCCCACTGAAAAGTATTAATGGAATGGTAAAGACAATTAAAATTTCGATTCAAAGTCACAATTTACCTTTTTTGCCTTCTCCAAAAGTTTAGCGGTCAAGTTTCCTGTACCAGGTCCAATCTCCATGACAACGTCTGAACTTTTGATACCTGCTTTATCCACTATACTTTGTACCACCATTGGATTCTGAAATTATCACCATCGGAATTACACTCATTGTCGAACACTTTGTATGGTATCAACAGAAATGTAAGCTGGTTTTGTAATATTCCACATTTTTCTGTCAGTAAAAACTTAAACGAACAAAAACGAAGCCAAGCTTCTGGAGTTACCCGAAGGATATGCTGTCCAAAGTCTTTGTTGAATGTTATGCTTTGTCTAACAGCTTGTTGAGTGGTCTTACCCTTGCGTTGCGCTGCCGCTTGGCGCTCTTTCTGCACTTTCGGCATTTCTAACTCTGCTACAAAAGCATGAGATCTCGTTAATATTTTGATAAAATAATAAATATTGATAAATAATGTTATCATAATATCAAATATTAGGGATAGTGGTGAAGAACTATATTAATTATAATCCTAGTTGAGAGGTCCATGTGTGATTTAAAGGGTTTAAAGCAACCAGCTTCTAACATATTATTAACCAACAAGAAGCAAAAAAACAGCAAATTCTTTAAAACTCATAAGTTATTAATAGAACATGGTTAACTAGCAGTTAATAACTACATAAACAATAAAATTAATCGATTCAAGTTATAAATTTAATCTAGAAATATGAAAATAAAAATCAGATTTTAAATGTTGTGGATATTACATATCATTATGGTTCACGAAGTTCGTCAAACAAAAATCAATATATTGAACGAAAATTACCAGGTGAAATCAGGGAAGATCTTCAGGAGCAGACGAGAAGTCTTGCCATGTCAGTTAAAAATCAGGCAACAGAAATATCATGGATACAAATAAAAGTAGTGAACTTTTAATACATACATTCGTGCAGGTAAAATAATGTCAAAGAAAATATCCAGTTATAAAAATTATCTTAACATGATGAACTAACATTTATTACTAAGTTACACAGTCGCTGCGCCACGAAAGTGTTTGAGAGTATTGAGGTACATACAGTTGTATTTTGAATCACACTTACGCCACGCAGCACTTTCATGCCTAATAACAATATATGGTAATACCACGGTTAACTTGAACACAGTCGCCATGATTAATCATTGTAATTTGTAATACGGTTTAATTGTCTGATAATTTATGACTATGAATTAAAGTAGTCTAATCTAATAATTTATGACTATGAATTAAAGTAGTCTAATATAATAATATTCTCGATATGTTAAAAACGAACAAATGTGCGAGTCCCTGCAAACAATTCAATGTCAACCCGTGTACCTACTTTAGGCATGAAAATACGGCTTATTAACCTGTTTAACTAAAAACTAATCATATGAAGTATTCTGAATCGAGGCACAAGTCTAAGTCATCAAGTTCATCAGAGTCAAAGATATTATCCACTGAATCCGCAGGCTCGGATGGGTTAGAGACAATAATTTCATTTTCTTGAGATGATTCACCCTCCACATGAGTGGTGGGTACAAGTTCGGGTGACTTAGCTGTTGGAAGAGCAGATTGAGGATCAGATATATCGTGAGAAGGTTGTTGGTCATCAGAGGAAACCAATTCAGTTTTTGGCAGAATAGCTTCAGCATTAATCTTGATTCGACTTTCCCTTCCAATGTTTGACTTGACAAGGTTTGTCTCGTTGATGCTCGGGGAGACAAGGGGCAATTTGAACTTGTCAAACAGTTGAGTTCGACAGTGCTCCTTGTGGGACTGGATCTGCGCAACATCAGATTGGAAGCATTTGTAGGAGCACTTATCACACGTGTAGTAATCTTCTTCAACAGGTTCCTGTTTGGGGAAGAGATGCTTCAGGGATGTGGCATCACAAACAGCAACCTGGGAAGAATTTGTTGTCGCATCTTCTGTGTCATTACAATGCACTTCAGGTTCCACATTTTCTTCAACTACATCATTCTGACATGGTTCATCGTTGTTATTTTCTTGTGGATGGTATTTACCCTCGTGAGATTTCATACCTCGTGGGGCTCCGGCTGTTAAGTAATAACAACCAGGGTAACTGCACGCATTGATTAATTTATCACCTTTCAATTTGCGGGCACATAAAAGCTTGTGTTTCAAAATTGCCATCTTTGATAAACAAGAATAAGGACACTTGTCACAATTGAATCTTACCATTTTATGCATTTTTTTGGGCCTCTTTTTGGAGCCACTAAATGAAGATACATTCTGAGTCAATAATGAACGAGCATTGCCTTTAGATACATCATGATCAATCATCTCAGAAGAATCTGGGGTTACAGCAACAGGATGCGTTTTCAGATGTACATTATAACCATGAACAGATTCTGATAAGAAATAACAGTCAGGGTATTCGCAAGCAATGATACCTTCTGTGTCATTACAATGCACTTCAGGTTCCACATTTTCTTCAAATACATCATTCTGACATGGTTCATCGTTGTTATTTGCTTGTGGATGGTATTTAGTCTCGTGACTTTTCATACCTTTATCTGAGGCTCCGGCTGTTAAGTAATAACAACCAGGGTAACTGCACGCATTGATTAATTTATCACCTTTCAATTTGCGGGCACATAAAAGCTTGTGTTTTAAAATTGCCATCTTTGATAAACAAGAATAAGGACACTTGTCACAATTGAATCGTACCATTTTATGCATTTTTTTGGGCCTCTTTTTGGAGCCACTAAATGAAGATACATTCTGAGTCAATAATGAACGAGCATTGCCTTTAGATACATCATGATCAATCATCTCAGAAGAATCTGGGGTTACAGCAACAGGATGCGTTTTCAGATGTACATTATAACCATGAGCAGATTCTGATAAGAAATAACAGTCAGGGTATTCACAAGCAATGATACCACTCACACCATTTTTACGGAGGGCACACAGGGCTTGATGAGACATAACAGGCCTGTTATCGCAGCGAGAATAAGGACAAAATGTGCATTTATGTCGGTTTTTATGTCGAAGCATTTTTGCTCTTTTTATGCTTGCCTTCGCTTCTAATGATTTAGGTTTCTGAGTCACCGACACTTTTGGACAAGAAGACGCCTCTGGAGATTCCCTGTGAACAACTCTGCAGTGAGTTTTCATGCCTTTTTTATTTTTAGCCAGAAAGAAACAGTCTGAATATTTGCATGCATCAACTATTTTACAGCCATTTTTTCTAGCGCGACATAAAGCCATGTGCCTCTCTATTTTAATCTTGTTACTACTGAAGAAAGGGCAAATCACACAACTGTGCCGAACACCCTTGGAAATGGCAGGTCGGCTAACATTGGGGACGCTGGGATGACTAACCTTGAGCTTGGCACTAGCTACAACCACTTCATTGTGAATCTTTCCGTTGTGTACCTTCATGGAAACATCACTTTTTCCAATGTAAAAGCAGCCTACATATGAGCACTTGAATGCCTCAAATAGTGGGTTACCACATCTATGTTTGTGTATCGTATGGTATGCAGCCATTGGTATCACTCCGGAACACTTTAAGCACTTCTTCGTAATCTTTCTGCCAACCCCACCAGACGCCTTGCAGCTCATTTTGTGCTTCAGATAACGATGAGGAGTTTTGGCAATGAAATGACAATTCTGGCACCTATTCGAATTATAAATGTTCTTTCCACAAATACTGGTGTGACTTGCAAGGCCGAGCTGGGTCCATGCACGGTATGGGCATTTTGAGCAAGTTTTATTGAGGATGTTACTTGCCTTCAAATTACACTTAGCAGTGTGGTGTTTGAACCCAGTTACATAACGCGAAAGATGATTGCACTGTTTACATCTAAAATTCTCTAATCCAGGCATTCCACACATATTTTGATGTATGGCGAATTTAACTTTCGAGTTGGCATGATAAGAGCACCTTTTACATCTTCTTTCTTCGATTTTTTGAGGCTTTTCATGTTCTGTACTGGCTGAAACAGACTTGCAATTCAGGATATGTCGATCAAACTTTTCTCTGGTGGCAAGAACGTCTGAACATTTTCCACATCTCCAATTCTTGTAAAGAGCTGAGCTGCATTTTCTTTCGTGATGCTTGACCATAATAGAAAACTTAGCTTTGTATGGGCAGAACGAACATTGTAGTTTCGGGGCAATATAATTTGACGATTTCGTACACTTTTCTTTGGTTAATTGTTCCTCGGCCTCTCTTAATTTTTTCTTGGCTTTTTTACAATGATCTGCAATTTTGTGCATATTCACAGAAATCTTGGTAGTACTTGTAAAAGAACAGAGATTGCAGTTGAACTTTCCAACTTTTGCTTGATCTTTGGTTAACATGACCCGCCTCAAAAGGACTTGAGCTTTCTTTTGTTTAAAAATTGAATCACGTTTTCTCTTGTTTCTAATACAGGATTTAATATGCAGTTCAAATAGAGCAACATTCTTTGTCTTGAAGCTACAATCAGTACATTTATGAAGCTCGAGATTGCTGATATTATCAATTGGAGAGAGTACACCAGGGGATTCAGTTGAAAGATTGTTGCCTTGTTCAGGCTCTGTATTCACATCCAATAACTTATCTGGAGTTTTATTGGATATACGGTGAGACTGCATATGGACCGTTAGAGTCCACGGATTTTGGGCATCATAAGAACAGATCTTACAAGACAGCACCTTTGAGTTGGAACCAGCACATGTCTTGTTGTGTCTCTCTAGATAACGTTCCTGTGTTGTAGAATAATTACAATTAGAGCAGTTTAATCTCCCAGATACGCCAAGTTTTTTATTCACTCTCTGTGGCACTGCATTTTCGTTCCCATCTTGATCTTCTTCATTATCACTCGTGTCTGGTGACTGTGGAGCAGAGTTTGATTTGCCCAGTCTCATTTTAAATTCATTGGGTTTGCGAGGCAGAGGTGGACTGGTCATTTCCAGTTTGAGCGGCGCCTTCATTTGTGGAGTTGAGCTAGCTGGTACAGATACTGTACTGTCACGTGTTGTTTCAGCAGGTTGTGCTGTTTTATCCTTACTGCAATAGTTAACTTGATGAGATGCTAAGTACCTTGCCTGGGTTGTGCTGTAGTTACAGTCCGTACAGCGATGCCTGTGACGGATGTTATGCCCTTTTGGAATCTGCTCTGCTACCTTCTGTTTAGGTAACTGAGAAGAATTACTCTTCTCCTCAGCATCTAAAAGTTTAGAATCAGAATTACTACAGGAGCCAGCCTCAGCCTCATTGTTCTTGTCAGCCTCATTGTTCTTGTCCGCCATATCTATCCCAGCCTTATTAGATTCGTCCTCAGAACTTGAACTGTCCCCGGTTGCAGAGCATGTTTCTTTATGGTTATCGAGATATCGCTGCTGAGTGGTTTTATAAGAACATTTCTCACATTTGTACCTGTACTTGGATCTGGCTTCTTCCAGCCAAATACCATGATTTGTGAGGTGTGAGCTGAAGTCTGTCGACTCCTTCACCTGTGCGGTGCAGTTCTTTAAAAAACACTGATAGAATCCGTAATTCAAGGTTTTTGTGTGGCTGTTGGAACTACTGACGAGGTTCAAGTCATCGAGGATACAAGATGGATCGTCATGAACTTTATCAGAGAATGTGGCTTGCGAGCAAAATTCACAGTAACGCAGATCATCTACATTAAGCAGCTGGGTAGGCTCAAATCTTACATTCATTCTTTAAACTTCATACCCTGAACATATATTGAATTATTGATTATTTTGTATTTGATAATTGAATTGGTCAATCATTAAATTATTAAATCTTATCCAGTGGATCTTATGAGTTAAATCAATCTAGCGCAATTTCAAGAATATTTAGAACCACAAGTTATAGATATTAGATAATGAGGAGAAAGTCTTGTAGAAAACGTGGAAATGTATTACTTATTCTAAATTATCGGCATGAATGGATGGTTACTCCGTCCTCCTGCAACCAAGACTGAAAGAACACACAATTGATTTCAAAATTATTTAAGAATGACTGATTCAAAATAAACAAAGTTCAAAATCAGTATGCCTTACTTAGCAGTGGTGATAATTTCAGTTTTACTTAAAAACGTTATCTTTCTTTAAAAAGTTATCTTTCTTGTCGTAAAGGAATTACTGACTCATATACCACAGTATTACTCAAATGAGGCCATAAAAATCGCGCAAACTGCCAAATAAATTACCATGGACCAATAATTTACAAAATATATACCAAGTAAAATGTTTTGCAACAGATTACAGAATTTGATCAAGTTCATCTTTTCAAGTTCTCCTCTTTTGGGATAACTTTACTCAGAACAAATCTAGGCTCCGGATGGTAGATCCTGTCAACACTAACGTAGGATCTCTCCCTTCCGTTCACTGCTTCCTTGTGGTATCTCACCTGGCCCATAGCCATGGATATCAGCGCATTCTCCCAATGATTACGCTGAGTAAATCAGTATGTTATTAAACTCAATACTGTGCCAAATTATATTGAAATAACCCATCTATGATCTAGGGCCAGTATTTAATTATTATTATTACGGGTATATTAACTTAAATTAACAAATTGCACGTTACCTCTAATTGTACATTAGCTCCGGGCCATATCGACTCAGTTCCTCTGGTCCTGGCAATAGTTCGTCCAGGTATAACACCCTCACCTGACAAAATAAATTTAACTGACATAGTGTTTAAATAGCAACGTACTGAGAAGGGCAATAACACTATGAAATAAAAATAGGTTATGAAAGTTATAGAGCAATATTATCCGGCATCAAAGTTCAAACTATCACTGTGCAAAAGCTGACATTTGCATTCCTGCGAGTTGACACACTAAAAGTATACAGCTGATAAACTATACAGATCAAATATAATGTTCTACAGTTTTATAAATATAATCTAATGAAACTCTAGAACACTGTGGTAAAGGAAGCCCGCAAAACCAACACTAATTGCATTAGAACTAAGGCCTAATAGGGTCAGGATTGAAAAATTACACACAACAACTGTATGGGACAAGAGTGTAGAATTACATCGCCTCCCTAACAGCTACCACATCACAACCTGTGCAATGTTCATAGCACGTTGAGAATATAGCTTTAATTAATTTCAAACAGCTAATGCTCGTCGAATCCATAACATAATGAAGTGGTAAAAACAAAACATACTATGCATATTGTATAACATCACACACAATGTATCACACTGCACACACTATGCATAGTATGCATATTGTATAAGAAGTTACCTTGCTCGACGATCCGGCCCCAATATTTGTCCCTGTTCAGAGGTCTGTATCGTTTGAAGTGCTCGCTAGTGAACTTGGTACGTACACACACAGTCACCAAGCCCGGTAACGTGTCCAGAGGTTTCCTCAACAGATGTAGTGACATTGCTGGAGAGAGAATGTGCAACTTTATTACCTACTGTGAATAGAAATGTAAATGATGAATTCAGTCATGTCAGGACATTTGATTTTTATTTTTCACGATGGACAGTGATTCGTTTTAGACAAATGAAATGTAATTACAACCAATTCTGATATACCCCCAACTTCAGACTTTAATAATGTCAACTTTAATAAAGTCTTTAATAAATATAAAAACAGGATAAAACAGAATAAACCGAAATTATATATTTTGGTTAACCTAAAAATGTGAAGAAAAAGTACACACAACTCTTTCAATCCATTGTTTCGACAACTTTTGACTTAGCCACGATTTTCTTAAATTTACGCTTTTCTTTTTTAACTTTCTGCTCTTTCTTCTTAGTCCAGCTGGGATTATTCTTGAACCTCTTATTTTTCTGATCTTTGTCAAGAATAGGCCCTAACTCCAATCGTTTCAAACGAGCTTTTTCCCTAATCTTATCGCTATAAGGAATCTTCTCAACATCAACCTCAACCGACAGGTTCAACTCAATAGTCCTGTTTTTCAGCTCTGGCATTTTTGGAACCTTCAACAAAGCGAACGACTCAACAAGACCCTCCATGTCCAGTTCTTTAAGGATGAAGATAGCTTTGCACATGTGTTTGGTGTATGACTGTATAAAGGAGACGAAGGCACGGACCCCTTTCTCGTACATATCCCGGTCGTGGGAAGCTAGTTTCCTTATCTTGGGAGTGCTGTCCAGGACTGGGAACTCTGTTTTGTACTCCTGGGGGTATGAGAAGTTAGTTTAAATAGTACGACTTGAAAGGTGGTGTAACTACCACTATTGTGATGGTCTGCTATGTACGCGGTGAATATTTTGTAGAATTATTAAGTTAGATTATATAGATTTATAATGTTAACAGATCATATAGAGAGTACAGATTTCTAACATTAGCAATTGATGGAATAATTCTTCTGGTCACCAGGGGGGGGGGGGTCCAAGGGGAACTTTGGGGAGTTTTGAGGAACTTTTTTTTGGGGAACTTCAGGAAACCTGGGGGACTTTCCCAAAGTTCCCCCAAAATTCCCCAAAAAATTATCATGCCAAAAAAATTATCATGCCAAAAAAATTATCATGCTGCAAGTATCAACAAGTAAGTTAAGATTATACCTTATAATAACATACATGTTAACATTAATGGGTATTAATGTATATTAGAGAAATTTTGAATAATTTCGAATAATTTTGAATAATTTTGAATAATTTTGAATAATTTTGAATAATTTTGAATAATTTTGAATAATTTTGAATAATTTTGAATAATTTTGGGGAATTTTGGGGAACTTTGGGGAGTTTTGGGGAACTTTTTTTTGGGGAACTTCAGAAATCTTGGGGGACTTTCCCAAAGTTCCCCTTGGACCCCCCCCCCCCCTCACCAGCGTGGGCAGTGGGTCTGACTACTGACTCAAGCACCTCTTCCGATGGGGTGGATATCCCTCAGTCGACAAGTTACTAGTGGTTGATAATGCTGGTAGAGCTTTAGGAAAGATGCAATGGAGAGTGCGTGCAATGGATTAGAATGCAATGAGAGAGAATAATGAGTTTTGCGAGCATAGACGGGGTAGTATTTTGGTGAGGTTCGTACGGTACCAGGGGAATAATTGAGTAAACACCGGAGGATCGAGAACACTCTAGAGGGGAGGGGCAGTTAGTAGAGCCACGAACGGAACATTATGTAAGGTCCGATAGAGGGCCAGGAAGGCAGATTGAGTTTGTAGGAGTTTGTCAAATCAGTTATTGTATTATTATATAGTTTAATATCTTGTAATCCTCTTTATTGCTCTTGTTTCTTTGTTTTCGTTGTTCGTACCCTAAATTGCTACAAATAATCTACGAATCCGAAGCAAGTGGTGACTGCTTACAAAAGAACAAGATCCCGTCCATCGTGATCACCTGACACGACACGTGACCTGTCGATATGCTAATTAAAAGTGGGAGATCTAATGACCCCTTGTTGGGATCACATCAACGTCATGACAGGTATAACGAGCTCGTTAATACGTGAGGACTACTGTACAATTACGGTATAAATACCGACTCTTATCTCTTTATCTCATCTATTTATTAGTTTTTGAAACGTTCCTACATTACAATTACCAGTCCTACAACATGACACTCCCCAATTCTAATCCTTCCACTCCAACTTCTCATCAACCAACTAGCCATAAAAGAAAGATATTGGACCTGAAAACTTATCTTTCCCAATCAAAGAGACCCTCTATCTCTTCTGAAGATAATCTATCCCAACAGACGGTTCATGAACATCAATACATTTCATTGATCTCATCTGATTCCACTTCAGCTACACAGAAGAAAAAGAGACCCCCTCCATTGGACCCTCGACTTACCCGCTCCAAGACGATCTTTTTATCTCCCCCAGATAAAGTCACCAACCATAATATAAAAGATCCTTACTCTCCAACTAAATTTACATCGCCTTCTGAACTTATTTCTCCTCTTGAAGGCGCCAAACGTAGACGATTACCATCCTGTTCTTTAACAGAGACTTTCCACTCAGTTCACTCCCCCAACATCCACTCTCCTGCTATCCAAACTGACTCTACTCCTCTCATCAGAATGCGAACAAGCTTTACCTACTCCCAGTTACAGACTCTGGAGGAGACCTTCTCGAACAGAATCAGATCAGCTTATTACATGGTCATGAGATCGCTGGACAGTTCGAACTTCCTGTTGAGTGCATCACTTCCTGGTTCTCAAACAGACGAGATTTACAAAGGAAACGAGATCAACGCAGGCTAAAGCTGCAGAAGACACGAGCTTGAAATAAACTCCTTTATTGACTGATTGTTGTCAATACAATATTTTCAATTTGTATATAAGAATTTCCTTAAAAACTGACAGTTTATTTGTGCATGATTCCAACTCTCAATCTTAGTTCACATGAGGGCCTCCCCGGCCCTGACAGGGGGAAACCTATGCCCAGCAGAAGAAGGGATAACTGACCCCGGCTAAACCTACACATGGTCGCTAACTGCATTGCTAGGGTGAGTTTATCTTACCCTAAAATCTTATGAAACCAGTCAGCAGACAGTAAAACTAGCAAGTTTATTAAAATGTTAAAATAAATCAATCCTTTGTAAATGTATAAAACACCATAATAATATGATCTACCCTCAAAAATATTCATTAATAATTATAATTATATTTTTTCTAGTTATTAAATTGTCCACTTTGCGCTGATCTCGTTTCCTCTGCAAATGCCGTCTGTTTGAGAACCAGGAAGTGATGCACTCAACAGGAAGTTCAAACTGTCCAGCGATTTGTTCAGCGTGTAATAAGCTGATCTGATTCTGTTTCGAGAAGGTTCCCTCCAGAGTCTGTAACTGGGAGTAGGTAAAGCTAGTTCTCAACCTAATAACTGGAGTAGAGTCAGCTTCAGGGGATTGTACAATTAAAGATTGCACCGCATGTCTTGTCTCCGACACCAAGCAGCAAAGTAACCGTCTTCGTTTAGAAGGTGAAGATAGTTTGGTTGTAGCGTAGGGTTCTTGCAAGTTTTGAATAACTTGCTTCAGAGGTCTCACTTTCTTCAGATTAGTTGGTATGTGAGAGATTGGAGCACGAGATCCACCTGATATCTTAGTCATTGTTAACAGAAATAGCACTAAGGTTTGTAAAGGTTTTAATGTAGCAAATGTAGACAACGAGGAGTGATGATCAAAACCTTGAAGCGTCTGTTTAAATAGGTCACATTTTATCCTAAGTAAATATCATAGCTGTCTCACTTTTCCTGTCACATGATGTAATAAGGTCCGTGCAGCTTGAGCCTTGATCATAAGATACTCAAGCTGCAGATCGTTTGTCAGATTATATTTCCATGTGACAGATTAAGCTTCAGCTTGACAGGATGATGTTTCTGAGCACATGTTTAAACCACACCCCCACGCACAACTAGTAAATCGCATTATTAAATAAAGCTTAAAACCCTAGCTCCCTAGGAACTAGCTCAGTTTTTGTAAAAGCGAAACTATTGAATCTTTTAAGTTCATATTGAGTGTGGACTTGTTGTACGACTGTTGTGTGTCAAGGGAGACCACTAATCTCTTCCAACAGTTCTCATATCCCCAGCAAAAAAATACATAGCCCTAGCCCCAAGGTCTTGAATGTAATAAAAGGTCAATAGATTATAAATAAATAAATAAATTCTAACATTTATTACACGCTTCGACATTAAAATATACCCAACAAAGATGTACATTAAAGTCATTCAAGCGAGACTTAGTGTTGAAATAGCAAGATTATGGACTTTTTAAACAGTTCAGATTTTATGAACAAATATTTGTATGAAGTTACCAAAATTATGCACTTTCATATCAGTTCAGACATTATGGACAAATATTAGAAATATTATCAAAAGCTAGTTGGAAATAAAACGTCTTTAGGGCATTTTTAAAACATTCTACAGATGATAATGATCTCACTGAGTAGGGTAGTTCATTCCAAATTTTTGGTCCACAAAACATAAATGCAGCATCTGTTCGTCTGAAATGAGGAGCAGGAGGAACTTTCAACAAATAAAAGTCATCATCTAGTCTGGAACTTCGTCTTCGTACTTCCCTTAGATTGACGTGTCCTTGTAAGTACTGAGGGGCTATGTTATTAAGACACTTGAAGACCAGAAGTGATATTTTGAACTTAATTCTGAACCGAACAGGCAGAAAGTGGAGCTTTTTGAGGTAAGGCATGATAGGTTCACGTATCTTTTTTCCGTAAAGACCAAATATAAATCTAGCAGCATTGTTCTGTATCTTTTGTAGCTTATGGAGATTCTTTTCTGTTATACCATAATAGACTGAGTTGCAGTAGTCTATGAAACAGAGGATATTGGAGTGAACTAACTGAACTTTTAGGTCATGGGAAAGCTTCGAACCGATTCTTGCTAAGTCCCTTTGATTCAAATAACATACTTTGGAGACAGCATTTATTTGAGAGTCCAGATTCATTTGGTGATCGAAAAGGAATCCCAGGTTCTTGGCCTTGCTAACAGGGCAGATTGAGAGGTCTCCTAAATCCATTGTCTGGATTGGGCTGACATATGGACCTATATCAATGAACTCTGTTTTTTCATCATTCAGTTTTAGGAAGTTAACTGTCATCCATTGCTTTATCTCCAGAAAGCAATTTTTCACAGCTGTTAAATCAGGATTAGAACTGTGAACATCAAAAGTAAAGTACACCTGTGTGTCATCTGCATACAAATGTATCGAGAAACCATATTTTGTGACAATTTCTTCAAGATCTCTGGTATACAATATGAACAGTAGTGGTCCTAAAATGGATCCTTGAGGTACACCAATATCCAGATAGCCTTCAGAAGATGTGGCTTTTTTTACTTTAACCTTGAATGTGCGATTATTAAGGTAACATTGTAACCAGCTGAGTGCTAGTTCTGTAATACCATACGCATTCTTGAGTTTCGTAAGAAGGAGGTTATGGTTTATGGTGTCGAAAGCAGCTGATAGATCTAAGAGTAGAAGCACAACATTCGATTTGCTGTCAATCATCATTAGAATATCATTATGTATTTTGGTAACTGCAGTTTCACAACTATGGAATTTTCTATAGCCTGATTGATATGGGGAAAACAGGTTGTTGACATCAGCATATTCATTTAATTGGCAATAAACTACTTTTTCTAGTATTTTGGACAGATAAGTTAGATTGCTAATCGGTCGATAGTTTTTCAGCTCATCAACATCTAAGGTAGGTTTCTTGAGTCCAGGCCTAATAGATGCTTCTTTTAGGGCAGATGGAAACTTTCCGACTCTTAGTGATTCATTCACGATGTAATGGATGATTGGGAGAAGCTCGGGTAAGCAGTTCTTGAAGAGCCACATTGGTATGACATCGAGTACGCTTGATTTATTGGGAAGACTCTTAATTAAGGTTTCAAGATCTGATAATGAGACTTCCTTAAACTGATTAAGTCTACACTTTGCATTATCTATCGAAGTAGAGTCCTTGGTACCTTGACCGTTTAGGGAAGTGTTTTGAATTTCCTTCTCAATTAATAAGTTTAAGTAAAAACAAACGAACCTGAAGAGGAGCTTTCTGGTTTATGCTCAAGAAGTTGACGTAAGCCATCTCATTGGGAAGTAAGAAAAGTAGAGCATTGCCTTTACACCCCATCCTAGCAGTTCGTCCACATCTGAAATTATATTTTATGTACAATTTCAAGACTGAGTGAGCAACTCAGGTATTTAAAAACAGATAAAGATCAAAAGCAAATGTGGTGACAAATGATGGTTATCCACCGATGGAAAATGGCGAAATTTCTGTAAATTTGTGGATAAATGGTGAATGATGAAACTGTACTGAATCTGACCTGTGAACGAACTCCTCTGGTTCCCGAGGAGGGTCGTACTGAAGAACCCAGTCAACTCCAGGCACGTCAATACCTCTAGCAAGCACGCTGGTACAGACTAGCACACCACGTGTCATCTTACGAAACTCTGAGAACACATCCTCTCGTTTCCTCTTCATCTTGCCGTGCAGTAATAACACCTTAATAAAAAACATTTATGAAAATCCCACAGTTTGCAAACGTTAACATTGTAATTTCCAAGTTCGTTTTTGACATCGATTTCTAGTATTATAATACCCGTTCGATAAATCAAGATCTAAGCTAGTTATATGTGGTTTTGGTAGAAACCAGTACAGTTTGATCTTGATATATCATGCCTCTCTATACCGGGTACCCAGATATGACAGGGCCTCCTCCTCCCCTAAACTATTAGTTATGATTTGAGTATGTAACAACTAGCATATCGAGATGTATTTCATCACAATACGTGCATATAAGGCCCTATAACGGGGTATATGAGACCAGAGACGCTTGACAGATTATTTGAGAGGCTACAGTTACTGGGAATTGGAGTCAGGCGAATCTCATTATACGTGATTTTTTAAAATAAAGTTTACTTTTCATTTTCCCCAAAGGTCCGGTATAATGGGGTATAATATAGAGGTATAACTGTAGTCAATTTTCTACCGTTATTTTTTTTAAAAACAAACCTTGGTGTTTTTGAAAATAGTTGTGATAATTTTGCCGAAGTATTCGACTGCCGCGCATGTGCTGAAGAACAGCATTTTCTTGGCATCCTTATTACATCTCAGGAATGAGATAAGACTTGACGACTTCTGGGCAGCATCACAGCAGATGTAGTAATTGTTCAGACTCAGAGGTGTCTTTTGTATCTGTTAAATTACAGTAATTAATTAGAAGTAATAAAACAGTAATTTAACATCATAGCATCATCAACACTGCACTCTTGAATAAATTATGAAGACGTCTCCAAAAGCTGAATGTTTAAAGCTGAAAGTATTCGCATTAGTTGATAGTAAACTAACCTGACGTTGATTAGTTGATAGTAAACTAACCTGACGTTGATTAGTTGATAGTAAACTAACCTGACGTTGATTAGTTGATAGTAAACTAACCTGACGTTGATTAGTTGATAGTAAACTAACCTGACGTTGATTAGTTGATAGTAAACAAACCTGACGTTGATTAATTGATAGTAAACTAACCTGACGTTGATTAGTTGATAGTAAACAAACCTGACGTTGATTAATTGATAATAAACTAACCTGACGTTGATTAGTTGATAGTAAACTAACCTGACGTTGATAGTAAACTAACCTGACGTTGATTAGTTGATAGTAAACTAACCTGACGTTGATTAGTTGATAGTAAACAAACCTGACGTTGATTAATTGATAGTAAACTAACCTGACGTTAATTAGTTGATAGTAAACAAACCTGACGTTGATTAATTGATAGTAAACTAACCTGACGTTGATTAGTTGATAGTAAACTAACCTGACGTTGATTAGTTGATAGTAAACAAACCTGACGTTGATTAATTGATAGTAAACTAACCTGACGTTGATTAGTTGATAGTAAACAAACCTGACGTTGAATAATTGATAGTAAACTAACCTGACGTTGAATTAGTTGATAGTAAACTAACCTGACGTTGATTAGTTGATAGTAAACAAACCTGACGTTGATTAATTGATAGTAAACTAACCTGACGTTGATTAGTTGATAGTAAACTAACCTGACGTTGATAGTAAACTAACCTGACGTTGAATTAGTTGATAGTAAACTAACCTGACGTTGATTAGTTGATAGTAAACAAACCTGACGTTGATTAATTGATAGTAAACTAACCTGACGTTGAATTAGTTGATAGTAAACTAACCTGACGTTGATCATTGAACTTCTGTTTAACAGTTACTCTGTATGGGTTCCTGAGACCTGCTCGTATCAGATCCTCTACTTGATCTGTTTGAGTTGCACTGAACAACCCTGTTCTTCTCTGTGAAAATACACTTTGTCATGAAGCTGTAACTGCCATGTGCGTTGTACATTGCACAAGTGAAGGTTTTTTTTGTATATGGATTTTCAGAGATTTAAAAAGGGATTTAAATTTCACACACAATGAAGGTCAAACAAATCAAATTTCCGTTAGCGAAGTCAAAATATGTAAATGTGAGCAAGATTTCCTTTTGTTTGATTTCTTACGATTAGGCAACTTATACTGTTCCAAATAAAGAGAGCCTATCAATTCAAAAATATTTAAACTAATACCTGTTTAGGTAATCGAGTTAAAATGGTGGTTAAACTTTTCTGGAATCCCAACCGGAGTAACATGTCTGCTTCGTCAAGAACGAGCATTTCAAGCTCTTTTAAATAAGGAGCCAACCGTTCTGTTAATAGGTGTGAAATATCAAAAAATGTAATATTTTAAAGAATTTTTTGCCAATAATTATTATATTGTGGGCACTTATATATTATCTCCCTAATATCTCCTGATATTTGAATTATGTAAATTATAAGTTAAAAAAAAATTCCCAACCAAGGCATTTCTCTATTCTTCCAGGAGTAGCTATGATAATGTTTCCTCCATCTGACTTGAATTTCTGCTCATCCTCCTCAGGTAATGAATGACCTGATAGAATATTTATTGTTATCTTACATTTACAGTACTGTTACATTTACTGTTACATTTACTGTTACATTTACTGTTACATTTACTGTTACATTTACTGTTACATTTACTGTTACATTTACTGTTACATTTACTGTTACATTTACTGTTACATTTACTGTTACATTTACTGTTACATTTACTGTTACATTTAATGTTACATTTTCTGTTACATTTTCTGTTACATTTTCTGTTACTGATCACAAATTGAGAAATTGTACCAAAATCATTCACACAACTTGACAATATAGAGCTATAATTTAATTTACCTCCAACAAATACACATGTTTTGATTTGAGAGATGTGCGTTGAAAAACGCTTTACGACATCATCAGTTTGCAAGGCTAACTCTTGAGTGGGAGATATTATTATCCCCAAAATTTTGTTGTCCTTAAGTGCAGCACCAGATTTGAGTATTTTGTTGAGCATCGGTACCACAAAAGCAAGTGTTTTCCCTGAAATTGATAAATATGATGATTTAGTTGAAGTTTTTAACTTCAAAGGTTGTTAGGTAAAATGAACATATAATGTCAATATCAAAATAATCTCACCTGAACCAGTCACAGCTTCAACAGCAACATCTTTGCATGTAAGAAAAAGAGGGATGGAATGCTCTTGAACAGGTGTGAGATCATGAAACTGAAATACTTCAGTTATAGCTGATAGAATAGCCGCATCAATATTCAGCTCATGCCATTTCATATCCTGAGAATTAGGATTTGCAGTTAATAAAAATATATTATTGTCAATTACAGTTAAAATTTAATTCTCTTGAGTTCAAAGAATACAAGAAATTCATTAAATGTCTCCAAACTGAGAATACAATACAAGGGATCTGGTGGTTAAGTAGCGGCTTCAATAATTTGAGATTGGTAAGTTGATGGTTTGAGACCCGCTTCTCCTATCAAGCCCATGGGGTGAGATAAGGATTTAGGTTTATGGAGTCCCCTCTTCTCTTAACCCTAAATCACGAACTTCCATCTGATAATTTGGTTGAGTGAACCTTGTAAAGTCCTTAGTCCACTTTAATGAGTTATGAGGAAGGGCTTTTCCAAAAATCTCCATTTGTTCTAGTAAGGATAGCCGTTATCCACTAATTGTTAACCTTTCAGTATACACGCGTTGAAGTGTGCCATAACAAATGTTGAGTAAATGCAACCTATTAACAAAAGCATCAAGCAAATTCAGAAACAAAGTATTCTCCAGTTTGCAGGGGTATCTTTTTCTCACGTCTTGAAGGTTAAGGTCTGTCTTTGAAGACAGCCTTATTGTCTATAGATAGTGTGCAAAGTAGAATGAACCTCTCAGCCCGTACTTCAAAATAACTTA
This sequence comes from Bolinopsis microptera, assembly GCF_026151205.1. Classification (NCBI taxonomy): domain Eukaryota; kingdom Metazoa; phylum Ctenophora; class Tentaculata; order Lobata; family Bolinopsidae; genus Bolinopsis; species Bolinopsis microptera. The sequence continues at coordinate 10,854,564 of NC_087076.1, read as the reverse complement.
AGAAGGAAGAAAGGGCTACAGAATCAACAAATTTATAACAATGAAAATATGATGCCCATCTGGTGTATGAATTTTTGTCCATGACTGCTAGTTTGTAATTGGACTGTAATCAAGGACAGACAACTAATGGGGCAAGAAATGTTGAATGTGCGGGCCCAAAAGATTTTGCACTCACCGAAACGCTAGTCCATATGAGTTTTTGGAGACAAAGCTCTATATGAAAAAAGGCTAGCAAGATAGGGGATGCAATAACGATTTTGAAATCTTGGACCTCGTCAAAAACCAAAGTTCAAAATGCCATTCAAAATCGAAATGAAAAGAAAGAGTGGTTCACTTGAATATGGTTCAAATTATCTGAATCAGATATGTTCAATATAAGTACATCAGTAATAAATATTGTTTCAAAGATAAAGCGTGCAATGTTAAAAGCTCTAAATCATCAAGAAATCTTAGTAAAGCGTTTCTATCTGAGAGAGTAATAACTTATTAGAATGCCCTACCGCTACCAGTGCAGTGAATGTTAAGAACTTCTATAGTGATTTTAAAAGAAATCTCGAATGCTTTAATAAGAAATGAAGCCTAAAAGGAATTTGTTCATATAATGAAGTGATAAGAATTGAAGGATATAATAATTTAGAAATAAGCGTAATCATAATTATCTGTGGTTTCATCAATAAAAAACGAAGAAGAAGTTTATAAATTTGAATTAGGGCTAGCGTTGGACCTAATTTAAAATGTTTTGACTCCTTAACATGTTCACTTCATAAAGTGAAAGTTTAAATTAATCGATATTTTTATTTATGAACATTTTTGATTATCTTAACAATGGTTGGAGCAAATTAGAGACAATTCATCAAAAATGGTGCACTTCGTTGTGTTACTAATACTTTTATGTAAGTTAGCAGATGTTCTTACTGGTGCCAATATAACTAATTTGGCGATCTCTGAGGAATCTACATTGCTTTATTAGTTGTGTAAAAATTATGTCCAAAATCAAGTAGTATCTGAGGCTAAACAAAACAAAAAAAACAGTTCTTGTAAGTCACATTTTAAAACAAAGCTCTTAAAACAAATCTCTGTAAAACAATTTGGAACTAACTAATAAATATTACTTTTGACCTAAATTTGAGTCTTTGAGACTTACAAATTTGGCCTCTAGGGTCATAGTAAAAGAGAAAGAATATTCAAACAATATACACATAATATAGCAATGGCCAATTGGCTGACTATAAGGTCATGGCCTGAACAAACAATTTTTTTAAATAGTCAAGTGATGCTAAAGCAGAGCACAAATGTGTAATAAGTTAATAGATAAAAATACTGATTCAATGATTAAAATTATAGCTGTGAGTGTCAATAAATTACTGTGTCATAAAAAAAGGAACGATGTACACGTGATCTGAGATACCAATATCTCAATATCAAAAGGATAGTGTCTAGAAACATTCATAGTCCATGGTGGCAGGTATCAAGTTAAACGAAGTTACACTGACTGGCAATGTATACGATTGCCGTCTCCCTCTCTCACCCCTGACCGCTATCAGGGTGCTCCTGAGGATTGAGAATCTAATCCTGGTGCGCATGTAACACATAATAGCCGCATAGTCTTCTCCTCTCTTCTGGGATAGTTTTTCAGCGAGTCTCTTGTGGTATCTTGTGGCTTGTGGACCCCATCCGCCATTGCTAAGCAGATATCCGGCAAGCCCTTTCGTTTGCTTGGCGACTTTAACTCAGACCTCTTCAAAGTTTCGTCACACAACCAGTTATTTGAAGACACTATAATTAGTAATGGTTTGTATCCATCCATCTCAATTGCTACCCACTTCCGGCCTAATTGTAAAAACTCGTGTATAGATAACATCCTAGTTAGTGATATTGATAATGTTTTGCTCTCTGGTGTACTTCAGGATAGATTAAGTGAACACACGTTCATATTCTCCTTCACCTCAACCCCGGCCCCAAGAAATAAGAACAATGAAAAACATGTCCGCTACTACGACTACTCAAGTGCCAAGCTTAAAAATTTTGTTTCTGACCTTGAGGTGAAGGTGAATCAGCTGTCCCAATCTTCAGATTTTTGCGAATTTGTCGATTGCTTCAAATCCACCCTTGACAAGCACTGTAAATTAGAAGTACCGAAAACGACCAAAAGAACACCAAAGCTTAATCCTTGGATTACAGATGGAATCATCCTCTCAATCGACAGAAAACATGAGCTTTGTAAAGAATGGTCAGATACAGTAACAGATAAAGATCCATCTGGCAATGTCCTTCTTTATAAGATATTTAGTGACTATCGTAGGATGCTTAAGGGTATCATAAAGGCAGCCAAACGCTCCTATTACTGTAACGAAATCTATAAAAACATTGAAAGCAGTAAGAAAACTTGGCAGATAATAAATGAGCTTAGGGGCAAAAGAAAGAAAACAACCAAACCACCTTTCATCATCAATAATGAAAGAATCTTGAACCGGAGAGCAATTGCCAATGGTTTTAATTCCTGGTTTGTATCAATTGCTCCCAAGCTCAATGAAACTATCACAACTGACTTGTCTTCTGGTATTCCAATTCTCCCCATGAAAACATTCCATGACTTCCTTAGCCCTAGTAACTCTCGATCTATTATGTTAGAGGACAGCACTCCTGAGGAGGTTCTAAGAATAATCAAAGAATTCGAGAATGGAAAGGCCAGTGATATTCCCATAACCGTTATTAAAACTTCATCCCACGTTATTGCACCAATTATCAGCAGATACTTAAACAAAATTATGTCAAATGGTATATTCCCTGATATACTTAAGACTGGCAGAATCACACCCGTCTTCAAAAAAGGTAATCCAGAAGAAATAGAAAACTACCGTCCTATATCCACCTTGTCCATATTTGGCAAAATATTTGAGAAAATCATATATTCTAGGATTTATTCGTTTGTCAGCTCTCAGGGAATAATATCTAAGACTCAGTTTGGTTTCAGGCAATCGCACTCAACCTCCCATGCAGTAAACTACTCTGTTGACCTCATATCTAAGCACATCAAATTGAAGCACCATGTGTTAGGCATATTCATCGACCTCAGCAAAGCTTTCGATACTATAGATCACTCAACATTACTTACCAAACTAGAAAGGTATGGCATCCGTGGCGTGGCAAACGATCTGATCAAGAGCTACCTAACTAATCGATTTCAGTACACTGATGTTGTAGGAGAAAAGTCTGACCTACTTCCAATAAAATTTGGGGTTCCCCAGGGGTCAATTCTCGGACCCCTTTTATTCCTACTTAACATAAATTATATCTCTAATAGCTCTAGCTTGGGATCGTTTGTCACCTTTGCGGTTGACACCAACATATTTGTTGTTGGTAAAACTGCACAAGAAGCATATGAACGCAGCAACGCCCTACTTTCAAACCTTCAAACATACATGCGGGCTAACAAGCTTCACATAAACATGTCAAAATGCTGCTACATTCACTTTAGACCTAAGTCACGTACTGAAGCAAACGTTGAAGAAGAATTCATAATGAATATAGACAACTACCCCATCAAAAGAGTAACGTCAGCTAGATTTTTAGGAGTCGTCATTGACGAAAATCTAACATGGGAAGAACATATAATAGCCCTAAAACGGAAGCTTAACCATGCCACCTCAACTCTGTGTCGTCTACGCTGCTCCCTCCCAGAATTTCTCCACAGACAGTTATACTACACTCTTTTTGAATCCCATCTGTCGTACTGCATATCAGCATGGGGTGGGGCAGCTAAAAATCGTATAAGCTCAATATTCACTGCACAGAAGTACTGTCTGAGGGTCCTGTTTGGTGATAGAGCAGCCTACCTGGATAAATTCAAAACGTGTGTTCGAACCAGACCATTTACTGACCAGAAACTTGATAGTAAATTTTATAAAAAGGAGCACACTAAACCTCTGTTTAAAAACAACGAGATACTCACTGTACAAAATCTTTATACTTACCATAGCTACATAGAATTATTCAAGATCATGAAGTTTTCTACTCCTATGTCTATGTACGAAGAGTATTCTCGTTCTTCCAGGAAACCAATGCTTATTATCAATAAACCGGATCCCCCAGACAACCATAACACGAGGTCAACGAAAATATGGAATATAATAACCCCTAACCTTAAAATCTTTGATTGTTCTGTTAGTATTTCTTGCCTGAAATCCAAACTGAAATCTTCACTACTTTCCAACCAGCATTGTCATGCCGTGTATGACTGGACAAATAAAGACTTTGATATTTGTAACCTTAAATTTTCGTAGGCTCCTGCAGGGATTCCACCTGACCTCCAAAATTTCATGACCAAATCGACTTACTCTGCCAGCGTATTCCTCTGTCAAGTTAAATGTGATGTGTGAGTGAGTAAGTGTAGTGTAAAGAGATCCTATTTTTGTATCCAATTTGAATTCTAATAAAGACCCTAAGCATTATGATCAAATTTTTAGTACAATAGTTATATCAGGGTTGACTTCTATGATTAATATTATAACCCAATATTCATTTCTTTTTCTCCCTTAAATTTAAACCCCCACTTAGACATTTAGCCATGATTTAGTATTGAACACCCAAAATACTTACCGTCCTTAATAATCGTAAAGACCATTTGTTACAAAATAGCTGCTAGAATAATGCATGCCAAATATTCCCTCTTACACCCACAAATTATAATGCCTTCCCATCAACGCCTCTAATTTGGTCACTAATCAACCAGACTAGCGTTCTGGTGTGTACAAAAGCTACCAGCCAGTACATTCCTTGCCCCGCTAGTTGATTGTCAAAAAATCATACAGCTCAGAACAAACGGCCATTTACCACTAAGAGCATTATATGTTTTCATTTGTTTAAATTTTATGCTGTAAAATGTGCTAAAACTTTGATTATTTGTTTAATTGATTATTTGTTTAATTGATTAAATTTGTTTAATTGATTTGTTGAGTATATAAGTGGGGTAAAGGTGCCTTTTTCCACCTGGATGATTCTGTTGTTGTACTTTTTCATTTTCCTCATTTCATGAGCTTTATAGATCTGTTCCATATCTTTTTTGTCATATGTGGGTGAGTTGGGGTGGGTAACACAGACATCAAAGAATGTTCGTTCAAATGTGCTCCAGAGACCTCGTGAGGATACATCAGGTGCAGCTCTATCAGCATTGGTACCAACAATTTCTTCATTATCAAGGGGTATCAATGCTGGCTCAGTCACTACATCTCTGCATACTTCACGCTGCAGCTCTGCATTTAGATCGCGGATGTTGTTGTGTCTCATAGAAACATAGCCACCTTTCTTGCATATAAGTGTGTGATTCACATCATTTCTCTCTCCACAAGCACAGTGAAATGGGGTGTTAGGGATCTCCCAACCATAACGCAAGTAAAGAGCATCACGGAACTCAATCTTGTTCAGGGAGTAGCCAAATCTCTTCAATGGAAGTGCAGTAAGCCAACATCCTGAACCTTTCTCTTTGATGAACTGGAGAGATCTCTTTAGGTTGGGATCTCTTACACTGTCCTCTATTGATTTGCTAACCGTAAATAAGTGTTTCTCCTTGATTGCCTTGAGACTTTTTATAGTGTCATTTTGAATTGACATGTTGTAATGTTCAAGGGTGTTTTGCTGGTTGATAATCAGGTCTGTGAGGTCTTTTGTGATGGTGACTGAGGCTGTGAATTCTCTATTGCAGTTTTCAACTGGGTTGGAGATACCTAGGCCACCATGTCTGACTGGCAATGCAAATATGGAGCGGTCCAAGTCTGATACGTTCTTACCCAAGATTGCTGGAATAAAATCTGTTCTGATGCAATCCTCCAATGGTTGAAACAAGTGACTTATACCCGGGATGGTCCTCTGAATGAACGTCCACCGGTGACAAATTCCCTTAGTATATGCAGTTAAAGCAGCTTGGGGCTCCTCAACAGCAATTGATGACAACAGCTTAATGTCCTGACACCATTTATGGACTTTATCTGAGACATATTTGTTCTTAAAAGCTTCGCTGCCAATTGCTGCACCCAAATGGCGTTCTCCTTCAGACTCGATTTTAATACCAGTGCCTGAGAATACTTTCTGCGCAAGATCTAGGTCCTCGCTATTCTTCACAATCAGGACGGTCTTACTGGCTTTTGGGTAGTATCCATACTTTGGTCCTTGCTCCAACAGCGTATCCCACCATATCTTAATACCTTCTATCTTTCCACCAGCACTACTGTCGTCTGCATACCAAGACTGTTTGCAAACACTGGGCTTGGAGGCTGTGGCTAGGTCATCTACTAGAGGCTTGATCCCTAACGCAAAGAATGCCATTGCTGCTACATCTCCCTGAGTTGAACCTTCCTCAGACTTAAGTTGGTAGTGGTCCTCGGTAATATTAATGATCAGGTCTGCTGGCTTTTGGTAGTGGTTCTTTAGAGGGTCATAGTGGCACAACGTACTAAAATTAAAGTGCAGATAGAGGTTTAAGTTTAGGAACTGTGAAAAATTCCTCTTGACCATGTCATAATTTCTATGTGAATACTCACCTATGGTTGACTCAGTCGAATGATAAAAACAGTGATAAAGGGTTATTGATAAAACAGTTATATTATTCATTGATCACTTTTTTCTAGGAACACACCACTTTACCATAGCTATAGAATTAATTAGAGCCCTGTCCCCTGAATCGTCCCCTTCAGTAAATGTAAATTATGTGTACTAAAAAAACCATTTCAAATATTTTATATAAAATTATTCAAACAATATACACATAATATAGCAATGACCCTATATAAAATCAACCCTTAAAGAATTCAAAAAATTCCCTTAACAATCAAAAATTACCCTTGGCCTTGTGGCTCCAAGTTAAGATCTAGACTGTTTATATCAACAATGTTTTTTCTTGCACCTCTGTCTCCACGGAGAGAAATCACTAATTGACTTGTAGCGCGATGCGTTACTGTGCCGCGCCGCGCACTCAATAAGGCTTCTCACAGCGACATCTCTCCTGGCTAGATCGGCGAGATGCGCTACTGTGCCGCGCCGAGCTGCCATGAATTGACATCGTCAATTAATAATTGACGATTTAAGTACAGGACCATACGTGACGAGTACTCCTTTGTGCTTTGTGCTTTGTATATTTAAAGTATTTAAAAGCAGTAACTTATACGGAAAACCGCTTGCCAATTTAACGAAACATGAAATTTTAATTATTTAATGACAGCAATAATGAATTATGTTAAATGTCATTGTGCTTTAAGTTTATTGTATTTACATATTGTACTACATTCTTACTTCTCAATCCTCTCCCTCGAGTGTACAACTGAAAAACTTTTCGGAGCTAAAAAGTTGACTCAGCTAGTGGTGACAATACAAAATTGCTATCAAAATTAAAGATAATTAACATTTTGGAAACCTCTAACAAATTGCAAATGTTAACTTTAATTGTAAGTGAGGTTGTGGTTGCGAGAAGCATAATTGAGTGCGCGGCGCGTCCCAGTAACGCATCACGCTACAAGCGCGACAAGCAACAGACAAAGAAATAAAGAAGATTTGTCAAATAAAGTGCTTGCAGTGGCGCGCGCCTACCTCCGCCCTCTCGGCGCAGTGGCGCAAAAGCACATGGTTAGGTGAACTTCAAAACTACAATCCAATATAAATAAAAATAATTCCCTCCAAAAACTGTAATCAAATGAGAAAGTATTGTCATGTTCACTGATTTTATAATACACGGATCTAATTAAATATTATTAACACTTCGCGCGCAGCATCAGAAATGATACCAAGATTTGTGGTGCCAAAAGTTGGTCGATGTGCAATGTGACAAAACCTTCCTGTGTCGCCGTTAGGTGGGCGCGCGCTATAGCTATATACTGCAAGCGCTAGGGCTCTGGTTGTAGCGCGATGCACTATTGGGCCGCGCCGCACATCAAATAATTCTTCTCTCAACCTTCGGTAGATCGGCAAAATGCACCACTGGGCCTCGCCGAGCTGCGAAGGATTGACATCGTGAATCAAGGGCTAGCCCTTGATTCACGATGTTTGCTCTAACCGGAGCCCGGGAACCCTTGTGCTTTGCGCTTTGCTCTAACCAGAGCTCTGGTTAGAGCAAAGCGCAAAGCACAAGGGCTCCCGGGCTCCGGTTAGAGCAAACATTTCGCTGAAAACCGAATCACGAATGCCGATCAACTTTCGAAAATAAATTCTAGCCAATGTAATTTTTTGTGTTGGATAGTATTATTTTTTAAACAAAATCAAGCCCACTATGACATATGAAATTATTTTGCAGTAATTGCTTCACGCTTTTCAGTCTTTTGTTCTATTCGCTTTTGTCTAGCTTCGCTTATTTGTCTTTTGTTATATTCGCTTGTCTCTTAAACCCAGCTACCTGCAACCTGGATACCTCAATCCTCGCTTCGGTTACTTGAAGACCTCACTCTTTTTATTTGTGATTCTGATAAACACGATTGGAGATATAGCGGGACAACAACCTGATTTATTAATTGTGAATTGACGGATGCAGGATGGTACTGAGATACTCGTTTAAATTTCTTCCCCAGAAAACCGTAGCTGTTAGCGGGCTCGCTATAACATATAAGAGATGGTTTAATTTAAACAAATGGCTTGAGCTGGCGTGCGACATTAAGCGCGACATTAAGCATTCGTGGCAAATTCCAATCTTTAAGCAGCCAGCACGTGACACAATTCAGCCAATCAGAGGACAAGAATCTGCAAAGTTAAAATTGCAAACTTTTGATCGGCCCAAAATGAGACTTTTGATAAATAACTCAAAATCTACGTTGTCTCAAATTTCCCCCTGGGGAAAACGTTATTTTTACGAGGCGAGCATTTTGCAAAAAACTGGAAGTCCTTATTTCTGATTTCTTTTACTTTGGAAGTCGCAGCCGTGCAGCCTCTGTCCGTTTGTGTCTAGCAAGGCTGCTCGATCTTGTAGGTTGGACTCGTCGACGCGGTTTTGATTAATGATCACACAAAAATATGGTTTATCTCCAGTTTGTGTCCGTATGTGTCTTTCTAAAATACGAGGAATATTAGTCCTGTAGTCACACAGTGCACATTTGTGCTGTTTGTTAGCAAGCTTAGCCGAATTTTTAACGAACGGGGTGGCTAGTCTCCAATAGTGTCACCCAAATTGCCACGATCAGGCTCGGTAGGTGTAGGAACAGATGAGGACTTTCCTGTAGCAAGCCTTGTGTTTGATGGTGTGAGCGGAAGATTGCAATTATCACACTGAAATTCTTTGCAATCCATAGGTTTAGTATTAGTCAGGGCACCACAGAAAATCTTGAAATCTTCCATTTTTACAAAGGTCACCGATTGCGACTTTGCTTTTAAAGTGTTCTGAATTAAATTCATCCTGATCTGCCGGTACGCCTTAAGGTTCAGCTTTCAAATTGTTATTTTCGGCATCCTTCTCACATTTACAAGTGCATACTGATGATAACCAGGTTGAAGTAGTGCTAACTTGCTGGTCGTCTGTCATCTCCTCTTTGATATCGACCCCCTCAAACATTTCTGTTTTTGAACTGACATTCCTGATTAAAAATGTCGAATGAATGTTTTTCATGTTTTTAGCAAACACAATTGAACAACAACTTTTTGTACAGCTCGAAAGGAATGCGAAGGTATTAGTATTACTATTGGATGTTGTAATGCCTGAACGAAACTTTATGAAAGAATGAATTGTCCGTGTTGAAACTATAGTACGATAATATTATAATTTGTTACGACTCAATCATCAAAAATACTAAACGTTTAATCTAACAAATTTTATTTAGCAATTAACGGAAAAATAAAGTACTCTCGTCTACACTGATCGGTAAAAAACGTTTAGCAACAAAAACTATGAGCATGAACGTAGTCGTTAGCGCTCATATTGTAGCCGACCAAATTTTTGCCGATACAGTATAGAAAAATAGACTTAAAATCGACACACTGGATAAAGTAGAGCTCTGGGAGCCATAATTGATTTAATACGGTTTATTTATACCATCTGCAATTTTATAACTCATGTTTAATCATATCTTAATGTAGATTTTGTAATTAATGCGAATATATTCGCATTAATTATATATATTCGCATTAATTATATATATATATATATATTAATTGAAGTCTGACTGAGTCTAAGTTATCATATTCTATTAAATCTCACGGTATCTGATTCAGATTGAATTGGTATATTTTCAAAATATCGTGATATTTAAGGCATCCATACCACCAATTTAAATGGAATAAATAAGTTCAACTTAATTATTATTATTATTTATATAACGAATTGTTGAATATTCGTATTATAGCGTTCGTTCAACAACTCTATCTTAAATCTATCAAACATGCTTTTAATAATTCCTATCAATAAATTAACCAACAAAATTCCATTATATATGGCCCATTCCAGAAATTTGTTGGGATTCAACTTTCTTTATGATTACGACCTTTGTTTAGGTGAGGTAGTATATGCCTCGATCTTATATGTTTTAACAAAGCGTCCTTTGACCTAGGATTACAGTCACAATATTCACAGCCATTCTGCCTACTATGAGTCAACATATGCTTTTTCAAAGTTTCAGCTGTCCTCGCTTTATAGTCACAGACAGTACAGTGGTGATGTCTCTCTCCCGTATGTGTCTGCTCGTGTCTAGCAAGATTGCTCGATTGATTCGATTTGTAATCACACAAATTGCATGAATAAGGTTTCTCTCCGGTATGTGTCCGTTTGTGAGTATTAAGACTGCTTGATGTACTTGATTTAAAATCACACAAACTGCATACATATGGTCTCTCTCCTGTGTGTTTCAATTTGTGAATAGCTAGGTGGCTCCTTGTAATCGATTTAAAATCACACAAACTGCACGAATAAGGTCTCTCTCCCGTGTGTGTCCGTTTGTGAATAGTAAGACTGCTCGATTGATTCGATTTATAATCACACAAATTGCAAGAATAAGGTTTCTCTCCGGTGTGTGTCCGTATGTGAGTAGCAAGACTGCTCGATCTACTTGATTTAAATTCACACAAACTGCATGAATATGGTTTATCTCCAGTGTGTGTCCGTATGTGTCTTTCTAACATACCAGGAATATTAGTCCTGTAGTCACACAGTGCACACTTGTGACGTTTGTTAGCAAGCTTGGCAGACTTCTTAGCGGACAGAATAGCTTCTCCAATTGCGTCACCCACATTGCCACGATCAGGCTCGGTATGTACAGGAAAAGATGAGGACTTTCCTGTAGCAAGCCTTGTGTTTGATGGTGTGAGCGGAAGATTGCAATTATCACACTGAAATTCTTTGCAATCCATAGGTTTAGCATTACTATTAGTCAGGGCACCACAGAAAATCTTGACATTTTCCATTTTTACAACGTCACCGTTTCCGACTTTGCTTTTAAAGTGTTCTGATTTAAATTCATCCTGATCAACCGGTACGCCTTCAGGTTCAGCTTTCAAATTGTTATTTTCGGCATCCTTTTCACATTTACAAGTGCATACTGATGATAACCAGGTTGGAATAGTGTTAACTTGCTGGTCATCTGTCATCTCCTCTTTGATATCAACCTTCTCAAGCTTTTCTGTTTTTTGAACCGACATTCCTGTTCGAAAGTATCAAATGAATGTTATGTTGTTAACGTCTTTAGCAAGCAGAATACAAATTATTTGTACAGCTCGAAAGGATCGAGAAGGTACCTATTACTATTATATGTTGTAGTGCCTGAATGAAATTTTATGAAATTTATTGGCGTGTTGAAACTATATTACGATAGGATTATAATTTGTAACAACCCAATCATCAAAAATACTAAGCCAGATAATTAAGCCACAAATTTATTTAGCATTTAACAGAAAATAAAGTACACTCGTCTACTTAATCTATATCTAGGTTTTAATACTTTCAACACTAATATATAACAAATAATTTTAGAATATGAATATGACGTAGAAATGTTGATACGTTATTCAGCTATTTATTTCCATTAGAATCTGTCTTCACTGAGTCTATTCAGAAACAATACGAAATTTGAATGAAAGAAACATCAATAACATTACATGAGACTCATTAAATTAATCCACTACATAGATTTAAGCAGTTTTAAATGACTGGCTAGGTGACAGTTGATAAAAAGAATAAGCATGATATACAAAAAAGTTACACTTTTTGTGGTACACCCTGTACTTATAGACTAAGAATCGCAGAAATAATTACTGAGGATTAAGTGGGTCAAATGTAATAGTGCTCGATATATCAATGTTCAAGTGGTATAATCAAGATTTCTCCCATATTTCGCGGCAAATCGTGAATAGTAATACAGATTTTGGCTCAGTTTATTGCGAAATAGCAAGAATATTTCAGTTTTCCGTGATATGAAACATAGCGAGTTTTTTGCAACGCAACCTTCCCGATAATTTCAAGTCTTCAAAGCTGCAAAGAAAATAGTAGCACATTCCAAATTAATATTTTTCTTGATCAATGTGTTGGAGTGTTTGAATAAATTGGACAAATAAAACAACTGTGTACAGCAATAAATTGGAACCGTTGAGAACAGAAGGGGCCTTAATACAGAACACTGATAATTATTTCAAGGGTGATATGACTAGAAATAAAATCAAAGACAATCTGACGTGAGGGTAACATCATAGGTCAATGTGATGACAGATGATACAAGATAAAGTTGTAAGATTCCTCAAGTCATATTGAGAATACCCGGGTAACGGGTAACCTTTCGGAACTGTTAATCTAATAAGGTGATATGGTTGATCGACTATCAAGTTACACATTCCACTCGGAGTCCGCGACCCCCTCAAAAATTTGGTCGCGGGCCCTGGTCTTGTAACAAATGGTAATGCGATAATTACTATACTCGCCAAAGCTCAAAAGTAGGGTGTGGCATAATCAATGTGATGATTCTACACACAAGTGCGGGGAAGTGCGAAAAGTTTTGTTCGAAAAATGAGCGAGAAAAGGATTATGGGTGACTATTGTGCAGACAATCTGCAGATGACTTAGCTACGAATGGTAAAACTAAACAGTTATCTGAGAAATATCTTTTTAGTGAACTAAGAGTTAGGTTTTGGTTAACTGTATTAGTCATTGGAGTTTTTATAAATTGAGAAAATGTGTCCCTCCTCCCTCATAAATTATCGATGTACACAAACAAGATCACATCTTTTTTATCTGATATCTAATATGTCGTCATATAGGATCATAAATTTTCATCTAATATCGCAAATAAATCAAATACCTTCATTCAATTACTCTCAAAATTCAAATCAGGATTTATTATTTATATCAATTTTTTATTCACATTAACTTATAATCACTTAAGTCACATTAAAAGTCATTTTATCTAGTAACTTGTTATATATGTACCTTAAAATCACTTAATATATGGCATATCGAGGTACCTGGCATAGAGAGGCACGGTATAAAGAGGTTCGACTGTAATAAAGGAATAATTTATCCATTTTACCACACTTTATATTTTGGAAACAAAGTACTGTATAAAACGTTTTTAAATACAGATTGAGAGGCACTTTACAATGTAGAAACCTTATTATCTAAAGAAACCTATATATCTATAATGCCGTAATTAGATTCATTTGTCTTACGAGCGTTGTGAAGGCTACACGACGTCTGAACAACAATGAACAAATGAATTAAGGAATGAACATCAAAATATGCAGCCCAGTTATCTGGTTTGAGGTTTGTGCCAGCTGTATGACATTTGTCGTGCTACTTTGTTCGATGATAGATAACATTAATATTATCCGATTCAGTGCAGGTTCACGGTTAAAGTATTTACTTCATCTCCAGAAAGTCTCCATCTTCTAGAATCTTCTAGAATTTACACCTCGAACAGGGCACTGTTTCCCATTAACAGAACTAGCGTTATTTCTTACCTTCACTCCGCCGACATGTTGCTCCTCTTAGTTGTGCTGGTTTTAGTAGCTTCCGTCCAGCCTAATGAAGATGATAAAGGGTATAATGCCTTACACTTTGGTACTAGCAACAGTGACTATGTGACATTTAGGTTTGATATATCCCCGTTCCGCAACTCGTTCTCTACGTGCATGTGGATAAAGCGTATCTACACCTCCTCCTCCTACCCAATGGTAGCAGACTACTATAGCTCTGGTGGAAATGATCTTATTATAACAGCTAATGGGGCCCAGACGTGTGTAGTACATGATGGTGGTCTGAGTAGCGCATCAAGTAAGTTTGCCACACCCACCGGTAAGTGGTTTAATCTCTGCCTGACCTGGTCTCTATCTTCAACAACAAGTAACCTGTATCTGGATGGTGAACTCGTGGCAACAGACCAGACAGCATCAGGGAAATCACTTACCGCGGGTGGACAGTTGTGGTTTGGCAGAGCCTCTAGTACTTGGACTAATAGTGCTAGTAGAGTATTTGGTGGTGAGTTGTACCAGTATAATATGTTTGCCGAGGTGTTGAGTGCTGCTACAATTAGGAAGATAGCTGATGGTGGGTTGTGTTTTGACTTGGATGGACTTTCTGAGACGAGAGTGTTACGGTGGGTGGACATTATGAAGAAGTCTAGGAGTGGGTCTGTGACGGATACTGATACAGGGTGTAAAAAAACATTGAATAATACGCGTGAGTCACAAGCGAATCTGAACGAAACAGAGACAGAGCTGCGGATGATAAAGGAGCAGTTTGAAACTCTCACTGGACAGTATGAAACTGTTACTGGACAGTTGAACAGGACTGAGGATAAACTTGAAACTGAAACTGGCCGATTTAACGAGTCACAGGCTGAACTAGACACTGTCAGAGGTCGACTGGGAGCTGAAACTGCTGAGCTTAACCAAACAGTAGAGGAACTGGAAACTTGTTCTGTTAATCTTAACAAGACAAAGTCCCAGCTAGACGGTGCCAGAAAGTTTGAGAATATCACTCGGTGGGATGTGTTGTTTACAGCGCCGTATTACAACAAGGTATTCTCAGATGATCTGTACGAAGAGCTGACTACAGGCTGGGACATGTTAAGTGAGTAATCTTCTTTGTTAAAATAACTGCTTCATTAAGACATTCTCTGTATATTTCTAACATACAAACTAACCTATAATTTCCCCCGCAATGCATTGAATTAATTTAAGATTGTCCAGGGAAATTGGTTGGCGTTAACATGACTGATGGGGTAGTCAACCACTTTCGGGAGTACCACTCGGAATCTATGTGCGGCGTCTTCGACCATTTCTCATCCTTTTTGGAAATACTCAGTAAGTTATCAAAACTTTTTAATTTGCCTTAGATGAAACTTTAGAGGTAAAATGGGTTTTATTTCATTTTGGCGTACCACTGACTTTGTTAAACAAGAATGTCCACTTTTTTAATGGCCTTTCTTAATATTTAATATATGGCTGGTAAAAAGAAGACGTAGTTCACCAACCAGATTTAGTTATCAAGTTTCAATTTGAGTATGGAGATTTGTCTTCTACCAACAGATTACCTTCATTGTTCGGTGAGTCTATCAACTCTACAATTTCTCCAACCTTATCAGGCCAGTTTATCGGAGTTGAAATGACAAAGGGGATTGTGGAACACTTTAGAGAATCCTACAACGGCGCAGAATGTGACAACAACACAAAGAGTTAACTCTCGCTTGATACGAATTGCAGATCCGATCAGGGGTTGAACCGCGGATGGAGATTAGATAAGAGACATATTTTTCGTCGGGACTTAATTTTACTTGCCCAGCTAATATTGCATAAATCAAGCTGTGTTACGACGGCCGTTAATCATTTTGAATTGAACACTGTTATTTAATCTTAAACAGTGAACATTTTTTACGGGAGGTTACAAATAATACGTATTACTATTACCTAATTTTTCTTGTTAGTGTTACCTGCTTTCAATTGTTCATTTTATTAGGACATGTGTTAGAACATATTCTGTTCAAATTAAATATCAATTGATGATATCTTGATCAAATCTTCTTTCAGGAAAATTACATCGTTTAATTTTATTCTACGGGAACAGCTGCATAGTTATGACTGATTTATAATACCATACCACTCTAATTTCCACTTAGTAAACGTGTCAATTTAATATTATTAATCTAATAGATTACCTCCCGGCAGGCCCTGACTCATTTCATACCGGAGATAACATTGCTTACAGCTGAGATCTTCTTCCTTGGTCGAGCACACGAAGTTGATGGTGTGACGATAGTGACGTCACTGACAGATACTGACTTCGGTATGTTCAGTATGTTAACCTGCAACATTTTATTAGTTTCTAAGTTTTCGGGTCTAGATTTCCCAAACATTTATTTGAGCAGGCGAATCCACAGAGTGTCCAAATTATTTGACTCTCATTTTCGGATTAAACCTTATTGCCACTTTAAGTTTAAAGATTGAATGTAGCTAGAATTTTACATTCCTAAAAGATATTTGGCATGTGTTTTAGTTATGTGTATGCTTACGATCATTTAATTCAGGATAAAAAATTTACGCTAGTTGCAGCGACACAGAGTTCAATTCTCACCAATCAAGCTCTATTGCTTCACAAACTTTCGCCTGCCCTCTACAATTCGGTGCGTTATATCTCGTTATAATGAACAAAAAATTATATTCTGCCACGTGGCCTTCAACGTCAGATTATGAGAATTTAAAATAAAATTAGGTACCGGAGGTACCACTTTGTTGATTGTTAAAACTAGGTCCTTCTAGTAATGAAATCCAGGACCGTTCCACGATGATTATCATACAGATAAGATTATTCAACATTTTTAATTACTCTTTAAATTCATCTAATTTGTGACGTGGTACAATTTACCGCCACCGGCACGTAACACTTCGTTATTACAGCATACCACGGTGCGGTGGCAAAGCGCTTCATGTTGGTCGTTGGAGTGGAAGCGAGCTGAGTCGGAGGACCTGATAGCGGAACGTACGCGCCTGAAACACGGCGAGATTTCCTATCAGGTGGGAGGTAATGATCAAGTCTTTCAGTTCTTGCTGATGCTAAAAAGGTTAGGAGAGTTTTGTGGTAATTCCTTGAAATCATCATCTTAGACTCAACTGATTTCAGCATTTTTTTTGTCAAACTTGTTAGGAAACTTTGTTTAATATTATTCAACATGTAAAATAAACGTTTAAGAATTTTTTTGATGAATTCAAACAGCCGTCATAGTTGATACTATTACTATTACATATATTTTAGACGACGAAAGATGATCGAGAGAAAATACCTTGAAAAAGCTGCTAAAGTTGGTCACAAAAAGCAGCTGGGACTATAAGTATTTAAAATAGATTATATACTTTTATTATTATACTTTTATAATTATTCTTGATTCTGTGTTCAGACACTTTTCAACAAGATAATCCAGTTAATTATTCGGAGAATTTTCACAATAGATTACTGAGTTTCGATCATGCCACTACAGTAATCGCAGTGACTTTAAAGTTTGTTAGTTGACCTAATCCCCTCTGCTATTTCCCGCAGTATAGTTCCAATTTTTAATTTCCTGTTCATATTTCCAGCCTTCATTTCCCGTTTTACATTTTTAAATCGCCAATCACCAAATCAAGCCGTTGCTTCACAAACTTTCGCCTGCCTTCTACATTCTATAATTCGGTGCGTTATCTCCCGTTCACAGTGCTGGCAAGCACGAGCGGTGTCTTTATTGGGGGTATACTATGTACCCCCTTTACTATTGTACCCCCTTTACAATTATACCCCCTTTACTATTATAACCCCTTTGGTACTCGTCGGAAGCCTCTTTCGTGCACGCGAAGCGTGCACTCCGGCAGGAGTTTTTCAGGCATTAAGACTCTTTGGAAGTCGTTCAGCAGATTTATTTTTAGTTCAAAACATTCTAATTTGATGTCAAAGATGACAGGAATAAAAAATATTTATGTTGAGATTTTTAAGAAATTTGCATAAAATACTCGCCAGCACTGTTATACGAAATTCGGTAAAAAACCCAAAATCGCCATATTCAGGTGCCTTAAAAACCATGTTAAAATTGAGTTAGAGATCTGAAATTTTTCAGGGTGTCTAGACGTTGACCAAATCGACTGCAAAAAAAGTTTCAGGTTTCAGGAGCATCGGGAAATGGGTTTTCTAGAACCCCTGTTTTACGATAGATTGTCGTGATCACAGTGCTGGCAAGCACGACCGTTGCATTTATTGTGGGTATACTATGTTCCCCATTTACTATTATACCCCCTTTACTATTATACCCCCTTTACTATTATACCCCCTTTGAAACACGTTACAAGCCTCTTTTGTGCACGCGAAGCGTGCACTCCGGCCGGAGGCGGCGGCCGAAGGCCGCCGCCTCCGGCAGGAGTTTTCCAGGCACTAATACTCATCGGAAGTCGTTCAGCAGATTTATTTTTAGTTCAAAACATTCTAATTTGATGTCAAAGATGACAGGAATAAAAAATAGTTATGTTGAGATTTTTAAGAAATTTGCATAAAATACTCGCCAGCACTGTTATACGAAATTCGGTAAAAAACCCAAAATCGCCATATTCAGGTGCCTTAAAAACCATGTTAAAATTGAGTTAGAGATCTGAAATTTTTCAGGGTGTCTAGACGTTGACCAAATCGACTGCAAAAAAAGTTTCAGGTTTCAGGAGCATCGGGAAATGGGTTTTCTAGAACCCCTGTTTTACGACAGATTGTCGTGATATATACATATATACATATTTTACCAAAACCCATATTCATGGGTAGAGTGGACCGCTGCCAGTGTCTCTCTTTCCCAAACAAAAGGAAATGATATTAATTTGATTGACCGTTCTCAAATGCAAAATGATACCGAGAATGAAATCGGTCGCTCGCTTTTCCCATTCATTTACAATTGTAATAGATTAAGAAGATCTACCCAAAGGCAGCTGTACTCGGCAATAAAGATTCAATAAACTTCAGCTAATTCAATAAGCAATAACTACTACCCTTACCCCGAAATACTAGGTATCGATCCGAACGCAACCCAAAGAGATTTTTACAGCATCTGACTGATGTAATCAATCGAAATTTATTACAATTCGTAAGCCGTGAATGAATGGAAAAAGCGAGCGACCGATTTCATTCTCGGTATCATTTTGCATTTGAGAACGGTCAATCAAATTAATATCATTTCCTTTTGTTTGGGAAAGAGAGACACTGGCAGCGGTCCACTCTACCCATGAATATGGGTTTTGGTAAAATATCATCTCTTTTTGATTATAATGTCAGGGTACTTTATAAAGTCGAAATATAAACTGATATCTTCATTAATTAATAAGGAGGAAGTTTCAACGATTTCGAAATTTTCCTTTAAAAACATTTCCTTGTGTTTAGGTAAGCATATCGGTCGATCACTGACTGAATATGCCACCTAATACTCATTCAAGTTGGCATTAAATTCATATATAATGACATTAAACTGTCGTGGCAAAGCAGAATTTGTTGGAAATCACGAATGAGCAAAATTCTCACCTTTCGCACGTGCAAACTTTGAGCGGACGTTGCGTGCGCATCCAATATTGAATCGCCGTAAATTTTTGCATGTAATTGTTTTATATATAGCTTGATAAGCATGCAAAGTTTCAAAGTATTTCAAGAAGAACTGTAATCACAACGGCACTCTAAAGTTGACAGAAAATGACGAAAACAGCAATTTTCAGTGATTTTAGCAATTTTCTATCAATTTGGGCGTGTCCCCACGTGTGCAACTTTTCGATTTTCAACTTCAAAACTAGCCTAATGCACAATTTATACCTATAGGAAGCAGAACTGAGCTCCTCAACTCAAGGCATGGCCCAACACCAGAGAATACTAAATCGCAAAATTGACGTTTTTATAAAATAATTCTTCAAAAAAGCACAAACTTCAATGACGAATATCTTTATGAAGGAGCAAGCTAGAAAAACTTTCCGGTAGATTTTCAGAATGCTTGAACAATTATCTAAGATGAAAATCTCCTCAGATTTTGAATAAAATTACTCCTTAATGGTTTAAAATTAATTTTAAAAGTTATTACTTTGTCAAAAATCAAGTTTTAAAAACGGTTAACTTGATGACGTCATCAAGGGGTGTTTATGACGTCAAATAATTTTTTTATACAATGTAAACTAAAGTGTAAACAATTATTTGCAAGACCTGTGGTCGGAAATGGCTTTATCTTTTATACTTTTGAATCTATGGACAATTAAATACAGGCTACAATTGACTGGCAAAGCGTCTATCCCTGAATATGTATATATATATATATCACGACAATCTGTCGTAAAACAGGGGTTCTAGAAAACCCATTTCCCGATACTCCTGAAACCTGAAACTTTTTTTGCAGTCGATTTGATCAACGTCTAGACGCCCTGAAAAATTTCAGATCTCTAACTCAATTTTAACATGGTTTTTAAGGCACCTGAATATGGCGATTTTGGGTTTTTTACCGAATTTCGTATAACAGTGCTGGCGAGTATTTTATGCAAATTTCTTAAAAATCTCAACATAACTATTTTTTATTCCTGTCATCTTTGACATCAAATTAGAATGTTTTGAACTAAAAATAATTCTGCTTAACGACTTCCGATGAGTCTTAATGCCTGGAAAACTCCTGCCGGAGGCGGCGGCCTTCGGCCGCCGCCTCCGGCCGGAGTGCACGCTTCGCGTGCACAAAAGAGGCTTGTAACGTGTACCAAAGGGGGTATAATAGTAAAGGGGGTATAATAGTAAAGGGGGTATAATAGTAAATGGGGAACATAGTATACCCACAATAAATGCAACGGTCGTGCTTGCCAGCACTGTGATTCAGGGATAGACGCTTTACCAGTCAATTGTAGCCTGTATTTAAGTGTCCATAGATTCAAAAGTATAAAAGATGCAGCCATTTCCGACCACAGGTCTTGCAAATAATTGTTTACACTTTAGTTTACATTGTATCAAAAAATTATTTGACGTCATTAACACCCCTTGATGACGTCATCAAGTTAACCGTTTTTAAAATTTGATTTTTGACAAAGTAATAACTTTTAAAATTAATTTTAAACCATTAAGGAGTAATTTTATTCAAAATCTGAGGAAATTTTCATCTTAGATAATTGTTTAAGCATTCTGAAAATCTACCGGAAAGTTTTTCTAGCTTGCTCCTTCATAAAGATATTCGTCATTGAAGTTTGTGCTTTTTTGAAGAATTATTTTATAAAAACGTCAATTTTGCGATTTAGTATTCTCTGGTGTTGGGCCATGCCTTGGATTGTGAAGCTCAGTTCTGCTTCCTATAGGTATAAATTGTGCATTAGGCTAGTTTTAAAGTTAAAATTCGAAAAGTTGCACACGTGGGGACACGCCCAAATTGATAGAAAATTGCTAAAATCACTGAAAATTGCTGTTTTCGTCATTTTCTGTCAACTTTAGAGTGCCGTTGTGATTACAGTTCTTCTTGAAATACTTTGAAACTTTGCATGCTTATCAAGCTATATATATAACAATTACATGCAAAAATTAACAGCGATTCAATATTGGATGCGCACGCAACGTCCGCTCAAAGTTTGCACGTGCGAAAGGTGAGCATTTTGCTCATTCGTGATTCCCAACAAATTCTGCTTTGCCACGACAGTTTAATGTCATTATATATGAATTTAATGCCAACTTGAATGAGTATTAAGTGGCATATTCAGTCAGTGATCGACCGATATGCTTCCCTAAACACAAGGAAATGTTTTTAAAGGAAAAATTTCGAAATCGTTGAAACTTCCTCCTTATTAATGAAGATATCAGTTTATATTTCGACTTTATAAAGTACCCTGACATTATAACCAAAAAGAGATGATATTTAACCAAAACCCATAATCATGGGTAGAGTGGACCGCTGTCAGTATCTCTCTTTCCCAACCAAAAGGAAATGATATTACTTTGATTGACCGTTCTCAAATGCAAAATGATACCGAGAATGAAATCGGTCGCTCGCTTTTCCCATTCATTTACAATTGTAATAGATTAAGAAGAACTACCCAAAGGCAGCTGTACTCGGCAATGAAGATTCAATAAACTTCAGCTTGTTCAATAAGTAATAACTACCACCCTTGTCCCTTACCCCGAAATACTAGGTATCGACCCGAACGCAACCCAAAGAGATTTTTACAGCATCTGATTGATGTAATCAATCGAAACTTAATTATACAATTCGTAAGCCGTGAATGAATGGGAAAAGCGAGCGACCGATTTCATTCTCGGTATCATTTTGCATTTGAGAACGGTCAATCAAAGTAATATCATTTCCTTTTGGTTGGGAAAGAGAGATACTGACAGCGGTCCACTCTACCCATGATTATGGGTTTTGGTTAAATATAAATATAATGAACAAAAATTATATTCTGCCACGTGGCCTTCATCAGATTATGATATTTTAAAATAAAATTAGGTACCAGAGGTACCACTTTGTTAATTATTAGAACTAGGTCCTTCTAGTAATGAAATCCAGGACCGTTCCACGATGATTATCATACAGATAAGATTATTATAAAATTTTTAATTACTTTTTAAATTCACCTAATTTGTCAATTTTGAATTTACCTTTGGCGTCTAACCATTTAGACCTAACCAGTCAGGCCTAACCAGTTAGGCCTAACGCAGAGTTAGGCCTAAATTAGACCTAAATTAGGCGCTAGGCCTAACTGAATCTTGGTGACAGTTACTTATATTTTAGACGACGAAAGAGAGACAATACCTTGAAAAAGCTGCAGTCACAAAAAGCAGCTGGGACTATAAGTATAGGTATTTAAAATATATTATACTTTTATAATTATTCTTGATTCTGTGTTCAGACACTTTTCAACAAGATAATCCAGTCAATTGTTTGGTGAATTTTCACAATAGATTGTTTACCAGTTCAAATCCTGGTGTCTGGTCTTTCTGGAAGATGTCAATATTTATCTCCCATTAAGTCTGATTCTCTCTGCAGTATTACGAACACAAGATGTTCAAGCTGGATTCTGACGGAGGACACAAAGACGCTACCCCCACGTGACAGCTCTGTTTTGTCACTGAAGCGTGTTGGCAGCACAATTTTGAGCTTTGATTGGCATCAAAGTAATACTAAGAATACCTACAACTTTATGCATCGCTTTATAGTTATACTTATAGCCAAAAAGAACTCAAAGTCCAAAGATTCAGCATTAAGCCATTTAAAGCGACTCGTGAATATAATATATAAACATTCTTTATGAAGTATGGTTTTTATACCATATTATGAGAAAGATATTATATGATACTTATATGAATACTTTTTCAAAGAGATGAGTCTTTAGTCTTTTTTTAAACAAGACAATATCGATCAATGTTCTCAATTGACTTTAAAGTTTGTTAGTTCATGACCTAATCTCCTCTACTATTTCCATTTGCTTAGTGTCAGGATCATCAATGATCTGCTGGTTCACATACATTATCCCTACATTTCTGACAAACCACCGTTTCACTGTCACGGTGCAGACTTGCAAACATATATGATGAAACATTAAATAAGGATGGGAAAAATGTAAATAATTTAAAATAAATCATTCAGGCAAATCACAATATGTAGGTGGGAAGGTACTTTACGGTATGATAGTCACTAAATCTCTCAAAGATAGATGTGCCGCTTTTTTTCTCGAAATATCATGCCCGGGTAAAGATGCAGGGTCATCTTTTTAACATGCGGAACCAAGTACACCACAGTGTAATTGCAGAAAAATAGTACATTGCACAGTGGCGTACGTTGCCTGTTTGCGCCCCTGCCGAAAAGGCCCCCCCCCCCCCCGTATGGCCCCCCTCTCCTTTGGTGCCCCCCCGTACAATTGACAAATTAGGCCGATTTAAGAGAAAACGCCGGTAAAATCTCTAAAAAAGTGTGACTAAGCAAACGCGCAGTTTTGCTAGTCCTATAGTTAATTTTCGAAATTTGTCCCACATTGCAAAACGACGATTTGGCGCCCCCCTAAAGACGGCGCCCCCCTGCAACAGGCAGGGTCAGCCAGGCCCTTCGATACGCCACTGCATTTTGCATAGTAAATTAAAGTATAAAGCAGAATCAGTCATAATCCTGGTTTCATCCAATAGAAGATAGTAAAAGTGAGATAAGGTAAAAGAATCTTTCAAGTGTTATCATTTTCTCCAGAGCGGGTTTGTTTCCCCTTATTGAGACAAACTCCCTTCGGAGTTGAAGAACTGCTTGACGATGTTTTGAGTCTTAAAATTGGATTGGAAAGTTTTAAAAAGAACATGATTTCGAAAGAAATTATTGTAAAATGACTCCAATTTTGGAATGTTTCAAAGAATATTTAAAAAAACAAGAAATGAAGGTACCAGAATATCAGTAATAAGGAAAAACACAATTATTATCTGTGGTTTCATCCTTATCATTACGTAAGCAAGAAACGTTTTTATGAATCTTTACTTTCACTGGGAAGTATAGTATAATAAATTACATTTTTTAAATGTTGTTTTTTATTCATTGATTAATATTAGATAAAATTATCACCTATAAATTTGAAATGATGACGACAGAAAAATAGATATTTTTCTATGTATGGTTTTGTATCAGTTGTGCCCCCACGACTCGTTCACCTATAGCCCTGACTATACAGGGAGCCGCGCACATCGTGCGCGGCGGGTCATACAAACATGACAAGTTGATAACATTTTTCGAATCCCAGATATCACGCGCGCGAAAAGTGTCAAGCAACGTACTAAGTCAAATGACAAGTTTAGATTAGATTTGATATAAATTATGCACCAGTTGATTTAATTCACTAAACTCTATCGTGACACAAAACTAATTAAGTCGTAAATAAATCTTGCCCAATATCTTCTTGTCTTAGCCATCTTTTGTCCTGATTGACGAGATGGGTACTCTTCCATATACAGTATCGAGTGGACATCCTTAATTTAATAACGCTGGCAGAGCAGACGAATACTGGGACCTCATTGAACTTTTAAAATGATATGGTTTAGGCCAATTACGGAGCTTGTTAGTTCAGTATGAGAAGACTGTCTTAAATGTGGTATTAAACAGTAGATGCCAGTAAAAGTGACTCAATGTTAATGATGATCTGGCCCGGCGCGCGCTACTTCGTAGCACATGCCATCGAGAAGAAAGCGGTGCGGCGCTTAACTTCAAAAGAAATTTAGGCGAGTAACATCCGTCAAATAAAAGTATAAGTAGCAGTAAAATGTAGAAAGTCCACTTCTTCTCTTGGAGAGTGTGAGACCAAATTTAAATGGGAACAAACTACCTCGGATGTCAAAAAATTGTGACTGTGTTAAGTTTATAAAATAAGATTAGAGGCTTTTTAAAAAAACTATTTAAACGATTCGTATATAATGATAGTTATTTTTGGTATGTTTACGATGAAATATATATAATAGGAAAGATTGATGGAATAAATTAGCTACTAAATAAAGAGAAGGCACAATGAATATCTTGTGTGTAATCCTCATGTTGCGAAAAACTCTTATTAAATCAACCTATATAGTAGTGGAAAGTAATGTAAATTAATTACATTTTAACTTATTTATTTTTACAGAAGAAAAGAAATATTCAAACAATATACACATAATATACCAAAGGCCAATTGGCTTGACAATAAGGTCATGGCCTGAACTTAAATAGTCAAGTGATCTAAAGCAGAGCACAAATATGTAATAAGTTAATAGATAAAAATACTGATTCAATGATAAAAATTATGCTGACATGAGTGTCAATAAATTACTACTGTGTCCAAATAAACTAAAAAAAGGAACGGTGTATCACGTGAACTGAGATACCAATATCTCAATATCAAAAGGATAGTGTCTAGAAAACATTCAGAGTCCATGTGGCGAAGGTATCTAGTTAAACGAAGTTACACTGAACTGGCAATGTATACGCTAGCCGTCATCCCTCTCTCACCCCTGAACCGCTATCCAGGTGCTCCTTAGAATAGAGAACAAATCCTGTGCGCATGTAACACATAATAGCCGCATAGCTTCTCCTCTCTACTGGATAGTTTTTCAGTGAGTCTCTAGTGGTATCTTGTGCTTGTGGACCCCATCCCGCCATTTGTTTAGTATAAAAGTGGGGTAAAGTTGCCCCTTTTTCCACCTGATGATTCTGTTGTTGTACTTTTTCATTTTCCTCATTTCAGACTTTATAGATCTGTTTCCATATCTTTTTTGTCATATGTGGGTGAGTTGGGTGGGTAACACAGACAACAAAGAAGTACGTCAAATGTTCTCCAGAGACCTCGTGATGATACATCAGTGCAGCTCATCAGCAATGGTACCAACAACTTTACTTCATTATCAAGGGGTATCAATGCAGGCTCAGTCACTACATCTCTGCAAAACTTCACATCGCTGCAGCTCTGCATTTTAGATCGTAGGGATATGTGTTGTGTCACATAGAAAAACATAGCCACCTTTCTTGCATTATAAGTGTGTGATTCACATT
Source organism: Bolinopsis microptera (assembly GCF_026151205.1). Taxonomy (NCBI): domain Eukaryota; kingdom Metazoa; phylum Ctenophora; class Tentaculata; order Lobata; family Bolinopsidae; genus Bolinopsis; species Bolinopsis microptera. The sequence continues at coordinate 10,828,132 of NC_087076.1, read as the reverse complement.
ATTTCTCTCTCCACAAAGCACAGTGAAACTGGTGTGTTAGGGATCTCCCAACCATAACCAAGTACATAGCACCACTGAACTCAATCTTGTCAGGAGTATCCAAATCTCTTCAATGGAAGTGCAGTAAAGCCAACATCCAGAACCTTTCTCTATTGATGAAAACTGAGAGATCTCTTTAAGGTTGGGTCTCTTACACTGTCCTCTATTGATTTCAAACCGTAATAATGTTTCTCCATGATAGCCATGAGACGTTTTTATAGTGTCATTTTTGACTTGAACATGTTGTATGTTCAAGGGTGGTTTTGCTGTTTGATACACAGGTCAGTGAGGTCCCTTTTGTGATGGTTGACTGAGTGCTGTGAATTCTCTATTTCAGTTTTCAACTGGTTGGAGATACCTAGGCCCCCTGACTAGACAGCAATGCAGAATATGGAGCTTTCAAGTCTGGATACGATCTTACCCAAGATTGCTGGAATAAAATCTGTTCAGATGGCAATCCTCTCTATGGTTGAAACAGTGACTTATAACCCGGGATGGTCCTACAGAAAGAACTCCACCGTGGACAAATTCCCCTAGTAATCAGACAAAGCAGCCTTTGGGCTCCTCCAACAAGCAATTGAAGACAAAACAGCTTGATGTCCTGACACATTTATGGACTTGTATCAGAGACATATTTTTTTCTTAAAAGCTTCGCTGCCAATTGCTGCAATCCCAAATGGCGTTTCTCCTTCAGACTCAATTTTAATACTCAGTGCCCTGAAATACATTCTTCTGCGCAAGATCTAGTCCTCCGCTATCTTCACAATCAGGACGGTCTTACGGCTTTTGGTAATATCCATACTTGGTCCTTGTGCTCCAGGACATCGTAACCACCTTAGTATTAATACCACAATCTTCCACAGCACTAACTGTCGTCTGCATGACCAAGATTGTTTGCAAACATGGGCTTTGGAGGCTGTGGCTAGGTCATCTACTAGAGGCTTGATCCCTACGCATAGAATGCCATTGCATGCTACATCTCCCTGAGTTGAACCACCCTCATACTTATAGTTGGAAGTGTCCTCGTAGTATTAATGATCAGGTCTGCTGGCTTTTGGTAGTGTTCTTTAGATACTGAAAGATCGAGGACAGGATCTCATGAACATTGTGAGAGGGCTGCTCTCTAATAAGACCGAATTGAACGCATTATCAGCGACAACCTTAGTATTGCTTCAGTGACCACTGTCTCCTCAGATCTGTCCATTCATGATGGAAGCCACTATTCCTGATTGAGCCCTGCACAGGTGCTGCAGTGGGCACAGCAGCATATTTATATCAGTTTTGAAAGACATTATAACAGCTTTTCAATGATTCTGCGCAATATCTCGTCCGATTCCAATTGTTACTTACGCCAGGTTTCCCGTTCTAATCCTTGCCATTATCAAGAGGGAATTAATCTCGCATCAGTGAACTCTTTCCAGACAGCAATGATTGATATCATCTCTACAAAGGCCGCCATGCAACAATTGCTATTGACTCATAAGTGTCGACTGATGCATTGCCAAATGATTGCTGCAGATGATATGCTCCACAAATCTGAGTCCGTTAGTTTGGGTTGGGCCGCCTGAATTCCATCCAAATAAAAACAATCCATCTTGACTGTCTCTGCTTCAATCCCTCGAAATATCACTTCCTTGAGGAGGAAGGAGTAATGTGAGGGAGCAGAAACAACTGGATATGCTTTTAACAAGCAGGAGGGTGTTTCTCCCAAGGAACCTGTTTAATGTTTGTGCTGTTATGCCTTGAACTCCTAAGGTGTCATTGGAACTGTCAACAAATTTTGGTGGCATTGTTTAGACTTTCCCAAGAAGCATTAGTCGGCAGAAACTCTTCATTCCCTGGATTCCTCGCTGAGTTTTTTGTTGCTGCACCAATGCTTTTCTGAAACTCCCGGCACTCCATCATTATACTATTTTAGAAGAGATTTTTATAGAATGTTAGAAGTGCAGTATAGGGTACCAGTTTCAGACGAATTAAGCATAAATGACATCCACTCACAGCCATGTCTGAAGTGGATTTGTAAAATGGGCCATTGTAAAGCCCCAAGCGTTTTTGGTCTCTCATTCCTGCCACTCAGCATTTGCCTTACTGTAAGTAGAAATTTTTCTAAGATAATAGGAAACTTACCTTGTCTCACTAAATTCAACCACTTACCATAGTAAAAATACTAACAACCAAATAAAGTTTTTTTAAAATAATTTATATACAATCAACCAAAAAATAATTTCCTCAGTTTACTTCTAAGCTAACTAATTCGTGGTTATAAGCTCTATTTTATTTATGATATAGGAATTAAAATAAAACATTTCGTTTCATTGAAAACTATACGATTTCATAGATTATATCGGACAAGTTTCCATATTCCATTAACCAACGCTTGGTGAAATTTTACATGGTTCTCTTGTTTCATTTGACTGCTTGAACGGTTTTTTGCAACAAATTGGGCAAGAAGATATGAACCATGCGAACGATAGCCTTTCCACTTGGTAGCATCTGGCAAATAAGAGGATGATCCGAGTCAGTTCTTTTAATTAAGTCGCTACTGAATTTACCACTGGAACTAGGAAAATATTCTTTCTCCAATGACCACCATCTCTTGAAAACACAGCTTGGACTTTCTCAGCAATCAACTCTTCACCAACCATTGAGCCCCAATTAATTTTGTATTGCTTTCACTGCTTGACAGTAACACAAAACCAATATCTCTTCATTATCCATCTCAGCGAACTCGTTTTCACTGTAAACAAACAAGGTGCATGGAAACCATTCTTCACTGCCATCACAACCCAATGCCTTTATGCCGAATCCCCCACAACACTCCTACACACGGGACAGATAAAAACTAGTATCATATTCCTTCGTCAGGAGCATCAATGATCCATCAGGTTCTCGTACATTATCCCTACATTTCTGACAAACCCACCGTTCACTGTCCACTGTGCAGACCTTGCCAAGACAATTTAGGATGGAAAAATGTAAATTTAGGATGGAAAAATAAATAATTTAATTAAATTCATTCATTAAATCACATTATGTAGTTGGAGAATACTTGCCGGAATGATAGCCATCTAAATTTACTCAAAATAGAGTGTGTCCGCTTTATTCTCAATATCATGACCCGGGGCAAATGCCAAGGTCAATTCTTTAAATCAATGCGGAACCAAGTACACCACAGTGTAAGTGGCAGAAAAATAGTACATTTGCACAGTGGCGTAACGTTGCCTTTGGCGCCCCCCTGCCGAAAAGGCCCCCCCCCCCCTGATGGCCCCCCCTCCTATTTGGTGCCCCTCCTCTAAAATTGAAACAAAATAGGCGATTCAGAGGATACCCGGTAAAAACTCTAAAAAAAGTTGTGTATCTAGAGCAAAACGCGGCAGTTTTTGCTAGTACATTAGTTAAGTTTTTTCGAAATTGTCCCACATTCAAACGACGATTTGGCGCCCCCAAAGAACGCGCCCGCCCTGCACAGCAGGGTCGAGCCATGGCCCTACGTTACGCCACTGCATTTGATAGTAAATGTATAAGAGTAAAGCAGAAACAGGTCTAATCTGGTTTCATCCAATTTGATGTAGTAAAAGTTTGATAAAGGTAAAGAATCTCCAGTGTTCTTTCTTCCAAGAGGGGCCGGGTTGTTCCTTATTGAACAAACTCCTTCGAGGTGAAGAAACTGCTTTGACATTTTGAGTCTTAAAATTGGATTGGAAAGTTTTAAAAAAGAACATGAATTCTAATAAACGTTATTGTAAATGACTTCAATTATTGGAATGTTTCGAAAGAAGTTTTAAACAAGAATTGAAGGTACCAGTATATCAGTAAATAAGGAAAAACACAATTTAATATCTGTGGTTTCATCCTTATCATGTACGTAGCAATAAACGTTTTTATGAATCTTACTTCACAGAAGTATAGTATGAATAAATTTACATTTATTAAATGTTGTTTATTATTCATGATTAATATTTGATAAATCTAACCTAAAATTTGATAAGCTGAAACATAAGAAATAGTTATTATTCTAATGTAGTGTGTTGTATCAATTTGTGACCCCACGAACGACGTTTCACTAAGCCCTGAGATACATGGAGCCGCGCACGTTCGTGCGCGTCGGGTCATACAACACATGACAAGTAGAATACATGTTTCGTATCCCAATATCACGCGCGAAAAGTGGCATGCAAGTACCTATGTCAAATTACAAGTTTTGATTAGATTGATATAAATTAATGCACAGGTGATTAATTCACTAAACTCTATCGAGACACAACACTAATAGTCGTAAATAAATCTTGCCCCAAATCTTTTGTCCTTTGCCCATCTTTTGTCAGATTTACGAGATGGGTACTTCTTCCAAACAGTTGTCGAGTGGACATCCTTTAAATAATAACGGCTGGCAGAGCAGGCGAATACGTGTGGACCTCATTGAATCTTTAAAATGATAAGTGGGTTTTGGCCAATTAGGAGCTTGTTAGTATCCAGTAATGAGAGATCCAGTCTTAAAGTTATTAACAAGATGCAGTAAAAGATGACCATTGTTAATGATGATCTTGCCCGGCGCGCGCTACATCGTAGCACATGCCATCGAGAAGAAATGCGTGCGCGCTACTTTCAAAGAAATTTAGCGAGTAACATCCGTCAAAAATAAAAGTAAAAGTAGCAGTAAAATGAAGAAAGTCCACAGTTCTTTTCTTTGGAGAGGGTGAGACCATATTAATTGAACAAACTTCCTCGGATGTCAAAAATTGTGGACTGAGTTAAGTTTTAAATAAGATAGAGGCTTTTTAAAAAAAACTAATTTTAACGGATCTGTATAAATGATATTTATTTTTGGTATTTTCTGATGAAAATATATAAATCGGGAAAAATTGATGGATTAAATTATGCCTACTTAATAAAGAGAATCACAAGAATATCTTGTTGTGTAATCCTCAGTTGCTAAAAAAAACGCTTAATCAACTTATATAGTAAGTGGAAAGTTGTAAAATTAGATCATTTTAACTTTATTTTTACAGAAGAAAGAGAATATTCAACTATTACACATAATAAAGCAATGGCCAATTGGCTGACTATAAGGTCATGGCCTGAACATTAATAGTCATGTGATGCTAAAGCAGAGCACAAATAAGTAAAATTAATAGATAAAAATACTGATTCAATGATAAAAATGATAGCTGACATGAGTTCAATAAATTACTGTGTCATAAAAAATAAAAAAAGAACGTGTACAACGTGATCTGAGTCCAATATCTCAATATCAAAAGGATAGTGTCTAAAACATACAGAGTCCATGGTGGCAGTATCAAGTTAAACGAAGTTACACTGACAGGCAATGTATACGCTAGCCGTCTCCCTCTCTCTCCCCTGACCGCTATCATTGTGCTCCTGAAGAATTGAGAATCAATCTGTGCGCATGTAACACATATAGCCCCGCATATCCTTCTACTCTCAGCTGGGATAGTTTTTCCAGGAGTCTCTTGTGAATCATTGTTGCTTGTGGACCCCATCCGCCATTGTTGAGTGTATAATGGTAAAGTGCCTTTCCTCCACCTGGATGATTCGGTAGTTTGTACTTTTTTCATTTACCTCATTTCATGAGCTTTTATAGATCTGTTCCATATCTTTTTTTGTCAATGTGTGAGTTGGGTTGGGTAACACAGACATCAAAGAATTACGTTCAAATGTTGCTCCAAGAGACCTCGTGAGGATACATCAGGTGCATCTCTATCAGCATTGTACCAACAATTTCTCATATCAAGGGGTAACAATGCTGGCACAAGTCACTACATCACTGCATACTTCACTCTGCATCTCTGCATATAGATCGCGATGTTGTTGTTCTCATAAAAACATAGCCACCTTATAAGATTTTTTTTCATGCATATAAGTGTGATACACATTATTTCTCTCTCCACAAGCACAGTGAAAATGGGGTGTTAGGGAATCTCCCAACCATAACGCAAGTACAGAGCATCACGGACTCAATCTGGTTCAAGGGAGTACCAAATCTTCTTCCAATGTCTGACAGTGCAGTAAGCACATCCTGAACCTTTTCTCTTTGATGAACTGGAGAGATCTCTTAGGTTGGGATTCTTACACTGTCCTCTACTTGAAATTTGCTACTAACCGTAATAAGTGTTCTCCTGATTGCCTTGAACTTTTTATAGTGTCATTTTGATTGACATGTGTAATGTCAAGGGTGTTTTTTGCTGGTTGATAAACAGTCTGTGTGGTATTTTGTGATGGTGACTGAGGTGTGAATTCTCTATTGCAGTTTTCAACCTCAACTGGGTTGGAGATACCTAGGCCACCATGTTCTGACTGGCAATGCAAATATGGAGCGGTCTCCAAGTCTGATACGTTCTTACCCAAGGATTGCTGGAATAAAATCTGTTCTGATGCAATCCTCCAATGGTAGAAAACAATTGACTTATACCCCGGATGGTCCTCTGAATGAACGTCCACCTGTGACAAATTACCCCTTAGTGGTATAGCAGTCAAAGCATCTTTGGGCTCCTCAACAGCAAATAGATGACAACAGCTTGATGTCCTGACAACCATTTATGGACTTTAACTGAGACAAATTTTGTTCTAAAGCTTCGATGCCAATTGCTGCACCCAAATGCGTTTCTCCTTCAGACTCAATTTTAAAAACCAGTGCCTGAGATACTTTCTGCGCAAGATCTAGGTCCGCGAAATTCTCCACAATCATGACGGTCCTTACTGGCTTTTGGGTAATATCCATACTTTGTCCTTGCTCCAACAGCCGTATCCCACCATATCAAAAAACCTTCAATCTTACCTCCACACTACGTCCGTCTGCATACCAAATTGTTTTGCAACACTGGGCTTGGTAGGCTGTGGCTAGGTCATCTACTAGAGGCCTTGATCCCTAACGCATAGAATGCCATTGCTGGCTACATCTCCCTGATTGCACCTTCCTCAGACTACGTTGTATGGTCCTCGGTATTATTAAATGATCAGGTCTGCTGGCTTTTGGTATGGTTCTTAGATACGATAGAGCGGAGGACAGATCTCATGAACATTGTGAAGGGCTGCATCTCTATTAAGACGATTAGAAACGCATTATCAGCGTCAACCTGTGAGTAATGCATCAGTGGCACTGTCTTCCCAGATCCTGTCCTCATTGCATGAATGGAGCCTCTATTCCTGAATTGAACCCTGCACAGTCTGCAGTTGGGCCAAGCAGCATATTGTATATCAGTATTAGAAAGACATTATAACTGCTTTCCATGATTCCTGCGCAATATCACGCCGATTCCAATTGTCTTACGCCAGGTTTCCCGTTCTTATCCTGGCCTTAATCAAGAGGGATTAATCTGCATGCAGTGAACCTCTTTAGAACAGCTATTATGGATATCCATCTCCTACAAAGGCGCCTTGCAACATGCTATTGCTCAGCAATGGCACTGATGCTTTGCCAATGATTTGCCTGGCAGATGATATGCTTCCACAAATCGAGTCCGATAGTGTTATGTGCCTCCTGATCCATCCAAGTATAAACAAGCCCTCTTGACGGTCTCTGGCGACAACCCTCTCAATATCATCTTCCAGAGTTGGATAGTACTGTGGAGGTGCAGAACAACTGGATCTGCTTTAAACCGCAGGAGGTGTTTTCTCCCCAATACCTGATTTAATGTTGCTGTAGCTTTGAACACCAAAGTGTCATTGGAACTGTCTAACAAATTTGGTGGCTTGTTTAACTTTCCCAATAAGCTTAGTCGGCAGACACTCTTCTTCATTGATTCCTCCGCTGATATTATTGTTATGCTGCACCAATGCATTCTGAAAACTCCTGCACTCCATCTATTAAACCTATTTTAGAAGAGATTTTTATAGAATGTTAGAAGAGCAGTAGGGTCAGTATTCAGGACGAATTAAAGCATAAAATGAACATCACTGCCATGTCTGAAGTGCGTTTGTAAATGGGCCAATGTACGCCACCCAAGCGTTTTATGTCCCTCATACCTGCCACCTCAGCATTGCCTACTGTAAAGTAGAAATTTTTTCTAAGATAATAAGAAACTGACCTTGTCTCACTAAATTACAACACTTACCCATAGTAACTACTAACAACCAAATAAGTTTTTATTTAAATAATTATATACAATCACCAAAAATATTTCCTCAATTTCCTTCTAGCTAAACTAAATTCGTGGTTTAGCACTTTTTTATTTATGATTAAAGGAATGTAAAATAAAAACTTTACGTTTCATGTGAAAACTTTATTCGATTCATTGATTAAGATCGTCATCTCCATTTTTTCCATTTTTAACAGAAACCTTGGTGAGATATGTTACATGGTCTCTTGCATTGACTTGCTTGACGTTTTTGCAACATGATTGGCAAGAATATATGAACCATGCGATCGATAGCCTTTCCACTTGGTAGCATCATGCAAATAGAGGATAGCCGAGTCAGTTCTATTAAGTTAAGTCGCTACCTGATTTACCTCAGGGAACTGATGAAAAGAATCTTTCTCCATGTCACCATCTCTATGATAAACAGCATGGAATTACACAGCTATCAACTCTCACCAACCATGAGCCCCAATTAATTTTGTTTGCTTTCACTGCTTGACAAGTATCACAAAACCATATCTCTTCGATTATCCATCTCAGCGTACTCGGTATTCACTGAATAAACAAACAAGGTGCAGGGAACCGACTTCACTGCCATCACAACCATCCTTATCCGAATCCCCACAACACTCCTACAACACGAACAGTTATAACAGATAACATTTTCCTCGTCAGGAAGCATCAACGATCTGCTGTTCTCTAACATTATCCCTACATTTCAGGCAAACCCACCGTTCACTGTCCCCACTGGTGCAGAGCTTGCCAAACATATAGGAAGGAAAATGTAAAATATAGGATGGAAAAATGTAAATAATTCAAAAATTAAATTATTCAGTCAAAACACAATAAGTAGTTGGAGAAGAACTTTGAAGGATGATAGTCAACTAAATTTCTCAAAATAGAATGGGTGCCCTGCTTTTTCTCGAAATAACATGACCGGGGCAAAGTGCAAGGTCAATCTTTTAACAATGCGGAACAAAGTACACCACAGTGTAAGTGCAGAAAAATAGTACATTTGCACAGTTGGCGTAACGTGCCTGTTGCGCCCCCCTGCCGAAAATGCGCCCCCCCCCCCCCCTTTAGGCCCCCCTCTCCTTTAGTGGAGCCCCTCCCTTTAAAATTGAACAAATTTTAGCGATTTAAGAGAGGAATTACGCCGTAAAATCCTCTAAAAAAAGTGGTATCTAGAGCAAAAAACGCGCATTTTTGCTAGTACATTAGTTAAGTTTTCGAATTGTCGCCACATTCAAACGACGATTTGGCGCCCTCCTAAACGGCGCCCCCCTGCACCTCCAGGGTCAGCAGGGCCTTCGTTACGCCACTGCATTTGCATAGTAAATGTAAAGTTAAAGCATATCAGTCTAATCTTGTTTCACACCAATAGATGTAGTAAAAGTGTGATAGAAGGGTAAAGATCTTCATTGTTCTTCTTCCAGAGCGGGTTGTTCTTATTGAACAACCACCTTTCGGAGGTGAAGAACTGCTTGACAGTTTTTTTGAGTCTAAAATTGGATGAAAGATTTTTAAAAAGAACATGATTTCTAATTATAAATGTATTGTAAATGACTTCAATTTTTTGGGAATGTTTCGAAAGAATGTTTTAACAAGAATTGAAGGTACCAGTTATATCAGATAATAAGAATAACACAATTATATATCTGTGGATTTCATCCTTATCATGTACGTAGTCAAGAAACGTTTTATTGAATCTTTACTTCACTGGAAGTATAGTAATGGAATAAATTACATTTTTTAAATGTTTTTTTATTCATGATTAATATTTGATAATTTATTACCTTTAAATTTGATATGATGAAACAGAAAAAATAGTTTATTTTTTCTATGTAGTGTTTTGAATAAGTTGTGACCCCCACGACGTCGTTTCACTACACAATATCCCGTGACGATTACAGGGAAGCCGCCGCCACTTCGTGCGCGCGGGTCATAACAACACATGACAAGTTGATCCATGTTTCGTATCCCAATATCACGCGCGAAAAGTGGCATGCAACGTACTATGTCAAATGAAAGTTTTGAATTAGATTGCTATAAATTATGCACCAGGTTGATTAATTTACTAAACCTATACGTGACCAAACTAATAAGTCGTAAATAAAATCTTTGCCCAATATCTTTTGCTTTGCCCATCTTTTACTGATTGACGAAAGGGTACTCTTTCCTATACTTTCGAGTGGACATCCTTAAGTTAATATCGCTGGCAGAGCAGCGAAACGTGGGGACCTATTGAATCTTTTAAAAAGATAAGTGGATGCCAATTACGTACGAGCTTGTAGTTCAGTATGAGATATCTGGTCTTAATGAGGTATAAAAACAGTAGTTATGCAGTAAAAGTTGACCATTGTTAATGATGATCGGCCCGGCGTCGCGCAACTTCGTAGCACATGCCATCAGAAGAAAGCGTGCATACGCTACAACTTCAAAGAAATTAGGCGAGCAACATCCGTCAAATAAAAGTAAAAGTAGCAGTAAAATGAAGAAATGTCCACAGTTCTTTTCTCTGAGAGGTGAGACCATAATTAATTGGAACAAACTCCCTCGGATGTCAAAAAATGTGGACTGTGATAAGTTTTAAAATAAATTAGAGGCTTTTTAAAAAAACTATTTTAAACGGATCTTATAAATGAAAGTTATTTTTGTATGTTTTGCGGATGAAATATATATAATAGGAAAGATTGATGGATTAAATTATGCTACTAATAAAGTAAAGCACAATGAAATACATGTGTGTAATCCTCTTTGCTAAAAAACGCTTTATCAACTTATATAGTAGTGGAAAGTAAAATGTAAATTAGATTTCATTTTAACTTTATTTTATTACAGAAGAAAAGAATATTTCAAACAATATACACATCATATAGCAATGGCCATTGGCTGACAATAAGGCCCATGGCTGAACTTTAATAGTCCGTGATGCTAAAGCCAGATGCCACAAATATGTAATAAGTTAATAGATAAAAATACTGATTCAATGATTAAAATATAGCATACCATGAGTGTCAATAAAATTACTGTGCATAAAAAATAAAAAAAGAACGTGTACACGAGATCTGAGATACCAATAACTCAATATCAAAAGGATAGTGTCTAGAAACATTTCAGAGACCATGGTGGCAGGTATCAAGTAATAGAAGTTACAGCTGACAGGCAATGTTACGCATGCCATCTCCCTCTCGTCACCCCTGACCGCTATCAGGTGCTCCGATAAATGAGAATCTAAACCTGGTGCTCATGTAACACATAATACCGCATAGTCTATCTCCTCTCTTCTGGGATAGATTTTCAGTGAGTCCTCATGTGGTATCTGTGGCTTGTGACCCCATCCTCATTATGTTGAGGTATATAAGTGGGGTAAAAGGTGCCTTTTCCACTGGATGATTCTGTTGTGTATTTCATTTTCCTCATTTCCATGAGCTTTTATAGATCTGTTTCCATATCCTTTTTCATAATGTGGGTGAGTTGGTGTGTAACACAGACATCAAAGAAAGTCGTTCAATGTGCACCAAGACCTCGTGATGATACAACAGGTAGCAGCTCATCAGCATTGGTACCAACAATTTCTTTCATAACAAGGGGTATCCAATGCTGCTACAGTCACTACATCCCTGCAAACTTCACGCTGCACTCTGCAATTAGATCGCAAGATGTTGATGTGTCTCAAAGGAAACAAGCCACCTATCTTGCATATAAGTGTGTGATTCAATTATTTCTCTCGTCCACAAGCACAGTGAAAAGGGGTGTAAGGGATCTCCCAACCATAACGCAAGTACAGAGCATCACGGAACTCAATCTTGTTCATGTGGGGATTAGCCAAAACTCTTCAATGAATTGCAGTAAAGCCAACAAGCCTGAACCATTCACTTTTGATGAACTGGAGAGATCTCTTCGGTTGGGATCTTCTTATACACTGGTCCCTCTATTGATTTGCAAACCGTAAATAAGTGTTTCTCCTTATTGCCTTGAGACTTTTTAATAGTGTCAATTTAGAATAGACATGTTGTAATGTTCAAGGGTGTTTGCTGTTGATAATCAGTCTGTGAGGTCTATTTGTGATGGTGACTTAGGCAGTGAAATCTCAATTGGCAGTTTTCATCAACTGGGTTGGAGATACCTAGCCACCATTGTCTGACTGCAATGCAAATATGGAGCGGTCCAATGGTCTGATACGTTCTTACCACCAAGATTGCTGGCATAAAATCTGTTCTGATGCAATCCTTCCAATGGTTGAAACAATTGACTTATAACCCGGGATGGTACTCTGACATGAACGTCCCCGGTGACAAATTTCCCTTAGTATATGCAGTCCAAAGCATCTTGGGGCTTCTCAACATGCAATTGATGACAACAGCTTGATTGTCCTTACACCATTTATGGACTTTTAATCTGAGACATCTTATTTGTTCATAAAATCTTCGCTGCCATTGCTGCAACCCAAAGGCGGTTCTCCTTCAGACTCAATTTTAATACCATTGCCTGAGAATACTTTCAGCGCAAGATCTAGTCCTCGCTATTTCTTCACAATCAGGACGGTCCTTACTGCTTTTGGGTAATATCCATACTTGTCCCTTGCTCCAACAAACATCGTATCCCGACCATATATTTATACCTTCAATCTTGTCCACCAGCACTACTGTCGACTGCATACCAAAGATTGTTAGGTCAACACAGATGGCTTGGAGGCTGTGGGCTAGGTCATCTACAAGAGGCTTGTCCCTAACGCATAGAATGCCATTGCTGCTGACATCTCCCTGATTTTAACCTTCCTCAGACCTTAAGTTGGTAGATGGTCCTCGTAGTATTAATGATCAGGTCAGCTGTCTTTTGGTAGTGGTTCCTAGATACTATAGAGCGTAGGACAGATCTCAGAACATTGTGAAGGGCTGCTTCTCTATTAAGAACGATTGTACGCATTATCATGCGTCAACCTGTTAGTATTCTTCAGTGTCACTGTCTTCCCAATCTTTCTCATTGCATTAATGGAACCACTATTCCTGATTTGAGCCCAGCACAGTCTCAGTTTGCCAGCAGCATATTGTAATATCAGTTTTTGAAAGACATTAAAACTGCTTTTCCAATATTCTGCGCATATCTCCGCCGATTCCAATTGTGTCTTAACGCCAGGTTTCCCGTTCTTATTCCTGGCCTTATTCAAGAGGATAATCTGCTAATGCAGTGAACTCTTCAGACAGCTATGAATGATATCTTCTCTAACAAAGGGCGCATGCAACAATTGCTAATGACCAGCAAGTGTCACTGAAGCTTAGCCAAATGATTTGCGGCAGATGATAATGCTTCCACAAATCTGAGTCCGTTAGTGTTGGGCCGCCCTGAATCCATCCAATATATAACAAGCCTCTTGACGTCTCATGCTCAATCTCTCAAATAACACTTCCTTAGGTGGAGGAATACTGTGAGGGTGCAGCAACAACTGGATCCAGCATTAACAGCAGGAGGGAGTTTTCTTCCCCAGGACTGTTTAATGATTGCTGTAAGGCTGTAGAACTCCAAAGGTGTCAATGGAACTGACAACCAAAAATTTGGAGCTTGTTTACTTTCCCAAGAAGCATTATCGCAGAAAACTCTTCTTCCAGGATTCCACGCTGATTTTTTGTTGCTGCACCAATGCTTTCTGAATACTCCTGCACTCCATCATTATACCTATTTTAGAAGAGATTTTTATAGAATGTTAGAAGTTGCAGTAGGGTCAGTTTCCAGACGAATTAAGCATAAATGACATCACTGCCATGACTAAGTGGTATGTAAATGGCCATTGAAAGCCCCAGACGTTTTGGTCCCTCTTCCTGCCACTCAGCATTGCCTACTGTAAAGTAGAAATTTTTTCTAAGATAATAGAGAAACTGACCTTTCTCACTAAATTCAACCACTTACCATAGTAAAAATACTAACAACCAAAATAAAAGTTTTTTAAAATAATATATACAATCACCAAAAATATTTTCCTCCAAGTTTACTTCTAGCTAACTAATTCGTGTGTTTAAACTTCTTATTTTATTTATGATTAAAAGGATGTTAAAATAAAACTTACGTTTCATTGAAAACTTTCGTTTCATTGGATTAGATCGTCAAGTTCTCCATTTTTCCATTTAACCAAACGCTTGTGAGATATGTTACATGGTCTCTTGCTTTTGACTTGCTTGAACGGTTTTTGCAACATGAATGGCAAGAAGAATATGAACATGGCCGAAACGATAGCCTTTCCCACTTGGTAGCATCTGCAAATAAGAGTGATGAGCCCGAGTCATTTCTTTTATTAAGTCGCTACCGTGATTTACCTCTGGAACTAGAAAAGATTCTTTCTCCATGTCACCATCACTTGATAAACAAGCTTGGACTTTCCAGCTATCAACTCTGCACCAACCATTGAGTCCCCAATTAATTTTGTTTGCTTTCAACTGCTTGACAATATCACAAAACCATATCTCCTTCATTATCTCATCTCACGTACTCGTATTCACTGATGAAACAAACAAGGGTGCATGGAACCATTCTTCACTGCCATCACAACCCAATGCCTTATCCGAATCCTCCACAACACTCCTACACACGTGAACAGTTCTAACAGATAAATCATTTTCCTCGTCAGAAGCAAACAATGATCTGGCTGGTTCTCTACATTGATCCCTACATTTCTGACAACCCTCCGTTCACTGTCCCACTGGTGCAGACTTGCCCAAGACATTTAGGATGGAAAAATGTAAATTTAGGATGGAAAAATGTAAATAATTTTAAAATTAATTCGATACAGGTCAAATCACATTATGTAGTTGGAGAAGTACTTGACTGTGATTATAGTCATCAAAATTTACTCAAAATAGAGTGTGCCGCTTTTTTTTCATCGAATATCATGACCCTGGGCAAAGGCAAAGGTCAAATAATCTTATACAATGCGGACCAAAGGTACACCACAGATGTAAGTGGGCCGAAAAATATACATATTGCACAGAGCGTAAACTTATGCCTGATGCGCCCCCCTGCCGAAAAGGCTCCCCCCCCCCCCTGTTGGCCCCCCTCTTCCCTTTTGGTGCCCCTCCCCTAAAATTGAACAAATTAGGAGGCGATTTAAGAGATACGCCGTGTAAAATCCTAAAAAAAAAGTGTGAATCTAGAGCAAAGACGCGCAGTTTTGCTAGTACTTTAGTTAATTTTCGAAAATAGTCCCACATTCACACGACGATTTGGCGCCCCCGCCTAAGACGGCGCCCCCCTGCACAGCAGGTCAGCAGGGCCTTCGTTACGCCACTGCATTTGCATATAAATGTAAAAGTAGTAAAGCAGATCATGTCTTAATCTGGTTTCATCCAAAAGATTGTAGTAAAAGTGTGATAAAGGTAAAGAATCTTCAGTGTTCTTTTCTTCCAGAGCGGGTGTGTCCTAATTTGGAACAAACTCCCTTCGGAGGTTAAGATCTGCATGACAGTTTTGAGTCCTTAAAATTGGATTGGGAAAGTTATAAAAAGAACAGAATTTCTAATATAAATGTATTGGGTAAATGACTTTCCAATTATTTTGGTAATGTTTCGAAAGAAGTTTTAACATAATTGAAGGTACCAGTTATATCAGTAACAGGAAAAACACATTATTATCTGTGGATTCATCCTTACATGTACGTAGCAAGAAACGTTTTAATGATCGTTTACTTCACTCTGGGAAGTATAGTAAGAATAAATTACATTTTTTAAATGTTGATTTTTATTCATGATTAATATTTGATAATTATAACCTAATAAATTTTGATATGATGAAGACATAAAAATAGTTATTTTTCTATGAAGTGAGTTGTTAACAAGTTTTGACCTCCCTCGACTCGTTTCATCACTAAACCCAGGACGATACAGGGGAGCCGCGCACTCGTGCGCGGCGGTCCAAACAACACATGACAAGTTGATACATGAATTCGTATCCCAATAGACACGCGCGAAAATATGTCATGCAACGTACAATGTCAAATGACAAGTTTATGATTAGAATTGATATCAATTATGCACCATGTGTGTATTAATATCACGAAAACTCTAACGGACAAAACTAATAATTCGTAAATAAATCTTGCCCCAATATCTTTTGCTTTGCCCCATCTTTTGTCTGAATGACGATATGGGTACCCTTGTCTACCATATACAGTTGTCAGTGGACATCCTTAATTTAATAAACCGCGGCAGAAGCACGAATACTGGGGACCTCATGAATCATTTAAAATGATAAGTGGTTTTGGCCCAATTACGTAGTCTTGTTAGTTCATTAGAGAAGATCTGGGTCTTAATGTGGTATAAACAGTAGATGCAGTAAAAGATGACCATTGTTAATGATGATCTGGCCCGGCGCGCGCTACTTCTAGCACTTGCCATCGAGAAGAAAGTCGGTGCGCGCACTTCAAAGAAAATTTAGGCGAGTAACATCCGTCAAATAAAAGTAAAAGTACAGGTACAATGAAGAAAGTCCACCGTTCTATTTCTCTTGGAGAGGGAGAGACCGATATTTAATTGAACAAACTTCCCTCGGATGTCAAAATTGTGGACTGTGTTAAGTAATTAAAATAAGATTTAGAGATTATAAAAAAACTATTTTAAACTGATCTTAAAAATGATAGTTTATTTTTTGGTATGATTCGGATGAAATATAGATAATAAGTAAAGAATGATGGATTAAATTAAGCTACTATAAGAGAGAAGCACAAAGAATATCTAGTTGTTAATCCTCATGTTTGCTAAAAAACTGGCCTTTATCAACTTATATAGTAGTGAAAGTATGTAAATATAGATATCATTTTAACTTTATTTATTTTACAGAAGAAAAGAACAATCTTCAAACAATATACACATAATATAGCAATGTCAATTGTCTGACTATAGTGGTCATGGCCTGAACTTTAATAGTCAAGTGAATGCTAAAGCAGAGCACAAAACGAATACGTTAATATATAAAAATACTGATACAAGAACTAAAATTAATAGCTGACATGCGTGGCAATAATTTACTGAGTCATAAAAAATAGAAAAAAGGAACGGTGGTACACCGTGATCTGCGATACCAATACTCAATATCAAAAGGATAGTTGTCTAGAACAGTCAAGTCCATGGTGGCAGGTTAACAAGTTAAACGAAGTATATCACTGACTGGCAATGTAAAACGCTAGCCGGTCTCCCTCTCTCTACCCCTGACCGCTATCAGGGTGCTCCTGAAAATTGAGAATCTAATAATCCTGTGCGCATGTAACACATAATAGCCGCATAGTCTTCTCCTCTCTTCTGGGATAGTAATTTCAGTGAGTCTCTTGTGGTATCTTGTGGCTTGTGGACCCCCCAACCTCCATTTGTGAGATATATAAGTGGGGTAAATGGTGCCTTTTTCCAACCTGGAATATTCTGTTGTTGTACTTTTCATTAACCTCATTCATGAGCTTTATAGATCTGTTCCATATCTTTTTTGTCATAATGGGTGAGTTGGGTGGGTAACACAGACATCAAAGATGTTCGTTCAAATTGCTCCAGAGACTCTCTGAGGATACATCAGGTCAGCTTCTATCAGCATTGGTACCAACAATTTCATCATTATCCAGGGTATCATTGCTGCACAGTACGACATCACTGCAAACTATCACGCTGCAGGCACACAATAGATCGCTGATGTAAGTTGTGTCTCATAGAAACATAGCCACCTTTCTTTCATATAAGTGTGTGATTCACATTATTTCTCTCATCCACAAGCACAGTGAAATGGGGTTATAGGATCTCCCAACCTAACGCAAGTACAGAGCATCCACGGAACTCAATCTTGTTCATGGAGAACCAATCTTCAATGGAAGTGCAGTAAGCCAACACCTGAACCTTCTCTTGAATGAACTGGAGGATCTCTTTAGGTTTGGGCTCTCTTACACTGTCCTCGTATTGATTTGCTAACCGAAAATAATGTTTCTCCTTGTTTGCCTTGAACTTTTTTATAGTGTCATTTGAATATGACATGTTTGTAATGTTCAAGGGTTGTTTTGCTGGATGATAATCAGGTCTGTGAGTCTATTTGGTAGAAGGTGACTGAGGCTGTGAAATTCCTCTATTGCAGTTTTTCAACCTGGGTTGGAGAACCAAGGCCACCATGTCTGAACAGGCAAAGCAAATATGAGCTCCAAGTCTATACGTTTCTTACCCAAGATTGCTGGAATAAAATCCTGTTCTGATGGCAATCCTCCAATGGGTTTAAACAATTGACTTATACCCGATGGTCCTCTGAATGAACGTCCACCGGTGCAAATTCCCTTAGTATATGCAGTCAAAGCAGCGTTGGGGCTCCACACAGCAATTGATGACAACAGCTTGATGTCCTTACAAACCATTTAATGTACTTTAATCTGAGAATGAATTGTTCTGAACACTTCGCTGCCAAGTTGCGCACCCAAATGGCGTTCTCCTTCAGACTCAATTTTAATACCATGCCTGCAATACTCTCTTCTTGCGCAAGATCTAGTTCCTCGCTATTCTTCACAATCAAGACGGGCCCTTACTGGCTTATAGGGTAATATCCATACATTTGGTCCTTGCTCCAACACGTATCCCACCATATATAAATACCCTTCAATCATCCACCAGCACGACTGTCGTCTGCAAACCAAATTGTTTGCAAACACTGGGCTTGGAGGCAGTGCTAGGTCATCTGACTAGAAAAGGGGGGGGCTTTGATCCCTAACGTATAGAATGCACATAGCCTGCAACATCTCCCTGAGTTGAACCTCCCTCAGACTTAAGTTGGTAGTGTCCTCGGTATATTAATGATCAGGTCTGCTGTCTTTGGTAGTGGTACTTTAAGATTCTGATAGAGCGAGGAGATCTCATGAACATTGTGAAGGCTGCTTCTCTATTACGACGATTTGAAGCATTATCAGCGTCAACCTGTATTATAAGCTTCAGTGTACACTGTATTCCCAAGTATCTGTCACATTGCATGGATGGAACCCTCTATTATTCCAGATTTGAGCCCTGCACAGTCAGCAGTGGGCCACAGCAAATGTATATCCTTTTGAAAGACAATATAACTAACATTTCCAAAGATTCTGCGCAATATCTCCGCCGATTCCAATCTGGTCATACTCCATGTTACCCGTCTTGATCTGGCCTTAACAAGAGGGATAAACAGCATGCAGTGAACCTTTCAGACAGCTATGATGGATAACTTCTCTCAAGGCGCCTTGCCAACAATTGCTATTGAACTCAGCAAGGGTGGTCAAACTGATGCTTTGCCAAATGATTTGCTGCAAGAAGAATTGCTTCCACAAATCAGATACCGTAAGTTATGGGCCGCCTTGAATCCATCCAAATAAAACAATCCCTCTTGACGGTCACTGCGTCAATCCTCTCAAAAATCACTTCCTGAGGTGGAGGAGTACTGTGAGGGTGCAAACAACATGGATCGCTTAAACACAGAGGGGTTTCTCCCCCAAGGACCCTGTTCTAATGTTGCTGTTAGCTGTGATCTCCTAAGGTGTCATTGGAACTGTTCAACAAAATTTGGTGGCCTTTGTTTAACTTTCCCAAGAAGCCTAGTCGGAGAAAACTCTTCTTCATCCTGGATTCCTCGCTGATTTTTGTTTCTGCACCAATGCTTTCTGAATACTCCTAGCACTCCAACATTATAATAACCTATTTTTAGAAAGATTTTTATAGAAGTAGAAGTGGCAGTAGGTCAGTTTCAGACGAATTAAGCATAATGACAACCCACAGCCAATGTCTGAAGTGGTTTGTAAATGGCCCAATTGTAAGCCCCAAGCGATTAGGGTCCCTTGCAAAAAAAATTCCCCTTGCCACTCAGCATTGCATACTGTAAAGTAAAATTTTCTAATAAATAAGAAACTGACCTTACCTCACTAAATTCAACCACTATTACCATCGTAAAAATACTAACAACCAAATAAGTTTTTAATAAATATAAATAAACAATCACCAAAAATATTTCTCAAGATTACTTTCTAGCTTAACTAATTTCGTGTTAAGCTCTTATTTTTATTTAATGATTAAAGGAATGTAAATTAAAACTTTTCTTTCATTGAAAACTTTTTCGTTTTCATTGATAGATCGTCAAGTTCTCCATGTTTTCCATTTAACCCAAACCGCATGTGATATATGTTTTACATGGTCTCTTGCTTTTGACTTGCATGACGGTTTTGCAACATATTTGGCAAGAAGATATGAACCATGCGAACGATAGCCTATCCCACTTGGTAGCATCATGCAAATAAGAGGAAGAGCCGAGTCAGTTCGTTTATATAATTACGCTACCTAGTGATATACTCTGGGAACTAGGACAAGAAATCTTTCTCCATGTCACCATCTCTGATAAAACAGCTTGGACTATTCTCAGGCTATCAACTCTTCACCAACCATTGACACCAATTAACTTTTGTTGCTTCACTGCTTGACAAGTAATCGAACAAAACCCATATCTCTTCGATTTATCCAACTCAGCGTACTCGTTTCACTGAAAAACAACAAGGTGCATGGACCCATTCTTCACTGCCATCACAACCAATGCCTTATCCGAATCCCCCACAACACTCTACACACGGACAGTTATAACAGATATCATTATCCTCGTCAGATCATCAATGATTCTGCTGGTTCTCTACATTATCCCTACATTTCTGACAAACCCACCGTTTCACAGTCCACTGTGCAGACTTGCCAAGACATTTAGGATGAAAAATGTAAATTTAGGAGAAAATTGTAAATAATTTAAATTAAATCATTCGATTCCAAATCACATTATGAAGTTGGAGAAGTACTTGACGGATGATAGCAACTACATTTACTCAAAATAGAGTGTGCCGCTTTTTTCTCGAACATATATCATGACCCGGCAAAGTGCAAGGTCATCTTTTAACAATGCGGAACCAAAGTAACCACAGTGAAGTGGCAAAAAATAGTACAATTGCACAGTGGCGTAACGTTGCCTGTATGGCGCCCCCCTGCCGAAAAGGTCTCCCCCCCGCCCCCTGTTGCCCCCCTCACCTTTTGGTGCCCCTCCCAAAAAATTGAAACAAATAGTGCGATTAAGAGTATACGCCGGTAAATCTCTAAAAAAAGTGAGTAACTAGAGCAAAACGCGCAGTTTTGCAGTACTTTAGTAAGTATTTCGAATTGTCCCACATTCAAACTACGATTTGGCGCCCCCTTTAAAGACGGCGCGCCCCGGCACAGCAGGGTCAGCAGGGCCCCATCGTTACGCCACTGCATTTGCATAGTAAAAGTAAAGTAGTAAGCAGATCAGTACTTTAATCTGGGTTTCATCCAAAAGATGTATAAAAGAGTGAAAAGGTAAGAATCATCAGTGTTCTGTTTCTGTCCGAGCGGGTTGTTCCAATATTGAACAAACACCCTTCCGGAGGTGAAGAACTGCTTGACAGTTTGAGTCTTAAAATTGGAATGGAAAGTTATAAAAAGAACAATATTTCTAATATAAATGTATTGTAAATGACTTCAATTTTTGGAATGTTCGAAAGAAGTTTAAAAACAAGAATTGAAGGTACCAGTTATAACAGTAAATAAGGAAAAACACAATTATAATCTGTGGTTTCATCTTATCATGTACGGTAGCAAGAAATCGTTTTTAATGAATCTTTACTTCACTGGGAATCTAGTAATAATAAATTTACAATTTTTAAATGTAGTTTTTTATTCAAGATAATATTAGATAAATTAATACCTTTAAATTTGAAATGTTGAAGACAGAGAAATAGTTATTTTTCAATGTAGTTGTTGTATCAAGTTGTGACCCACCCACGACGGTCTTTCATCTAAGCCGCAGTCGATACAGTGAGCCGCGCACATCGTCGTCGGCGGGTCATACAACACATGACAAGTTGATAAACATGATACGTATCCCAAATATCACGCGCGAAAAGTGCATGCAACGTACTAATGCAAATGACAATTTTGATTAATTTAGATATAAATTATTCAACCAGGATGATATAATTCACTAAACTCTACTATCGTGACACAAAACAAATAAGTCGTACTAAATAAATCTGCCCAATATCTTTTGTCTTTGCCCATCTTAAGTCTGATTGACGAGATGGGACTCTTCCATATACAGTTGTCCCGAGTGAACATCCTTAATTTAATAACTCGCTGGCAAGCAGCGAATACTGGGACCTCATTGAATCTTTTTAAAAAGATAAAGGTTTGGCAATATACGGATCTAGTTAGTTCAGTATGAGAAGAAAATCTGAGTCTTAAATGTGGTATTAAAACGTAGATGCAGTAAAAGTTGACCAATGTTTAATGATGAACTGGCCCGGCGCGCGCTACTTCGTAGCACTTGCCATCGAGACGAAAGCGTGCGCGCTACTTCAAAAAGACATTAGGCGAGTAACATCCGTCAAATAAAAGAAAAGTAGCAGTAAAATGAAGAAAGTCCACAGTTCTTTCTCTTGGAAGGTGAGACCATATTTAAATGGAACAAACTTCCCTCGGATGTCAAAATTGTGGGACTGTGATAAGTTTTAAATAAGATTAGAGGCTTATTAAAAAACTATTTAAACGGATCTGTATAAATTCTAGTTATTTTTGGTAAGTTTCGGATGAAATAATATAAAAATGAAAGATTGATGGATTTAAATTATGCAACTAATATAGAGAACACAATGAATATCTTGTGTGTAATCCTCATGTTGCTGAAAAAAACCGCTTAACAACATATATAGTAAGTGGAAAGTCTGGAAAATTAGATCATTTAAAACCTTTATTTTTTTACAGAAGATAAGATATTCAAACAATATACACAAAATATTAGCATGGCAATTGGCCTGACAATAATCATGGCCTGAACTTTATAGTCAATGATGCTAAAGCAGAGAACAAATATGTAATAAGTTAAAAGATAAAAAATACTGAATCAATGATTAAAATATAGCTGACATGAGTGTCAATAAATACTGTCTCATAAAAAATAAAAAAAGGAACTTTTACACGTGATCTGAGAAACCAATATCTCAATATCAAAAGTATAGTGTCTAGAAACATTCAGAGTCCATGGTGGCAGGTATCAAGTTAAACGAAGTTACACTGACTGGCAATGTATACGCTTGCCGTCTCCCACTCCTCACCCCAGACCGCAATCAGGTGCTCCTGAGTAATAGAGAATTCTAAATCGCTGGTGCACTCATGTACACAATAATAGCCGCAAGGTCTTCTCCTCTCTTCAGGGATAGTTTTTCTGAGATCACAAGTGGTATCTTGTGGCTTTGGACCCCAACCGCCGAATTGTTGAGAATATAAGTGGGGTAAAGGTCCTTTTCCACCTGGATATTCTGTTTGTTGTACTTTTCATTTTCCTCATTCATGAGCCTTTATAGAATCCTGTTTCCATATCTTTTTTGTCATATGGGGTGAGTTGGGGTGGGTAACACAGACACAAAGAATGTTTCGTTCAAATGTGCTCCAAGACCTCGATAGGATACAACATGTTCAGCTCTATCATCATGTACCAACAATTTCTTCATTATCAAGGGTACAATGCTGGCTCAGTCACTTACAAACTCTGCATACTTCAACGCTGCAGCTCTGCATTTATATCGCGGATGTTGTTGTGTCTCAAGAAACATAGCCACCTTTTCTCGCATATAAGTGTGTGGATTCACAATTATCTCTCTCCACAAGCACAGTAAATGGGTGTTAGGGATCTGCCCAACCAAACGCAAGTACAGAGCATCACGGAACTCAATCTGTCAGTGAAGTAGCCAAATCTCTTCAATGAAGTGCAGTAAGCCAACATCCTGAACCCTTCTCTTTGATTGAACTGTAGAGATCTCTTTAGGTAGGTATCTCTTACACTGTCCACCTATTGATATGCTAACCGTAAATAATTGTCTCCTTTATTGCCTTGAAGACTTTTTATAGTGACCATTTTGATTGACATGTTGTAATGTTCAAGGGTGTTTTTGCTGGATGATACTCAGGTCTGTGAGTTCTTATTGTGATGGTGACAGAGAGCTGTGAATTCTCTATTGGCAGTTCAACTGGGTTGGAGATACCTAGGCCACCAGTCTGCTGGCAATGCAAATATGAGGCTGTCCCAGTCTGATACGTAACTACCCAAGATTGCTGGAATAAAATCAGTATCTGATGCAATCCTCCAATGGTTGAAACAAGTGACTTAAACCCGGATTGTCCATCAGAATAGAACGTCCACCGGTGACAAATTCCCTTAGAATATTCAGTCAAAGCAGCATGGGTCTCCTCAACCGCAATTGATGACAGCACTTGATGTCCTGACACCATTTATGGACTTTATCTGAGACATATTTGTTCTTAAAAGCCTTTCTGCTGGGCCAATTGCTTCAAACCCAAATGGCGTTCTCCTCAGACTCAAATTTAATACCAGTTGCCTGAGAATACATTCTGCGCAAGATCTAGGTCCTCGCTATTCTTCACAATCAGGACGGTCCTTACTGGCATTGGGAAATAACCATACTTTGTTCCTTGCTCCAACTAGCGTATCCCACCATAAATTAAACCTTCAATCTTTCCACCAGCACAACAGTCGTCGCATACCAAGATGTTTGCAAACACTGGGCATGGAGGCTGTGGCAAGGTCAGTCAACAGAGGCTTTATGCCCTAACGCATAGAATGTGCCTTGCTGCTACAATCTCCCTGAGTTGAACCTACTCAGACTTAGTGGTATTGGTCCTCGGAGTATAATATCAGACAGGCTGGCTTTTGGTTAGAGGTTCTTTAGATACAGATAGAGCGGAGGAGACAGATCTCATGAACAGTTGTGAAGGGCTGCTTGTCTCTAATAAGACGATTGAACTCATTATCAGCGTCCACCTGTAAGTATTGCTATCAGTGTCCTGTCATCCAGATCTGTCTCATTGCATGAATGGAAGCCTCTAATCCTGATTTGAGCCCTGCACAGTCTGCATAGGGCCAGCACCCATATTGTAATACCAGTATTGAAAGACATTAATAACGCTTTTCTCCCCAATGAATCTGCGCAATATCTCGCCCGATTCCAATTGACTTACGCAGGTTTCCCTTCTTTATCTGGCCTTTAATCAGATGGATTAATCGCATGCAGTGAACTCTTTTCGACAGCTATATGGATATCATCTCTACAAAGGCGCCTTGCAACAAATGCTATTGACCAGCAAGTGTCACAGATCCTTTTGCAAATGATTTGCTGCAGAAGATATGCATCCACAAATCTATCTAGTCCGATAGTGTTGGCCGCCTGATCCATCCAAATATACACAAGCCCTCTGACGGTCTCTGCTCAATCCTCTCAAATAATCACTTCCTGGAGTGAGGAGTACTTGAGGGTGCAGAACAACTGGATCTGCTTTAACTGCAGGAGGTTGATCTCACCCAAGGACCTGTTTAATTTGCTGTTAGGCTGTGAACTCCTAAAGTGTCATTGGAACTGTCAACAATTTTGTGGCTTGTCTGAACTTTCCTCAAAGAAGCATTAGTCGTCAGAAACCTTCTTCCTGGATTCCTCGCTGATTTTTTGTTGCTGCACCACAAGCTTTCTGAATAATCTGCACACCATCATAAGACCTATTTAGAAGAGATTATTTATAGAACGGTAGAAGTGCATAGGTCAGATTCAGACGGAAATAAAGCAAAAATGACATCACTTGCAATTCTGAAGTGGTTGTAAATGGGCCATTGTAATAGCCCCAAGCGTTTTGGGTCCCTCATTCCTGCCACTCAGCATTGCTACTGTTAAGTAGAAATTTTTCTAAAAAAAATAGAAACTGACCTTGACTCACAAATTCAACCACTTACCATAAGTAAAAATACTAACAACCAAATAAATTAATTAAATAAATATATACAGACACCAAAATATTTTCCTCAAGTTACTTCAGCTAAACAAATTCGTGGTTTAAGCTCTTATTTTATTTATGATTAAAGGAATGTAAAATAACACTTTACAGTTTCATGTGAAAACTTTTCGTTTCATTGATTAGATTCGTCAAGTTCTCTCCATTGTTTCCATTTAACCAAACGCTTGTGAGAATTATGTATACATGGTCTCTTGCTTTTTTGACTTGCTTGACGGTTTTTGCAACATGATTGGCAAGAAGATATGAACCAGTGCGAACAGATAGCCTTATTCCCACATTGGAAGCATCTGCAAATAGAGGATGAGCGAGTCAGTTCTTTATTAAGACCTACCTGATTTACCTCTGGTAACTAAGAAAAAGATTCTTCTCCATGTCACCACTCTTGATAAACAGTCTAGACTTTCTCAGCTATCAACTCATTCACCAACCATTGTGAGCCGCAATAAAAACCATATGAATTTTGATTTGCTTTCACTGCTTGACAATATCACAAAACATATCTCTTCATTATCCATCACAGCGTACTCGGTTTCCACTGATAAACAAACAAGGAGCATGAACCATTCTTCACTGCCATCACAACCAATGCCTTATCCGATATCCCCCACCAAACACTCCTACACGAGGACAGTTATAACAGATATCATTTCCTCGTTCATAGCATCATGATCTGCTGGTTCACACAATAGTCCCCTACAATTTCTGACAAACCCAACCGTTCAACTGTCCACTGTAGTCAGACTTGCCAAGACATTTCAGGATGAAAAATGTAAATTTAGATGGAAAAATGTAAATAATTTAAATCTAATTCAATTCAGTCAAATCAACATTATGTAGTTGGAGAAGTACTTGACGGATGATAATGTCATCTAAATTTCTCAAAATAGAGGTGCGCTTTTTTCTCGAAATATCATGACCCGGGGCAAAGTGCAAGTCAATCTTTTAACAAATGCGAACAAAGTAACACCACAAGTGTAAGTGGCAGAAAAATAGTAACAATTGCAACAGTGGCGTAACGTTGCTGTTGGCTGCCCCCCTGCCGAAAAGGCGCCCCCCCCCCCCAGTTGCCCCCCTCTCCTTTTGGTGCCCCTCCCTAAAATTGTACAATAAGTCGATTGAAAAGGATACGGCCGGTAAAATCTCTAAAAAAAGTGTGTACTAGAGCAAAACGCCCATTTGCTAGAACTTTATTAAGTTCGAAATTGTCCCCACCTTCAAACGACGATTTAGCGCCCCCCTAAGACGGCGCCCCCAGCACAACAGCAGGGTCATCAGGGCCCTTCGTAGTTAACGCCACTGCATTTCATAGTAAATGTAAAGTATAAATCAGACGAGGTCTATAATCTGGATCATCCATAGATGTAGTAAAAGAGTGATAAAGGTAAAGAATATTCAGTTTCCTTTTCTTCGCAGAGCGGGTTGTTTCCTTATAGAACAAACTCCCTTCCCTTCGGAGAGAAAGAACTGCTTGACAGATTTGATCTAAAATTGGATTGGAAATTTTAAAAGAACTTTAATTCTAAAATAAAGATGTATTGAAATGACTTCAATTTTGGAATGATTCGAAAGAAGTTTAATTTTCACAAGAATTGAAGGTACCAGTTATATCAAGTAATAAGGAAAAACTACAATTATTATCTGTGGTTTCATCCCGTATCATGTAACGAAGCAATAAACGTTATATGAATCTTTACTTCACAAGGGAAGTATAGTATGAAATAAATTTACATTTATAAATGTTGTTTTTTATACAAGATTAATATTGAAAAATTAATACCTTAAATTAGATATGATGAAGACAGAAGAAATAGTTATTTTTCTATGTAGTTGTTTGTATCAATTGTGAACCCCCAACGACACGTATCCTATAGCCCTGACGAAACAGGGGAGCCGCGCACGTCGTGCGCGCGGTTCATACAACGCATGACAATTTGATACATGATTCGTATCCAAGATCACCGCGAAAAGTGGCATGCAACGTACTATGTCAAATGACAAGTATTGAATAGATATTGATATATATTATGCACCATATGGATTAATTCACTAAACTCTATCGTGACACAAACTAATAAGTCGTAAATAAATCGTGCCCAATATCTTTTGCTTGCCATCTTTTTGTCCTGATTTGACGAGATGGGTAAGCTTCCAAAAACAGTTTTCGAGTGGACATGCCATAATTTAATAACGGCTGGCAAGCAGCGAAGACGTGGGGACCTCATTGAATCTTTTAAAATATAAGAGGGTTTTGGCCAATTACGGAGCTTGTTAGTTTCAGAATGAGAAGATCAGGTCATAATGTGGTATTAACCAGTAGATGCAGTAAAAGTTACCATTGTTAATGATGAAGCTGCCCGGCGCGGCGCTACTTCGTACACTTGCCATCGAGAAGAAAGCGGTGTCGCGCTACTTCAAAGAAATTTAGGCGAGTAACATCCGTCAAATAAAAGTAAAAGAAGCATAAAAATGAAGAAAGTCCACAGTTCTTTCTCTTGGAGAGGGTGAGACCATATTTAATTTTGAAAAAACTACCCTCGGATGTCCAAAAATTGTGGGACTGGTTAAGTTTTAAAAAAAGATTATCGCTTTTAAAAAACTATTTTAAACGATCTGTATAAATGATAGATATTTTTGGTAAGATTCGGATGAAATATATATAATAGGAAAGATGATGGAATAAATAATGCAACTAATAAGGAGAAGCACAATGAATATCTTGTGTTGTAATCCACAGTTGCAACAAACTCTAAATCAGAACTATATATAGTTAGTGAAGAGTAAGTAATAAAGATTCATTTAAAACATAATTTTTTTTTACAGAAGAAAAGAATATTCAACAATATACACATAAGATAGCAATGGCAATAGGCTGACTAAAGGTCTGGCCTGAACTTTAATAGACAAGTGTTGCTAAAGCAGAGCACAAATAAGTAATAAGTTAATAGAAAAAATACTGATTCATGAATAAAATTATAGACTGACATGAGTGTCAATAAATACTGTGTCACAAAAAATAAAAAAAGGACGAAGTACACGTAATCTGAGATCCAATATCTCAATAACAAAAGGAATAGTGTCTAGAACATTCAGAGTCCATGGTGGCAGGTATCAAGTTAAACGAAGTTAAAACTGACTGGCAAATGTGAATAACGCCTTGCCGTCTCCCTCTCATCACCCTTACCGCTATCAGGGAGCTCCTGAGAATTGAGAATCTAAATCCTGGAGCGCTATGTAACACATAATAGCGCATAGTCTTCTCCTCTCTTCTGATAGTTTTTCAGTGAGTCTCATTCTTCTTGTGGTATCTGTGGCTTGTGTGACCCCATCCGCCATTTTGTTGAGTAATATAAGTGGGTAAAGGTGCTTTTCCACCTGGATGATTCTGTTGTTGTACTTTTTCATTTTCCTCAATTCATGAGCTATAGATTCCAGTTCCATATCTTTTTTGTCATAAGTTGGGGAGTTGGGTGGTTAACACAGACATCAAAAATGTTCGTTCAAATGTTGCACCAGAGACTCACGTAGAAACGATCGGTGGCAAGCTCTATCAGGCATTGGTACCGATACAATATCTTCATTATCAAGGGTAATCAAGCTGGACTCAGTCTCTACATCTCTGCAAACTTCACGGCTGCAGCTCTGCATTAGATCGCGGGGGGGGATGTTGTTTGTGTTCTCATAGAAACATAGCCTCCTTTCTTGCAAATAAGTGTGTGATTCACATTATTTCACTCTCCCACAAGCACAGTGAAATGGGTGTTAGGGATCTCCCAACCATACCAAGTACAGAGCATCACTGAACTCAATCTTGTTCAGGAGTAGACAAATCTCATCAAAGGAGAATGTAAACAGAAAGCCAACATACCTGAACCTTTCTCTTTGATGACTGGAGTGATTCTTTTAGTGGGATCTCAACCACCCCTGTCCCTCTATTGAATTGCTAACCGTAAATAAGTGTTTCTCTTGATTGCCTTAGACTATTTTATAGTAGTCATTTTGAATTGACATGTTGTAATGTTTCAAGGGTGTTTTGCTGTTTGATAATCAGGTCTGTGAGGTCTTTTGTGATGGTGACTGAGGCTGTGAATTCTCTATTGCAGTTTTCAAATGGTTGGATATACTAGGCCACCATGTTCTGACTGCAAAAGGCAAATATGGAGCGTCCAAGTCTGATACATATCTTACCCAAGATAGCTGAATAAAATCTGTTCTGATATGCAATCCTCCAATGTTGAAACAAGTGACATATAACCCGGATGTCCTCTGAATGAAACGTCCACCGGTGACAAATTTCCCTTAGTATTGCAGTCAAAGCAGCTTGGGGCTGCTCCTCGAACAGCAATAGATGAACAACAGCTTGAAATGTCCCCTGACCACATTTATGGACTTTATCTGAGACAAAAATTTTCTTAAAGCTTCGCTGCCATTGCTGCACCAAATTGGCGATCTCCTTCATACTTCAATTTTAATACCCAGTTGCCTGAGAATACTTTCTGCATCAAGATCTAGGTCCCACTCTATACTTCACAATCAGGACGGTCTTACTGGCTTTTGGTAATATCCATACTTAGGTCCATTCTCCAACAGCGTATCCCACCATATATAAATCACTTCAATCTTTCCCACCAGCACTAACTGTCGTCTGCATACCAAGATTGTTTGCAAACACTGCTTGGAGGCTGTGGCTAGGTCATCTACTAGAGCTAGATCCCTAACGCATAGAATGCCATTGCTGCTACATCTCCCTGAGAAGGAACTTCCTCAGACTTAAGTTGGAAGTGGTCCTCGTAGTATTAATGATCAGGTCTGCAGGCTTTATGGTAGTGGGTCTTATAGATACTGATATGAGCGGAGGACAGATCTCATGAACAGTGTGGAAATGTCTGCTTCTCTATTAAGACGATGAACGCATTATCAGCGTCAACCTGTAGTATTGCTCAGTGTCACTGTCTTCCAGACTGACCTCATTGCAAGAATGGAACCACTATTCCTGATTAGAGCCCTGCACAGGTCTGCAGTGGCCCAGCACATATAGTATATCAGTTTTTGAAAGACCATCAATAACTGCTTTTACAATGATTCTGCGCAATATCTCGCCGATTCCAATTGGTCATACGCCAGGTATTCCCGTCCTTATCCTGGCCTTTATTCAAGAGGGATTGAATCTGCATGCAGTGAACTACTTTACAGACAGCTATGATGTGATTATCTTCTCTACAAAGGCGCCAGCAACAAATTGCTAATGACTCAGCAAGTGTCACGGATGCTTTTTGCCAAATTATTGCTGCAGAAGATATGACTTCAAAAACTGAGTCCGTAGTGTTGGGCGCCCTGAATCCATCCAAAATTAAACAAGCCCTCTTGACGGTCTCGCGTCATCCTCTCACTATCACTTCCTGAGGTGGAGAGTACTTGTGAAGGAGGCAGAACCACTGATCAGCTATTAACAGCAGGAGGGTGTTTCTCCCCAAGGACCAGTCTAAATAATGTTTTCTGTTAGGCTGTGAACTCCTAAGGTTCATTGAACTGTCAACAAATTTGAGTGGCTTGTTATAACTTTCCCAAGAAGCATTAGTCGGCAGAAACTCTCTTCCTGATTCCCTCGCTGATTTTTTGTTGCTGCACCAATCTTTTCTGATACTCCAGCCCTCCATCATTATACCTAATATAGAAAGATTTTTATAGAAATGTTAGAAGTGCAGTAGGGTCAGTTCAGACGAAAATAAGCATAAATGACATCATGCCATTGTCTGAAGTGGTTTGTAAATGGCCAATGAAAGCCCCAAGCGTATTTGGTCCCTCATTCCTGCCACTCAGCATTGCCTACAGTAAAGTAAAATTTTTCTAAGATAATAGAGGAACCAGACCTTGTCTCACTTAATTCAATCCACTTACCATAGGAAAAATACTAACAACCAAATAAAGATTTTTAAATAATTATATACAATCACCAAAAATATTCCTCAAGTTTCTTTTCTAGCTAACTAATTCGTGTTTAAGCTTTATTTTATTTATGATTAAAGGAATGTAAAATAAAACTTCGTTCATTAAAACTTTTCGTTTCATTGATTAGATCGTCCAAGTTCTCCATTTTTCCATTTAACCAAACCTTGGTGAGATATGTTACATGGTCTCTTGCTTTTGACTTGCTTGACGGTTTTTTTGCAAACCTGATTGGCAGAAGATATTGAACCAAGTGCGAACATAGCCCATTCCCACATGGTAGCATCTGCAAATAAGAGGATTGAGCCGATCAGTTCCTATTATAAAGTCGCTACCTGATTACCTCTGGGAACTAGAAAAGATTCTTTCTCCATGCACCATCTCTTGATAAACTCTTGGACTTTCACAGCTATCACTCTTCACCAACCATTGACCGCCAAATAATTCTGTTTGCTTCACTGCTTGACAAGTATCACAAAACCATATCTCTCTCATCATTATCCAACTCAGCGTACTCGTTTTTCAATGATAAACAAACACGGAGCAAAAAGGAAACCATTCTTCACTGCCATCACAACCCAATTGCCTTATCCGAAACCCCACAACAACACCTAACACACGGACAGTTTAAAACATATACATTTTCCTCGTCAGAGCATCAATGAGTCTGCCTGGATTCCACTACATTATCCCTACATTTCTGACAAACCCACCGTTCACATGTCCCCAGGTGCAGACTATTGCCAAGACATTTAGGATGAAAAATGTAAATTTAGGATGGGAAAAATGTAAATAATTTTAAATTAATTCATTCAGTCAAATCACATTAGTAGTTGGAGAAGTACTTGACGGATGATAGTCCATCTAAATTTACTCAAAATAGAGTGGTGACCCCGCTTTTTTCACGAAAAATCATGACCCGGCAAAGAGCAAGGTCAATCTTGTTAACAATGCGGAACCAAAGTACAACCACATATTGTAAGTGGCCGAAAAATAATTAACATTGCACAGTGGCGTAACGTTGCCATTTTGGCGGCCCCCTCCGAAAAGTCGCCCCCCCCCCTTGTTTGCCCCCCTCTCCTTTTGGTCCCCTCCCTAAAAATTGAACACACTAGGCGATTTTAAGAGGATACGCCGTTAAAATCACTAAAAAAGTTGTAACCTTAGAGCACAAACGCCCAGTTTTGCAAGTACTATGAGTAAGTTTTCGAAATTGTCCCACATTCAACGACGAATTTTGGCGCCCCCTAAGACGTCCCGCCCCTGCACAGCAGGTCACATGTCCCTTCTTTACGCCACTTCATTTGCATAGTAAATGTATAGAAGTAAAGCATATCAGTCTTAATCTGGTTTCATCCAATAATGTAGTAAACTGTGATAAAGGTAAAGAATCTTCAGTGTCTTTTCTCCAGAGCGGGTTGTTCCATATTGGAACAAACTCCTTCGGAGTTAATAACTGCGTGACAGATTGAGTCTTAAAATTGGATGAAAGTTTTAAAAAGAACATGAATTTTTCTAATAAAATGTATGTAAATGACTTCAATTTTGAAAGTTACGAAAGAAGTTTTAACAAGAATTGAGGAACCATTTATATCAGTAATAAGGAAAAACACAATATTATTATCTGTGGTTTCAATCCTTATCATGTACGTAGCAAGAAACGATATTATGAATCTTTACTTTCACTGTAATATAGTATGGGAATAAAATACATTTTAAAAGTTGTATTTAATTCATGATTAATATTTGATAAATTATTACCATTAAATTTGATATGATGAAGACAAAGAAAATAGTTATTTTTTTCCATATGAAGTGTGTTTTGTAATCAAGATGTGACCCCCCGACGACGTCGTTTCACTATAGCCCTGACGATACAGGGAGCCGCGCACACTCGTGCGCGGCGGGTCAAATACACACATGACAAGATGATACCTTTACGAATTCCCAATAACACGGCGCAGAAAAGTGGCATGCAACGTACTATGTCAAATGACAAGTTTTGATTAGATTTGATATAAATTATGCACCAGGAGAATAATACACTAAAACTACTCTATCGGAACACAAAACTAATAATCGTAAATAAAACTTGCCCAATATCGTTTGACTTTGCCCACTTTTGTCAGATTGACGAGATGGGTACTCTTCCATATTACAGTTTTCTAGTGGACATCCTTAAATTTAATAACGCGCAGAGCAGCGATACGTGGGGACCTCATTGAACCTTTTAAACTGATAATGTTTTGGCCAATTACGGGCTTGTTTAGTTCTATATGGAAAAGATCATGGTCTTAATGTGGTATTAAACAGAAGATGCAATAAAAGTATATGACCATTGTTAATGATGACTGGCCCGGCGCGCGCGTACTTCGTAGCCACTTGCCTCGAGAAGAAAGCGGTGCGCGAACTACAAAGAAATTTAGGCGAGTAACATCCGACAAATAAAAGTAAAAGTAGCAGTAAAATGAAGAAAGTCCACAGTTCTTTTCTCGCGGGGGAGAGGGTGAGACCATATTAATTGAACAAACTTTCCCTCGGATGTCCAAAAATTGTGGGAACATGTGTTAAGTTTAAAAAAGATAGAGGCTTTTTAAAAAAACTAATTTAACGGATTCTGTATAAATTATAGTTATTTTTTGGTATGTTACGGATGAAATATATATAATAGTAAAGAAAGATGGATAAAATAATGCTAACAAATAAAGAGAAGCACAATAATATCCTTGTTTGTAATCCTCATGTAGCTAAAAAACGCTTTATTCAACTTATATGAGTGGAAAGTATGTAAATTAGATTCATTTAACTTTATTTTTTTTACAGAAGAAAAGAATATTCAACAATATACCATAGATATAGCAAATGGCCAATTGTCTGACTATATAGAAGTCATGGCCTGAACTTTAATAGTCAAGTGATGCTAAAGCAGAGCACAAATATGTAATAAGTAAATAGATAAAAATACTGATTCAATGATTTAAAATTAATAGCTGACATGAGTGTCAATAAATTACTGTGTCATAAAAAATAAAAATAGGAACGTTGTACACGTGATCTGAGATACCAATATCTCATATCAAAAGATAATTGTCTAGAAACATCAGAGCCAAGGTGGCAGTATCAATTTAAAACGAAGATACACGACTGGCAATGATACGCGTGCCCGTCTCCTCTCTCACCCCCTGACCGCTAACAGGTTGCTCCTGAGATTGAGAATCTAATCCTGTGCGCATGTAACACAAAATAGCCGCATTCCTTCTCCTCACTTTGCTGGATAGTTTTTCAGTGAGATCTCTTGTGGTATCTTTGTGGCCTTGTGGACCCCATCCGCCATTTGTTGAGTATATAAGTGGGTAAAGGTCCTTTTCTCCACCTGATGATTCTGTTGATAGTACATTATTCATTTCCTCCTCAATTCATGAGCCTTTATAGATCTGTTCATATCTTTTTTGTCATATGTGGGTGAAGTTGGGGTTGGGTAACACAGACATCAAAAGAATGTTCGTTCAAATGTGCTCCAGATACCTCGTGAGGATACATCAGGAGCAGCTCTATCAGCATTGGTACCAACAAATTCTTCATTATCAAGGGGGTATCAATGCTGCATCAGTCAATACATCTCTGCATACTTCACTGCTGGCAGCTCTAGCCTTTAGATCGCTGGATGTTTGGCTGTGTCTCCATAGAAACATACACCTTTCTTGCATATAAGTGTGTGATTCACATTATTCTCTCTCCACAAGCACAGTGAAAATTGGGGGTGTATAAGTGATCTCCCAACCATAACGCAAGTACAGACATCCACGGAAACTCATCTTGTTCATGGAGGTAGACAAATCTCTCAATGGAAGTGCAGTAAGAGCCAACATCCTGAACCTTTCTCTTTGATGAACTGGAGAGATCTCTTTTAGGTTGGGATCTCTTACACGTCCTCTATTGGATTTCTAACCGAATAAGTGTTTTCTCCTTGATTGGCCTTGAGAACTTTTATAGTGTCATTTTGAATTGACATGTTGTAAAAGTTCAAGGTGTTTTTTGCTGGTTGATAAACAGGCTGTGAGGTCTTTGTGATGGAGACTGAGGCTGTGAATTCTCTATTGCATTTTTCAACTGGGTGGAGATACCTAGGCCACCATGTCTGAACTGCAATGTCCAAATATGGAGCGGTCAAGTCTGAATAACGTCTTACCAAGATTGCAGGAAAAAATCTGTTCCTGTGCAATCCCTCCAATTGTTGAAACAAGTGACTTATACCCGGAATGGTCTCTGAATGAACGACCACCGGTGACAATTCCCTTAGTATAATCATCAAAGCAGCTTGGGGCTTCCTCAACAGCATTGATGACCACAGCTTGATGCCTGACACCAATTATGGACTTTATCTGAGACATAATTGTTCATAAAAGCTTCGCTGCCAATTGCTGCACCCAAAATGGCGTTCACCTTCAGACTCATTTTAATACCAGTGCCTGAGAATACTTTCTGCGCAAGATCTTGGACCTCGCTATTCTTCACAATCGGACGTTCTTACTGGCTTTCTGGTAATATCCATACTTGGTCCTTGCTCACAGCGAATCCCACCATATATTAAAAACCTTCCAATCTTTCCACCATCACTATTCTGTCTCTGCATAACCAAGATTGTTTGCAAAACACTGGGCTTGGAGCTGTGGCTAGGTCAACTCTAGAGGCTTGATCCCTAACGCATAGAATGCCATAGCTGCTACAACACCCTGAGTTGAACGCTTCCTCAGACCTTAATGGTAGTGGTCCTCGTAGTATTAAATGATCAGTCTGCTGTCTTTCGGTAGTTGTTCTTTAGATACTGATAGAGCGGAGTACAGATCTCATGAACATGTGAAGGGTTTCTTCACTATTAATACATTGTAACGGCATAATCAGCGTCAACCTGTAGATGTGCATCAGTTGACACTGTCATCCCAGTATCTGTCTCATGCATGAATGGAAGCCTCTATTCCTGATTTGAGCCCACACAGGTCTGCATTGGCCAGCATCATATAGTATATCAGTATTGAAAGACAAAATAACGCTTTTTCCAATGATTCTTCTGCGCAATATCTCGCCGATTCCAATTGGTCTTACCCAGGTTTTCCCGGTTCATTCCTGGCCTTTAACAAGAGGGATTAATCTACATGCGGGAGTGAACTCTTATCAACAGCTATGGATGATATCTTCTCTTACAAAGGCGCCTGCAACCAATCTATTGACTCAGCAAGTGTCACTGATGCTTTGCCAAATGATTTGCTGCAAGAGATATGCTCACAAATCTGAGTCCGTTAGTGTTGGGCCGCCTGATCCATCAAATAATAAACAAGCCCTCTGACGGTCTCTTGCGTCAATCACTCTCAAATATCACTCCTGAGGTGAGAGTACTGGTAGGTTGCAGAACAACTGGATCTGCTTTAACATCAGGAGGGTGTTACTCCCAATGCCCTGTTTAATGTTTGCTGTAGGCTTGTGAACCCAAGGTGTCATTGGCACTGTCAACAAATTTTGGTGGCTTGTTTAACTTCCCAAGAAGGCATTAGTCGGGCAGAACTCTTCTTTCATGGATTCTCGCTGATTTTTGTTGTTGCTGCAACAATGCTTTCTGAATACACCTGCACGCCATCATTATACCTATTTTAGAAGAAGATTAATAGAATGTTAGAAGTGCAGTAGGGTCTTTCCAGAACGAATTAAGCATAAAATCATCACTGCCATTCTAAGTGGGTTTGTAAATGGGCCATTGTACGCCCCAACGTTTTTTGTCCTCATTCCTGCCACTCAGCATTGCTACTGAAAGTGTAAATTTTTCACAAGATAATATGAGAAACTGACCTTGTCTCAACTAAATCAACCACTTACCATAGTAAAACTACTAACAACAAAACAAAAAAAGTTTTTTAAATAATTATATACAATTCACCAAAAATATTTCCTCATTTTACTTCTAGTCTAACAAATTCGAGGTTTAAGCTCTATTTTAATTAAGATTAAAGGAATGTAAAATAAAACACTTCGTTTCATTGAAAACTTTTCGTTTCATTGATTAGATCGTCAAGTTCTCCCAATTTTCCATTTAACCAAACGCTTGGTGAGATCTGTATTACAAATGGTCTCTTGCTTTTGACTTGCTTGAACGGATTTTTGGTCCAACATGATGGCAAGAAGATAGAACCAGTGCCAAACGATAGCCTTTCCCACTTTGGTAGCATCTGCAAATAAGATGTGGAGCGATTCAGTTCTTTTATTAAGTCGCTACCTGATTTACCTCGGGAACTAGGAAAAGATTCTTCTCATGTCACCATCTCTTGATAAAAGCTTGGACTTTCTCGCTACACATCTTCACCAACTCATTTGAGCCCAATTAATTTTGTTTTGCTTTTCACGCATTGGACAAGTATCACAAAACCATATCTCTTCATTAGCCATCACAGCGTACATCGTTTCAACTGATAAACAAACAAGGTGCATGGAACCATTCTTCACTGGCCATCACAACCCATGCCTTTCCGAATCCCCCACAACCATCCTACCACACGGGACAGTAATAACCAGATATCATTTTCCTTTTCCTCGTCAGGACATCAATGATCTGCTGGTTCTCTACATATCCCTACATTTCTGACAAACACTCCCTCCGTTCTCTGTCCACATGGTGCAGACCGTTGCCAGACATTTAGGATGGAAAAATGTAATTAGGATGGAAAAATGTAAATAATTTTAAATTAATTCATTCAGTCAAATCACATTATGTAGTTGGAGAAGTAACTTGACGGATGATAGTCATCTAAATTTACTCAAAATAGAGTGTTGCCGCCTTTTTCCCTTCTCGAAGTATCTGACCCGGGCAAAGTGCAAGGTCAAATCCTTTAACAATGCGGAACCAAAAAAAAAAAAAAAGTAAAACCACAGTGTAAGGTGAGCAGAAAAATAGTACATTTGCAACAGTGGCGTAACGTTTGCCTGTTGGCGCCCCCCTGCCGAAAAGGCGCCCCCCCCCCCCTGTATGGCCCGCCCCCTCTCCTTTGGGTGCCCCTCCCTAAAATTGAACAAATTAAGGCGATTTAAAGAGGATACGACCCAGTAAAGAAATATCTCTAAAAAAAGTGTGTATCTAGAGCAAAACGCCAGATTTGCTAGTACTTTAGGTTTAAGTTGTTCGAAATTTAATCCCACATTCAAACGACGATTTGGCGCCCCCCTAAGAACGGCCCCCCTGCACAGCAGGGTCAGCAGGCCCCTTCGATCACGCCACAGCATATGCATATTAAATGTAAGTAGATACATGCAGATCAGTCATTAATCTGGTTTTCATCCATAGATATAGTAAAGTGTGATAAATGTAAAGACTTACAGGGTCTTTCTTTCCAGAGCGGGTTGTTCCTTATTGGAACAAACTCCCATCGGTGAGGTGAAGAACTGCCTGACGAGTTTTTGATTCATAAAATTGGACATGGAAAGTTTTAAAAACAGACATGATTACAAAATATAAAGTATTTGTAAAGACTTCAATTTTTGATTTTTCGAAAGAATTTATTTAACAATGAGAAATTGAAGGTACCATTATATCAGTAAATAAGAAAAACACAATTATTATCTGTGGTTTCAAATCCTTATCATGTACGTGGCAAGAAACGTTTTATGAATCTTTACTTACACTGGGAAGTATAGTATGAATAAATTACATTTTTTAATGTTGTTTTATTCATGCTTAATATTTGATAAATTATTACCTTTAAATTTGAAATTATGAATACAGAAGAAATAGTTTATTTTCCAAGTAGGATGTTGTAACAAGAGTGACCCCCACGACGTCGGATTCACTATACCCTGACGATACAGGGACCGCGCACTCGTGCGCCGCGGGTCATACAACACAAGAACAAGTTGATACATGTTTCGTATCCCAATATCACGCGCGAAAAAGGTGGCATGCAACGTACTATTCAAATGACAAGTTTTATTAGAATTGATATAAATATCACCAGTTGATTAATCACTAACTCTATCGGTGGACACAAAAAAAATATGACGTAAATAACTCTGCCCAATATCTATTGTCTTTGCCCTCTTTTGTCTGATTGACGAGATGGGTACCTTCCATAAACAGTTGTCGCGTGGACATCCTTAATTAATAACGCTGCAGAGCAGCGAATACTGGGACCCTCATTGAATCTTTTAAAATGATAAGTGGTTTGGGCAATTACGGAGCATGTTAGTTCATATAGAAGATCTGTCTTAAATGTTGTATTAACAGTAGATGCAGTAAAAGTTGACCATTTTATGATGCTCTGGCCCCGGCGCGCGCTACTTCGTAGCACTTGCCATCGAGAAGAAAGGAAAGCGTGCGCGCTACATCAAAGAAATTTAGCGAGAAACATCCACAAAATAAAAAGTAAAAGTAGCATTTAAAATGAAGAATGTCCAAAGTTCTTTCTCTGGAGAGGGAGACCATATTTAATTGGAACAAACTTCCCTCTATGTCCAAAAATTGTGGGACTGTGTTAAGTTTTAAAATAAATTAGAGCTTTTTAAAAAAACTAAATTTAGAACGGATTCTGTATAAATGATAGTTAATTTTTGGTATGTTTCGGTATGAAATATATAAAATAGGAAAGATTGATGGATTAAAATTATGCCTACTAATAAAGAGAAGAAACAATGGATATCTTGTGTGTAATCCTCATGTTGCTAAAAAACGCTTTAATCAACTTATATAGTATGTAAAAGTATGTAAATTAATTCATTTCTTAACTTTATTTTTTTACCAGAAGAAAAGAATATATCAAACAATATATCACATAATCTAGCATGGCCAATTGGCCGACTAAAAGGTCATGCCTGAACTTTAATATCAATGATGCTAAAGCAGAGCACAAATATGTAATAAGTTAATAGATAAAAATACTGATTCAATGATTTCAAATTATAGCTGACATGAGTGTCAATAATTACAGTGTCATAAAAAATAAAAAAAGAACGGTTTGTACTACGTGATCTGAGATACCAATATCTCAATATAAAAGATAGTGTCTAGAAACAATCAGAGATACATGGTGAGCAGGTATCAAGTTAAACGAAGTTACAACGGACTGGCTATGTATACTCTTGCCGTCTCCCTCTCTCACCCCAGACCGCTATCAGGGTGCCCACCTGAGAATTGAGAATCTCAATCCTTGTGCGCATAAACACATAATAGCCGCATAGTCTGTTCTCCATCATCTGGATAGTTTTCAGTGAGTCTCTTGTGGTATCCTTGTGGCTGTGGACCCATCCTGCCATTTGTAGAGTATATAAGTGGGGTAAAAGGTGCCTTAATCCACCTGGAAGATTCTGTTGATGATACTTTTTTCAATTCCTCATTTCATGAATCTTTATAGATCTTTCCATATCTTTTTTGTCATATGTGGGAGTTGGGGTGGGTAACACAGACATCAAAGAATGATTCGTTCAAATTGCTCCAGAAACCTTCGTGAGGATACATCAGGTGCAGCTCTAACACATTGGTACCAACCATTTCTTCATATCAAGGGTAAAAATGCTTGCTCAGTCACTAAATCTCTGCATACTTCACGGCCTGCAGCTCTCATTTAGATCGCGGATGTTGTTGTGTCTCATAGAACAAAGCCACGCTTTCATGCATATAAGTGTTTGATATTCACAATATATCTCCTCTCCACAAGCCACAGTGAAATGGGTGGTTAGGGATCCTCCCAACCATAACGCAAGTAAAGAGCATCACTGAACTCAATCTTGTTTCAGGAGTATCCAAATCTCTTCAATGAAGTGCATAAGCCAACATTCCTGAACCTTTCTCTTGATGAACTGGAGAGATCTCTTTAGGTTGGGATCTCTTACACTCTCCTCTATTGATTTGCTAACGTAAATAATTGTTTCTCCTTGATTGCCATGAACTTTTATAGTGTCAATTTTTATTTGACAAGTTGTATGTTCAAGGGTGTTTTTTTTGCTGATGATAATCGGTCTGTGAGTCTTTGTGATGGTGACTGAGGCCGTGAATTCTCTATTGCAGTTTTCAACTGTTGGTGAGATACCTAGCCACCATGTCTGACTGGCAATGCAAATATGGAGCTCCCAAGTCCTGTACGTTCCTTACCCAAGTGCGGAATAAAATCTGTTTCTGATGCAATCCCCAATGGTTGAAACAATGACTTAAACCCGTATGTCCTCTGAATGGAACGTCCACCGTGACAAATTCCCATTATATGCAGCAAAGCAGCTTGGGCATCCTCAAACAGCAATTGAAGACAACAGCTTGATGTCCTGACACCATTTTAAGGACTTTATCTGAGACAAATTTGTTCTAAAATCTTCGCTGCCAAATGGCGCACCAATGGCGTTTCTCCTTCAGACTCAAATTTTAATACCAGTGCCTGAGAAATACTTTCAGCGCAAGATCAAGGTCCATCTCGCTATTCATCACAAGTCAGGACTTCCTTACTGTCTTTGGTAATATCCATGACTTTGTTCCTTGCTCCAACAGCGAACCCCCACCATATAATAATACTTCAATCGTTCCACCAGCACTAACATTCGTCGGCAACCAAGATGGTTTGCAACACTGGGCTTGGGGCTGTGCTATGTCATCTACTAGAGCTTGAATCCCTACCATAGAAAGCCATTGCTGCTACATCTCCCTGAGTTGAACCTTCCTCAGACTTAGTAGGTAGTGGTCCACGGTAGTATTAATGATCAGGTCTTGCTGGCTTTTTTGTAGTGGTTTTCTTTAGATACTGATAGAAGCGGAGACAGATCCTCATGAACATTGAGAAGGGCTGCATCTCTATTAAGACTATTGAACGCATTATCAGCGTCAACACTGAGTATTGCACAGTGTCACTGTCTTTCCCAATCTACCTCCGTTGCATAATGGAAGCCTCTATTCCTTATTTAAAGCCTCTGCACGGTCTGCGTGGGCCAGCATCATATTGTATATCAGTTTTGAAAGACATTATAACTGCTTGTATTTCCAATGAATCTGCGCATAAATCGCCGATTCCAATTGGTCCTTTACGCCAGGTTTACCCTTCTTATCCTGCTTATCAAGAGGGATTAATCGGCATGCAGTGAACTCGTTCAACAGCTTATGATCGGATATCTTCTCTACAATGCGCCTTGCAACAATTGCAATTGACCAGCAAGTGATCA
The DNA here is from genome assembly GCF_026151205.1 of Bolinopsis microptera. NCBI lineage: Eukaryota > Metazoa > Ctenophora > Tentaculata > Lobata > Bolinopsidae > Bolinopsis > Bolinopsis microptera. Next base: position 10,785,003 of record NC_087076.1, on the reverse strand, counting down.
CTGAAGCTTGCCAAATGATTTGCTGCAGATGATAAGCTTCCACAAATCTTATCGTTAGTGTTGGGCCGCCTGATCCCATCAAAAATAAACAAGCCCTCTTAGAACGGTCTCTGCCGTCAATCCCTCTCAAATATACTACGCTGAGGTGGAGGAGTACTGTGAGGGTGCAGAACAACTGATCCTTAACCGCATGAGGTGTGTTTCTCCCCAAGGACCTGTTTAAATGTTTGCTGTAAGGCTGTGAACTCCTAGAGTGTCATTGAACTGCAACAAATTGTGGCTATTTAACTTCCCAAGAGCATTAGTCGCAAACTCTTCTACCTGGATTTCCTCGCTGATTTATTGATGCTGCACCAATGCTTCTGAATACTCCGGCAACTCCATCATTATACCTATTTTAGAAGAGATTTTTTATAGAAATGTTAGAAGTGCAGAAGGGTCCGTTTTCAGACTAATTAAGCATAAAGACAACACAGCATGTCTGAAGTGGTTTGTAAATGGCATGTAAGCCCTACAAGGCGTTTTGTCCCTCATTCCTGCACTCAGCATTGCCTACTTTAAAGTAGAAATTTATTTTCTAATAAAAATAGAGAAACGAGACCTTGTCTCACTAAATTCACCATTACCAAAGTAAAAAATACTAAACAACCAATAAAGAATATTAAATAATTATATACATCTCCAAAAATATTACCTCAAGTTTACGTTTAGCTAACTATTCGTGGTTTAATCTCTTATTTATTATGATAAAGAATGTAAAAATAAAACATTTCGTTTCATTGAAAACTTTTCGTTCATTGATTAGGATCGACAAGTTCTCCAATTTTCATTTAAACCAAACCTTGAGAGATGATGTAACAATGTTCTCTTGCTTTTGACTTCTTGACGTTTTTGAGCACAGATTGGCAAGAAGAAATGAACCCAGTGCCTAACGAATAGCCCTTTCCCACTTGGTACATCTGCAAATAAGAGGAAGAGCCGAGTCATTCTTTTATTAGTCGCTAACCTGATTTACCTCTGTGCACTAGGAAAAAGATTCTTTCCTCCATTCACCATTCTCTTGATAAACAGCATGGACATTCTCAGCTATCAACTCTTCACCAACCATTGAGCCCCAATTAATATTGTTTGCTTCACTGCTTTACAAGTATCACAAAACCATATCTCTTCAGTATCCATCTCATCGACTCGGTTTCACTGATAAAACAAACAAGGTGCATGGAACCATTCTTCACTGCCATCACAACCCAAATCCATACCGAATCCCCCACAACACTCCTCCACACGTGTACAGTAATAACAGATAATCATGTTACCTCGACAGAGCATCAATGATCTGCTGGTTCACTACACATTATCCCTACATTTCTGACAAACCCACCGTTCACTGTCCACTGTGCAGACTTGCCAAGAAGACATTTAGGATGGAAAAATGTAATTCGGATGGCAAAATGTAAATAATTTAAATTAATTCATTCAGTCAAATCACATAATGAAGTTGGAGAAGTTACTTGACCGGATGATAGTCATCTAAATTACTCAAAAATAGGTGTGCCGGCTTTTTTCCTCGAAATAGTCATGACCCGGCCAAAGTGCAAGGTCAATCTTTAACAATGCGGAACAAAGTACACCACAGAGTATGTGCAGAAAAATAGTAACATTGCACAGGGCGTAATCGTTGCCTGTTGGCGCCCCCCTGCCGAAAAAGGCGCCGCCCCCCCCCCCCCCGCCTTGTTGCCCCCCTCTCCTTTTGGTGGCCGCCTCCCTAAAAAGCACGAAATTAGGGATTTAAGAGGATACGCCGGTAAAATCTCTAAAAAAAGTGTGTACTAGAGCAAAACGCGCAGAATATGGCTAGTACTTTTATAGTTAAGTTTTTCGTGAATTGTCCCACCTTCAAACGACGATTGGGCGCCCCCTAAGACGGCAGCCCCCCTGCAACCGCAGGGTCAGCAGGGCCCTCGTTACGGCACACTGGCATTGCAAAGTAAAAAGTAAAGTAGTAAAGCAGATCATAGTCTTAATCTGTTTCATCCAATAAGATTAGTAAAGTTTGAATAAAGGAAAAGATCTTCAAGTGTTTACTTTTCTTTTCCGAGCGGGTATGTTCCTTAATGGTACAAACCCCTCGGAGGAGAAGAAACTTTGGGGCTTTACAGTTTTGAGTCCTAAAATTGGATTGGAAAGTTATAAAAAGAACATGATTTCTAATATAATGTATTGTAAATGACTTCAATTTATGGAATGTATATCGAAAGAAGTATAAAAACAAGAAATTGAAGGTACCAGTATATCAGTAAAAGAAAAACACAATTAATATCTGGTTCATCCTAATTCATACGTAGCAAGAAACGTTTTATGAATCTTTACTTCACTGGAAGTACAGTATGAATAAATTACAATTTTTTAAATTTGTTTTTATTCATTAATTAATATTTGATAAATATTACCTTTAAATTGATATGAGAAGACAGAAAGAAATTAGTTATTTTTCTATTATTTGTGTTGATATCAAGTTGTGACCCACACTCGTTTCACTATAGCCCTGAGATACAAGGGGAGCCGCGCACTCGAGCGCGGCGGGTCATACAACAATGACAAGTTGATTACATTTTTCGTATCCCAAGATCACGCGCGAAAAGTGGCAGTGCAACGTACTATGTCAAATGACAAGTTTTGCTTAGAATTACATATAAATTAAGCACCAGGTTGATAATTCACTAACTCTATCGTTACACAAAACTAATAAGTCGTAAATAAATCTGCCCAATATCTTTTTTCTTCGCCCAACTTAGCTTTTTGTCTGATTGACGAGATGGGTACTCCTTCCATATAACAGTTGTCGATGGACATCCTTAATAAAATAACGCTGGCAGAGCAGCGAATACGTGGGGACCTCATAGAATCTTTTAAAATGATAATAGGTTATGGTCCAATTACGGAGCTTTTTAGAACAGTAAGATAAGATCTGGACATAATTGGTAATAAACAGTAGATGCAGAAAAAGATGACGCATTAGATAATATGATCTGGCCCGTCGCGGCGCTACTTCTAGCACTTGCCATCGAGAAGAAAGCGGGTGCGCGCACTTCAAAGAAATTTAGGCGAGTACATCCGACAAATAAAAGTAAAAGTAGCAGTAAAATGAAGAAAGTCCACAGTTCTTTTCTCTTGGATAGGGTGAAACCATATTTAATTGGAACAAACTTCCCTCGGATGCAAAAATTGTGGGACATTGTGTTAAGTGTTAAAATAAGATATAAGGCTTTTTTTTAAAAAAACTATTTAAACGGATCTGTATAAATGATAGTTATTTTTGTATGTTTTCGGATGAAATATATATAATAGGAAAGTATGATTGATTAAATTATGCAAACTAAAAAAAGAAAGCACAATAATATCTTGTGTGTAAACCTCATTTTGCTAAAAAACGCCTTTAAATTCAACTTAATAGTAGTGGAAAGAATGTAAATTAGATTCATTTTAACTTATTTTTTTACAGAAGGAAAGAGAATATCATAACAATTATACACATAATATAGCAATGGCCCAATTGGCTGACTATAAGGTCATGGTCTGAACTATAAAAGTCAAGTGATGCAAAACAAGTGCACAAATATGTAATAAGTTAATAGATAAAAATAACGATTCAAGGATTAAAATTAAAGCGACATGATGTCAATAAATAACTGAGTCATAAAAAATAAAAAAATGAACGGTGTACACTTGGATCTGAGATACCAAAATATCCAATATCAAAAGGATAGTGTCTAAAACACTCAGAGTCCATGTGGCAGTATCAAGTTAAACGAAGTTACACTGACTGGCAATGTATAACGCTTGCCACACCCACTCTCACCCCTGACCGCTATCAGGGTGCTCTGAGAAAATTGAGAATCTAATCTGGTGTCGTCATGTAACACATAATAGCCCCCATAGTCTTCTCCTCTCTTCTGGATAGTTTTTTCATGAGTCTCTTGTGGTATCCTGTGGCTTTGTGGACCCCATCCGCCATTTGTTTAGTATATAAGTGGGTTAAAAGGTTCTTTATCCCACCTGGATGATTCTGTTGTTGTACTTTTTTCAATTTCCTCATTTCAATGAGCTTTATAATCTGTTCCATATCTTTTTTGTCATGATGTGGGTGAGTTGGGGTGGGTAACCACAGACTTCAAAGAATGTTCGTTCAAATGTGCTTCCAGAGACCTCGTGAGGATACATCAGGTGCAAGCTCTATCCGCATTGATTACCAACAATTTCATCATTATCAAGGGGTATCAATGCTTGGCTCAGTTCACTACATCTCTGCATACTTCACGCAGCGAGCTCTGCATTTAGATCGCGATGTTGTTGTGTCTCATAGAAAAAGCCACCGATTTCTAGCATATAATAGAGGTGGTGGATCCACAATTATTTCTCTCTCCACAGCACAGTGAAATGGGTGTTAGATATCTCCCAACCATAACGCAGTACAAGCATCACGAACTCAATCTTGTTCTGGTAGTAGCAATCTCTCAATGGAAAGTGCAGTAAGCCAACATCCTGAACCCTTTCACTTTGATGATCTGGATAGAGCTCTTAAGGTTTGGGACCTCATACCTGTCGCCTCTATGATTTGCTAACCGAAATAAGTGTTTTCACCTTTAATTGCCTGAGACTTTTTTATAGTGTCATTTTGATTGACATGTAGTAATGTTCAAGGGTGTTTTTGTGCTGGTTGTTAATCAGGTCTGTGAGGTCCTTTTGTGATGGTGACTGAGGCTGTGAATTCTCTATTGCAGTTATCAAACTGGGATGGAGATACCTAGGCCAACCATGTCTGACTGGCAATCAAATTATGGAGCGACCAAGTCTGATACGTTCTTACCCAAGATTGCTGAAAAAAATCTGTTCTGATGCAATCCTCCATTGTTGAAACAAGAGACTTATACCCGGGAAATGGTCCCTCTGAATGAACGTCCACCGGTGACAAATTCCCTTAGTATATGCAGTCAAAGCTGCTTGGGGCTCCTCAACAGAGCAAAGTTGATACAACAGCTTGATGTCACTGACACCATTTAATGACTTTATCGAGACATATAGTTCTTAAAAGCTTCGCTGGCCAATTGCTGCAACACAAATGCGTTCTCCATCAGACTCAATTTTAATACCAGTGCCTGAGAAAAGCTTTCTGCGCAAGATCTAGGTGCCTCGCTATTCTTCACAATCAGGACGGTCTTACTGGCTTTTGGGTAATTATCCATACTTGTCTTGCTCCAACAGCGTACCCACCATATATTAATACCTTCAATCTTTTCCACCAGCACTATCGTCGTCTGCATACCAAGATTGTTGCAAACACTGGTCTAGGAGGCTGTGGCTAGGTCATCTACTAGAGGCCTTGATCCCTAACGCATAGAATGCCATTTGCTGCTACATCTCCCTGAGTTGAACCTTCCTCAGACTTAAGTGGTATGGTCACTCGTAGTATTAATGATCAGTCTGCTGGCTTTTGGGTAGTGTATTTAGATACTGAAAGAGCGTAGGGACCGATCTCATTAGAACATTGTGACAGGGCTGCTCTCTATTAAGAACGATAGAACGGCATTATCAGACGTCAACCTGAAGTATTTCTTCCGTGTCACTGTCTTCCCAGATCGTCACATTGCATGTATGGAAGCCCTCTATTTCCAGAATTGAGCCCTGCACAGGTCTGGCAGTGGGCCAGCAGCAATATTGTAATTCAGATTTGAAAGACATTATAACTGCTTATCCCAATGATTCTGCGCAATATCTCGCCGATTCCAATTGGTCTTAACGCCAGTTTCCCGGTTCTTTATCCTTGGCCTTTTACTAGAGGGATTATCTGCATGCCGTGAACTCTTTCAGACAGCTAGGAAGGATATCTTCTCTACAAAGGCCCTTGCAACAATTGCATTGACTAAGCAGTGTCACTATGCTTTGCCAAATGATTTGCTGCAGATGATATCTTACATCCACAAATCTGAGGGTTCACGCGATGATAGCGCTGTTGGTCCAGCCAGATCCATCCAAATAAACAAGCCCACTTGACGGTCTACTGGTCAATCCTCTCAAATATCACTTCCTGAGGTGGAGGACAGTACTGTGAGGGTGCAGACTACTGATCTGCTTAAAACAGCAGTATGGTGTTTTCTCCCCACGGACCGTTTAATGTTTCGCTGTTATGGCGAAACTCCTAAGTGTCAATGGAACAGTCAACAAATTTGGTGGCTGTATTAAACTTCCCAGAAGCATTAGTCGGCAGAAACTCTTCTTCCTGGATTCCTTCCTCGCTGATTTTTGTTGCTGCACCATGCCTTTTCTAATACTCCTGCACTCCATCATAAAAACCTATATTAGAAGAGATTTTTATATAATTTTAGAAGTGCAGTAGGTCATTTCAGACGAATTAATCATAAATGACATCACGCCATGTCTGAAGTGGATGTAAATGGGCCATTGTACGCCCCAAGCGTTTTGGCCCCCATTCCTGCCACTCCATTTCCTACTGGTAAAATAAGAAATTGTTTTTTATTCTAAGATAATAGAGAAACTGCCTTGTACTCACTAAATACAACCACTTAACCCCATAGTAAAAATACAAACAACCAAATAAAGTTTTTTAAATAAATATAGACAATCACCAAAAATATTTCCTCAGTTTTACCTTCTACTAACTAAATTCGTGGTTTAAGCTCTATTTAATTTAAGATTAAAGGATATGTAAAATAAAACTTTTCGTTTCCATTGAAAACTTTTCGTTTCATATTATTAGATCGTCAATTCTCCATTTTTCCATTAATAACAATTCGCTTGGTGAAGAGATAAGTTACAAAGGTCACTTGCTTTTGACTTGCATGACGTTTTTTGCAACATTATTGCAAGAAGGTATGAACAGTGCTTACGATAGCCATGACCCACATGGTAGCATCTGCATATAAGAGGAGAGGCCGAACAGATCATCTTATTAAGTCGCTACCTGATATTACCTCTGGGACTAGGAAAAGATTCTTTCTCCAATGTCACCATCCTCTTGAAAAACAGCATGTACTTTCTCAGCTTCGCAACTCTTCACCAACCATTGAGCCCCAAATAATTATTGTTTGCTTTCACTTGCTTGACAAGTAATCAAAAAACATATCTACTTCAATATCCAACTCAGCGACCGGTTTCACTGACAAACAAACAATGTGCAAGGAACCATACTATCACTTCACTGCCATCACAACCCAATGCCTTTATCCGAATCTCCCCACAACACTCTACACACGGACAATTAAACAGATATCATTTCCTCTCAGGAGCATCAATGATCTGCGTTCTCTACATTATCCCTACATTTCTGACAAACCCCCCGTTCACTGTCCACTGGTGGCAGACTTGCCAAGACATTTCAGGATGGAAAAATGTAAAATTATGATGGAAAAAAGTAAATACTTTAGAATTAAGTTTCCATTCAGTCAAATCACATTATGGTCTGTGAGAAGTCTTTAACGATGATAGACCATCAAAATTTACCTCAAAATAGAGTGGTGCCGCTTTTTTCCTCGAAATATCATGACCGGGCAAAGTGCAAGTCCAATCTTTTTAAACAATGCGGAACAAAGTAACACCGACAGTTAAGTGGCAGAAAAATAGTCATTTGCACAGTGGCGTAACGTTGCCTGTTGGCGCCCCCCTGCCGAAAAGGCGCCCCCCCCCCCCCTGTTAGGCCTCCCTCTCCCTTTATGGTGCCCCTCCCTAAAATTGAACAAATTAGCGATTAAAGAGGGATACCCTGTAAAATCTCTAAAAAAAGTGTGTATCAAGAGCAAAACGCGCAGTTTAGCTAGTACTTTAGTTAGATTTTTGAAATTGTCCCCCACATTCAACGACGATTTGGCGCCCCCTAAGACGGGCGCCCCCCCTGCAACAGCAGGGTCAGCAGCCCTTCTTACGCCACTGCATTTGCATAGTAAATGTAAAGTAGTAAAGCAGATCAGGTCTTAATCTGGTTTTCAATCCAATAGATGTAGTAAAAAGTGTGATAAAGGTAAAGAATCTTCATGTTCTTTTCTTCCATAGCGGGTTTTCCTATATTGGAACAAACTCCCATCGGAGGTGAAGAACTGCTGGACAGTTTTGAGTCTAAAATTGATTGGAAAGTTTTAAAAAGAACATGATTACTAATATACATGTATTGTAAATGACTTCAATTTTGAATGTTTCGAAAGAAGTTAACAAGAATTGAAGGTACCATTTATATCAGTAATAAGGAAAAACACAAAATTATCTGTGGTTTCATCCTATCATGAACTAAGCAATAAACGTTTTTTATGAATCTATAACTTCACTGGGAATATAGAAATAATAAATTACATTTTTTTAAATTGTTGTTTTTATTCATGATTAATATTGATAAATTATTACCTTTAATTTTGATATGATTAAGACAGAAGAAATAGTTTATTTTTCTATGTATTGAGTGTAATCAAGTTTGCGACCCCACGACGTCGTTACACTAAAGGCCCTGACATACATGGGAGCCGCGCCACTCGTGCTCAACGCCCCGGGCGGGTCATACAACACATGACAAGTTGATACATGTTTCGTTCCCAAACACGCGCGAAAAGTGCATGCAACGTACTATGTCAAATGACAAGTTTTGATTAGATTGATATAAATTTATGCCCAGTTGATTAATTCACTAAACTCTATCTCACAAAACTAAAAAGTTCGAAATAAATCTGTGCCAGTATCTTTGTCTTAGCCCATCTTTGTCTGATTGACGAGATTGGTACCTCCATAAAACAGTTGTCGAGTGGACATCCTTTATTTAATAACGCTGGCAGAGCAGCGAATACGTGGGACCTCATTGAATCTTTTAAAAGGATAAGTGATTGGCCAATTAACGGAGGTCTTGTTATTCAGTAATGAAAATCAGGTCTTAATGAGGTATTAAACATAGATGCCGTATAAGTTTTGACCATGTTAATGATGATCAGGCCCGGCGCGCGCTACTCGTAGCACTTTGCCATCGAGAAGAAAGCGGTGCACGCTACTTCAAAGAAAATTTAGGCGAGTAACATCGTCAAATAAAATTAAAAAGTAGGCAGTAAAATGAATAAGTCCCACAGTTCTTTACTCTGAGAGGGTGAGACCATTTTAATTGCACAAACTCCTCTGATGTCAAAATTGTGGACTGTGTTTAAGTTTAAAAATAAGATTAGAGGCTTTTTAAAAAAACTATTTTTAAAACGGATCTGTATAAAAGATAGTTATTTTTGGTATGCTCCGATGAAATATATATTATAAGGAAAGATAGATGGATTAAATAATGCTACAAAATAAAGGAAGCCACAATGAATATCTTGAGTGTAATCCACAAGTTGGCTAAAAAACGCTTATCAACTTATATAGTAGTTGGACAGATAAAGTAAAAGTTAGATTCATTTTAACTTTATTTTTTTTAGCAGAAGAAAAAGAATATCAAACAAAAACACATAATATAGCAATGGCCAATTGCTGACTATAAGGGCATGGCCTGAAACTTTACTAGTCAAAGTGGAAGCTAAAGCAGAGGCACAAATATGTAATATGTTAATAGATAAAAATACTGATTCAATGATTAAAATTATAGCTGACATGAAGTGTCAATAAATACTGAGTCATAAAAAATAAAAAAGAGGAACGGTGTACACGTGATCAGAGATACAAAACTCACTATCAAAAAAGGATAGTGTCAGAAACAATCAGAGTCCCAATGTGGCAGTATCAAGTTAAACGAAGTACACTGACGGCAATGAATAACGCTTGCCTCTCCCTCTCTCCTTCACCCCTTACGCTAACAGGGTGCTCCTGAGAATTGAGAATCAATCCTGGTGCGCATGTAACACATAAAGCCGCATAGAGTCTTCTTCCTCTCATCGGATAGTTTTTTTTTTTCAGTGAGTCTCTTGTGGTATCTATGTGCATGTGGACCCCATCCGCCATATGTTGATATATAAGTGGGGAAAGGAGCCTTTTTCCACCTGGCTGAATTCTGTAGTTGATACTTTTACATTTTCCTCATTTCATGAGCTTTATAGATCTGTTCCATATCTTTTTGTCATATGTGGGTGAGTTGGTGAGGTAACACAGACATCAAAGAAGTTTCGTTCAAATGTGCTCCAGATACCTCGTGAGGATACATCAGTTGGCAAGCTCAATCACATTGAGTACAACAATTTCTTCATTAACCAAAGGGGTATCAATGCTGGCTCAGTCACACATCTCTGCATACTTCACACGCTGCAGCTCTGCATTTTGAATCGCGGATGTTGTTGTGACTCATAGAAACATAGCCACCTTCTTGCATATAGTGTGTGGCGTACACATTATATCTTCTCTCCACAATCACAGTGTAATGGGTGTTAGGGAAAAAAAATCATTTCCCAACATAACGCATAGTACAGAGCATCACGGAACTCATCTTTTTCAGGATAGTACCAAATCTCTTCAATGAAGTCAGTAAGCACAACATCCTGAACTTTCTCGTTGATGACCTGGAGAGATCTCTTTAGGTTGGGATCTCATTACACTGTCCTCTATTGATTGCTAACCGTAAAATAAGTGTTTCTCCTTGAATTGCCGTTGAGACTTTTTTATAGTGTCATGTTGAATTGACATGTTTGTAAAGTTCAAGGTTGTTTTGCTGGTTGATAATCAGTCTGTGAAGTTCTTTAGGTGATGGTGACTGAGGCTGGCAATATCTCTATTCAGTTTTTCACAGGGTTGGAGAGATACCAAGCCACCATGGTCTGACTGCAATGCAAATATGGAGCGGTCCAAGTCGATACGTTCTTACCCAAGATTGCTGGAATAAATCAGTTTTCAGATGCAATCCTCCAATGGTTAAACAAGTGACTTATACCCGGGATGGTCCTCTGAATGAACGTCCACCGGTGACAAAATTACCCTTAGTATATGCAGTCCAAAGCAGCTTGGGCTCCTCAAGCCAGCAATTGATGACAACAGCTTGATGTCCCTGACACCAATTATGGACTTTATCTGAGACATAATTGTTCTAAAGCTTCGCTGCCAATTGCTGCACCTAAAGCTACTCCAAGCATCTCAATTTTAATACCAGGTTCCTGAGAATACTTCAGCTCAAGATCTAGGTCCCTCGCTATTCATCACAAATCAGACGGTCATACTGCTTTAGGGTAATATCCATACTTAGGTCCTTGCTCCAACAGCGTACCCACCATTAATTAATACCTCAATCGATTCCACCACACTACAGTCGTACTGCATACCAAGATTGTTTTGCAAACACTGGGCTTGGAGCTGTGCTAGGTCATCTACTAGAGGCTTGATCCTAACGCATAGAATGCCATTGCCAGCTACATCTCCCTGAGTTGAACCTTCCTCAGACTAAGTTGGAAGTGTTCCTCTGGTAGTATTAATGACAGTTCTGCAGCTTTTGGTATTGGTTCTTTAGATACTGATAAGCGTAGGACAGATCTCATGAACATTGTGAAGGCTGCTTCACCTAATTAAGACGATTGAACGCATATCAAGCGTCAACCATGTATATTTGCTTCAGTGTCACTGTCTCCCGATCTGTCACATTGCATTGAATGGAAGCCTCTAATCCTGATTTGAGCCCTGCACAGGTCTGCAGTGGGCCAGCAGCATAATGATAATCAGTTTTGAAAGACATTATAACATGCATTACCAATGATTCTGCCCAATATCTCGCCGATTCCATTGGTCTTAACGCCAGTTTCCCGTTCTTATCCTGGCCTTTATCAAGAGGGATGAATCTGCATGCAGTGAACCTCTTTCAGACAGCTATGATGGATAACTTCTCTACAAAGGCGCCCTTGCAACAATGGCTATTGACTCAGCAAGTGTCACTGTGAATGCATAGCCAATGATTTGCTGCAATGATATAAAGCTTCCACAAAATCTGAGTCCGTTAGTGTTGGGGGGTCGCCTGATCCATCCAAATATAAACAAGCCCTCTTGACGGTCTCTGCAGCAATCTCTCAACTATCACTTCCTGAGGTGGATGAGTACTGTGAGGGTGCAGAATCACTGATCTCTTTAACAGCAGAGGGGGTGTTTCTCCCCGAAGGACCTTTAATTTTGCTGTTAGGCTGGACAACTCCTAAGTGTCATTGGAACTGCAACAACTTTGGTGCCTTGTTTAACTATCCCAGAACATTAGTCGCAGAACCTCTTCTTCCTGATTCCTCGCTGAATTTTTGTTGCTGCACCAAGCTTTTCTGAATACTCCTGCACACCATCAGTAAACATATTTAAGAACTATTTATATAGAATGTAGAAGGTGCAGTAGGGTCTGTTTCAGACTAATTAAGCATAAATTACATCACTGCCTGTCCTGAAGTGGTTTGTAAATGGGCCATTGTAAGCCCAGCGTTTTGGTCCCTCATTCCGGCCACCAAATTGCCTACTGTAAAGTAGCAATATTCTAAGATAATAGGAGAAACAGACCTTGTCTCACAAAATTCACCACTTACCATAGTTAAAAAATACTAACAACCAAATAAATGATTTTCAAATAATTATATACAATCACCAAAAATTTTCCTCAAGTTTACTTCTAATCTAACTAATTCGTTGTTTTAAGCTCTTATTTTATTTATGATTAAATGAATGTAATAAAACTTTTCGTTTCATTGAAAACCTTTCGTTTCATTGATTAATCGTCAAGGTTTTTTTCTCCATTTTTCCATTACCAAACGCTTGGTGAGTATTTACATGGTCTCTTGCTTTAGACTTGCTTGAGTTTTTGCAACATGATTGGCAAAGAATATAACCAGTGGCGAACGATACCTTTCCCACTTGTACAATCTGCAAATAAGAGATGAGCCGAGTCCGTTCCTTTTAATTAAGACCTACCTGATTTACTCTGGGAACAAGAAAAGATTCTTTTACTCCATGTCACCATCTCTTGAAAACAGCTGGACTTTCTCCAGCTATCAACTCTTCCCCAACCATTGATCCCCCAATTAATTTAGTTTGCTATTCACTGCTTGACAATTCTCAAAACCATATCTGCTCATTATCCATCTCAAGCGTACTCGGTTTCACTGATAAACAAACAAGGTGCATGGAACCATTCATCACTGCCATCATCAACCCAATTCCTTATCCGAATCCCCGCACACCACTCCTACACACGGGACAGTAATAACAGATATCATTTTACCTCGTCAGGAGCAACAATGATCTGCTGGTTTCTCTACAATATTCCCTAACATTTCTACAAACCCCACCGTCACTGTCCACTGGTGCAGACTTCCAAGACATATAGGATGGAAAAAAAAACTTGGGGGTAAAAAAACATTAGGATGAAAAATGTAAAAATTTAAATATTATTAATTCAGTTCCAAATCACATTATGTAATTGGCAGAAGTACTTGACGGATGTGATAGTCATCAAAATTTACTCAAAAATAGAGTGTGCCGCTTTTTTTCTCGAAAATCATGACCCGGGCAAAGTGCAGGACAATCTTTTACAATGCGAACCAAAAGTACACCACAGTGTAAGTGGCATAAATAAGTACATTGCACAAGTGCGAAAACGTTGCCTTTGGCGCCCCCCTGCCGAAAAAGGCGGCCCCCCCCCCCCTTATGGCCCCCCTCACCTTTTGGTGCCCCTCCCTAAATTGAACAAATTAGGCGTTAAGCGGAAACGCCTGTAAATCTCTAAAAAAAGTGATGTATCTAGAGCAAAACGCGCATTTTAGCTAGTCCTTTATTAAGTTTTCGAAATCTGTCCCCACAATCAAACGACTATTTGGCGCCTCCCCTAAGACGGCGCCCCCCGCACAGCAGGTCAGCGCCTTCGTTACGCCAACAGCATTTGCATAGTAAAATGTAAAGTGTAAAGCATATCAGGTCTTAATCAGTTTCATCCATTAGATGTAGTAAAAGTGTGATAAAGGTAAAGAATCATCAGTGTTCTTTTCTCCAGAGCGGGTTGATCCGTATTTGAACAAACTCCTTCGGAGGTGAAGAACTGTTGACAGTTTTTGAGTCTTTAAAATTGGATAGGAAAGTTTTAAAAAGATACATGATTTCTAATAAAATGTTTGTAAATGACTTCAATTTTTGGAATGTTTCGAAAAGAAGTTTTAACAAGAAGTGAAGGTACCAGTTATATCAGTTAATAAGGAAAAACACAATTATTATTCTGTGGTTTCATCCTTATCATGTACGTAAGCAAGAAACGTTTTATGAACTTTACTTCAAACTGGAAGTATAGTATGAATTAAAATACATTTCTTTAAATGTTGTTTTATTTCATGATTAATAATTGATAAATTATTACCTTTAAATTTGATATGATGAAGACAGAAGAAATAGTATTTTCTATTGTGTGTTGTATCAATTTGTGACCCCCCACGACGTCGTTTTCACTATATCCCTGACGATAACAGGGGACGCGCACTCGAGCGCGCGGGTTCATACACACATGACAGTAATACATGGTTCGTATCCCATATCACGCCGCGAAAATTGCATGCAACGTACTAGTCAACTGACAAGATTTTGATTAAGATTTGATATAAATATGCACCATGTTGATTAATTCACTAAACTCTATCGGACACAACCTAATAAGTCCTAAATAAATCTTGCCCCAATATTTTTTGTCCTTTGCCCATCTTTTGTCTTGATTGACGAGATGGTACTCTTCCATATACATTTTCGAGTGGACACCACATAATAACGCTAGGCAGAGCAGCGAATACGTTGGGTACCACATTGAATCTTTTAAAATGATAATTGTTATGGCCAACTACGACTTGGTTTATGTTCAGTAGAGAAGATCTGGTCTTAATGTGGTATTAAACATAGATGCAGTAAAAGTTTAAACCATTGTTATGATGATCTGGCCCGCGCGCGCTACTTCGTAGCACTCCCAACGAGAAGAAACCGGTCGCGCTACGTTCAAAGAAATATTAGGCGAGGAACAACCGTCAAATAAAAGTAAAAGTAGCAGTAAAAATGGCAGAAAGTCCACAGTTGCTTTTTCTCTTGAGAGGGTGAGACCATAGTTAATTGAACGAAACTACCCTCGGATGTCAAAATGTGGACTGTGTTAAGTTTTAAATAAGATTAAGGCCTTTTTAAAAAAACTATTTTAAACGGATCTGTAAAAATGAATAGTTTTATTTTTGGTATGTTACGGATGAAATATATAAAATAGGAAAGATGATGGATTAAATTATGCACTATTAAAGAGAACTCAATGAATTCATGGTGTGTAATCCTCATATGCTAAAAAACGCTTTACAACTTATTATAGCTAGTGGAAAGTATGTAAATTTAATAAGATTTTTGATATCCCCCCCCCATTTTAACTTTATTTTTTACAGAAGAAAAGAATATTCAAACAATATACCATAATATAGCATTGGCCAATTGGGCTGACTATAAGGTCAAGCCTCTGAACTTAATAGTCAAGTGATTGCTAAAGCAAGCACTAATATGTAATAAGTTGAATAGATAAAAAGACTGAAACAAGATTAAAATTAAAGCTGACAAGAGAGTCAATAAATTAACTGTGCCATAAAAAAATAAAAAAAGAACGGTGTACACTTATCTAGATACCAATAACTCAATATCAAAAGGAAAGTGTCTAGAAACATTCAGAACCATGTGTCAGTACAAGTTAAACGAAGTTACAACTGACTGGCAATGTAATATTACGCTTGCCCGTCTCCCTCTCTCACCCCAACCGCTATCAGGGTGCTCCTGAGAATTGAGAATCTAATCCTTGATGCGCAAGTAACCATAAAACCGCATAGTCTTCTCTCTCTCTTCTGTGAAAAGTGTTTTCAGTGAGTCTCTTGTGGATCTTTAGGCTTGTGACCCCATCCGCCATTGTTGATTATAAGTGGGGTAAAGGTGCCTTTATCCACCTGGATGATTCTGTTGTTGTACTTTTTCATTTTCATCTCATTTCATAGCTTATAGATCTGTTCCATATCTGTTGTTGTCATATGTGGGGTGGAGTTATGGGGTGGTAACACAGACATCAAAGAATGATCGTTCAAATGTGCTCCAAGACCTCGTGAGGATACATCAGATGTGCAGCTCTAACAGCATTGGTACCAACAATTTCTTCATTATCAAGGGGTATTCAATGCTGCTTCAGACAAAACATCTCGCATACTCACGCTGCAAAGCTCTGCCATTTAGATCGCGATGTTTGTTGTGTCTCATAAACATAGCCACCTTTCTTCATATTATAAGTGTGTGTGATTCCAATATTCTCTCTCTCGCACAAGCACAGTGGAATGTGTTAGGGATCTCCCAACCATAACGCAAGTACAGAGCATCACGGAAACTAATCTGTTCAGGAGTAGCCAAATCTCTTCAATGGAAGTGCAGTAAGCCAACTATCCTGAACCCTTCTCTTGATGAACTCGAGAGACTCATTATGTTGGGATCATTCTTACACTGTCCTCTATTGATTTGCTAACCGTAAATAAGTTTCTCCTTATTGCCTGTAGACTTTTTATAGTGTCATTTGAATTGACATGTGTAATGTCAAGGTGTTTTGCTGGTTGATAATCAGGTCTGTGAGGTCCTTTTGGTGATGGTGACAGAGGCTGTGAATTCACTATTGCAGTTTTCAACAAGGGTTGTGGAGATTACCTAGGCCACCATGTCTGACTTGGCAATGCAAATATGACGGACCAAGTCTGATACGTTCTTACCCAAGATGCTGGAATAAAATCTGTTCTGATGCAATCCTCCAATGGTTGAAACAAGTGATTTAAACCCGGAATGGTCCTCCTGAATGAACGTCCACGCGTGACAAAATCCCTTAGAAATATGCAGACAAAGCAGCTTGGGGCTCCTCAACAGCAATTGATGCCAACAGCTTGATGTCTGACACAGTCCCATTTATGACTTTAACGAGACATATTTGTTCTTAAAGCACGGCTGCCAATGCTGCACCAAATTGGCGTTCACCTTCAGACCTCAATTTAATACCAGTTGCCTGAGAATACTTTCTGCGCAAGATCTAGGTCCGTCGCTATCCTATCACAATCAGGACGTCTACTGGCTTATGGGAAAATATCCATACTTGGTCCTTGCTCCACAGGTATCCCACCGATATATTAATAACCTTCAATCTTTCCAACCACACTACTGTCGTCCTGCATACGACGAATTGTTTGCAAACACGGGCTTGGAGGCTTGGCCTAGGTCATCAGCTAGAGGCTTGATCCCTAACTCATAGAAATGCAATGTGCTACATCTCCCAGAGTTGAAAACCCCCCCCTTCCTCAGACTTAAGTTGGAGTGGTCCTCCTCGTCAGTATAATGATCGAGTCTGCTGGCTTTTGGTAGAGGTTTCTTTAAAACGATAAGCCGAGGACAGATCTCATGAACAATGGAGGGCAGCATCACTATTAAACGATTAACGCATTATCAACGCAACCTGTAAGTAATTGCTCAGTGACCCACTGTCCTCCCAGATCTGTCTCATTGCAGAATGGAAGCCTCTATTCCTGATTTGAGCCCTGCACAGGTTGCATGGGCCACGAGCATATTGTATATCATAATTGAAAAGACATTAAACTGCTTTTTCCCAAGATTCTGCGCAAATATCTCGCCGATTCCAATTGGTCTTACGCCAGGTTTCCCCGTTCTTAAACCTGGCCTGTTTCAAGAGGCTCAATCCTGCAAGCAGTGAACTCTTTCAGACAGCTATGATGGATATCTTCTCTACAAAGGCCCTTGCAACAATTGCTATTGTGACTCAGCAAGTGACACTGATAGCTTTGCCAAAATGAATTGCTGCAGATGATATGCTTTCCACAAAATCTGAGTCCGTTAGTGTTGGGTCCTCCGGATCCATCCAAATATAAACAAGCCCTCTTGACGTCTCTGCGTCAATCCCTCTCAATATCACTCCTTTAGGTTGGAGATACTGTGAGGGTGGCAGGACCAACAGGATCTCTTTAACAGCAGGAGGGTGTTTCTCCCAGCAGGACCTGTATTAATGTTTGCTGTTAGGCAGTGAGACTCCAAAGGATCATTGGAACAGTCAACAAATTTGGGGCTGGTTTAAAACTTTCCCAAGAAGCATTAGTCGTCAAAAAATCTTCTTCCAGTATTCCACGCTGATATTTTTAGCGTGCACCAATGCTTTCTGAAAACTCTTGCACTCCATCATTATACTTTTTTAGAAGAGATTTTTATAGAATGTTAGAAGTACAGTAGGGTCATTTCAGACGAAATTAAGCAAAATGACATCACTGCCTGTCGAAGTGTTTGTAAATGGGGCCATTGTAAGCCCCAAGCGTTTTGGTCCCTCAATCCTGCCATTGCTCAGCATTGCCTACGTAAAGTAGAAATTTTTCAAATTAATATAGAAACTGACCTTGTCTCACTAAAATTCAACCACTACCATAAGTAAAAATACTACAACCAAATAAAGATTTTTAAATAATATATACAAACAGCCAAAATATTTCCTCAAGTTTTACTTCTAGCTAACTAATACGAGGTTTAAGCTCTTATTTTATTATGATTAAAAGGATGTAAAATAAAACTTTTCGTTTCATTGAAAAACTTTCGTTTACATTGAATTAGATCGACAAGTGTCCTCCATTTTCCATTTACCAAACCTTGGTGAGATTAAGTTACATGGTTCTCTTGCTTTTGACTTGCTTGACGTTAATGCAACATGAATGGCAAGAATAAATGAACCAGAGCGAACGATAGCCTTACCACTTGGTAGCATCTGTAAATAAGAGGATAGCCGATTCCAGTCTTTTATTAAGTCGCTACCTGATTTACCCTCTGGAAATAGAAAAGATTCTTCTCATTTCACATCCTTGATAAACACTTGGACTTTCTCAGCTATCAACTCTTCACAACCATTGAGCCCCAATTAAATTTTGTTTGCTATCCACTGCTGACAATATCACACAAAACCATATCTCTTCATTATCCATCTCAGCGACTCGTTCACTGATAAACAAACCAAGGTGGCATGGAACCATTCTTCACTGCCATGCACAACCCAATGCCTTATCCTAATCCCCACAACACTCCAACACACGGGACGTTATAACAGATATCCATTTTCCCTCGTCGGAGCATCAATTAACTGCATAGTTTCTCAACATTATCCCTACATTACTGACAAACCCACCGTTCACTGTCCACTTGGTGCAGACTTGCCAAGACATTTAGGATGAAAAATGTAAATTTAGGATGGAAAAATGTAAATAATTTAAATTAATTCCATCAGTCAATCACATTATGTAGTTGGAGAAGTACTTAACGATGATAGTCATCTAAAATTACTCAAAATTGAGTTGTGCGCTTTTATCTCGAAATAACATGACCCGGGGCCAAAGTTCAAGGTCAATCATTTAACAATCGGAACCAAAAACACCACATGGTAAGTGGCAGAAAAATAGAACAATTGCACAGTGACGTAAGCGGATTTCTTTTGGCGCCCCCCTGCCGAAAAGGCGCCCCCCCCCCCCTGTTTGCCCCCCTCTCCTTTTGGTGCGCCCCCTCCCAGAAAATTGAACAAATTAGGGCGTAAAGAGGATACGCCTGTAAAACTCTTAAAAAAGTGTGTATCTAAGCAAAAGCGCGCAGTTTTTTTGCTAGTACTTTAGTTAGTTTCCGAAATTGTCCCCAATTCAAACGACGATTTGGCGCCCCCCTAAGACGGGCGCCCCCCTCACAGCAGGGTCAGCAGGCCCTTCGTTACGCCACTACATCATTTTGCATAGTAAATGTACAGTATAAAGCAGATCAGGTCTGTAATCTGGATTTCATCCAAAAGATGTAGTAAAAGTGTGAAAAAGGTAAAGAATCTTCAGTGAACTTTTCTCTTCAAGCGGGTTTGTTCCTTATTGAACAAACGCCCTTCGAGGTGAAGAACTGCTTGACATTTTGAGGTCTTAAAATTGGATAGGAAAGTTTTAAAAAGAACATGATTTCTAATATAAATGTATTGTAAAGACTTCAATTTTTGAATGTTCGAAAGAAGTTTAAACAATCAAGAATAGAAGGAACCAGATATATCTTTAAAAAGAAAAACACAATTATTATCTGTGGTTTCATCCATATCATGTACGATCAAAGAAAACGTTTTAAATCTTTACTTCACTGGAAGTATAGTATTAGAAACAATTAACATTTATTTTAAATTAGTTTTTATCATGATTAATATTTGATAAAATAACTTTAAATTGATATGATGAAGACAGACGAATAGTTATTTTTCTATGTAGTGAGTTTGAAATCAAGTTGTGAACCCCACGACGTCGTGTTTCACTATAGCCCTGACGATACAGTAGACGCGCACATTCGTGCGCGCGGGTCAGACAACACATGACAATTTGATACATTTTTCGTATCCCAATATCACGCGCGAAAAGTCATGCAACGACTATTCAAATGACAAGTTTGATTAGATTTGATATAATTATCACCAGGTTGATTAAATCACTAAACCCTATCGTGACACAAAACAAAAAAGTCGTAAATACATTCTTGCCCAATATCTTTTGTCTTTTTTGCCCATCTTTTGACAGAATGACGAATGGTACTCATCTCATATACATTGTGTCCTGAGTGGACAACCTTAATTTAAAAACTCTGGCATAGCAGCTAATACGTGGGGACCTCTTGAATTTTAAAATGATAAGTGTTTGGCAGACTTTAACGGAGCTTGTAGTTTCAGTATGAGAAGATCTGGTCTTATGTGGTATTAAACATAGATGCAGTAAAAGTTGACCATTGTTAATGAAGATCTGCCTCGGCGCGCGCTACATCGTAGCACATCCGATCGAGAAGAAAGCGGTGCTGCCTACT
Organism: Bolinopsis microptera; assembly: GCF_026151205.1. Taxonomy (NCBI): domain Eukaryota; kingdom Metazoa; phylum Ctenophora; class Tentaculata; order Lobata; family Bolinopsidae; genus Bolinopsis; species Bolinopsis microptera. Next base: position 10,764,147 of record NC_087076.1, on the reverse strand, counting down.
TCAAAGAATATAGGCGATAACATCCGTAAATAAAAGAAAAAGTAGCAGGTAAAAATGAGAAAGAGACCACAGTATCTTTTCCTGAGAGGGTGATCCATATTTTAATTGAAACAAAGGAACATCCCTTCCCTCGGATGTCAAAAATGTGTGGGACTGGTTAAGTTTTTAAATAAGAAAGTGGCTTTTTAAAACTATTTTAAACGGATCTGTATAAAAGATAGTTTATTTTTGTATGTATCGGATGAAATAATATAGAATAGGAAAGATTGATGGATTAAATTATGCACTATAAAGAGAACACAATGAATATCATGTGTGTAATCCTCATGTTGCTATAAAACCTTTATCAACTTATATAGTAGTTGGAAAGTATGTAAATAATGATTCATTAAACTTATTTTTTTTACAGAAGAAAAGGAAAATTCAAACAAAAATTTTTTTATACACAAAATAATATGCAATGGCCAATTTGGCTGACTATAAGGTCATGGCCTGAACTTTACATAGTCAAGTGAAGCTAAATCAGAGCACAATATGTAATAAGTTTAATAGATAAAAATACGAGTCAAGTGAATAAAATAAAAGCTGACATGATGTCCAATAAATTAACTGTGTCATAAAAATAAAAAAAGAACGGTTGTACACGTGATCTGAGATACCAAAATCACAGTTAACTCAAAAAGGATAGAGTGTCTAGAAACATATATTCAGAGTCCATGGTGGCAGGTGTCAGTTAAACGAAGTTACACTGACTGGCAATGTATACCTTGCCCGTCTCCCTCTCCACCCCTGACCGCTATCAGGGTCTCCTGAGAATTGAGAATCTAATCTTGTGCGCCAGTAACACATAATAGCCTCATAGTCCATCTCCTCTCTTCGGGGATAGTTTTTCCCAGTAGAGTCTCAAGTGGTATCTTGTGGCTTGTGACCCCCATCCGCCATTTGTTGAGTATATAAGTGGGGTAAAGTGCTTTTTTCCACCTGGATGATTCTGTTGTTTACTATTTCATTTCCTCCTTTCATGAGCTATATAGAGTCTGTTCCATATCTTTTTTGTGTCATATGGGGGTGAGTTGGTGTGGGGTAACACAGACATCAATGAATGGATCGTTCAAATGTCTCCAAAGACCTCGTGAGGATACATCAGTGCATCTCTATCATCATTGTACCAACAAATACTCATTATCAAGGTAATCAATGCTGGCTCAGTCACTACATCTCTGCATACTTCACGCTGCATCTCTGCATTTAGATCGCGGATGTAGAGTGTCCTCATAGAAGACATAGCCACCTTTCATGTCATATAATTTTGGTGATCCCACAATATTTTCATCCTCGACGCACAATCACAGTGAAAAGGGGTGTTAGGGCTCTCCCAACCAAACGCAAGTACAATAGCATCACGAACTCAATCTTGTTCAGGGAGATAAGCCAAATCTCTTCATGGAAGTGCAGTAAGCCAAAAATCCTGAACCTTTCTCTTTGATGAACTGAGAATCTCTTTAGTTGGGATCCTTACACTGTCCTCTGAATTGATTTTGCTAACCGAAATATGTGTTACTCCTTGATTGCCTTGTGACGTTTTTATAGTTGTCATTTTGAATGGACATGTTGGAAATTGTACAAGGGTGTTTTGCTGTTATTAATCAGGTCGGTAGGTCTTTTGGTGATGTGACTGAGGCTGTGAATACACTATTGCAATTTTTCAACTGGTTTGGAGAAACCTAGGCCACCATGTCTGACTGGCAATGCAAATATGGAGCGGTCCAAATCTGAGTACGTTCTTAGCCAAGAATGCGGAATAAAATCTGTTCTGATGCAATCCATCTCCAATGGTAGAAACCAGGTGACTATTATACCCGGGATGTTCCCTCTGAATGAACGTCCACCCGGTGACAAATTCCTTAGTATATGCAGGTCATAGCAGCCTTGGGGCTCCTCAACAGCAATTGATGACAACAGCTTGATGTCCTGACACCATATTATAGGACTTTAACTGAGACATATTTGGTTCTTAACAAGCCTTCGCTGCAAAAGCTGCACGCCAAATGGCGTTCTCCTTCAGACGTCATTTAAACCAGTGCCTTGAGAAATTACTATCATTTCTGCGCAAGATCAGGTCCTCGCAAAATCTTCACAATCAGGACGTGTCTTACTGGCATTTGGGTAAATATCCAGTACTTTGGTCCTTGCACCAACAGCGTATCCCACCATATAATTAATACCTTCAATCATTCACCAGCCTAAGTCGACTGCATGACCAAGAATGTTATGCAAACACTTGGTGGCTTGGAGGCTGTGGCTAGTCATCTACTAGAGGTTTGAACCCTAACTCATATAATGGCATAGCTGCACATCTCCCTGAGTTGAACCTTCCTCAGACATAAGTATGGTAATGGTCCTCGGTATTATTAAGATCATGTCTTCTGGCCTTTTTGTAGAGTTCTTTTAAGATACTGATATGAGCCGGATGACAGATCTCATGAACATGTGAAGGGCATTGCTACACTATAAGACGATTGAACGCATAATCAAGCGTCAACCTGTAGTATGCTTCAGTGTCACTGTCTTCCCAGATCTGTCTCATTGCTGATTGGAATTCCTCTAATCCTGGAATGACCCTGCACCAGGTCTGCAGTGGGCCAGCATCATATTGTATATCATTTTGAAAGACATTAAAACTGCGTTTTCCATGATTTCTGCGCAAGTATCTTCGCCGATTCCAATGGTCATACTGCCCAGGTTTTCCCGTTCTTATCCTGCCTTTATCAGAAAGGATATAATCTGCATGCAGTTGAACTCTTTTCAGACAGCTATGATGGATATCTTCTCTAGCAAGGCGCCATGCAACAATTGCTATAGACTCAGCAATTGTCACTTATGCTTATCCGAAATGATTTGCTGCAGATGATATGCTTCCACAATCTGAGTCCTCGTTATTTGGGACCGCCTGATCCATCCAAATATAAACAAGCCCACTTGACGGTCTCTGCGTCAATCCTCCAAAAATCACTTCTAGTGGAGGAGACTGTGAGGGTGCAGAACATCAGATCTGCTTAACCAGCAGGAGGTTGTTTCTCCCCAAGTACCTGTTTTAATGTTTGCTGTTAGGCTAGTGAACTCCTAATGTGACATTGGAACTTGTCAACAAATTTGGTGGGGTACTTGTTAACTTTCCCCAAGAAGCATTATTCGGCAGAACACTTCTTCACTGGAATCCTCGCTGATTTTTTTTTGCTGCACCAATGCATTCTTAATACCCTGCATCTCCATCATTAACCTATTTTAGAATAGATTTTTATAGAAGTTAAGAATGCAGTGGGAAGATTTCAGACGAATTAAGCATAAAATGACATCACTGCAGACAGAAAGTGGTTTTGTAAATGGCCAATGTAGAGCCCAAGCGTTTGGTCCCGCACTCCTGCCCACTCAGCCTTGCCTACTGTAAAGTAAAATTTTCTAAGATAATATAGAAACTGGACCTTGTCCTCAACTAATCAACCACTTCTCCATAGTAAAAATACTAACAACCAAATAAAGTGTTTTTAGAAAAATTAAATGACAATCACCAAACTATTCCTCAAGTTTACTCTAGCTAACTAATTTCGTGGTTTAAGCTCGTATTTATTTATGATTAAAGGAATGTAAAATAAAAAAACTTTTCGTTTCATTAAAACTTTTCGTTTCCATGTTAGATCGACAAGTTCTCCATTATTCTTTTTCCATTAACCAAACGCTTGGTGAGATATGTTCCATGTCTCTTGCTTTTGACTTGCTTGACGGTTTTTGCAACAATTTGGCAAGAAGATATAACCATTGCGAACGATAGCCATTTCCCACTTGGTAGCATCTGCAAAAAAGAGGGATGACCCGAGTCAGTCTTTTATTAAGTCGCTACCTATTTACCTCTGGGAACTTAGAAAAGATTCTTCTCCATGTCACCAACTCTAGATAAACAGCTTGACATACTCAGCAATCAACTCTTCACCAACCATAGAGCCCTCAATTAATTTTTGTTTTGCTTTCACTGCTATGACAAGTAATCCACAAAACCATATCTCTTCATTATCCAACTCAGCGTACTCGGTTTCACTGATAAACAAACAAGGTGCATGGAACCATTCTTCACTAGCCATCACAAACCCAATGCCTTATCCGAAACCCCCACAACACACCTACACACTGTACAGTATATAACAGATAATCATTTTCCTCGGCAGGAGCAGCATGATCTGCTGGTTTCTCTCCATTATCCACATTTCTGACAAACCACCGTTCCACTGTCCACTGGTGCAGACTTGCCAAGACATTTAGGATGGAAAAATGTAAAATTAGGATGAAAAAAATGTAAATATATTTAAATTAAATCATTCAGTCAAATCACATTTATGATAGTAGGAGAATTACTTGACGATTGATAGTCATCTAAAATACTCAAAATAGAGTGTGCCGCTTTTCTCGAAATATCATGACCCGGGGCAAAGTGCAAGGTCAATCTTATAACAAAGCGGAACCAAAGAAACACCACAGTGTAAGAATTTTTGGCAGAAAAATAGTACTTTTGCAACAGTGGCGTAACTTGCCATTTGGCGCTCCCCTGCCGAAAAGGCGCCCCCTCCCCCCCTGTAGGCCCCCTCTCCTTTGTGCCCCTCCCTAAATTGAACAAATTAGGCGATGTAAGAGGATCGGTAAGAACCCGGTAAAATCTCTAAAAAAGTGTGTATCTAGAGCAAAACTCGCAGTTTTGCTAGTACTTAGTTAAGTTTTTCGAAATGTTCCCACATTCAAACGACGATTTGGTGCCCACCTAAGACGGGCGCCCCCCTGACACAGCAGGGTCAGCAGGGCCCTTCGTTACTCCAGTCCACTGCATTTGCAGAAGTAAATGTAAAGTATAAAGCAGATCAGTCTTAATCAGGTTTCATCCAAAGAAGATAGTAAAAGAGTGATAAAAAGGGTAAAGCTCTCAGTGTTCTTTTCTTCCATAGCGGGTTGTTTCTTATTGGAACAAAACTCCCTTCGGAGGTTAAGAACTGCATGACAGTTTTGAGTCATAAAATTGTATTTGGAAAGTTTTTAAAAAGCACAGATTTCTAATATAAATGTATATGTAAATGACTTCAATTTTTGGAATGTTTCGAAGAAGTTTTAAACAAGAATTGAAGGTAACCAGCTTTAAAATCAGTAATAAGAAAAACTCAATTATTATCTGTGGTTTCCAATCACCTATCATGTACGTAGCAAGAAACGTTTTTATGAACTTTACTTCACTGGGAAGTATAGTATGAATAAATTACATTTATTTAAATGATGTTTTTATTCATGATAATATTTGATAAATTATTACCTTTAAATTTGATATGATGAAGACAGAAGAAATAGTATTTATATTTCTATGTAGTGTGTTATCAAGTTGTGACCCCCACGACGGTCGTTTCACTAAAAGCCCTGCAAACAGGGAGCCGCGCACGATCGTGAGCGGCGTGTCATACAACACATGGACAAGTTGATAACATGTTTCGTATCCCAATATCACGCGCGAAAATGTGGCAAGCAACGTACTATGTCAAATTGACAAGTTTTTGAATAGATTTGATATAAATTAGCACCAGTTGATTAATTCACTAAACTCTATCGTGACACAAAACCTAATAAGTCGTAAAATAAATCTGCCCAATATCCTTTTTGTCTTTGGCCCATCTATTGTCTGATAGACGAGATGGTACTCTTCCATATACAGTTGTCGAGTGACATCCTAATTAATAACGCAGGCAGAGCAGCGAATACGTGGGACCTCATTGAATCTTTTAAAATGATAATGGTTTGGGGCCAATATACGGAGCTTTGTTATTTATCAGTATGAGAAGATCTGGATCTTAATGTGGATATTAAAACAGTAGATGCAGTAAAAGTTGACCATTGTTAATGGATGATCTGCCCGGCGCGCGCTACTTCGTATGCAACTTGCCATCGAGAAAGAAAGCGGTGCGCGCTACATCAAATAAATTGTAGGCGAGTAACATCCGTCAAATAAAAGTAAAAGTAGCAGTAAAAATGAAGAAAGTCCAACAGTTCTATCTCTTGGAGAGGGTGAGACCATATTTAATGTGGAACAAACTTCCTCGAAGTCAAAAATTGTGACTGTGTAAGTTTTAAATAAATTAGAAGGCTTTTTAAAAAAACTATTTTAAAAAGGATCTGTATACATGATAGTTATTTTTTTGTAAGTTTCGGATGAAATAAAAATAATAGGAACGAATGATGGATTAAAATTATTCTTACTATAAAGAGAAGCACAATGCATATCTTTTTGTGTGTAATCCTCATGTTGCTAAAAACGCTTTACAACTTATATATTAGTGTGAAAGTATGTAAATTAGATTCATTTTAACTTATTTTTTTTACAGAAGAAAAGAATATTCAAACAATATACACAAATAAGCAAAATGGCCAATTGGCCTGACTATAAGGTCATGGCCTGAACTTAATAGTCAAAAGTGATGCTAAAGCATAGCAACAATAAGAATAAGTTAATAGATAAAAATACTGATTCAATGATTAAAATTATACAGACATGAGTGCAATAAATTACTGTGTCATAAAAATAAAAAAAGGACGGTGTACAACGGATCTGAGATACCATATCTCAATATCAAAGGAACGTGTCTAGAAAAACATTCAGAGTCCATGGTGGCAGGATCAGATATAAAACGAAGATACACTGACATTGCCATGTATAACGCTTGCCGTCTCCCTCTCTCACACCCTGACCGCTTCAGGGTGCTCCTGAGAATTGAGAATCTAAATCCTGTGCGCATAGTAACACATAATAGCCGCAATAGTCATCTCCTCTCTCTGGGAATAGTTTTTATTGAGTCTCTTGTGGAAACTTGTTGGATTGTGGACCCCCATCCGCCATTTGTTGAGTATATAATGGGGTAAAGGTGCCTTTTCGACCTGGATGATTCAGTTGTTGTACTTTTTCATTTCCTCATTTCATTGAGCTTTATAGATCTGTCCATATCTTTTTTGTCATATGTGGGGTTAAGTTGGGGGTGGTAACACAGACATCAAAGAATGTACGTTCAAGATGTGCTCCAGGAAACCTCGTAGAAACATCAAGGTGCAGCTCTATCAGCATTGGAACCAACCAATTTCTTCGCTTATCCAAGGGTATCAATGCTCGGCTCAGTCACTACACTCTGCATACTTCACGCTGCAGCTCTGCATTTAGATCGCGGAAGTTGTTGTGTCCATAAAGAAACATAGCCACTTTCTTACTTGCATATAAGTGTGTGATTCACATTATTCTCTCTCTCCACAAGCGACAGTGAAAATGGGGGTTAGGGATCTCCCAACCATAACGCAAGTACAGAGCAACAACGGAACCTCAATCTTGTGTCAGGGAGTAAAGCCTAATCTCTTCAATGGAAGTGCAGTAAGCCAACAATCCTGACCTTTCTCTTTGATGAACTGTAGAGATCTCTTTAGGTGGGATCTCTTACACTGTCCTCTATTGATTTGCTAACCGTAAATAAGGTGTTTTCCCCTTGATTGCCTTGAGACTTTTATAGTTGTCATTTTGAATTGACAATTTGTAATGTTCAAAGGGTTTTTCTGTTGAATATCATGTTCTGTGAGGTCTTTTGTGATGGTGACTGAGGCAGTGAATTCTCTATTGCAGTTGTTCAACTGGGATTGAGATACCTAGGCCACCATGTCCTGACGGGCAATGCAAAATGGAGCGGTCCAAGTCTGATACGTTCTTCCCAAGATTGCTGGAATAAAAATCGTTCTGATGCAATCCCTCCAATGGTTTTTGAAACAAGTGACTTATACCCGGATGGTACCACTGAATGAACGCCACCGGACAAAATTCTCCCTAGTATATGCAGTTCAAAGCAGCTTTGGCTCCTCAACAGCAATTGAATACAACAGTTGATGTCCAACACCATTTTATGGACTTTATCTGAGACATATTTTGTTTTCTTAAAAGCTTCCTGCCCAATTGCAGCACCCAAATGGCGGTCTCCTTCAGGAACTCAATTTACACCAGTGCTGAGAATACTTTCTGCGCAAGATCTAGGGTCCTCGCCATTCTTCACAAAACAGGACGGTCTTACTCTGTGCTTTGGGTACTAGTCCATACATTGGTCCTTGCGTCCAACTACGTATCCCACCAAATATTAAATACATTCAATCTTCCACCATCACTACTTCGCTGCGATACCAAGAGTGTTTGCAAACACTGGCTAGGCTGTGCAAGGTCATCTACTAGAGGCTATGACCCAAACCATAAGAATGCCATTGCAGCTAACAATCTCCCTGAGTTGAACTCTTCCTCTGACTTAATTTGGTAGTGTCCTTCGGTAGTATAATGATCAGGTCTCTGCTTTTGGTAGTGGTGCTTAGAAACTGATAGAGCGGAGGACAGATCTCATGAACATTGTTAAGGGCTGCCTTCTCTATTATAAGGACGATTGAACCAATAACTAGCGACAACCTGTAGTAATGCTTCAGTGTTCACATGTCTTCCCAGATTGTCTCATTGACATGAAGGAAACCACTATACCTTATTGAGCCCTGCAACAGGTCCTGCAGTGGGCCAGCAGCATATTGTAATCAGTTTTGAAAGACACTATAACTGCTTTTCCAATAGAATCAGCGCATATCTCGCCATTTCCAATGGTCTTACGCCAGTTTCCCGTTCTTATCCATGGCCTTAATCAGAGGATTAATCAGCATGCATGAACTCATTCATACCAGCTATGAGATGGAAATCTTCTCTACACAGGCGCCTGCAACCAATTGCTATTGACTCAGCAATGTGTCATCTGATGCCTATGCCAAATGATTGCTGCAGAAATATGCTCCACAGATCTGAGTCCGTTAGTGTGGGCCGCCTGATCATCCAAATAATAAACAAGCCATCTTTGACGTCTCTGCTTCAATCCTCTCAAATATCACTTCCTGAGTGGAGAGTACTGTGAGGGTTGCAAACAACTGGATCTGCTTTAACAGCAGGAGGGTGATTCACCCCAAGGACACTGTTTAATGTTTTCTGTTAGCTGTGAACGCCTAAGGTGTCATTGAACTGTCAACAATTTGATGCATTTTAACTTTCCCAAGAAGCATTAGTCGGCAGAAACTCTTCTTCCTGGATTCCTCGCTGTATTTTTTGTTTCTGCACCAATGCTTTCTGATACTCCTGCACTCATCATTATATACCAATATTAGAAGAGATTTTTAAGATGTTAGAAGTGGCAGTAGGGTCATTTTTCAGACGAATAAAGCATAAATGACATCACTGCCATGTCTGAAGTGGTTTGGTAAATGGGCCATTGTAAGGCCGCAAGCGTTGTTTGTCCCACATTCCTGCCACTCCAGCATTGCCTACTGTAAGTATAAATTTTCTAAAGATAATAGAGAAAACTGACCTTGTCCTCACGTAAATACAACCAGCTACCATAGTAAAAATACAAACAACCAAGATAAAGTTTTTTAAATAATTATAATAACAACACTAAGAAATATTTCCTCAAGATTACTTCTAGCAACTAATCGTGTTAAGCTCTTTTTTATTTATGAATTAAAGTAAATGTAAAATAAAACTTTTCGTTTCATTGAAAAACTTTTCGATTTCATTGATAAGATCGTCAAGTTCTCCATTTTTCATTTAACCAAACGCTTGGTGAGATATGTTACAGACTCTTTGCTTTTGACTTGCTTGACGAACCTTTTGCAACATGAATGGCAAGAAGATATGAACCAGTGCGAACGATAGCCTATCCCACTTGGTAGCATCTGCAAAAAAGATGATGAGCCGAGTCCATTCTTTAATAAGTCGCACCTATTTACCTCTGGGAATAGAAAAGATTTCATATCTTCCTCCATGTCAACATCTCTTGATAAACAGCAAGACTTATCTTCAGCTAACAAGCTCTTCACCACCATTGAGCCCCAATTAAAATTTTGTTTTCTTTCACTGCTTGACAAGTATCACACAAAAACCATATCTCTTCATTATCCATCTCAGCGTACTTTCGGTTTTCCACTGATAAACAACAAGGAGATTTAACCATTCTTCACGCCAACGACAACCCAATTGCCTTATCCAATCCCCCACAACCCTCCTACACCACGGACAGTTATAACAGATATCATTTTCCTCGTCAGACATCACTGATCTGCCTGTTCTCTACATTATCCTACATTACTGACCAACCCACCAACCGTTCACTGTCCACTTGGTGCAGACTTGCCAAGACATGTAGATGAAAAAGTAAATTTAGGAATGGAAATATGTAATAATTTAAATTAATTCATTCAGTCAATCACATATGTAGGTTGGAGAAGTACTTGCGAAGATAGTCATCTAAAATTTACTCTAAATAGAAGTGTGCCGCTTTTTTCTTCGAAATATCATGCCACCGGGGCAAAGTGCAAAGGTCAATCTTTTAACAATGCGGAACCAAAGTACACCACAGTGTATGTGGTCAGAAAAATAGTACAATTGCACAGTGGCTAACGTTTGCCTGTTGCGCCCCCCTGCCGAAAAAGGCGCCCCCCCCCCCCAGTTGGCCCCCCTCTCCTTTTGGTGCCTCCCTCCCTAAATTGAACAAATTAGGCGATTTAAGAGATACGCCGGTAAAATCTCTAAAAAAAGTTTGTATCTAGAGCAAAACTCGCAGTTTGCTAGTACTTTAGTAAGTTTTTTCGGAATTGTCCCACCGATACAAACTACGATTAGGCGCCCACCTAAGACGCGCCCCCCTGCACAGCAGGGTCATCGAGGCCCTTCGTTACGCCATGCATTGCATAGTAAATGTAAAGTAGTAAACATGAAATCATGTCTTAATCTGTTTCATCCAAAAGATTAGTAAAAAGTGTGATAAAGGTAAAGAAACTTCAGTGTTCTTTTCTTCCAGCCAGAGGGGTAGTTCCTTATTGAACAAACTCCCTTCGGAGGTGAAGACTGCTTGACATTTTGAGTCTTAAAATTGGATTGGAAATTTTAAAAGAACATGATTTCTAATATAAATTTATTGTAAATGACTTCAATTTTGGATATGTTTCAAGAAATTTTATCAAGAATTGGAAGTAACAGTTATATCAGTTAATTAAGGAAAAACACAATTATTATCTGTGGTTTCATCCTTATCATGTACGTAGCAAGAAACGTTTTATGAATCTTTACTTAACCTGAATATAGTATGCAATAAATTACATTTTTTTAAATGTTGTTTTTATTCATGATTAATATTTTATTAAATTATTACCTTTAAATTGATATGAGAGAAGACAGAAGAAATAGTTATTTTTCTAGTATGTGTTGTATCAAGTTGTGACCCCCACGACGTCGATTACACTAAAGCCCTGACGAGTACAGGGACCGCGCACTAATCGTGCGCGGCGGTCATACACACATGACAAGTTTGATAACATGGTTTCGTATCCCAATATCACGCGCGAAAAGTGGCATGCAACGTACTAAGTCAAATGACAAGTTTTGATTAGATTTGATATAAATTACACCAGTGATTAATTCACTAAACTCTATCGTGACACAAAACTAATAAGTCGTAAATAAATCTTTGCCCAATAATCTTTTGTCTTTGCCCATCTTTGTCTGATTGAACAGATGGTTACTCTTCATATACAGTTGTCGAGTGGACATCCATAATTAATAACGCTGCAAGCAGCGAATACGTGGGGACCATCATTGAATTCTTTTAAATGATAAGTGGTTATGGCCAATTACGGAGCATGTTATTTCAGAATGAGAATATTATCCTGTGTCAAAATGAGGTATTTAAACATTAGATGCAGTAAAAGTTGACACATTGTTAATGATGTATTCTGGCCGGCGCGCGCTACTTCGTAGCACTTGCCATCGAGAGAAAGCGGGCGCGCTACATCAAAGAAATTATGCGAGTAACATCCGTCAAATAAAAGTAAAAGTAGCAGTAAAATGAAGAAAGTCCACATTTCTTTTCTCATGGAAGAGGGTGATACCATATTTAATTGGAACAAACTTCCCCTCGGAAGTCTAAATTGGTGGACTGTGTTAAGTGTTTAAAAATAGATTAGAGGCTTTTTAAAAAAACTATTTTAAACGGAATCTGTATAAAATATAGTTATTTTTGGTATGTGTTCTGGATGAAATTATAAAATAGGAAAGATGGATGGATAACTATGCTACCTAATAAAGAGAAGCACAATGATAGCTTGTGTGTAATCCTCATGTTGCTAAAAAACGCTTTAATCAACTTATATAGTAGTGGAAAGAATGTAAATAGATACAATTTAACTTTATTATTTTTTACAGAAGAAAAGAATATTCAAAACAGATATACACATAATATAGCAATGGCCAATTGGCTCTATAAGGTCATGGCCTGAACTTTAATAGTCAAGTGATTCAAAGCAGAGCACAAAAATGTAATAAGTTAATAGATAAAAATACTGATTCAATGATTAAAAAATTATAGCTTACATGAGAGTACATAAATTACTGAGTCATAAAAAATAAAAAAGAACGGTGTACAACGTAACTGAGCATACAATATCATCAATATCAAAAGGATAGTGTCGAAAACATTCAGAGTCCATGTAGGCAGGTATCAAGTTAGAACGAAGATAAACTGAACTGCAATGTATACGCTTGCCGCTCCCTCTCTCACCCGCTGACCGCTATCATGTGCTCCTGGAATTGAGAATCTATATCCTTGTGCCAGTGAACACAAATAGTCCCCATAGTCTTCTCCTCTCTAGGGGATAGTTTATCAGTGAGTCTCTTGTGTATCTTGTGGGCTTGTGGAACCCCATCCGCCATTTGTTGAGTATATAAGTGGGGTAAAAAGGTGCCCTTTTTTCTCCACCTGGATGATTCTGTTGTTGTACTTTTTCATTTTCCTCAATCCATGAGCTTTATAGATCTGTTTCCATATCTATTTTTGTCATAATGTGGGTGAGTTGGGGTGGGTAACACAGACATCAAAGAATGTACTTTCAAATGTGCTCCAGAGACCTCGAAGGATACATCAGTGCAGCTCTATCAAGCATTGGTAACAACAATTTCTTTATTAACAAGGGTATCAATGCTGCTCAGTCACTACACTCTGCATACTTCACGCTGCAGCTCTGCATTTAGATCGGCGATGTTGTTGTGTCTCATAGAAACATAAGCCACCTTTCTTGCATATAAGTGTTGATTCCTTATTTTCTCTCTCCACAAGCACAGTGAAATGGGGTGTGTTGGGATCTCCCAACCATAACGACGAACAGTACAGAGCCTCACGGAACTCATCTTGTTCAGGGAGTAGCCAAATCACTTCAATGGAAGTGCAGTAAGCCAACATCCTGAACCTTTTCTCTTTTGATGAACTGAGAGATCTCTTTAGGTTGGGATCCTTACACTGTCCTTCCATTATTTCTAACCGTAAATAAGTGTTTCTTCTCCTTGAATGCCTTGAGACTTTTTATAGTGTCATTTTGAATTGACATGTTGTAATGTTCAAGGGTGTTTTCTGTCGATAAACAGTCTGTGAGGTCTTTTTGGGGGGGATGGGGGTGGGGGGGGGGTGGAACTGAGGCTGTGAATTCTCTATGCAGTTTTCAACTGTGTTTGGAGATACCTAGGCCACCATGTCGACTGGCAATGCAAATATGGAGACGGGACCAAGTCAGATACGATTCTAACCCCAGATTGCTGGAATAAAATCTGTTCTGATGCAATCGTCCAAATGGTTTGAAACAAGTGACTATATATACCCGGGATGGTCCTCTGAATGAACGTCCACCGGGTGACAAATTCCTCCCTTAGAAATGCATTACAAAGCAAGCTTGGGGCTCCCACAGCAAATGGATGGACAACGCTTGATGTCCTGACACCATTAAGGACTTTATCTGAGACATATTTGTTCTTAAAAAGCTTCGCTGCAATTGCTGCACCCAAAAGGCGTCTCCTACAGACCTCAATTTAAATACCAGTGCCGAGAATACTTTCTCTGCGCAAGATCTAGGTCCTCGCTATTTCTTCCAATCAGGACTTCTACTGTCTTTTGGTAATAATCCATACTGGTCCTTGCTCCAACAGCGTATCCACCAAATAGATGTAATACCTTCAATCTTTCCACCAGCACTACTGTCGACAGCCATACCAAGATGTATTGCAAACACTGGGCTTGGAGGCGTGGGCTAGTCCTCTACTAATGCTTGATCCCTAACGCAAATGAATTCCATCGCTGCTACAACACCTGATTTGAACCTGTCCTCAGACCTTAAGTTGTAAGTGGAACCTCGGTAGTAATAATGATCAGTCAGCTGCTTTGTAGTGGTTCTTTAGATACTGGATAGAGCGGAGGGACAGATACTCAATGAACATTGTGCAGGCTGCTTCACTATTAAGACGATAGAATGCGCAAAACAGCGTCAACCTGTAGTATTGCATCAGTGTCACTGTCTTCCCAGATCTGTCTCATTGCTATGAATGGCACCTCTATTTCTGATTTAGAGCCCATGCACGAGGTATCTGCATGGGCAGCAGCAATTGTATATCAGTTTTGGAAAGACAAGTATAACTGCTTTTCCAATGAATCTGGCGCAATATCTCGCCGATATCCAATTGTCTTACGCCATGTTTCTCCGTTCTATCCGGCCTAATAAAGTATGGATTAATCTGCTCAGTGAACTCATTCAGACAGCAATGATGGTATCATCTCTACAAAAGGCGCCTTGCCATCAATTTGCTATTGACTCAGCAATTGTCACAGCGATGCTTTGCCAAATATTTGCAGCAGAGATATCTTCCACAAATTCTGAGTCCGTTTAGTGATGGGCCGCCTGACCATAGCAAATATAAACAAGCCTCTGAGACGGTCTCTGCGTCAATCCTCTCAAATATCCACTCCTGAGTGGAGGATACTGTGAGGTGCAGAACAAACTGATCTGCTTTAACTGCTGAGGGTGTTCTCCAAGGACCTGTTTAATGTATGCTGAAAGCTGGAAACACCAAAGGTGTCCATTGGAACAGTCCAACAAATTTGGTGCTTGTTTAACTTTCCCCAAGAAGCATTAGTCGGCATAAAACTCATCTTCCTGGATTCCCGCTGATATTTTTGTTGCTGCAACCAATGCTTTCTGAATACTCCTCACTCCCATCATTATACCTATCTAGAAGAGAATTATCTAGAATTGTTAGAAGTGCAGTCAGGTCAGTTTCAGAACGAATTAACATAAATGACACACTGCCATGACCCTGAAGTGGTTTTGTAAAATTGGCCATTGAGCCCCAAGCGTTTTGGTCCCTCATTCCTGCCACTCATCATTGCCTACTGAAAGTAGAAATTTTTCTTAAGATAATTAGAGAAACTGAACTTGTCTCACTAAAATCAACCTCATACCAATAGTAAAATACAACAACCAAAAAAGTTTTTTAAATAATTTATACAATCACCAAAATATTTTCCTCAAGATTACTTCTAGCTAACTAATTCGTGGATTAAGCTCTTAATTTATTAGATTAAAGGAATGTAAAATAAAACTTTTTTCGTTCATTGAAAACTTTTCGTTCATAGATTAGATCGTCCAAGTTCTCCATATTTCCATTTAACCAAATGCTCATGGTGAGATATGTTACATGGTCCCTCTTGCTTAGACTTGCTGACGGTTTATGCACATGATTGCAAGTAGATATGGAACAGTGCCGAACGATAGCCCTTCCACTTGGTAGCAACTGCAAAAAAAGGATGAGCCGATACAGTTTTCTTTTATTAAGTCGCTACCTGATTTACCTCTGGAACAAGAAAAGATTCTTTCTCCAGTCACCATCTCTTGATAAACAGCTTGGCACTCTCTCAGCTAACAACTCATCACCACCCATTAGAGTCCCCAATTAATTTTGTTTGCTTTCCTGCTTGACAAGTATCCACAAAACCATATTCTCCTTTCATTATCCTTCTCAAAGCGTACTCGTTTTCCACTGAAAAACAAACAAGGTCATGGAACATTCTTCCTGCCATCACAACCCAATGCCTGTAACCGAATCCCCACAACAACTCCTACACACGGGACCGTTATAGACGATATCAATTTCCTCGACAGAGCATCAATGACAGCAGTTCTCTACTTAACCCTACATTTCTGACAAACCCCACCGTTCACGTGTCCACTGGTGCAAGACTATGCCAAGACCTTAGGATGGAAAAATGTAAATTTAGGATGGAAAATGTAAATAATTTAAATTATTCATTTCATCAAATCACATTATGGAGTTGGAGAGTACATGAACGGGATGATAGTCCTCTAAATTTACTCAAAATCGAGTGTGCGCTTTTTTCTCCTCGAAATATCATGACCCGGGGCAAAAGTGCAAGGTCAATCTTTTACAAGCGGAACCAAAGTACACCACAGTGTAAGTGCAAAAGAACAATAGTACATTTGCACAGGGCGTAACGTTGCCTGTTGCGCCCCCCTTGCCGAAAAGGCGCCCCCCCCCCCCGTTTGCCCCCCCCTCTCCTTTTGGTGCCCTCCCAAAAATGAACAAATTAGCAATTAAGAGGATACGCCGGTAAATCTCTAAAAAAAGATGTTTATCAAGAGCAAAAACGCGCAGTTTTGCTAGTACTTTAGTTAAGTTTTCGAATTGTCCCACATTCAAACGACGATGTTGGCGCCCCCTAAGACTGGCGCCCCAACCTGCAACAGCAGGGTCAGCAGGCCCTTCGTTACGACGCCACTGCATTTGCTAGTAACTGTAAAGTAGTAAAGCAGATCAGGTCATAATCTTGGATTTCATCCAATAGATGTAGTAAAGAGTTGAAAAGGAAAAGAATCTTCATGATCCTTTCTCTTCCAGAGCGTATTGTCCTTATTGAACAAAACTCCCCTTCGAGGTGAAGAACTGCTTGACAGTTTTTGAGTCTAATAAATGGATTTGAAAGTTTTAAAAAAACATGATTTCTAATATAAATGTATTGTAAATTACTTCAATTTTTGGAAAGTTTCGAAAGAATTTTAACAAGAATTTGAAGGTACCAGTTATATCAGTAATAAGGAAAAACACAATTTATTATCTGTGGTTTCATTCATACATGAACGTAGCAAGAAACGTTTTAATGAATCTTTACTTCAACTAGGTAAGTATTGTATTAATAAAGTACATTTTTAAATGTTTGTTTTTATCATGATTAATATTGATAAATATTACTTACAATATGATATAGAATGAAGACAAGAAGAAATAGTTTATTATTTCATGTAGTGTGTTGTATCAAGTTGTGACCCCCACGACGTCGTTTCACTATAGCCCGGACGATACGTGAGCCGCGCACTTCGTGCGCTGCGGGTCATACAAACACAAGACAAGAAATCCATGTTTTCGTAACCCAATATCACTCGCGAAAAGTGTGCATGCACGTACTATGTCAAATACAATTTTTGATTAGATTTGATCTCAATTATCAGCACCAGGTGTTGATATTTCACTTAAAACTCTATCGTGAACACAAAACTAATAAGTCGTAATAAATCTTGCCAATTATCTTTTTGTCTTTGCCCCCAATATTGTCTGATTGACGAGAAGTTACTCTCCATAGTACAGTTTGTCGGATTGACATCCTTAATTTAAATAACGCTGGCAGAGCACGAATCCGTGGAGGACCACATTGAATCATTTAAAATGATAAGTGGTTTGGGCCAATTACGGAGCTTGTTAGATCAGTATGAGAAGATCAGGACTAATGTTGGTATTAAACAGTAGATGCAGTAAAAGTTTGACCATTGTTAAAGAAGATCAGGACCCGGCGCGCGCAACATCGTAGCACATGCCATCGAGAAGATAGCCGGTGCGCCGCTCCTTCAAAGAAATATAGGCGAGTACATCCTCACATAAAAGTAAAAAGTAGCAGTAAAATGAAAGAAAGTCCACAGTTCCATTATCGTCATGGAGAGGTGAGAACCATATATCAAGTGGAACAGAACTTCCCTCGGATTCAAAAATTGTGGTACCTGATGTGTTAAGTTTTTAAAATAAGATAAAGAGGCTTTTTTTTAAAAAAACTATTTTAAACGGATCTGTATAAATGATAGTTATTTTGGAATGTTATCGGAGAAATATATATAATAGGAAGAATTGATGATTAAATTTATGCTACTAATAAAGAGAAGCACAATGAAATATCTTGTGTGTAATCCACATGTTGCTAAAAAACGCTTAACAACTTATATATGTAGTGGAAAGTATGTAAATTATATTCATTTTAACATTATATTTTTTTACAGAAGAAAAAGAATATTCCAACAATATACAACATAATATAGCAATGGCCATTGGCTGACATAAGGTCATGGCTGAACTTTTAATATCAATGATGCTAAAGCAGAGCACAAATATTAAAAAGATAAATAGATAAAAATACTGATTCATGATTAAAATTATGCTGACATGAGTGTCCAATAAATTACTGTGTCCATAAAAAATAAAAAAAGGAACGGTGTAACACGAGATCTGATGAAACCAAAATCACAATATAAAAAGAAGTGTCCTAGAAACATTCAGAGTTCCAGGTGCAGGTAATCAAGTTAAACGAAGTTACACTTGAACTGGCAATGGTATACGCTTGCCCGTCACCCTCTCTCACCCCTGAAACCGCTATCAGGGTGCTCCTGAGAATTGAAATCTAAACGTGCGCATGAACACATAATTAGCCGCATAGTCTTCCTCCTCTCTTCTGATAGTTTTCATGAGTCTCT
The DNA here is from genome assembly GCF_026151205.1 of Bolinopsis microptera. Lineage (NCBI taxonomy): Eukaryota > Metazoa > Ctenophora > Tentaculata > Lobata > Bolinopsidae > Bolinopsis > Bolinopsis microptera. The sequence continues at coordinate 10,745,394 of NC_087076.1, read as the reverse complement.
TGTGTATCTTGTGGCTTGTGGACCCCCATCCGCCATTTGTTGAGTAATAGAGTGGGGAAAGGTGCCTTTTTCCACCTGGATGATTCTGTTGTTGTACTTTTTCATTTGTCCACAGTTTCAAGAGCTTTATAATATCAGTTCCCATATCTATTGTCATATGTGGGTGGATTGGGGTAGGGTAACACAGACATCAAAGATGTCGTTCAAATGTGCTCCAGAGACCTTCGTAGGGATACATCAGGTGCAGCTCTATCAGCATTGGTAACCAACTATTTCTACATTATCAAGGGGTATCAATGCTGGCTCAGTCACTACATCTCTGCATACCTCACGCTGCAGCTCTCATTTAGATCCAGCGGATGTTGTTGTGTCTCATAGAAACATAGCCACCTTTCTTGCATAAAAGTGTGAGATTCACCTTATTTCTCTCTCCACAAGCACCAGTGAAATGGGTGTTAGTGATCTCCCAACATAACGCAAGTACAGAGCATCAGCACGGAACCTCAATCATGTTCAGGATTAGCCAAATCTCTTCAATGAATGCAGTAATCCAACAACCTGAACCTTTCTCTTTTGATGAACCGGAGAGATCTCTTTAGGGTTGGATCTCTATACACTGTCCTCTAATTGAATAGCTAACCGAAATAAGTGTTTCTCCTTGATTGCTTGAACTTTTTTATAGTGTCATTTTGAATTGACATGTTGTAAATGTTCAAGGTGTTATGTCTGTTGATAATCAGGTCTGTGAGGTCATTTGTGATGTGACTGAGGCGGCATTCTCTATTGCAGTTTCCAACTGGGTTGAGAAACCTAGGACCACCATGTCCTGACTGGCAATGCAAAAATGGAGGCGGTCCCCCAGTCTGATACGTTTTCTTACCCAAGATTGCTGGAATAAAATCTGTTACTGATGCAATCCTCCATTGTTTGAAAGCAAGTGACTTTATACCGGGATGGTCCCTCTGAATGAACGTCCACCGGTACAAATTCCCTTAGTATATGCAGTCATAAGCACTGTTCTCCTCAACAGGCAATTGAAGACAACAGCTTGATGTCCTGACACATTTATGGACTTTATCTGATACATATTTGGTACTTAAAAGCTTCGCTGCCAATTTGCAGCACCCAAATGCGTTCTCCTTCAACTCAATTTAATACCAGTGCCTGAGAATACTTCTGCGCAAGTCTAGTCCTCGCTATTCTTCACAATCAGGACGGTCTTACTGGCATTTGGTATATCCATACTTTGGTCCTTGCTCCATTCAGCGTAACCCACCATATATTAATACCTCAATCTTTCCACACACTACTGTCGTCTGCCGACAAGATTGTTTGCAAACACTGGCTTGAGGCTGTGGCTAGGTCATCTACTAGAGGCTTGATCCTAACGCAATAGCAATGCAATTGCTGCTACATCTCCCCTGAGTTTAACCTTCCTCATACTAAGTTGGTAGTGTCCCTCGTAGTAATTAATGATCAGGTCTCTGTCTTTTGGTATTGGATTTTCTTTAGATACTGAACGAGCGTAGGACGATATCAATAACATTGTGAAGGGCTGCTTCCCTATTAAGACGATTGAACGCATATCAGCGTCAACCTGTAATTATTGCTTCGTGTCACGTCTTCCCAGATCTGATCCCTCATTGCAAGAATGGAAGCCTCTATTCCAGATTTGAGCCCTGCACAGGTCTGCAGTGGGCCAGCAGCAAGATAGTAATATCAGTTTTGAAAGACAATATAACGCTTTTCCATGATGTCCTGCGCAATATTCTCGCCCGATTTCCCATTGTCATTACGCCAGGATTTCCCGTTCTTATATCCGGCCTTTATCAAGAGGGATTAATCTGCATGCAGTGAACCTCTTTCAGACAGCTATGATGGAAATCATCTCTACATAGGCGCCTTGCAACAATTGCTATAGACACAGCAAGTGTCACTGATGCTTTGCCAAATGATTTGCTGCAGAAGATATGCTTCCACAAATCTGAGTCCGTTAGTGTTGGGGGCCGCCTGATCCAACCAAAATATAAAAACAAGCCCTCTATGACGTCTCGTGCGACAATCCTCTCAATATCACTTCGCTGAGGTGGAGGAGTACAGAGAGGGTGCAGAACAACTGGAATCTGGCTTAACAGCAGGAGGGTGTTCTTCCAAGGACCTTTAAGTTTGCTGTTAGGGCTGTGAACTCCTAAGGTGTCATTGGAACTGTCAACAATTAGGTGCTTTTTTACACTTTCCAAGAAGCATTAGTCGGCAGAAACTCTTCTCCAGATTCCTCGCGATTTTTGTTGCTGCACCAATTGCTTTCTGGAATACTCTGCACTCCATCATATACCAATTTTAAGAGAGATTTTTAATAGAATGTTAGAAGTTGCAGTAGGGTCAGTTTCAGACGAATTAAGTCATAAATGACATCACTGCCATGTCTTGAAGAGTTTTGAAAATGTGCAATGTAAGCCCCAACGTTTTGGTCCCCTCATACCCTCGCACAATCATGCCTACGTAAAGTAGAAATTTTTCTAAGATAATAAGAAACAGACCTTGTCTCACTAAATTCATACCACTTACCAATAGTAAAAAATACTAACAACCAAATAAAGTTTTTTAATAATTATATACAATCACAAAATAATTCCTCAATTTACATCTAGCTAACTAATGTTCCGTGGTTAAATCTCTTATTTTATTTATGATTAAAGGAATTTAAAAAAAAACATTTAGTTTCAATGAAAACTTTTCGTTTCATTGTTAGAACGTCAAGTTCTCCCATTTTTCATTTAACCAAACGCATTGGTGATGAAAAGTTACATGGTCTCTTGCTTTTGACTTGCTTTACGTTTTTGCAACCATGATGGCAAGAGATATGAACCAAGCGAACATAGCCTTTCACTTGGTAGAATCTGCAAATAAGAGTGAAGAGCCGAGTCAGTTTCTTTAATTAAGTCGCTACTGATTTAAACCTCTGGGAAACTAGGAAAAGATTCATTCTCCAAGTCACCATCTCTTGATAAACAGCTTGACTTTCTCAGCTATCAAACCTCTCACCAACCATTGATCCCCAATAAATTTTGTTGCATTCACTGCTTGACATTAACACAAAACCATATCTCTTCATTATCCTCTCAGCGTACTCGTTTCACTGATAAACAGAAACAAGGTGCATGGAACCATTCTTTTACACTGCATCACAACCCAATGCCTTATCCGAATCCCCCACTAACACTCCTACACAACGGGACAGGTATAACAGATATCATTTTTCCTCGTCAGGAGCATCAATGATCTGCTGGTACTCTACATTATCCCTACATATCTGACAAACCCAGCCGTTCAACTGTCCACTGTGCCAGGACTTGCCCAAACATTTAGTGATGGAAAAATGTAAATTTATTAGATGGAAAAATGTAAATAAATTATAATTAATTCATTCAAGTCAAATCACATTATGTAGTTTGGGAGAAGTAACTTAACGGATGATAGTCAACTAAATATACTCAAAATAGAGTGTGCCGCTTTTTTTCTCGAAATACATGACCCTGTGCAAAGTGCAAGTCAATCCTTTTTAACAATGCGACCAAATTACACCACAGTGTAAGTGGCATAAAAATAGTACATTAGCACAGAGCGTAAAACGTTGCCTGTTGGGGCGCCCCCCTGCCGAAAAGGCGCCCCCCCCCCCTGTTGGCCCCCCACCTCCTTGGTTGCCCCTCCCTAAAAATGAACAAATTAGGCGATTTAAAGAGTATACGCCGGTAAATCAGCTAAAAAAAGTGGTTATCTAGAAAGACAAAAAAAACCGCAGTTTTTGCTAGGTACTTTATTTAAGTTTTTCGAAATTGTCCCACATTCAAAAACGACGAATGGCGCCCCCTAAGACGGGGCGCCGCCCTGCACAGCAGGGTCAAGCAGGGCCCTTCGTTACCCCATCTGCATTATTTTTTTTGCAATAGTAAATGAAAAGTAGTAAAGCAGATCAGGTCTTAATCGGGTTTCCATCCAAAAGAATGTCGTAAAAGTGTGATAAAGGTAGCAAGAATCTTACAGAGTTCTTTCTTCACAGAGCGGTTTGTTCCATATTGGAACACACTCCCTTGCGGAGTGAAAAACCTGCTTTGACAGTTTTTGAGTCTTAAAATTGTTGGAAAGTTTTAAAAGAACATGATTTCTAATCTAAATGTATTGTAAATGACTTCAATTTTTGGAATGTTTCTGAAAGAAGTTTTTTAACAATAATTGAAGGTACCAGTTTATATCAAAATAAGGAAAACACAATTATTATCTGTGTTTCATCCTTATCATGTAAACGTATCAAGAACGTTTTATGAATCTTTACTTCACTGTGAAGTATAGTATGAATAAATTACATTTTTAAATGTTTTGTTTTTATATCATGATTAATATTGATAAATTATTACCTTAAATTTGATATGATGAAGACAGAAGAAATAGTTAATTTTCTATGTAGTGTTTGTATCCAAGTTGTGACCCCCACGACTCGTAATCACTATAGCCCTGACGATACAGGGAGCCGCGCACTAAACGTTGCCGCGGTCATACAACACATGACAAGTTGATACATGTTTCGTATCCCAATATCACGCGCGAAAAGTGGCAATGCACCGTACTATGTCAAATGACAAGTTTTGATTAGATTGATATAAATTATGCACCAGGTTGATTAATTCACAAAACTCTATCGTGACACAAAACTAATAAGTCGTAAATAAATCTGCCCAATACTTTGTCTTTGCCCATACTTTTGCTGATTGACAAAGGTACTCTACCATATACAGTTTCGAGTGGACAACCATAAATTTAATAACGCTGGCAAGCAGTGAAATACGTGGGGACCTCATTGAATCATTTTAAAATGATAAGTGGTTTGCCAATTACGGACTTGTAGTTCAGTAATGAGAAGATCTGGTCTTAATGTGGTATAAACATATAATGCAGTAAAAGTTTGACCATTGTTAATGATGATCTGGCCGCGTCGCGCTCTACTTCGTAGCACTTGCACGAGAAGAAAGCGGTTCGCGCTACTTCAAAGAATTTAGAGGCGAGTAACATCCGTCGAAAAAAAGTAAAAGTAGCAGTAAAATGAAGAAAGTCCACAGTACTTTTCTCTGGAGAGGGTGATACCCATATTAGATAGGAACAACTTCCCTCGGATGTCAAAAATTGTGGGACTGTTAAGTTTTAAAATAAGAATTTAGAGGCTTTTTAAAAAAACTATTTAAACGATCTTTATAAATGATAGTTATTTTTGGTATGTTTCGGAAGAAATATATATAATAGGAAAGATTGATGGCTTAAATTAATGCAACTAATAAAGAAACAACAATGAAAATCATGTGTGAATCCTCATTTTGTCTAAAAACGCTTTATCAACTTCATATAGTAGTGGAAAGAATGTAAATTAGATTATTTTAACTTTATTTTTTTTTTACAGAAAAAAGGAAATTCAAACAATATACCACATAGAATATAGCAAGGCCAATTGGCTGACGATAAGGTCATGGCCTGAACTATAATAGTCAAGTTATCTAAAGCAAGCACAAATATGTAATAATTAATAGATAAAATACTGATTCAATGATTAAAATGTATAGCTGACTGAGGTGGTCAATAAATTACTTCCTGTGTCATAAAAAATTAAAAAAAGGAACGGTGTACACGTGATCTGAATACCAATCTCTCAATATCAAAAGATAGTGTCTAGAAACATTCAGAGTCCATGGTGGCAGTATCAAGTTAAACGAAGTTACACTGACTGGCAATGTATACGCTTGCCGTACCCCTCTCCACACTCCTGACCGCTATCAGGGTGCCTCCTGAGAATTGAGAATCTAAACCCTGGTGCGCCATGTAACACATAATAGCCTCATATTCATCTCCTCTCTTCAGATAGTTTTTCAGTAGAGTCTCTTGTGGTATCTTTGGGCATGTGACCCCATCCCGCCATTAGTTGAGTAATAATAAAGGGGGTAAAGGGCTTTTCCGACTATATTCTGGTGTTGTACATTTTTTCATTTTCCTCATTTCATTAGCATTATAGAATCTGTTCCAAACATTTTGTCATATGTGGTGAGTTGGTGGGTAACACAGACATCAAAGAAAGTTCGTTTCAAATGTTCTCCAGAGAACTCGTGAGGATACATCAGGTGTCACACTAATCAGCAATGGTACCAACAATTTCTTCATAACAAGGGAATCAATGCTGGATCCGTCTCACATCTCTGCATACTTCACGCAGCAGCTCTGCCATTTTATATCGCGGATGTTGTTGAGACTCATAGAAACATAGCCACCTTTCTATGCATATAAGTGTGTGATTCACATTATTTCTCTCTCCACAAGCACATGAAATGGGGTGGTTAGATCTCCCAACCATAACGCAAGTAACAGAGCATCACGAACTCAATCTTGTTCATGGAGAAGCCAATCTCCTCAATGGAAGTGCAAGTAAGCAACATCCTGGAACCTTTCTCTTTGATGAACTGGAGAGATCTCTTTAGGTTGGTATCTCTACACTGTCCTCACTTGATTAGCTAACCGAAAATAAGTGTTTTCTCCTTGATTGCCTTGAGACTTTTTTAATAGTGTCATTTTTGAATTGACATGTTTGTAATGTTTCAAGGGAGTTTTGCTGGTTTATAATCAGTGGTCTGGTGAGGTCTTTTGTGATGGTGACTGAGCTGTAATTCTCAATTCCAGTTTTCAACTGGTTGGAGATACCATAGGACCACCATTTCTACTGGCAATGCAAAAATGGATCGTCCTAGTCGGATACGTTCTTACCCAATAATGCTGAAAAAAATCAGTTCTTAGCAATCCCCAATGGTTGAAACAAGTGACTTATCCCTCGGGATGGGTCCTCTGAATGAACTTCCACCGGTGACAAAATTTCCCTATAGTATATGCTGTCAAAGCAGCTTGGCTCCTCAACAGCAATTGAATGACAACTAGCTTTATGTCCTGAACACCATTTATGGATTAATCTGAGACATATTGTACTTATAAAGCTTCGATGCCAATTGCTGCCAAACCCCAAATGGCGTTCTCCTTCAGACTCAAATTAATACCAGTGGCCTGAAGAAAACTTTCTGCGCAGATCTAGGTCCTCGCTATTCTTCACAATCAGGACGTCTTACAGGCTTTTGGTAATATCCATACGTTTGGTCCCTTGCTCCAACAGCGTACCCACCATATAATAAATAACTTCAATCTTTCCACCACACTACAGTCGTCTGCATACAAGATGATTTGTCAAACACTGGGCTTGTATGCTGTGGCTAGACCCCATCTCCTAGAGGCTTGATCCTAACCATAGAAATGCCTTTGCTGCAAACATCTCCCAGAGTTTTAACCTTCCTCAGACTAAATTTTGGTATGGTCTCGGTAGATTAATGATCAGGTCTGCTGGACTTTTTGGTATGGTTCTTAGATACTGATAGAGCGGAGGACAGATCTCATGAACATTGTGAAGGGCTGCTTCTCTATTAAGACGATTGAACGCATTATCAAGCGTCATCCTGTAGTATTGCTTCAGTGTCACCGTCTCCCAGATCTGTCACATTGCATGAATGAAGCCTCTATTCCTGATTTGAGCCCTGCCAGGTTCCTGCAGTGGGCCAGCAGCAATAAGTAATATCAGTATTGAAAGACATGCTCTAACTGCTTTTCCAATGATTCTGTCGCAATTCACGCCGAGTCCAATTTGGTCTTTACGGCCATGTTTTCTCCGTTCTTATCCTTTCCTTAAATCAAGAGGAGTTAAACTGCACATGAAACTCTTTCAGACAGCTATGATGGATATCTTCTCTACAAAGGCCATTGCAACAATTGCTATTGACTCAGCAATGTGACTGATGCTTGCCAAATGATATGCTGCAGATGATATGCATCCACAAATCTATCTGAGGTCCGTTAGTGTTGGCCGCCGAGTCCATCCAAATATTAAAGCAAGCCCTCTAGGACGGACCTCTGCGTCAACTCCAAATAATCACTGTCCTGAGGTGGAGAGTATGTTAGGGTGCAGAACGAACTGGATCTCTATAACATCAGGAGGGTGTTACTCCCCAAGGACCTGTATTAATGTTTGCTGATAGGCTGTGAACTCCTAAGTGTCATTGGAACAGTCAAACAAATTTGGAGGCTTGTTTACACCTTAATTTTTTTCCCAAGAAGCATTAGTCGGCAGAAACTCTTCTTCCTGGATTCCTCGCTGAATTTTTGTTGCTGCACCATGCTTTCTGATACTTCCTGCACTCCATCATATACCTATTTTAGAAAGAGATTTTATAGAATATAAGAAGTGCAGTATGGTCAGTTTTCGACGAATAAGCATAAATGACATCCTTGCCATGTCTGAAAGTGGTATGTAAAAGCTGGCCCAATGTAAGCCGCCAATGCGTTTTGGTCCCTCAAACCTGCACCTCAGCATATGCCCTACTGTAAAGTCGAAATTTTCTAATATAATAGAGAAACAGACCTTGTCCTCACTAAAATTCGAACACTTACCATAGTAAAAAATACTAACAACCAAATAAAGTTTTTTAAATAATTTGATAATACAATCACCAAAAAATATTTCCTCAAGTTTTACTTCTAGCTAACTAATTCGTGGTTAAATCCACTATTTTTATTTTATGATTAAAGGTAATGTAAAATAAAACTTTTCGTTTCATTGAAAACTTTTCGTTTCATAGATTTAGGATCGTCCAGTTTCTCCAATTTTCCATTTAACCAAACGCTTGGTGAGTATTTACATGGTCTCTTGCATTTGACTTAGCTAGACGGTTTTGCAACATGATTGGCTAGAAAATAACCAGTGCGAACGATAGCCTTTCCCACTGTAGCATGTCACATGCAAATAAGAGGATGAGCCAGTCAGTTCTTAATTAATGTCGCTACCTGATTAACCTCTGGTAACTAGAAAAGATTCTTTCTCCATGTCACCATCTCTTGATAAACAGCTTGGACTTTCTCACATCAACACTTCACCAACCATTGAGCCCCAATTAAATTTTGTTTGCCCTTCACTGCTTGCCAAGTATCAACAAAACCATAATCTCTACATTATCCATCTCACGTACTCGTTTCACTGATAAAACAAACAAGGTTGCATGGAACCAATCTTTCACTCCATCACAACCAAATGCCTTATCCTAATCCCCCACAACACTCCTGCACACTGGACTGTTTATAACGAAATCATTTTCCTCGTCAGGATCATCAAAGGAGCTGCTGGTTCACTACAATTATCCCTACATATCTGACAAACCCTCCGTTCACTGTCCCACAGGAGTGCAGACTTGCCAAGACATTTAGGATGGAAAAAATGTAAATTATAGGATGGAACAATGTAAATAATATAAATTAAATTCATTCATCAAATCACATTATGTAGTTGGAGAAGTACTTGACGGATGATAGTCCATCTAAATTTAACTCAAAATAGAAGTGTTCCGCTTATTTCTCGAAAAAACATGAACCGGGCAAAGTGCAAGGTCAATCTTTAACAATGCTGAACCAAAGTACACCACAGTGGTAAGTGTGCAGAAAAATAGTAAACATTGGCACAGTGGCGTAACGTGCCTGATGGCCCCCCCTCCCTGCGAAAAGGCGCCCCCCCCCCCCCTGTTGGCCCCCCTCTCCTTTTTTGTTGCCCCTCCCTAAAATTGAACAAATTAGGCGATTTAGAGGAATACGCCGTAAAATCTCTAAAAAAAAAAAAGGTGTGTATCTAGAGTCAAATCGCGCAGTTTTGCTAGTACTTTATTTAAGTTACGAAATAGTCCCACATTCAAACGACGATTTGCGCCCCCTAAGACGGCGCCCCCCTGCCTGCAGGGTCCAGGCCTTACGTATACGCCCTAGCGCATATGATAGTAAATGTAAAGTAGTAAAGCAGATCGAGGTCTTAATCCTGTTTCATCCAGATAGATGTAAGTAAAAGTGTGATAATGGTAGAGAATCTTTCAGTTGTGAGCTTATCTTCCAGAGCGTGTTGTTCCTCATATGAACAAACACCCTTCGGAGGTGAAGAACTGCTTGACAGCTTAGAGTCTTTAAATTGATTGGAAAGTTATAAAAAGAACATTATTTCTAATATAAATTTATTTGTAAATGACTTCAATTTTTGAATTTTTCGAAAGAATTTTAACAAGAATTGAAGGTACCAGTTATATCAGAATAGGAAAACACAATAATATCAGTGGTTTCACCTGTATCATGTACGAACAAGAAACGTTTTATGGAATCTATACTCACACTGGCAGTATAGTATGAATAAAAATTACATTTTTAAAATTTTGTTTTAATATTCAAGATTATATTTGATAAATTATTACCTTTAAATTTGATATTATGAAGACAGAAGAAATAGTTATTTTTTCTATGTAAGTGTGTTGTATCAAGTTGTGACCCCCACGACGTCGTTATCACTATAGCCCAGACATACAGGGGAGCCGCGCCACTCCGTGGCGCGGCGGTTCATACAAACACATTAGCAAGTTGATACATGTTTTTCGTTATCCCAATAACACGCGCGAAAAGTGGCATGCAACGAACAATATCAAATGACAATTTTGATTAGATTTGATATAAATTAGCACACAGGTTGATTAATTCACTAAACTCTATCGAGACACAAACACAATAAGTCTTAAATAAATTTGCCAATACTTTTTCTTTGCCATCTTTTGTCTGATTGACGAGATGGGTACTCTTCCATATACAGTTGTCGAGTGGACATCCCTTAATTTAATAACGCTGGCAAGCAGCGAATACTGGGGACCACTCATTGAATCTTTAAAATGATAAGTGTATGCCAAATTACGGAGCTTGTTAGGTATCAGTAGAGAAGATTGGTCCTTAATGTGGTATTAAACAGTAAAGATGCAGTAAAAGTTGACCATAGTTAATGATGAACCTGCCCCGGCGCGCGCTACATCGTAGCACTATGCCACGCGAAGAAAGCGTGTGCGCGCTACATCAAAGAAATTTTAGGCGATAACATCCCAATAAAGTAAAAGTAGCAGTAAAATGAAAGAAGTCCACAGTTCTTTTCTGCTAGAGAGGGTGAGAAAAACCCCAAAAAAATATTTAATAATTGGAACAAACTTCCCTCGGATGTCAAAATTTGGGGACATGTGTTAAGTTTAAAATAGTTGAGAGGCTTTTAAAAAAACTATATTAAACGGAATCTGTATAAATGATATTATTTTTGTATGTATTCGATGAAATATATACAATAGGAGAAGATTGATGATTACAATTATGCCTACTAATTAAAGAGAAGCACAATGAATATCTTGGTGTAATCCTCAAGTTGCTAAAAAAAACGCTTAAACAACTTAAATAGTTAGTGGAAAGTATGAAAATTAGATTCATTTTAACTTTATTTTTTTTACAGAAGAAAAGAATATACAAACAATTACACAAATATAGCAATGGCAATTGCTGACTATAAGGTCATGGCCTGAACTTTAATATGTCAAGTGATGCTAAAGCAGAGACACAAATATGAAATAAGTTAATAATAAAAAATACTGATTCAATGATTAAAATTATAGCTGACCATGAGTGTCATAAATTACTGTGTCAAAAAAAATAAAAAAAAGATGTGAAAAATAAATTGATTTTTTGCTAGGGAAAAAATAAGGTCAAACAGCTGATAGTGAAAGGTATCCATACAAAAATTTCACCACACTTTAAAAAGAAATATAAAATTAGTTCAGGTAACTTGAGATGATTGATGGATAGCTACACGCAATCAAGAGAACAATGCCCATAACTTATAAATAGTTCCTACACTCCGGAATACAGTTTAAGTAGGTATCAAATTTTGCTAGGTTGTAAAATGTTGTCTTAATCGGAAATTGAGTGCGAGATATCTAACAGTCTGAATAAAGTACTGAATCTGTCAGCAAGCGTGGCTACTTGTTACCAAGTACTCAAGTTTATAGAAAATAAATATTTGATTAATTACGATAAATTATGTTGAAGACTGTTGAACATGCGTCAAAAGAAACTTATTACACAATGAAGTGTGACCTGTCTGGTTATTACAACTTTGCAGCTTCAACCATGTGCTGTACAGTACTAACGTAGATAGGGAGAAGACAGCGAAGGTAGCAAAACTGCGAACTGGAAATTCCTGAATCTACTAATATGGCAATGTTTGGGTACATGTTACCGGACTGGATACTTGTTGTGTAATGTAGGTGGGAAGCCAGGATTTACATCTGTGGTATGATGGCAAGATGAATGATGTCAAGAGTAAAATAGGAAACTTATGTAAGACACGCTCTCTGACTACGTACTAGTGGATGCACTAGGGGTTTCAGCAACAGTCACAAAGTCTTCCTTCATCTGAATATTTATTGGCTCGGGTTCCTTAATCAGGCCATAACAGCAACTGATGCGTTACAGACCCAGCTCAAATTAAAGTAACAATAGTTACTAATTATTGTTCATTATTTAGTCGTTGATACTATTGAACTTGACGTCCGACTGTCGCCAAACACTGAAGAGTTCTGAGGGTTGTTTGGACAAAGTTTAAGTTTTGAAAGGGTCAGTAAACTATTGCCCAGCACTTGACAAGACCTTGTTAAACGACATATTTGCATAAAATCCTGACCCGCCCATATCCCCCAGTCCAATTATGTAAATTAAGTCGGGATACCATTCTCGTTCATTAGGGTGATCTCCTGGTGTAATTATGTAATTATCACTAATTATGACTCAGTTTCTGGCGACAGAACATGATATTGGCTGGGATTGGCTACCTCGTCATTATGCCAAGCTCAATTATCTTACTGACACAATTCACTGGACACGTGGAATCATGAACAAAGATAATAATTCCGCTCTCAGTGAGGAGGTTGATTAGCAGTTTACTGTTAAGGGGACTGGATATCCACCGAACTGGGCAGTATTGCCTACATTCCAGACGTTCTTGATGAACTTGTCTGAGAGAGAGAGAATGGAATATTCTGCGTAAAATATGAACCAGAACATATGCAGTCAACCTTAACGTAACTACATGGTGAAACTTTAAATTTGAAACGATTAAGGATTTAAAATATTTTTGTCTTAAGAATTTATTGTAGCGACGACTCACTGAAACAGTATTATTTTGTAATATTTATGTTTTTAAAAATTAAAATACTACTGACTCAATCAACTTGAATCCCCCCACTGGCTTTTCAATTTCATTAAATTACGTTGGTAAATAACCAAAAAAGGCAAAATTCATTTTTTTGGGCCGGCAACGAATTTTTGACAAATGTTAGTTTTTTTTTTTATATATAATCTGGAAAAAACCCTTGAAATTTTTTTTGTTTAAAACTAAAAGTTCCCCCAAATTTTTTTTAATACCCCCCCTTTAATAAAAACCCCCCTTTGTAACCAAAATTTTACAAAAACCTTTTTGGGGAAAAACCCGAAGGGCACCTACGTCCCGTAAAAAATGGGGGGGGCCGAAGGGCCCCCCTCCGGCAGAGGTTTTTTTCAGGCCTTTAAAAATCGAAAGGCCCTGCAATTTTTTTTTTAGTTTTAAAACAATTAATTTTTTTTTTCCCCCAAAGATGAAACAGGAATTAAAAAAATATTATTTTTGAGTTTTTTTAAAAATTTTTTCAAAAAAAAATTTTGCCAAAACTTTTTAATACGAAAAATTCCCTAAAAAACCCAAAAAAAATCCGGGCCTATTTCAGGGTTCCCCTTAAAAACCATGGTTAAAATTGGGGATCTTAAATTTTTTGCTAGCTTTACCCCAAAAAATTAAAAAAATTTTTCAAACAGGGCATCGGAAAAAAGGGGGGTTTTTTTTTTTAGCCCCCCAACCACAATTTCCCCACTTTTGAAAAAAAATAAAACCAAAAAGGCCATTATTTTCAAAGATTTAATAATAATATTTAAGTTCTGGGAATCATGAACGCAACAAACCAAAGTGTCATTGGTAGAAACCACAGAAAGTGTAATGAACCTTATATTAAACAATTTGTATCACTTCAAACAGTTCAAAGAGAGTGAAATTGGCTGGCAGTAACAGCTGCTCCCATCTCTCCGGTCATGATAAGTGTTAAACACGACAGTATAAACGATAAAGACGGGTCGGGATGGCATGTTTCAATTTCAACCGCCTCAAAATCTATTAGTTGAGTTGTTAATCGCTCGGTGCAATGATTAGAAACCTCAAATGTGGTAACGCTACTAAAATATATTATAGTATTAAGAGTTGAACCGTGCCGTTAAACTTAGCAGTGACAAAGTCAAATGAGGAACCAGATGTTTACCAGTATTACTATTAGTCGGAAATTCCACTAGATTATTATCAGACAAGACTAATGGTACCTTTTACGCGGACGCTAGTCCAGGACCTTGACACTCTAAACAAAGCCATCCTCTAAACTTGTGATTGACTTAACTAAAATGAAAATGTAGCTGGCAATATCGCGACAAATAACTTAAAATAACTTAAAACAAGCATATGGCTAAAGAATTATATAGAGGCCGCATAGTTGCCGTATCGTGGCCAAACCTAATCTCCCAAAGAATTACGTTGAAAGAATCCGCATTCCACACCATTCAATCTGGTTTTTTTTTTTCAACTGAGCATTTCACGATATTACTAGCTACATTTTCATTTTAGTTTAACATTTGTAAGCACTTTCTACGTTATTTCTAGTTATAATGTAGAGATTTATTTTAACTGATGTATTTTGTTCTATAGTGAGCGGAGACTCTCATTTCTTCTCGCTTGCACTCCCCAGTAATCAATCATGATCGAGTATCGACCCATATACCACCCAATAGAGCGAAAAACGAAACATACAATTATGCGATTATTGGATTTTGACAGAATTATCTGTACTAATAGTCAACTGGGGGGGTACCAATGGCATAAATGGCATAATGGAGAATTGGCCAATAAAAATTTCCATTTATGCCATAAAACGTATTATATTTATGCCATTTTCGATATAATACATTTCTATTTTCTTTATTTGTCATATGAATCTTTAACAATCATTCCAAGCGTTATAAAGCATGAAACATGTCTCTTATTCAAGTACTAATAATAATTTGCGAATTTAAAGTCAAATATGAAGACCTAAATTCATGGCATAAATGGAGAATTGGCCAATAAAAATTTCCATTTATGCCATAAAACGTATGTCATTTATGCCATTTTATGCCATTGGTACCCCCCCCCCCCCCCCCCCCCCAGTCAACTCTCAGAGCGACAGAGCCGAACATATTATCAAATTTATTATCATGACAAAACATTAGTGATTATAATTAACAATCTACAGAACGCCAAAAATTGTCAAATTTCTTTATCTGAATTGTCTCAGGTGAGGACAGTATCTGACTGTCAACAGCTTGAACATTCTTTTTGACTTCACATACTTCAGGTCCGAGTGACACTGGAATCTGTGAACCTAGAGAAAAGTGTGGGCTGCACCAAGGACTCTCTCTCATTTTACGACGGTAAGATGATAGTTACAGATTTAAACTGCTCGACTGGAAGATATTATTTGTGCCATCATCAGGAAATTAACTTTTGGTATCCCTTTATTAAAATATTGACAGTTATTTATCTGAGTGAGAGATTGCTTGTCGCTCTGATAACTGTCCCAGCTATTTCATTTTATTGGCTAAATTCTGATATCATAGCTCATTTAATACCAAAATTTATTTACCATATAAAATTTACCTCTCATCTGTCAAATGATTACAAAATCGGTGACGATCCCAAGATTTCTAATCTCACTAGAATAATGCATAAGCCATTATTTACGTGATTCGTGTTACGACTTCCACCACCACCACCAAGCCTGCTTACATTATCCCTTAAAAATAAATTACCCCTCAAATACTCCTAAAACCGATACCTGAAACCGATACCTGAAACCGATACCTGTAACCGATACCTTTGTTACAGGGACTATGATATCAGCAGACAACCTGATCTACACTTCATGTGGAAGTGAGGGGATAGTAAAGCGAGCACTACGAGAGGTGGAGAGTTCCAGTAGTGTCATGACAATAAGGTTTATCAGCGACGGAGACGGGACTGGTGCAGGGTTCCGGCTAGGATACGCTGCCTTCAATCCAGGTTAGTAGTTTAATTAACGTGCATATCTCCCTTTGTGGTGCAGGTGTTTAGCCTGTGGTGAGTTATAGTCTGTAAGTTATAGACCCTCAGTACTTGGCCTGAGAGAGAATCAGTACGAGCCCTCTATTCACCATGTCACCAAACTCGGTGTGACGAGTCTATCTTGTTTGATAGCATATTCAATAAATGAAACTGACTGTTAGTGTCCATTCAAAGATGCGTTCTAACTCTAACCAGCTAAAAGTAAAACCGCTCAATATTTCTGGTTTCGTGTAAATATCACGTGACAGTCAGTAGTTTAGACTCACAACTCAGCCGGTACCTCACTCTCAGGTGGCGCCAGTTCAGGTGTGATAGCGGCAGCGGTTGTGATCCCTCTCTTGCTACTCCTCATATTGGCTCTCCTTCTCTTTCTCTACTGCAAATACTGGAAGCCCAAGGAAGAGGTTTACGAGCCTCATAAGGTTAGTGGTATCTGATGTGAGAGTTCAGGATAATCTCCCAATTATTATTAAGTACATTGTACAAACAAGCTGAAAATTTTAATTTTATGACATTATTCACAAATTTGTTTTTAACCAACGACGAAGCCATAATTTTGATTTGGGGATAAAACTCAATTGTAGACAGTTTTTGGACCAAGATGAGTGATGAGAGTCCAAATGCGAAATCCCAAGAAACTTCTCGAAAAATAGACCTTTATGAATGAATCTAGCGAAGTAGGCAGCTATGGAGTTTTTACTTTTGCCCAATCTATGTCCATAGGACTTGTTTACAGTATTGAGACCTACACAAACAGGGCAGTCTCCCTCCTAATCTCGATCAATATTCCTTCCTTCAGTGACATGTATTTTATAATATTGACACAGTCTGGTCTCTGATATCTCCTAAAATGGTGGATGTTTTAGGCAATCTCGTTGGTATATCTTGCCGGCCATTTTAATTACCAGACGTGTAGGTTGCAGGGTCTCGTAGCTCATTGGATGAGAACTCTTGCCTTTAAAATAACTCTGTGCGGTATCCAAGCCTGTCCGACTACCTGTCCTTGTTTATCACGGATCTGTGGTCGCTGTCCAGACAGTGCCAAGGACTAGCAATTTTCTCAGGAGCTTAAATCGGATATTGAACTGCCACAACCAAAATAATACTGGGATTTATGATGTTAGTAATGGCCACATTTTACTACGAGGAAATTTAGATGCAGTGGCAAAAAGACTTCCCAAAGGTTGGCGTCATCCGTTAAAATATGATAAATGGCATGCTGTAATAAATCGTTGGTACGTCAACTATTATAATCCAATAATACCTTGTTATAATAGGAAATCTTACGAGATTCCTGTGAGATTTGTAACTGTCAAGATCAGAGACAAGAAACTCCTCTGAAACTATCCTAATATATTATATCATCGAGATGCTTTTATATAATTACAACAAAACGGCCAATAAAGCATGATAATAATTAGTTGGCTTTGTTTAAATTTCTCCTGATTTGCCGGAATACTATTTTACTGTACTTCATGGTGTCACACAATCCCCGCTTTATATTTTAATAATAGTAATACGGTGATCACTTCATGAACATGGCTAATAACATTAAGAGTGTCCATTGTAATTTTATCGTAAAAATCCAAACTATGTACGGGTTTACTTTTCATTATACAACGGATACAGTTACTCTTGTCAAATTTCTAACGCGGTAAATAAAACTAAAACAAAAGCTACGAATAATAATAAGTTCATATAATCTAGGATTTCAAAACAATATATTTACTTTCCGCGTGACATTGATTATGGTCAGATCATGATATCCTCGGGAAATTAGATTATTATATTTTCTCCCAGAAGGAATTATTTTCGTCATTACTGATTATCTAATCAGATTATCGGCAAGTCATCTCAGTAATCAGGCAAGGAGTGAATCTATCCAAGTCGGGGAAGTCGCGAGCCGATTAAACTAAAGTAACGTCACGTGACGTCAGCCCCCAAACTGCTATCATGCTTATTTCAAACTACCAACAAAAGTGTCACGTCATGACTAACCCCCTCCTCCCCAGAATTTCCATTGGAAGGATGGCGGCGCAGTGGACAATGCTTACTTCCACTTTATTGCTAACGGTGGCAGGAAACCTCCACAGTCAATGGCTAGTAAGCTTCAGGTAAATCCGATAATTTTTTGAGACAGTTATATCAATGCGAGTTTAGATCACATATTTAACTGGATTGAACTTTGATCTCCCAAACATCGAATAAGTAGGACTGTGTTCGATTAAAAAGTTTTGAAATGATTCATGATAAACATTTTTTGATTAAAAAATACAATATTGGATTGCTACTAGGGGACTTCTCGATCGTTATTACAAAAGAAGCGTTTCTTTTCAATGGGTTTGGTAGGTTAGCTGTGGTCTGTATAATGCTGCAGAAGGAAACACGCGCTATCACTTCTAAAAGCTACTTTTATTATAGTTACCACGCTAACTGCTAGTATTTTTGCTAATTAAACAGTTATAGCACTCAGTATTATCGCACTTGCATGCTAATACATACATGTTAACATGGCGAGATCTCCATCCAAAAAGGATAAGTCTGCGTCTCCTGCGTCATTACTTTTGGATTATACAATTCGGCGGGGTAATAATTTCCCAACCTTTTCGTCTGCAGCCAATCATCTCATACAATCAATCGTGAGTCCATTACGATCCAATCTCTGCTCAGCATCTTCAATAAATACATCATTTAAGCTCTTCCTAGGCCTGCCTCGTGATCGTTTTTCCATGCTTGGGTTTCCATTTCAAGTAGATAGTTAGGTAAACCGATCTTCCAGGCATTCTACTGACATGTCCAAAACAACGTAGCCGTTTTGTTGCTATTATGTCAGTAAGAGCAGTTTATTGAAGCCCCTTCTTAAAACATCTTCATTTCTTAACTCGATGAACCACCTCACTCTCAGGATTTTGCCAAGCAGTACAGATGTGAAGACTCTAACTTCTTGTCTGCACTTGAGTCGTGTTCCATATCTCACTTCCAAATCAGAATGGTAAGAACCCCCAGGCTGCGATGGTAATTCGCACTTTGTTGTTAAAGCATATTTCTATACTTCCAAATGTATATTGAGTTGGTTAAAACTCCGGTTGCTTTTCCAATCTGACACTTATTTCTTTATCGATCTTGCCAGCCGATGTAATTTTGCACCCAAATATTGAATTGAGTGACCTGCTTTGCAGAAGTTTCCATCGCCAGTAAACTTAAGGTCCTAATCTCTGGAGTGGGTGCTGCGACGTATCTATCCCCATAAACCATGATCTCTGTTTTCTTTGCTTTCATCTTTAAACCCCCAAGCCCACAGTATATCGCAATATGTCCGTGTTTCTTGCAGTCCCTCGACAGTGTCATCCATCCTGCTATGTCCATCACATAGCCAAAATCAATGACACATTTTTCCGGTTTGGTCCTGAACTTTGTCCTGTACTGAAAGAGTAAAACCACGCGATATATTTTTTTAGAACTTCTCGGCAAGTTCTAATCCCAGATAAGTACAAGGTGAAAATGGAGGCCCTTGCACATCACCTGTCCAGTCCCCGAATCGACATCAAAACATCTTTTCAATTCCCCATTGACACGAACTGGCACTTTCAGTTGCTCTAAAGAACGCTTTGGAAAACATTGATGGTATTTGTTGAAGACCATATGTTCAAAAGCTTTTCCAAATAAAGCACGATTGATTGAATCAAAAGCAGCTTTAAAATCAATAATAGTTTATATACAAAGGATGTTGAATACTATACAATTGTGTATTATACAATGAAGGAGTATAGCTGATCTATACAAGAACGGTTTCTCCTAAACCACAACTGATTTTTCCTCTAAGTAACTTTCAAGCCATTACTTAGTCGTTTTAACAACACGATTTGAAATTACTCGATACGGTGGAGCGTAGAGTTATCCCTCTGTTGTTGTAGTCAAATATTGAGGTTCCCCTTTCTTGGGATGATGGTGATTATTCCTATTCCTCCATCACTAGAATATCCTCAACTTTTCCAAAGTTCAAACAAATCTTTTTAACCAAGGCAGAAGTCCAGGAGAACCGTACGTTAACCTGCTCATTTGAAATTTCATCAAATTCCAGCACTTTTATTCGTCACTTTTTCTTGATAGATTCCCTCAATTTCAACAATGGGGACGGTGCTCAACATCATTACTAAGATATTCAAAAGAAAGTACCTTTTCGTCCTCAACCAATAGAAGAAATCCACCGGCAGCTGCTCTGGCACGACAAGAGTTCTTCAAAATATTCGGCCCACGATGTTACTGAGCTTCGGGATTCCTGAGATAAGTGTCCCATTCTTATCCCGCACTGCCGCAGATCTGTTTACTCCTCTGTTTGTAAGGGATTTTATTTTCTGCCAAACATCTCTTTGTTGACCTGCTTGGCAGCCTCTTCCCAGATTCCTCAGCTACTCTAACACCCAGGCATTATCAATCTCTTTTACAGTCTGCTAACAAACCGTTAATCTGCGAAGTACTTAGCACCGATTCTCAGCAGTACTAGGTTTCTTTTTAATCTCACCTCGTTCTTTTAGGAGATTCTTAGTATCCCTATGAGAATGTTCTGTTCTCTTTTCGGCCCCTTTCACCCAGAACTTCTAACGGAATATCAGTTATAATGTCTCTCAATTTCTTCCAAGTTCTTCTAAAGGGAGTTTCCAAGCTCCTGATCGTTTGAATAGTATTTTTCAGCATTTTGTTACTATAATCCCTGCCTTAGATCTATCACGCAATTCTCTAAAGCAGGCTGTCTTTTACACGCTCTTCTTTTCTGTGAACAGCTTAATAGATACATATCCTCTTACCAGGTAGTGAGTGAGTAATATATCTGCTCCTCTCATGCTCCTGACATCAAGCAATGAATTGGCTCCCATCCGTTGAATACAAATATGGTCATTTGAGTGGACGGTGTTTACCATTTGGGGATCTCCAGTTGTCTTGTGGATATTCTTGGTTTCAAAAAGTTGCCTCCGATCGTCAGCTGGTGCATAGTACAGAAAACTCAGCATCCGTTTTCCGTTATCATTTGGATTCTGTGTGATATGAGTGCTTTCCTAAACACCGATGGTGAGCAATCAGTGTCCCCTTCCAACACGAGCATTAAAATCTCCTAAAACTATTTTATATCAAAGCAGGTAAGTCCCCGATTGAACATCATTCAATTCCTTGTAAATGAGTTCCTTTTAAACAGATCTCTGCATCCCTCAGTTGGAGCATATACCACTGTAACACTAAATTTGATTGTGTTATGCTATGTAAACGGCATCATAACCCTCCTGATACAGGGGTGCATGATATGAGAGTATTCCTTAAATCTTTGGACAGTACAACCCGACATCCATCCGTCACGTACCCCATCATTCCTGCCAGAATACAACCAAAACAGCCCATTTCCAAAGTCTGAGTTCCCGATTCCAGCCATATGTGTTTCAGTTTACCCAAGGAGCTCTAGTCCATAAATCATCAAACCCATTTTCCAATTGATTCATCTTGCTGGAATTGTGACAAGAGAAGTAACATTCCATGTACTGACACAGAGAGATTTGCTTTTACAATATTTACAGGATTAGACTACTTGACTGTCTGTTTCCAAATGATAAATCTGATGAAAGGAATTCTGTATTTTACAGTGTTTTACGTCGGCTCTTACGGGAGTTTGCAAACAGACATCAAGCTACTATGGTCCTTCGGCTTGCTAGTCGCCGTCATCCACCCACCTGCGCCTCCACGTATAAAACTATTGAAGGACACTGTAGACTTTTCTGTTGCGGTTTTGATTTAAGGTGGAATGATTTGCCGGCCCTCGCACCCATCCAGAGGCAGCACCGACTTCAAAATGTTAAGCCCTCCGTCCGGACCCAGCATGCTTGGAGGTTTAGGTTCGATACTAAAATAAAAAGCTGCAGAGCTATCCAGAAGCCCTTAGGGAATCAAAAGTGAACCTTAAGTGATCATGTTTTGAGACACGATCACAAGCAAAATGCTCAATTACACAGGCAACCAACTTGGACATCTGGTGAACCGTAGGTGACACACAATACCCTGCACAAGACAGCATCACCAAGCACCACCCAGCAAAGCATCCTCTCGCCACCACACAACGACCCCCCAGTGGATATAGCAACTGAACAGGCAATTAACGTTTAGGTGTTTACCACCCCCCAGGTGATCTGTGCTAACAGACTCGGACCAGATGCAATGGGACATCTAATAACATAGCACTAAATAGTTAATACTGCTTATCAAAGAAGTTACACTTACGTTGAGCCCAACTTGGAGATCGTCCCATCCCTTCATTTCTACCATTCTTCAAAACGCACTTTTTTAAACATGTATTTTGTTTATCACAGCTGACTGAACCACCCTTCAGGTGACCGCCCAGTTACCTGACGATGAGACAGAGAGTGTGGTGAGTAGCACCAGTCGCAGCCGTCTGACCGACAGACCGCTCCACTACAGTGAGATTAAACTGGGCATCACGCAGACTCCCAGTCCTTCCAGGGTAGGCGGCTTTATAAACTCTTCTCTAGGGATTAGGAACCTTGTCTTCACTGCACTTCTTATAATTGTATATGGTGTATCTTGTTCGTCGCCTTTAACACATGTTCACGCTAGTGAGTTGTTTTCTAGATTTTAGTAAATATATTTGCTAAGCTTAACGCCTTTAATTCCAGCCGCGTAGCAGACAATCAAAACGGACCCCGCTGGCTCCCTCAAACAGACAAACCCCGACCTTCTCTCACCGATCAAACCTATCTCATAACCCTGCTGCACAGTCTCATGTCAGTAGCAACTTCAACAGCAGGGAGTTGGAAAACATGGAGAAGTACAACCATAAGAAGGCGTTGGAGGGTCTGGGGCTGAGTGAGGCGGACTTTAAGCTAAATATCCCAACCTCCCACACCGGCCGCAGCAACGTGAGTAGAAAATTCACCAAAAATAGCCTCTGTTCTTTCCGGAGATGGAGTACCTTGCAAAACTGTCCATTTAGGAAGCCGCTTATAACTGTTACGATCACTATAAAGTAATAACCTCTGATAATTTCACTTAAAATTTGTATTAAATTCTTTTGCACACCTCTACCAATCCATCCTCCAGGCGTCAATAACAGAGAGTGAGGATGACTCACTGACCAGGACAGCTCTTGAGGACACTCTGATGGATGGTGATCCTTTACAACACACTATTCTGTCTGATGACGTTCTTAGGTCTCCTCAAACTATGAGAGCTCTGGAAAAATTCCGGGCCGGGGCAAGGAAGGAACGGTTTGATGGTGAGGGGTGTTTCTTTAATTTGGCCTCACCGTAGCCTTCCAAATGCTCCCGCCATGTTTTAGATTTCCGAATTAACTACTATCTAATACTACTACTAATATTTCAAATTAAATTACTGTCGAAGACCATCATGATTTATCAATAAACCTTGAATTCATTTATCCCTCAGAAATGCCGTTTAAAATTCATTACTAAAACAATACTGTCTTGAGCAATGCTGTTAAATACGTAGCGTTTCAAGCAATGTGATGCATCACGCAAACGTATATGTCGCCGAAAATTCTCGCTTATTTCGATTTCCACTGTGGAGTAAGACGTTTTTTTACTAAATATTTACAGTTTTTAGAGTTTCCTCCCCAGTGTCCATGTAGATTTTAAAATCACAATGGCAAATAAATTTTATTAGTTTTTGTTGGTTTTGGGGTTTTTTTTTTTTGTTTTTTTTTATTTTTTTTTAATTTTTTACTTTTACTGAATTTTACACACAAGCCCACCAGCATCAACGTAAGGTGGTGATTTGGTGCTATAAGACTTTTCAAATTTGAGGGAATCAACGCCTTCTATCATGATCAGGCCTGCTCTCAGTTTCTGCTGCTTTAAGCCCTAAGATCTCGATGAGGTTAAATTACAAACTACGTGATATCGTTCAGCGGGAGATGGAGCTGGCTTACGCGCATATCAATTGCACGTGCATTCAACCCTAAATTGATACAAAGCACGCTGTAATAAACAATTTTTTTGCAGTGTGTAAAGTTTTAAAAACTTAATTCAGTAAGAGGAGCTGGCACGGTAAAGTCCTTTGCTTTTTCGTAAGTTATATAGATGCAAATGCATTTGAATTGAGTCTCGGGGGCCGCCATTAGATTTATCCAACGCGAATTTTGATTTATTTCTTTAACGCTCAGAAAATTCAACGAATTCAAAATTCGCTGTGTTAATTTGATCTGCACGCGTATTTCGGACAAATTTTAGACGTATTCCGGACAAAATTTAACAGGTTCTAAATTCAATTTTTTTCGGGCTTATTGATTGGAAGCTTCACGTATTCTTACGTACCTCTCTCGAAAATTGAATACGCCGTATTTTTAGCCGATTTTTTGACGTATTTAACAACGATGGTCTTGAGCTGCGGGCAGTCATCATATCAAGTAGACCTGTGACTAATCAATGCCAATTTCAGACCCTAATGATGAGAATTACGAGATGAAGAGACAGAACAGGATTCTTTCAGAAGAGAACCTGGCAAACCAGAGACGAGCCTACAACGCTGGTTACCGAAGACCTTTACCTCCATCGCAAACTAACTTGTGATAGCAAACCTCTTCTGCTCTTATCTTACTAAAGTGCTTATCTTTTGTGCCGTAAAATGTACGAAACATTGGAACCAATCCCCAACCCAGTATGCCAAAACCCTTTCAGAACCCTTTCGTTAATGTCCCAGAAAATATAGAGAGGAAAAGTCCATTTACTAAAAATGACGCTCATTTAAGCACTTTCGTCGGATAAAAGTATTAAGCTCTTATTTGCTTATATCAGATTGTCATCGGTCGTATGATGATAATCGCCAGACTGTGGAAGTTATGGTGAACCTCAGTGAGATTGGATTCAAGTTGGTATGCTCCAAATGTTGTGGAACAGAATTAATGACGAAACTATTATGTAGCAAAATAGGATCGTTTGAAGAACGATCGAACTAGTTTTTAATGAAAAGCAATTTTATTTGAAGAATTAGGGAGCTCGTGTAGATCCGAGGGTTAGGTGCTGTCAACAACTGCAAACTAAATCAAAATACTCTGATTCAACTGAACCTGATCATTAAACTTTTATCGCTAAGAGTTACCCTGTCTGAAATGTGTCCTGTAAATAAACTAACTGCTGACTACTTCAATTAGGTGGCTGAAACTCCTTTCAAACGCTGGATCTTGTGAATCCAGAATACTTTCAGAATTGTGACTTAATGTCCTTTTAGTGCCACTCTTTCTACCATAAATGTTAAATTCTTTCAATTTCATGATTATGAAACGTTGGGACTCGCTGTGCAAGATATGCAATTCAGCCTATTTGGTATATCAAGATTCAAGAGTGGTGAAATATATTTGGATCTAGCTTATTTGTAGATTTGTATTACATACCAAAAGTCAGCGTAGTCCGAAATGTAAATGTTGGTTGATGACAAGGTGTTAGAAATGGTGTTGGGAATAGAATCTTTTGTGGCATTCTTCATTTTATTTTGTTTTGTAATTTGTATGCTTTTTATGTAAGCTTTATGGAGGAATAAGCATGACGTGTAAATATAATTCCTGCTATACCGTATTAATTGTCAGACTATTTTCTGTACTTCAATGAAGTACTACAACGACATGAAAATAGCGACATGAAACTTATTGACCCTTCTATCATGTAGCAACAATTTAACTTTAAGTGTATTTTGTAAAACTGAATTAACTAAGTTACTTTACTACAATAAATGCCATTTACTGAAATAAGCAAATTAGTTTAGGTTGATCCTTCATTGATGTACATACTACTATTATTATAATATATCAGAATTCAGAAGTAGCAATTGAGAAGTTCAGTAGTAAGTTTTGATATGATTTTTGTGGTTTCAACAAATTGGTTTAATACTAAACGCATGTTATTTGTATTTTATTTTAAACTTAAAGATTGGGGGTTTCAGAAACGCAGAGCCAGATAATTTTAGCAGAGTTGATTGTTTTGTTACGAACTTGTTTTTGGAAGAGCTTTGATGACTTCTGTTTGGCCAAATTATTTCAGAATATTTTCCACTTCTAATAAAATTTTAGACGGTTACTTTCAGTTAGTAATTTTGTTCACTTCTGTTTATATGAAAACGCTTGACAAAATCCTTGAGTTTAATTTTTTTTTAAATAAATTTTTACCAGCACGGCTATAAGTAGGAGCCACAGCAAGTGGCAGAAAACGTCTAGCAACAAATTTATGGACGAATTCTTGAAAAGGGGTTTTAAGATTTACAGTATAATTATAGATCGGTACTGGGAGTGAGATCTCCGAAGAAAGTGTTTAAAAAGAGGAGGCCGACTTAGCTAGGGGGACCCCCGATTATCACGTAATCTTAATTTCCTGTTTAATGATTTAAACAGGAAATTAAAAATCGGAACTAAATGCATAACGGGAAATAGTAGAGGAGATTAGGTCAACTAACAAACTTTTAAGTCATTTGAGAACATTGACCGATATTGTCTTGTTTAAAAAACACTAAAGACTCATCTCTTTGAAAAAGTACTCATGTAAGTATCATATAATATCTTTCTCATAAAAACCATACTTCATAAAGAATGTATATATATATTCACGAGTCGCTTTCAATGGCTTAATACTGAATTCTTTTTGGCTATAAGTATAAGTATAACTATAAAGCGATGCATCAAGTTTTAGGTAGGTATTCTTAGTATTACTGTAGTGGCATCAAAGCTCAAAATTGTGCTGCCAACACGCTTCAGTGACAAAACAGAGCTGTCACGTGGGGGTAGCGTCTTTGTGTCCTCCGTCAGAATCCAGCTTGAACATCTTGTGTGCGTAATACTGCAGAGAGAATCAGACTTAATGGGAGATAAATATCGACATCTTCCAGAAAGACCCTAGACACCAGGATTTGAACTAGTAAATAATCTATTGTGAAAATTCACCAAACAATTAACTGGATTATTTTGTTGAAAAGTGTCTGAACACAGAATCAAGAATAATTATAAAAGTATAATATATTTTAAATACCTATATAGTCTCAGCTGCATTTTGTGACCAGCTTTAGCAGCTTTTTCAAGGTATTGTCTCTCTTTCGTCGTCTAAAATATAAGTAATAGTATTGACTATGACGGCTGGGTTAGACTCAGATATATTGTGAAAGTTAAAATGATCATGATTTCAAGCCCAAGGAATACCCACAAAATTCTCCTAACCTGTTGAGCCTGCATAAGCAAGAACTGAAAAACTTGATCATTAGCTCCCTTCTGATGGGACAACTCGCCGTGTTTCAGGCGCGTACGTTCCTCTATCAGGTCCTCCGACTCAGCTCGCTTCCACTCCGCAACATGAAGCGCTCTGCCCATGCACCGCGCCGTGGTATGCTGTAATAACGATGTGTCACGTGATATGACGGTAAATTGTACAAATTAGGTGAATTTAAAGAGTTATTAAAAATTTTTAGATAATCTTATCTGTATGAATATGATATTGATAATCATCGTGGAACGGTCCTGGATTTCATTACTACTACTAGAAGGACCTAGTTTTAACAATCAACAAAGTGCAGTGGTATAGTACCTCTGGTACCTAATTTTATTTTTAATTCTCATAATCTGATGTTGAAGGCCACGTGGCAAAATATAATTTTTGTTCATTATAACGGGAGATAACGCACCGAATTGTAAAGGGCAGGCGAAAGTTTGTGAACTTGAAGCAAGGGCTTGATTTGTTGATTGGCGTTTAAAAAATGTAAAACGGGAAATATAAACATAAAATTTAAAATCGGAACTATATTAGTACCTACTACGGGAAATGCTTAAGGGGGGGGGGGGGGGGGGGGGGGGGGGGGGGGGGGGGGGGGGGGGTTCACCCTGATTTTTTGTGAAACTTGATCTGATTTCGAGATAGCAGTTGACCAACAAACTAGGACCAGTGACCGAACTTTTGAGGGGGTCCCGGACTCCAACCGCCAAACGGTGCCCGCGGGGCAGCCACGCCCATATTTTGTCCAAATTAGGCCCAATTTAGCCAAATACCCTGAACATGCCCAAAATCCAGATTTTAGGTGCTCTACTTGTAGCTAGTGGTCCTCTGAACTCGTATATGAATTTTCATCAAGATTGGACAAAAATGACTGAGTTATGAGCAAAAAACCATATGACCATATTTGGGCATACGCACCAAATTTGATCGATTTTGGCCCATAAATTGGTCAAATATCAATATTTTTTAATGAAACCAACTTTATATGGACGGTAAGCCTATACTACACATTATCTATGATTATCAGCTCAGTATCTACCTAACTGTGGATTCTGTGTTCAAATAATCGCAAAAAATGAACAAAATTGCCCATGATATCTCAGTTCGCGATATTTGCAAAACTGATTTCGCTCAAAACAATAGAACTCAATAGGGTTTCAATATTTTTACATGAAAGGAGAACCTTTCCGTCGTTAAAGTACGGCACAATAAAGTTCTCATAGTTGTATTGTCATATTCTGGACAAAAAGTTCGAAATGGAAAAATTTTTGAAAAAATTTCAACGGACTTTAACTTGGACGGACATTAATTGAACGGACTGTATTTGAACGGACATTAAGATGAACGCTAGGGCCTCCAGCGTTCAAGTAATGTCCGTCCAAATAAGGTCCGATAAGGTAGTCCCCGCCAACATGACAAACTTGTTCCAGCCTCTAGATATGACGGTAAATCGTGTTGCCGAGGACATTGTCCGACGTTGTTATAGCTCATATTACTCAGGGGCGGTAATGAAACAGTGCTAGGAAAGCTCCACGTGATGTTAAGGTTAACCTTAAGTTGTCTAAGATAAAACCACTTCACGCCGAATGGCTTGTAAAAGTTAACACTGAAATGCAGGACCGGGGTAGTTTGATAAAAAATGTTTCCATAAAGCTAGAAATCACTGATGCTTTAAGCATGGACTATTTCATGCACGAAAACCCATTTGACGAAGATGATATGTGATATTAGAAACTGATCATGTACACATATTTTAACATTTTTACTGCTTAAGGGGGGGGGGGCCAATGGATATTTTTTTGTGAAACTTGATTTCGAGATAGTAGTTGACCAACAAACTAAGACCAGTGACCGAACTTTTGAGGGGGTCCCGGACCCCAACCGCCAAACGGTGCGCGCAGGGCAGCCACGCCCATATTTGGTCCAAATTAGGCCCAATTTAGCCAAATACCCTGAACATGCCCAAAACCAAGGTTTATGGTGCTCTACTTGTAGCTAGTGGTCTCCTGAACTCGTATATGAAATTTCATCAAGATTGGACGAAAAATGACTGAGTTATGAGCCAAAAACCATATGCCCATATTTGGGCATACGCACCAAATTTGGTAGATTTCGGCCCATAAATTGGTCAAATATCAATATTTTTGAATGAAACTTACTTTATATGAAAGGTAAGCCTAAATTACATATTATCTGTAAGTTATAGCTTTATATCTGTTTAAATGTGGATACTAAGGCGAAAAAACCACAAAAAATGAACTAAATTGCCCATATCTCGGTTCGCGATATTTGCGGAATTGATCTCATTAAAATTGTAACAACTCAATCAGTTTTCAAAATTTTTGCATTAAATTTTCGGAATCGACTCGAAATCGCATTTCCACCTTATTTTAAATACGGATTTTTGATTTAGGCCTCCAAAAAAATTTGGCGGCCAAATTCCAAAATTATCTCACAAAAATTCAGAATTTGGCCGCCAAATTTCGATTCCGAAAATTTCATGCAAAAATTTTGAAAACTGATTGAGTTGTTACAATTTTAATGAGATCAATTCCGCAAATATCGCGAACCGAGATATGGGCAATTTAGTTCATTTTTTGTGGTTTTTTCGCCTTAGTATCCACATTTAAACAGATATAAAGCTATAACTTACAGATAATATGTAGTTTAGGCTTACCTTTCATATAAAGTAAGTTTCATTCAAAAATATTGATATTTGACCAATTTATGGGACGAAATCTACCAAATTTGGTGCGTATGCCCAAATATGGGCATATGGTTTTTGGCTCATAACTCAGTCATTTTTTGTCCAATCTTGATGAAATTTCATATACGAGTTCAGGAGACCACTAGCTACAAGTAGAGCACCATAAACCTTGGTTTTGGGCATGTTCAGGGTATTTGGCTAAATTGGGCCTAATTTGGACCAAATATGGGCGTGGCTGCCCTGCGCGCACCGTTTGGCGGTTGGGGTCCGGGACCCCCTCAAAAGTTCGATCACTGGTCTTAGTTTGTTGGTCAATTGCTATCTCGAAATCAAGTTTCACAAAAAAATACCCATTGGCCCCCCCCCCCCCCCCCCCCCCTTAATGACTCTTTTCTTACTTATTGTATAAAAAATGGATTTAAAAATCATTTGCTGAAATTAAAAAACGTCAAAAAAACGTCAAACAAATTCGGATTTTTGATGGTTTTGAATGCCTTCGAGCGTTCATATTAATGTCCGTTCATAATTATGTCCGTTCATGTATTGTCCGTCTAAATAAGGTCCGATAAGGTAGTAAACAATCTATTTGCTATTAGTATTGTGAAAATTAACCAAACATGTTAGACACTTATCTTGTTGAAAAGTGTCTAAACATAGACTTAGTAGTATGTTGGCCTGACCTTCTGGATTTCCCTGATTAAAACATTGAATAAAATTAAACAAATTTTCCTAGCAAGTTTGCGAAAAAAGTACCAAAAAATGCTGAAATCAGTTAAATCTACAGAGCCAATACTTGTCAGGTTCTACCTTTTCATGAGTTAGACTCAAATATATTGTGAAAGTTAAGATGATCATGATTTCAAGGAATACCCACAAAACTCTCCTAACCTGTTGAACCTGCATAAGCAAGAACTGAAAGACTTGATCATTAGCTCCCTCCTGATGGGATAACTCGCCGTGTTTCAGGTGCGTACGTTCCGCTATCAGGTCCTCCGACTCAGCTCGCTTCCGCTCCAACATAAAGCGCTTTGCCAGCGCACCGTGGTATGCTGTAATAAGGAAGTGTCACGTGACGGTAAATTGTACAAATTAGGTGAATTTAAAGAGTAATTATAATAATCTTATCTGTATGATAATCATCTTGGAACGGTCCTGGATTTCATTACTAGAAGGACCTAGTTTTAACAATCAACAAAGTGGTACCTCTGGTACCTTATTAATATTTTATTTTCAATTCTCATAATCTGATGTTGAAGGCCACGTGGCAAAATATAATTTGTGTTCATTATAACGGGAGATAACGCACCGAATTGTAGAATAGAAGGCAGGCGGAAGTTTGTGAAGCAAGAGCTTCCTCGGCGAGAATTGAACTCTGTGTCGCTGCAACTAGCGTAAATTCTTTACCTGAATTAAATGATCCGTAAGCATAGACATAATGTCATAACTAAAACACCTGCCAAATATTTTTCAGGAAGTTAAATTCAAGCAACATTCAATCTTTAAAGTGGCAACAAGGTTTAATCCGAAAATGAGAGTCAAATAAAATAAGATAGTATAAGTATAACTATAGGGTACTAACTACTACTAAGTCTAGACTACATACTATGAAGTGTACACTGTACGTGTATGTGTCATTTGGACACTTTGTGGATAAAGTGTTATTCGCCAGCTCAAATAAATGTTTGGGAAATCTAGACTCGAAAACTTAGAAACTAATAAAATGTTGCAAGTTTACATACTGAAGTCTGAACATACCGAAGTCAGTATCTGTCAGTGACGTCACTATGGTCACACCACCAACTTCGTGTGCTCGACCAAGGAAGAAGATCTCAGCTGTAAGCAATGTTATCTCCGGTAGGAAATAAGTCAGGGCCTGCTGGGATGTAATCTTTTAGATTAACAATATTTAATTGGCACGTTTACAAAGTGGAAATTAGAGTGGTATGGTATTATAAATCAGTCATAACTATGCAGCTGTTCCCGTAGAATAAAATTAAACGATGTCATTTTCCTGAAAGAAGATTTGATCAAGATATCATCAATTAATATTCAATTTGAACATAATATGTTCTAACACATGTCCTAATAAAATGAACAATTGAAAGCAGGTAAAAAGAAAAATTAGGTAATACGTATTATTTGTAACCTCCCGTAAAAAATGTTCACTGTTTAAGATTAAATAACAGTGTTCAATTCAAAATGATTAACGGCCGTCGTAACACAGCTTGATTTATGCAATATTAGCTGGGCAAGTAAAATTAAGTCCCGACGAAAAATATGTCTCTTATCTAATCTCCATCGGTTCAGCCCATGATCGGATCTGCAATTCGTATCAACCAAGCGAGAGTTAACTCTTTGTGTTGTTGCCACATTCGCCGTCGTTGTAGGATTCTCTAAAGTGTTCCACAATCCCCTTTGTCATTTCAACTCCGATAAACTGGCCTGATATGGTTGGAGAAATTGTAGAGTTGATAGACTCACCGAACAATGAAGGTAATCTGTTGGTAGAAGGCAAAACTCCATACTCAAATTGAAACTTGATAACTAAATCTGGTTGGTGAACTACGTCTTCTTTTTACCAGCCATATATATTAAGAAAGGCCATTACAAAAGTGGAAATTCTGGTTTAACAAAGTTATTGGTACGCCAAAATGAAATAAAACGCATTTTACCTCTAAAGTTTCATCTGAAGCAAAGTAAAAAGTTTTGATAACTTACTGAGTATCTCCAAAAAGGATGAGAAATGGTCGAAGACGCCGCACATAGATTCCGAGTGGTACTCCCGAAAGTGGTTGACTACCCCATCAGTCATGTTAACGCCAACCAATTTACCTGAACAGTCTTAAATTAATTCAATGCATTGCAGGGAAAATTATAGGTTAGTTTGTATGTTAGAAATATACAGAGAATGTCTTAATGAAGCAGTTATTTTAACAAAGAAGATGACTCACTTAACATGTCCCAGCCTGTTGTCAGCTCTTCGTACATATCATCTGAGAATACCTTGTTGTAATACGGCGCTGTAAACAACACATCCCACCGAGTGATATTCTCAAACTTTCTGGCACCGTCTAGCTGGGACTTTGTCTTGTTAAGATTCGCAGAACAAGTTTCCAGTTCCTCTACTGTTTGGTTGAGCTCAGCTCCCAGTCGACCTCTGACAGTGTCTAGTTCAGCCTGTGACTCGTTAAATCGGGTAGTTTCAGTCTCAAGTTTATCCTCAGTCCTGTTCAACTGTCCAGTGACAGTTTCATACTGTCCAGTGACAGTTTCTAACTGTCCAGTGACAGTTTCTAACTGTCCAGTGACAGTTTCTAACTGCTCCTTTATCATCTGCAGCTCTGTCTCTGTTTCATTCAGATTCGCTTGTGACTCACGCGTATTATTCAATGTTTTTTTACACCCTGTATCAGTATCCGTCACAGACCCACTCCTAGACTTCTTCAGAATATCCAACCACCGTAACACTCTCGTCTCAGAAAGTCCATCCAAGTCAAAACACAACCCACCATCAGCTATCTTCCTAATTGTAGCAGCACTCAGCACCTCGGCAAACATATTATACTGGTACAGCTCACCACCAAATATTCTATTAGCACTATTAGTCCAAGTGCTAGAGGCTCTGCCAAACCACAACTGTCCACCCGCGGTAAGTGATTTCCCTGATGCTGTCTGGTCTGTTGCCACGAGTTCACCATCCAGATACAGGTTACTTGTTGTTGAAGATAGAGACCAGGTCAGGCAGAGATTAAACCACTTACCGGTGGGTGTGGCAAACTTACTTGATGCGCTACTCAGACCACCATCATGTACTACATACGTCTGGGCCCCATTAGCTGTTATAATAAGATCATTTCCACCAGAGCTGTAGTAGTCTGCTACCATTGGGTAGGAGGAGGAGGTGTAAATACGCTTTATCCACATGCACGTAGAGAACGAGTTGCGGAACGGGGATATATCAAACCTAAATGTCACATAGTCACTGTTGCTAGTACCAAAGTGTAAGGCATTATACCCTTTATCATCTTCATTAGGCTGGACGGAAGCTACTAAAACCAGCACAACTAAGAGGAGCAACATGTCGGCGGAGTGAAGGTAAGAAATAACGCTAGTTCTGTTAATGGGAAACAGTGCCCTGTTCGAGGTGTAAATTCTAGAAGATTCTAGAAGATGGAGACTTTCTGGAGATGAAGTAAATACTTTAACCGTGAACCTGCACTGAATCGGAGAATATTAATGTTATCTATCATCGAACAAAGTAGCACGACAAATGTCATACAGCTGGCACAAACCTCAAACCAGATAACTGGGCTGCATATTTTGATGTTAATTCCTTAATTCATTTGTTCATTGTTGTTCAGACGTCGTGTAGCCTTCACAACGCTCGTAAGACAAATGAATCTAATTACGGCATTATAGATATATAGGTTTCTTTAGATAATAAGGTTTCTACATTGTAAAGTGCCTCTCAATCTGTATTTAAAAACGTTTTATACAGTACTTTGTTTCCAAAATATGAAGTGTGGTAAAATGGATAAATTATTCCTCTATTACAGTCGAACCTCTTTATACCGTGCCTCTCTATGCCAGGTACCTCGATATGCCATATATTAAGTGATTTTAAGGTACATATATAACAAGTTACTAGATAAAATGACTTTTAATGTGACTTAAGTGATTATAAGTTAATGTGAATAAAAAATTGATATAAATAATAAATACTGATTTGAATTTTGAGAGTAATTGAATGAAGGTATTTGATTTATTTGCGATATTAGATGAAAATTTATGATCCTATATGACGACATATTAGATATCAGATAAAAAAGATGTGATCTTGTTTGTGTACATCGATAATTTATGAGGGAGGAGGGACACATTTTCTCAATTTATAAAAACTCCAATGACTAATACAGTTAACCAAAACCTAACTCTTAGTTCTGAAAATTATTCTCTCGGAGGCTGGATAAAGGAGGTACGGACTACGGACTACAGACTGTAAAAATTTAAATATTTATTTAAACTACTTTCTGCAGCTAAGTTATTTGCAACTAAGTTGCGAAAGAGAGCCAACTTTTTGGATCATATGGCCCCTTTGTTCAGACAATAACAAAATTTGAACACTTAAAAAGATATTTTTCAGATAACTATTTAGTTTTACCATTCGTAGCTAAGTGAAAGTCATCTGCAGATTGTCTGCACAATAGTCACCCATAATCCTTTTCTCGCTCATTTTTCAAACAAAACTTTTCGCACTTCCCCGCACTTGTGTGTAGAATCATCACATTTATTATGCCACACCCTACTTTTGAGCTTTGGCGAGTATAGTAATTATCGCATTGCCATTTGTAACAAGACCAGGGCCCGCGACCAAATTTTTGAGGGGGTCGCGGACTCCGAGTGGAATGTGTAACTTGATAGTCGATCAACCATATCACCTTATTAGATTAACAGTTCCGAAAGGTTACCCGTTACCCGGGTATTCTCAATATGACTTGAGGAATCTTACAACTTTATCTTGTATCATCTGTCATCACATTGACCTATGATGTTACCCTCACGTCAGATTGTCTTTGATTTTATTTCTAGTCATATCACCCTTGAAATAATTACCAGTGTTCTGTATTAAAGGCCCCTTCTGTTCTCAACGGTTCCAATTTATTGCTGTACACAGTTGTTTTATTTGACCAATTTATTCAAACACTCCAACACATTGATCAAGAAAAATATTAATTTGGAATGTGCTACTATTTTCTTTGCAGCTTTGAAGACTTGAAATTATCGGGAAGGTTGCGTTGCAAAAAACTCGCTATGTTTCATATCACGGAAAACTGAAATAATAAACTGAGTCAAAATCTGTATTACTATTCACGATTTGCCGCGAAATATGGGAGAAATCTTGATTATACCACTTGAACATTGATATATCTACCACTATTACATTTGACCCACTTCCTCAGTAATTATTTCTGCGATTCTTAGTCTATAAGTACAGGGTGTACCACAAAAAGTGTGACTTTTTTGTATATCATGCTTATTCTTTTTATCAACTGTCACCTAGCAAGTTATTTAAAACTGCTTAGATCTATGTAGTGGATTAATTTAATGAGTCTCATGTAATGTTATTGATGTTTCTTTCATTCAAATTTCGGATTGTTTCTGAATAGACTCAGTGAAGACAGATTCTAATGGAAATAAATAGCTGAATAACGTATCAACATTTCTACGTCATACTCATATTATTTGCTATATATTAGTGATGAAAGTATTAAAACTTAGATCTAGATTAAGTAGACGAGTGTACTTTATTTTCTGTTAAATGCTAAATAAATTTGTGGCTTGATTATCTGGCTTAGTATTTTTGATGATTGGGTTGTTACAAATTATAATACTATCGTAATATAGTTTCAACACGCCAATAAATTTCATAAAATTTCATTCAGGCACTACAACATATAATAGTAATACCTTCTCGATCCTTTCGAGCTGTACAAATAATTTCTATTCTGCTTGCTAAAGACGTTAATAACATAACATTCATTTGATACTTTCGAACAGGAATGTCGGTTCAAAAAACAAAAAAGCTTGAGAAGGTTGATTTCAAAGAGGAGATGACAGACGACCAGCAAGTTAACACTATTCCAACCTGGTTATCATCAGTATGCACTTGTAAATGTGAGAAGGATGCCGAAAATAACAATTTTAAAGCTGAACCTGAAGGCGTACCGGCTGATCAGGATGAATTTAAATCAGAACACTTTAAAAGCAAAGTCGCAATCGGTGACGTTGTACAAATGGAAAATGTCAAGATTTTCTGTGGTGCCCTGACTAATAGTAATGCTAAACCTATGGATTGCAAAGAATTTCAGTGTGATAATTGCAATCTTCCGATCACACCATCAAACACAAGGCTTGCTACAGGAAAGTCCTCATCTTTTCCTGTACATACCGAGCCTGATCGTGGCAATGTGGGTGACGCAATTGGAGAAGCTATTCTGTCCGCTAAGAAGTCTGCCAAGCTTGCTAACAAACGTCACAAGTGTGCACTGTGTGACTACAGGACTAATATTCCTGGTATGTTAGAAAGACACATACGGACACACACTGGAGATAAACCATATTCATGCAGTTTGTGTGAATTTAAATCAAGTAGATCGAGCAGTCTTGCTACTCACATACGGACACACACCGGAGAGAAACCCTATTCTTGCAATTTGTGTGATTATAAATCGAATCAATCGAGCAGTCTTGCTATTCACAAACGGACACACACGGGAGAGAGACCTTATTCGTGCAGTTTGTGTGATTTTAAATCGATTACAAGGAGCCACCTAGCTATTCACAAATTGAAACACACAGGAGAGAGACCACATGTATGCAGTTTGTGTGATTTTAAATCAAGTACATCGAGCAGTCTTAATACTCACAAACGAACACATACCGGAGAGAAACCTTATTCATGCAATTTGTGTGATTACAAATCGAATCAATCGAGCAATCTTGCTAGACACGAACAGACACATACGGGAGAGAGACATCACCACTGTACTGTCTGTGACTATAAAGCGAGGACAGCTGAAACTTTGAAAAAGCATATGTTGACTCATAATAGGCAGAATGGCTGTGAATATTGTGACTGTAATCCTAGGTCAAAGGACGCTTTGTTAAAACATATACGATCGAGGCATATACTACCTCACCTAAACAAAGGTCGTAATCATAAAGAAAGTTGAATCCCAACAAATTTCTGGAATGGGCCATATATAATAGAATTTTGTTGGTTAATTTATTGATAGGAATTATTATTAAAAGCATGTTTGATAGATTTAAGATAGAGTTGTTGAACGAACGCTATAATACGAATATTCAACAATTCGTTATATAAATAATAATAATAATAATTAAGTTGAACTTATTTATTCCATTTAAATTGGTGGTATGGATGCCTTAAATATCACGATATATACCAATTCAATCTGAATCAGATACCGTGAGATTTAATAGAATATGATAACTTAGACTCAGTCAGACTTCAATTAATATATATATATATATATATATATATATTTTTTTAATTAATGCGAATATATTCGCATTAATTACAAAATCTACATTAAGATACGATTAAACATGAGTTATAAAATTGCAGATGGTATAAATAAACCGTATTAAATCAGTTATGGCTCCCAGAGCTCTACTTTATCCAGTGTGTCGATTTTAAGTATATTTTTCTATACTGTATCGGCAAAAATTTGGTCGGCTAGAATATGAGAGCTAACGACTACGTTCATACTCATAGTTTTTGTTGCTAAACGTTTTTTACCGATCAGTGTAGACGAGAGTACTTTATTTTTCCGTTAATTGCTAAATTGTAAATAAAATTGGTTAGATTAAACGTTTAGTATTTTTGATGATTGAGTCGTAACAAATTATAATATTATCGTACTATAGTTTCAACACGGACAATTCATTCCTTCATAAAGTGTCGTTCAGGCATTACAACATCCAATAGTAATACTAATACCTTCGCATTCCTTTCGAGCTGTACAAAAAGTTGTTGTTCAATTGTGTTTGCTAAAAACATAAACAACATTCATTCGACATTTTTAATCAGGAAAGTCAGTTCAAAAACAGAAATGTTTGAGGGGGTCGATATCAAAGAGGAGATGACAGACGACCAGCAAGTTAACACTACTTCAACCTGGTTATCATCAGTATGCACTTGTAAATGTGAGAAGGATGCCGAAAATAACAATTTGAAAGCTGAACCTGAAGGCGTACCGGCTGATCAGGATTAATTTAATTCAGAACACTTTAAAAGCAAAGTCGCAATCGGTGACCTTTGTAAAAATGGAAGATGTCAAGATTTTCTGTGGTGCCTTGACTAATACTAAACCTATGGATTGCAAAGAATTTCAGTGTGATAATTGCAATGATCGTCCACTCACACCATCAAACACAAGGCCTGCTACAGGAAAGTCCTCATCTGTTCCTACACCTACCGAGCCTGATCGTGGCAATGTGGGTGACACTATTGGAGACTAGCCACCCCGTTCGTTAAAAATTCAGCTAAGCTTGCTAACAAACAGCAAAAATGTGCACTGTCTGACTACAGGACTAATATTCCTCGTATTTTAGAAAGACACATACGGACACAAACTGGAGATAAACCATATTTTTGTATGATCATTAATCAAAACCGCGTCGACGAGTCCAGCCTACAAGATCGAGCAGCCTTGCTAGACAGAAACGGACACAGGCTGCACGGCTGCGACTTCCAAAGTAAAAAAAATAGGGACTTCCGGTTTTTTGCAAAATGCTCGCCTCGTAAAAATAAAGTTTTCCCCAGGGGGAAATTTGAGACAACGTAGATTTTGAGTTATTTATCAAAATCTCCAGAAAAGTCTCATTTTGGGCCGATCAAAAGTTTGCAATTTTAACTTTGCGGATTCTTGTCCTCTGATTGGCTGAATTGTGTCACGTGCTGGCTGCTTAAAGATTGGAATTTGCCACGAATGCTTAATGTCGCGCTTAATATCGCACGCCAGCTCAAGCCATTTGTTTAAATTAAACCATTTCTTATATGTTATAGCGAGCCTGCTAACAGCTACGGTTTTCTGGGGAAGAAATTTAAACGAGTATCTCAGTATCATCCTACATCCGTCAATTCACAATTAATGAATCAGTTTGTTGTCCCGCTATATCTCCAATCGTGTTTATCATAATCACAAATAAAGATAGTGAGGTCTTCAAGTAACCGAAGCGAGGATTGAGGTATCCAGGTAGCTGGGTTTAAGAGACAAGCGAATATAACAAAAGACAAATAAGCGACTAGACAAAAGCGAATAGAACAAAAAACTGAAAAGCATGAAGCAATTATTGCAAAATAATTTCATATGTCATAGTGGGCTTGATTTTGTTAAAAAATAATACTATCCAACACAAAAAATTACATTAGCTAGAATTTATTTTTGAAAGTAAAATAATTATCAACCTTTATCGGCATTTGGTTTTCAGCGAAATGTTTGCTCTAACCGGAGCCCTTGTGTTTTGCGCTTTGCTCTAACCATTACCTGAGGACCCCAGGCTATTATGTTCATTAACATAATAAAGATTTGGCGGAATGACAGGCTGAGCGCGGCCCAGTAATCTAACCAGAGCCCTTGATTCACGATGTCAATCTTTCGCAGCTCGGTGAGACCCAGTAGTGCATCTTGCCGATCTACCGAATGTTGAGAGAAGAATTATCTGATGTGCGGCGCGGCCCAGTAGTGCATCGCGCTACAACCAGAGCCCTAGCGCTTGCAGTATATAGCGCGCGCCCACCTAACGGCGACACAGGAAGGTTTTATCACATTGCACATCGACCAACTTTTGGCACCACAAATCTTGGTATCATTTCTGATGCTGCGCGCGACGTGTTAATAATATCTGGTTAGATCCGTGTATTATAAAATTAGTGAACATGACAATACTTTCTCATTTGATTACAGTTTTTGGAGGGAATTATTTTTATTGGATTGTAGTTTTGTAGTTCACCTAACGATGTGCTTTTGCGCCACTGTGGCACTGCGGGCGCGCTTGTTTCACAACGCCGGGAGGGAGGAGGTAGGCGCGCGCCACTGCAAGAGCAAGGGCTCTGGACAGAGCAAGTTTTGTAGGAAATTAATTTAGTCTGTTTGGTCAAGCACTTCATTTGACAAATCTTTTTTATTTCTTTGTCTGTTGTTTGTCGCGCTTGTAGCGTGATGCGTTACTGGGACGCGCCGCGCAATCAATTATGCTTCTCGCAACCACAACCTCACTTACAATTGAAGTTAACATTTGCAATTTGTTAGAGGTTTCCAAGATGTTAATTATTTTTAATTTTGATAGCAATTTTGTATTGTCACCACTGAGTCAACTTTTTAGCTCCGAAAAGTTATTCAGTTGTACACTCAAGGGAGAGGATTGAGAAGTAAGAATGTAGTATAATATGTAGATACAATAAACTTAAAGCACAATGACATTTAACATAATTCATAATTGCTGTCATAGAATAGTTAAAATTTCATGTTTCGTTAAATTGGCAAGCGGTTTTCCGTATAAGTTACTACTTTTAAATACTTTGAATATACAAAGCACAAAGGAGTACTCGTCACGTATGGTCCTGCACTTAAATCGTCAATTTGAAATGGTTTTTTTAGTACACATAATTTACATTTACTGAAGGGGACGATTCAGGGGACAGGGCTCTAATTCTATAGCTATGCTAAAGTGGTGTGTTCCTAGAAAACAGTGATCAATGAATAATATAACTGTTGTATCAATAACCCTTTATCACTGTTTTTATCATTCGACTGAGTCAACCATAGGTGAGTATTCACATAGAAATTATGACATGGTCAAGAGGAATTTTTCACAGTTCCTAAACTTAAACCTCTATCTGCACTTTAATTTGAGTACCTTGTGCCACTAAGACCCTAGAGGCCAAATTTGTAAGTCTCAAAGACTCAAATTTAGGTCAAAAGTAATATTTATTAGTTAGTTTTGTTTTAAGAGTTTGTTTTAAAATGTGACTTACAAGAACTGTTTTTTTTGTTTTGTTTAGCCTCAGATACTACTTGATTTTGGACATAATTTTTACACAACTAATAAAGCAATGTAGATTCCTCAGAGATCGCCAAATTAGTTATATTGGCACCAGTAAGAACATCTGCTAACTTACATAAAAATATTAGTAACACAACGAAGTGCACCATTTTTGATGAATTGTTTCTAATTTGCTCCAACCATTGTAGAATAGTAATTAATCACTTCCTTTTATTTAACTGATGTTGCAGATATCTCACCTTGTTACTCTGCAAGCATCCACAAATCAAATTATATCAAAACGTAAGGATACATAAGATAATCAAAAATGTTCATGAATAAAAATATAGATTAATTTAAACTTTAATTTTATGAAGTGAACATGTTAAGGAGTCAAAACATTTTAAATAAGGTCCAACGCTAGCCCTAATTCAAATTTATAAACTTCTTCGTTTTTATTGATGAAACCACATCAAACATGTCAATCTTACAAATGTCAACAATCCTAAAATAATTTAGAACCGAAACGTGATCCTTTGTAAAATTATATGTCCCAATAGTCAAATTGACTTCTACTCAAGTATAAAGTTAAACAATTTAGTCCAATAACCACGGTCACTAGCAAGTTCTCTCAAATGGAGAATATCATCATACGACTGAAAAGAACTCTAAATTTGTTTTCTCTCGAGTCAGGGAATACTGCACGATAGCCAGTTTGGGTTCCGAAAGGGTCATTCAACATCACATGCACTCAACTACTCTATTCACCACATTCAGCAGTCACTCAAAGCCGGTAATCATGTTTTAGGAATCTTTATCGACCTAAGTAAAGCATTTGATACAATAGATCACTCAATACTTCTCAAAAAATTAAACACATACGGGATCAGAGGACGGGCACACAAACTCCTGGAAAGTTATCTTTCCGACCGTAAACAATATGTTGGTGTGCTCAATGAAATATCTGATACTCTACCTGTGCTTTTTGGAGTGCCACAAGGGAGCTGCTTAGGGCCCCTTCTGTTCTTAATTTACATAAACGATCTTACAAACTCTGAAAAGAACTCTAAATTTGTTCTATTTGCTGATGACACAAATATCTTCGTCGCTGCAAAAAGTAAAAACCTAGCATACAAAAAAGCCAATGAAGTCCTAAATTCCGTACACCGCTACATGCTTGCCAATAAACTTCACATAAACACTGGCAAGAGCTGTTACCTTGAATTCTCAAACTCTCGATCCAACAAAGATGAAGATACACCCTCTGATCAAGAAATCAATATCAATGGCATACCCTTGGAGAGAGTACATGAAACTAAATTCTTAGGTGTAACAATCGATAAAGACCTAAACTGGAACGCACATAGAAGGAAATTAGCAAAAAAAC
Organism: Bolinopsis microptera; assembly: GCF_026151205.1. NCBI lineage: Eukaryota > Metazoa > Ctenophora > Tentaculata > Lobata > Bolinopsidae > Bolinopsis > Bolinopsis microptera. The sequence continues at coordinate 10,702,297 of NC_087076.1, read as the reverse complement.
TAGCCAGCTGCTGTGGCATGCTAAATAGAATTAAAGATAACATTCCCACATCACTCCATAAAGATCTATATCACACTCTGTTTGAAAGCTATCTTGCATATGGTATAACTGTCTGGGGAGGGGCATCTAACAAAAAACTTGAACCTCTGTTCAAAGCACAGAAAATGTGTGCCCGCATAATGTTTGGAGATAAAGAAGCATACTTGGATAAATTTAAAACTAGTGCACGATGCAGACCCTACGGGGAGCAAATCTTGGGCAAGGAATTCTACAGAAAGGAGCATACAAAACCCCTCTTCAACACTCATGAAATCATGAATGTGCATAATCTGTACTTCTACCATTGTATTAATGACATCTTCAAGGTCTTGAAATATAGAACCCCTATATCACTATAGTCCCTCTTTGAAACATCTGGCAGACTTGGCAAAGAGACCCTCATTCTCACACCTAAACCATCAGACAGCTACATATACAGAGCAGGGACAATATGGAATACAGTACGACAAAATCTCATGCTAACTACATTCACCTGTTATAAGCCCAATCACCTCAAATCATCCATAAGAATCACCATCACTCACACTCAAAAGGAAGGAGAACCAAATGACTGGAACTTAGCCTTAAACAGCGTTCGACAAAATTCAAAAACTTTAAAATTGACCTTGCCTAGATTACTTAAGCTTGAAAAAGCGGTAATATCTTAGCAAAATATAACTTGCAGCAGCCCCATACCTTGTCATGAACATAATATCGAAACTACCTCTGTGATCACATCTTTCTCTGGGTGCAAAATGAATTATATATATATAGGTTTATTAGTTTTATATAAATTTAAAAGTTCTATAGAAATTTATTATATAAGGATTATAAACATTTTGTTTGTGTGTTTTGTGTTATGCATTTTTATACCTATTTTAGAAGAGATTTTTATAGAATGTTACAAGTGCAGTAGGGTCAGTTTCAGACGAATTAAGCATAAATGACATCATTGCCATGTCTGAAGTGGTTTGTAAATGGGCCATTGTTAGCCCCAAGCGTTTTGGTCCCTCATTCCTGCCACTCAGCATTGCCTACTGTAACTTAGTAGGAATTTTTCTAAGATAATAGAGAAACTGACCTTGTCTCACTAAATTCAACCACTTACCATAATTAAAATACTAACAACCAAATAAAGTTTTTTAAATAATTATATACAATCACCAAAAATATTTCCTCAAGTTTACTTCTAGCTAACTAATTCGTGGTTTAAGCTCTTATTTTATTTATGAGGAATGTAAAATAAAACTTTTCGTTTCATTGAAAACTTTTCGTTTCATTGACTCCAGCAAGATGAAACGCTTCCAGAGGTCAACCTTCAGGTGGTGTAGGAGGTTACGTCTGTGAGCCCCGAGTCTACCAACTTCACTACACATCTCGACAGCAAAACACAGCGCAGCTTGAGCTGGTGATCTTTCATCGCTCCTCAGTATGTGTCCTAGCATCTTCCACCTAGATAACTCAGCACGCTCAGACATAGGGGTAGAGTTACTCTGTTTGTAGAGGGTATCTTTGGACATAATACTGCGTGGCCAGCTGACATTCATGATCTTTCTGAGGTGGTTACGGTGACATGCATCTAGTTTGTCCCAGTACGATTTAGGCATTCCCCAGCAACTAGAGTTATACATGAGGATAGATACTACTTGGGCCTCATAGACCTTCAGCTTCTTCTGTAGGGGGATCTTACTCTGGCACCAGACCTTCTTGAAGTTCTGGAATGCTACATTGGCTAACATGATTCTTCTGGTGACATCTTTCCTACTTTCTAGCAGAGAACCCAACAACTTGCTACTGCACCATTCTTCATTCATTCTAAGGGGTTTACCATCATCCATGACCTCATCTTTCCCAGCTATGTAGACGTGTACAAACTCTGTCTTTGATTCATTAATATTCAGATTCCACTCTTTGATCAAATAATTTGAGGCACAGTGTATAACACTATAACTATAGTTGGCATTTCTGTTGGACAAAAACGTTTTGGCAATATATTGGCAGTTGGGATAGTTCTAAGCACTCTAAACTATAAAGGTGCATGGGAATGTTGGATTATGGTATGGTTGTCATATTGCTGGTGTGGCGTCCGCAATATTATCAGTCGCCTTTGAAAATCTACTACAGATTTTCTTTCTGTATATCACTATACAGTTCCTCTTTAGAAAAAGTGCATGTGACAAGTAACGAGACAAGGATGCTCTAGGATCAGGAGCGACAAATGATCAATTGTTCTAGACGTGAGGCTTTCTGCAGTAACGGCCCTAGCGAACAGGGGGATGGTTGTTCGCTTGAGTACTATGATGCGGTTATACAAGTCTGGCAAAACAATTTGTGACCTGCCTATTGGCCGGGCGCCGCCGTAGACTCAACACATGGTGTGTGGGGTATTTACCTCGGGCACACACCTTAATCTCTCGACCGGCGGGTCACACCCAAATCTCCTGCTCCAACTCTTTCAAAGGCTGGTACCCTAAGTTACTACGTGGCCAGAAGGAAATTCTTGTAGGAACTCTTAATGTACGAACAATAAGAGAACAATACAAGAGGGATGAGCTGGGTGTATGCATGAGGGATAGTGGCGTACATATTTTGGGCATTCAGGAGCATCGGGTAGTACATAGCACTGAAATCGAGTATCAAGATCTTGGAAGCTCTCACCTCATAACAACTTCGGCATGGAGAACCAGCAATGGGGCGGCTGCTGGTGGGGTTGGTATTGTCTTGGACAAAAAGACAGTATTCAACTCATTGATTAGTGTATACTCACATGACAGGAGGACGATGGTAGCCAACTTTGCAGGGAACCCGGTCACAACTGTTATTGTGACTTATAGCCCGACAGAGGGGGCGACTGTCGACGAAGCAGAAAACTACTACGACAGCCTTGGTGGTGCCATCGACCAGATACCAGCCCACAACTTACTATTCGTTGTAGGAGACCTCAATGCGCATGTCTCATCATCAGGAAACTGGACATCCTTCCACAAGGGTCCAGCAAACCGAAATGGTAGACTGCTAGAGGATATGCTGTTGGAGCGACAGCTAGAAATCACAAACACCAGATTTCAGAAGCGAAGAGGTAAACTCTGGACATATCTCTCAGATATGAGTCAAAGTAAATCTCAAATCGACTTCATCATTTGCCGGAAGAAATGGCGGAACTCCGTCAAGAACTCCGAAGCATATGGTAGTTTCCACAGTATTGGCTCGGATCACAGAGTAGTCGTAGCAAGGGTAAAGCTTAGTCTACGGATAAGCAAGACGGAGAAGAGGGCTCCGGTTCTGGACTGGTCTAAACTTAAAACTGATATCGCTCTACAAGAGAGGTACACAGTGGAAGTTAAAAACCGCTTTTCCATACTTGAAAAGGATGATCAGACGGCAACAGAAAGGTACCAATGCTTTATTGATGCGAATAGGACAACTTCTCGACTTTTACTACCTGAAAAGGAGAAAAAGAAAAGATGTAAAATCTCAGCGACTCCAAGTGTTGAGATTGCCAGGCTGAAGCTGAGGGAATGTAGCATAAAATACCACTCAGATGCTACAGAAGACAACCGAATAGCTGTTCAAGAGGGCAAACAGAAGCTAGGCGATGCTTATCAAGCAGCCAAAGAGCACCTGCTGGAGGGGCAGGTCCGGGAAGTGGAGGAAGCAAGTTGGCAGGGCAGACATGCTAAAAGCTGGACCATGATCAACAAGATCACAGGTAAAGCTCCATCATATACTGGCAAAATCAAGGGAAACTCACCAACGGAAAGGGTTCAGAAATGGAAGGACTATTTTGCTACTCTTCTCGGCTCACCACCGACGGTAGAGAACGCGGAAGAGGATATTGATCCAGTCCACCCACCTCTGAATATCGGAACAGAACCGTTTACGTTGGATGAGTACAGGAAAGCAAAGTCCAGCATAAAGGCAGGGAAAGCATGGGGTGACGACAACATAGCCCCAGAAGTCTTAAAACGATGCGACCTTGATCTAATTGTCTTAGACTTCTGTAACAATGCTCTATTGAAAGGTGAGAAACCAGACCAATGGTCAACTGCCAACATCATACCAATTCCAAAGAAGGGCGACCTTAGCGAACCAATGAACTATCGGGGAATAAGCTTGTCATCCCTAGTTGCCAAGTCTCTAAACAAGATGGTTCTAAACCGGTTGAAGCCAGAAATCGAGACAATTCTGCGTAGAAACCAGAATGGATTCAGACCAGGAAGGTCAACAACTCAACAGATATTGGTACTGAGACGTCTTATAGAGGGTGTCAAGAGTCGGAAACTGCCAGCTGTTCTGACATTTATAGACTTTAAGAAGGCTTTCGACAGTGTACATCGTGGGAAAATGCTAAAGATTCTAGAAGCTTACGGCATTCCAGTCAAAATCGTGCAGCTTATACGGCTCATGTACGAGAAGACAATGGCCAAAGTCCTAACTCCAGACGGAGAAACTGAATTGTTCGAGATACTTGCAGGTGTGTTACAGGGTGATACCTTAGCACCTTACCTCTTTGCAATAGTCATCGACTACTGTATGAGGCAAGCCATAGGCGATGATGCGGAGCGACTTGGACTCACCCTCGAACGTAGAAAAAGCAGAAGAGTGGGGCCCAAGATCATCACCGATGTGGACTTTGCAGATGATATAGCACTTAGTAGTTAGTAGTTAGTAGGTGACGGGAGCTTCTAAGCTTTCCGTAGTGCCCCCAACCTGCTTTCAGATATGGGGGTCATATATGCCTTCAGTTTCCACCCGGTGAACCTGGTCGGCGAGCCCCCAGGTTTCAACTGCGCATAATAATATAGCCGTGCGGGTAATAAATCCCGGGTTGGCTTCTCGTGTATTCGGTAGTGTGGCCGACCCCACTACTCTGCTGCGCGTTGCCGTGTTGGGGTGCTATCCCGGCGCGCGCGCCGGAGCTTGCCCCTCTCCCCGGCCTCCGCGCACTTCGGCTATTTCGCTATATAAGAATTGAAATCTGCGTTCGTTTTGCGTACTGTATGATTGGTAAGATAACTATTTGTAAAGAATCAGAGTTGCCATGCCGCTCGCCCGAGCGTTTGGAGTTTTAGGAGCCAGTCCAGACACTTGCCTGGATTGCATCGCAATAGCTCCGTATCGACTCCTTACGCCCGAGTATGTTGTTATATCCTATATACTCTGTAAGTTTCACGTTAGCGTCTGAGGTACCAGTCCAGACTATGTGTCTGGTTCGCATCGCGAAGGTCCCATAGTGACGCTTTGCGCTAGGGTTGCCAGCCGATATTATCGGCCGATAATTATCGGCGATAATTCTCCAAAAATCGTTATCGATTATCGCGATAATTTTCGAGAATTATCGCGATAATCAACCACTTTTTATTAGGGAAAAATGGCACAGATTTTCTAATCTGTTTCTTTGTTTGTAGAGTAAAACCCCAGTGCTAGCATAATTTACAGTGTGATGGTATGCTGACGTGCTGTGTAGTGTGTATTGTGAATGAATTTGTGGCAATGAAAATTTAAATGTTGCGTTATCGCATCTAAGTAAGTAGGTGGATTGAACTTGAAGGTTGTATGCTCAGACGTAGAGATTGTTGTTTGTTGAAGCACAGAAAGGAACTCAGACTACAACAAGACTGCAAAAACCGTTGGAGCTCACTGTGCAGTATGTTGGCAGTTGGAGTGATAACTGCAATGCAGTGAACGACGTTTTGGTTGAATTGGAGCTAGGTAATCTAAAACTGGATGCTGAAAAGACTGAGTTAGTTAAAGACATTATCAGTTCTGTGTAAAAGAGACAAAAATCTCGCTCATGCAGAAGTGATTCTTCAGTTTATTGACAGCCGGAAAAGATATAATTGCTACATTTTCGATCTCTTCTTGAAGTTGATAGTCTACGTACACGATATGTTAAGAGAAAGATTGAAAGAACCTTAACTTTGTATCGCTGGTAACGTTCTAGAATTATCACGAAGTAACTTTAAGTCCCTGCACCAGCGGTTGTTCAAGTAGTAAGAGACAAACGGCGACTGGTTATCAGGACTTACAGGCCATTCGACAACTCGGTACCAATGATAGATACCCTTGCTCGGGAGATTGACCTATTCACAACTAACAGGCAGAAAACTGACACTATCTAAGAAATACGCCGTTCATTATATTATATCGTACCACGCCAGCAGACTTTTTTGAATAAACTATTTTGTAACTTGAATGAATCTTCGTTAGATATGCTGATTGTTGATTTTCTACATTTTATGCCATTTTGTTACTATATAATGATGATATTGCAAGGTTACATAGCATAGGAGCATAATACAATATGTAAGTACGCAGAGTGCAGACAAATATTACTTCAATTATCTTGCCAAATTTATCGCCGATAACCGATATTATCGCGATAATTTCGAAAAAATTATCGATTATCGCGATAAAAAGAATTGTACCGATAATGGCAACCCTACTTTGCGCTTAACTCAAGATGTGAGTACGATGAGATTGTAATTTTATTGTATGACTGCAACTTGGAGATGGGTGATGAGGATTAGAAAATGTATCGTTTCCAGTACCGAGAGGTTGGAACTAAGGGAGCCAGCCTGGACTCTTGTCCAGATTGCATCGCAATAGCCCCTTGTCGACCCTCGCTCTCGTTCCTGGTAACGGTGTGTGGTTACTATGGTAACAGTGTGTAGTTGCTATGGTAACAGTGTGTAGTTGCTATGGTGAGTTGCTATGGTAACAGTGTGTACTAGTAGCCATGGTAACAGTGTGTAGTTGCTATGGTAACAGTGTGTAGTTGCTATAGTATCAGTACGTAGTTACTATGGTAGCAGTGTTTAGTTGCTAGGTAGTGATTTGGAGTTGCTACGGTAACCGTGTGTGGTTGCTATGTTAAGAGTGTGTAGTTTCTATGGCAACATTGAATGGTTGCTGTGGTAACAATTTAGAGTTCTTCTTCGTTGACAAATTCTAGTAAAGTCGTTTCAAATGATTAACATCGTTTAAATGAATAACATCGTTTAAATGAATAACATCGTTTAAATGAATAAAACTGAATAAAAAGTTGAAACAATAGATAATAAAATTACCCGCCATGCGCGCTACCAGAGTAGCTAGCGCGCAAAACGTATTAAAGGATTGACAGCGAGATCATTAGCACATACTGTGCTCAAATGGCGTTAGCGCGTTACGTAAAATATAGGAAAAATTTAATATAGCAATCTCAATTCGAACCAAGATAACGCTGAAGAAATAAAAAACTGCTACAGTGTCATTCGGTGGGACATTGGCTGCGAACTGCACATAATTTTTTTGATCTCCCCGAGGAAAATAATATTTGATTTAATGTTTATATATACGTCCAAAAGATCTCCTCGGAAATTTAGAAAAGTAAATAAAATTACTGTTCAATCTTTTTGGCGAACAATTTTTATTATATTTTTAAAAATTTCTTCCATTTTGTTAATTGTGAAAATTGTTTGATTGGTGTTTTTGTGCTAATGATGAATGATTATATTAGCAAGATATTAATCTAATGTCGATGTATGATAATCTATACTCATCATTCATTTTAACCATTACAAATACAAACTGTTTTACTTCCTCTTTCTTTTCTTATGAGCAATGGGGGACGGTTAATTAACGGTGGACCTTTCATGTTTCAATCATTTGAGAAAATGCTGGATGCCTAATTTTTTTCAGAGACGGTAGATTAGAAAATACTGCATCTGATCTGAAAAAATGATGTAAAACAGATTAGAAATGACGAAGTTATCAAGCATTTTGTGTATCTCGTAAGCAAAATTGATCGGGTGATTATGTGATTGTGACACCTTAAATTTAATTACTGGGCGGCGCTCAGCCTGTCATTCCGCCTAATCTCTATTCGGTTTATTATGTTTATGAACATAATAGCCTGGGGTCCCTAGGTAACACCTTAATTGTTAATTTGGCAGCCTTAACGATTCCCATAATGTTTAACGGGGTCACTCTATCACATGATTAGGTAAGCCAATCACCTGATCACACGTAATTGGTAATGAATAAACTCCTTATGCTTCGTAGTTTGTATCTCGGTCATCTGAGTAGCTACATCTCTATTTTTTCAGGACAAACCTAATTCAATAAAATTTAGCTCGATCCGACTATCTAAACTATCAAATAAATGCAAAAATGAACCCTTATTTGAAAAAAATATAGAATATTTTTCGAGTTGACAATTAACTCTAACTAGTGGTGGTACTAAATCATACCTGATACCAGAAAGAATTATTTCAATCGGACATTCAGTGACTAAGCTATAATAAGTATAAAGTATAAGTAAGTATAAAGTATAAGTATAAAGTATAAGTAAGTATAAAGTATAAGTATAAAGTATAAGTAAGTAAGTATAAGTATAAAGGCCAACGTATGGGTACTGACTTTTTGCCCACCCTGTATAATATCGTAACTAAACCACAAACGATCGAATTCATGTTCTATAACTGTCACCAAGATGTAAATCAGATCGAATTGAGACGCCGTTCGATCTAATTTCTCGTTCGATCTAATTTCTCGTTCGATCTAATTTCTCGTTCGATCTGATTTACATCTTGGTGACAGTAAGCCTGTCACACGACCAAAATGCAAAACAGTTTTAATATTTAAGTTCATAACTTTTCAAGGAAGCGTTTACCTGGTATAATTGATAATCAATAATGGCATGTAGATCTCCGGCTTCGGTGTTTGTCAACACACCGAATGAAGATGTGGCGGAATGGGCTTTCACTAATTCGCTCGCCCAGAAATTATTTGTATCACGTTGTGACACCCACGGTCGTTGTAGCGCGATGCGTTACTTTGCCGCGCCGCGCACTTAATAAGGCGAGATGCGCTACTGTGCCGCGCCGAGCTGCCATGAATTGACATCGTCAATTAACCACGGTCGTTTCACCCCTTTATCGTCCTGACGATACAGGGGGAGCCGCGCACTTCGTGCGCGGCGGGTCATACAACGTATGACAAGAAATTATCACGTGACTTTGTGCTTTGGTTTTTATGGTTTTGCAGTTGATTGACGATGTCAACCCTTCTAGATCGTTGCTTTGTAAAGCAAGAATGCTAGTTTGCGCGGAGCGTCGAAGCGACGAAGTCCTCCAAGTTTTGCAGCCGAACAAAACAGTTTTACATAAACCTTGTAGCGCGATGCGTTACTTTGCCGCGCCGCGCACTTAATATAATAAGGCTTCTCACTAGATCGGCGAGATGCGCTACTGTGCCGCGCCGAGCTGCCATGAATTGACATCGTCAATTAAACATAAACCCTAATTCCAACAATATGCATAACTTACTGGGCCACGCTCAGCCTGTCATTCCGCCTAATCAGTAATCTCTAGATTTATGAACATGATAGCCTGAGGTCCCCAGGTAAACCATAACACATAACCCCGAAGCTATCCTTGGAGGACTGCGACGCGCCGTGCAAACTAGCATTCTTGCTTCGCATTAACAGGTGCAGGGTTGACGGATGTTACTCGTCTAAATTTCTTCGAAGTAGCGCGCGCCGCTTTCTTATCGACGTTAATTGTAGGTTTACAACCTACCAGGACGCGCGACGAGTTGGACTCGTCGACGGTCCTGTCACCTGTATATATATATAGAATAGATATTTTACGAGTATCATGATCAACCGTTAAGACGGCAAGTGCTACGAAGTAGCGCGCGCTGGGCCAGACCATTAATAATGGTCAAGTGCAGGGTGATACTCTTAAGATATTTGTTCCAGGACCGTCGACGAGTCCAACTCGGCGCGCGTCCTGGTAGGTTATAAATCTACAATCGCGCTACTGCGGGCGGGCGCGCGCCACTGCAAGCGCAAGGGCTCTGGATCGATATTACCTGGGGACGTCAGGCTATCATGTTCATTAAAAATAGAGATTCGGCGGAATGACAGGCTGAGCGCGGCCCAGTAAGATCGATAAAGCAAACGCCATGTCATTTAATGATCTTAATTGCTAATTTGATTTTAAAATGTTGATCCCTTCTAGCTCGAACATCGTACTCTTTACCTATCCATGAGTTTACGCGAACTGCGTGACACGCTTGTTAACGGGTGATATTCGTAAAATATTTGTTCCAATTATTAGGACCGTCGACGAGTCCAACTCGGCACGCGTCCTGGTAGGTTATAAACCTACAACGCATTTGTTTCGGTATCAATTTGCATTTGCAGACGGTTATTCAAATTAATATTATTTCCTTTTTGCTTTTGTTTGGAATAAAGAAACACTGGCAGCGGTTTGTAAGTTTATAACCTACCAAGACGCGCGGCGCCAAGTTGGATTCGTCCGCGTCGACGGTCTAATATTTGAAACAAATATTTTAGGAGTATCACCCGTTATATTAATTAAGCAGCGGTCCACTTTATTATTTATCCGTGATTATGGGATTCGGTCAAATATTATTTCTTTTTGATTATAATTTCAGGGTACTTTACAAAGGCAAAATGTAAACTCATAACTTTATTATATTATAACGAGTTACCTGGGGACCCCAGGCTATTATGTTCATAAACATTATAAATAAAGATTTGGCGGAATGACAGGCTGAGCGCGGCCCAGTAAAACAAGGAGGTGATTTCAAAGATTTTGGAATTTTACCTTTGAAAACATTTCCTTGTCATACGTTGTATGACCCGCCGCGCACGAGTGCGCGGCTCCCCCTGTATCGTAGAAACTCTACTATAGTGAAGCGACAGTGGGGGTCACCACGTGATACAAACATTTCCTTGTCACTTGTGTTTAAGTAGGCATATCTGTCAATAAGTGACTTAATATGGCACTTTTTACTTGTAGCGCGATGCGTTACTGATACAGCTAGATCGGCGAGATGCGCTACTGTGCCGCGCCGAGCTGCCATGAATTGACATCGTCAATTAAACTTTTTACATATTCAAGTTTTGAGTTTGGAGTTGGCATTAAGTTCATATATATGATATAATGCCATTTAAATGTTGTGGGAAAGCAGAATTTATTCGAAATAACAAATAACAAAATTGGAGGACTTCGCCGCTTCGACGCGCCGCGCGAACTAGCATTCTTGCTTCACATCGTCGATCGTTGCTCTGCTTCGCAGAGCAACGATCTCGATGGGTTGACATCGTCAACCAAATAACAAAATAACGAATGAACAGATTTCTCACCTTTCGCACATGCAAACTTTGAGCGGACGTTGCGTACGCATACAATAATGAATCAACATACATTTTTGCATAGTGGTATTTTATATATAGTTTGATAAGTATGCAAAGTTTCAGAAGATTTCAAAAATAACTTGGATGACAACGGGACTCCAAAGTTGATAAAAATCATCAAAATAACAGTTTTCAGTGATTTTAGCAATGGAATTGTCAATTCTAAAATCTTTATCTTTTCTAAACATACTAAATCTTTCAATATAAAGTTCGGCATCTAATATATCACTACTTAAATGAGCTTCTGTTACACAAATTCAATGAAACAAGAAATTTTCAATGAAACAAGAAATTTAATTTTTAGCACATTTTACAGAGTAAAGCATTCATTGACCCTCCTGGAAGCCTCCTCTGTCCCATAACACCTGAAGAAGTTGGCCGTGCTGTTATGAAGCTGAAATCCGGTAGAGCGTGTGGCCCTGACGGTATACCTAATGAGCTAACGAAAGCTGCTGGATATCCCCTCCACTGTGAGTTGGCTAGGATCTACAATCTCTCCTTTGAGACCAACACATACATCCCAGCTATTGGAGAAGGTATCCTGACACCCCTTCAGAAGCCAGGAAAACCCCGAGGTCCGATAAAGTCTATCCGGCCCCTCACATTGCTAAATGGAACTAGAAAAGTCCTATCCCTCGTAGCCTTGAACAGAATCAATTACCACGTTGATATGTACACTGGACCTTGGCAGGCGGCATACAAGCAGGGTCGCAGTTGTGCTGACCTGGTATGGTCTCAGAGAATGTTGACATCAGTGGTTACCAGGCGCGAGTTTGAGTATAGTAAAATCAACATTGACATGACCGCTGCGTTTAATACTATCCGCAGACAGACCATCATCAACCTCCTCATTGATGCAGGATGCTCTAGAGACGACATTCGCCTAGTTCAGTACCTCCTCTCAAATACAAAGCTCAAGGTGACGGTCAACAGATCTGAGTCTGGTGAATTTGTGATTAATATTGGCGCTTACCAGGGAGACAGTCTGGCAGGTAAAGTGTTTACATTGACCCTTGCCGGTGCCCTGAATCACATCAGAGCCGTGATCAGTGTCACGATTCCTAGACCGAACCCCCCAGTCTCTGATAGAGGCCTCCCGTTAGAGTCCGCCTATGCTGACGATGCTGAGCTTCTGAGTGAAGATGGTCAGAGCCTGGTGAAGATACTGGAGATTGCCAGTGATATACTAAAGGATTGGAGTCTCTTTGTTAACGAATCAAAGACGGTGTTTACAAGAGTGTATTTGGCAGATACAGATGCTTTAGATGCCCATGGCAATAAAATTAGAGGAGATGAAGAGTGGCGAGAGTCAGTGCTATTAGGATCAAAGCTCTGTTCAGAAAGAGATATTGTCAACAGACGCAACAAAGCCAATGTTGCCTTCTACACCTACAAGAAAGTCTGGTTGAATAGTTCTGTTCAGATCAGTGAGAGTAGAAAGCTGAAGCTGTACGAAGCTCTTGTCACTTCAGTGTTGTTGTATAACTGTAGCAGCTGGGCTGCACCTGAAACCGTAATGGCATCTGCAACTGAAACTGCAACAACCAGAATCCATAACGACATCTTGATAACTATTGACAAGAAAACTAAAGTTGTTCTTTTACTTCTAGATTTGAGTGCTGCCTTTGATACTGTCAATCACCCAAGATTAATCAAGAAGCTAAGATCTGCTTATGGCATTACAGGCATTGCTCTTACATGGATCAGGTCCTACTTGGCTAACCGTTCATTTTGTGTCAAAGTCAAGGATTCGTCTTCCTCATCAACTGTTCTTGAGATAGGTGTGCCACAAGGTTCAATCCTTGGCCCCCTGCTATTCATATTGTACACCAAAGATCTTGAGAACATTGCAAGTATGCATGGGTGCTGTATTCATTTGTATGCTGATGACACCCAGCTATATTTCACTCTTGATTCTGATGACCCATCACAGCTAGAGCACAATATGGAACACTGTATGTCTGATATCAAGAAATGGATGACAAACAATTTCCTTCAACTGAATTCTTCTAAGACTGAAGTCATCGTTATATCCTCTAAATTTGACTCAAAAAATATTCCAGCCTCTCTACAGATTGTTAAGGATCAAGAGCCACATGTTGTTAGTGGAACTGTGAAGAGTCTTGGGCTGTATTTGGACAGTTATCTTTCAATGAGTGATCAGATTACGTCAGTGGTTCAAGCATGTAATATTCAGATCAGAAATTTGTGGTTTATTGCATCAAAACTGTCTTTTAACCTTAAGATTCAGCTTGTTCATGCTCTAGTACTCTCTAGAATTGATTATTGCAATAGCGTATATTTTGGACTGAGCTCTTATGATTTAAGTCGTTTACAGAAGGTGCAAAATTCTGCTGTAAGATTTATTTTCGGGAGAGGAAGAAAGGCACACACTACTCCACTACTTAAGAAAGTTCATTTTCTACCAGTTAGATTTAGAATAGATTTTAAGATTGCCCTACTTGCCTACAAGTGTTTAAATAATATAGCTCCTCCTTACCTAAAAGAGTTGATATCTCCTAGGCAGCAAAGTTTTAAAAATGTACGTCTTGATAATGATTATTTTTACCTTAGTTTTCCGCCCTCTCCTAACTATGTAAACACAGAGAAAGCTTTTAGTCACTGTGCAGTTAAAGTATTTAATTCCTTGCCATACGACATAAGATCAGCTGAGTCAGTTACATCTTTCAAGACCAAACTTAAAACATACTTCTTTTCTCTAGCATTTGATTGATTTTGCATTTACATAGGTAAAATGAACTTGTCATGTCTAATTTTCAATTAAACTAAGCTCAGTTAATGTAAGAGCCGCTTTAGAAAGCACTGGAGTTTATCTCCAGGATTAAATTATATCGAGTTATATGATTTAGCTATAAGGCGGTTTATAAAAGTTGTATTTATTATTATTATTATTATCTGTCGACGTTCTTCAAAGGAAGCATCTGAGACAGATAATCAACACCTATTGGCCTACGGTTATCAGTAACGAGAATTTATATAAGAGATGTAATGTCCGACCCCTTACTGAAAGGATCAAGAAAGCAAGATGGAAAATGCTTGGGCACGTTCTCAGAAGCGGTGATGACACTCCCGCCTTCTTATCTTTCAGATTTGCATGTTTAGGATGTTTTGACTACAAAGGAAGGAGGGGCAGACCTCGTTCAAATTTATTTGATTTATTATTAAAAGACATTATGACAAAACAAATTATTGTGATTGTAAATAAAAGATTTAGTTTAATTAATTTCAACGATTTAGTGTACAAAGCTCATGATAGACGTCTATGGAGAAGCTATGGGTGAGTCGAGACTACTCGGCCACTCGATTTTATGATTTAATTTCTATTATCTTGTGTTTGCTGTATATAGTTGATTAATAATTAATAATAATAAAGAGATGTAAAACAATTTATAAAAATATAATGCTCATTTGGTGTATGACTTTTTGTCCTTGACTGTTAGTTTGATTTTGAAGGGACAGGCAACTAACGGGGCAGGGAATGTGCGTGCCTGAAAGCTTTTGCACACACCAAAACGCTAGTTCAGTTGAGTTTTTAGAGACAGGGCTCATATGAGGATCAGAAGAAAATTGTTAGCAGACGTTAGGGGTTCTGTTTGTGTTTGTTACTATGGGTTACAGTCTTGTTGTGACAGAAAGTCTACACTATATATATGCCTAAGTTTAAATTGTGTAGTTTGAGGATATAAGATGCAACTTTAAGATGGATATTGGAGAGCTGTTGAAAAATTATGTTCGTTGTATCAATGGTTATAATAAGCTAATATAAATTACCTCAATAGATTTATACATTTAATTGATACAATTTATTTTGGTTCATCAATTTTATTAAATAGGCCGTTAGCATTGGTATAATTCATATTTAAGGGCACTGCGGCTGGCTCTACTGCCTCTGTCTTCTCTGTCTCTGTTTTCGTTGCTTCCTCATGCCTTTCCTTCCTCTCCTTTCTGGCTAAAAAACGAATATCTCTGTCTGCCTTGCAGAGGTCCTGGTCGATCCAATAAGTTGACTCTTTCCTCAATTCTAATAATTCTAATAATTCTCAATGAAACAATAAGTTTTAAGTTTTCAATGAAACAATAAGTTTTATTTTACATTCCTTTAATCATAAATAAAATAAGAGCTTAAACCACGAATTAGTTAACTAGAAGTAAACTTGAGGAAATAATTATAATTCCTTCGTCTTCTCTGTCCCTCTTTTCTTTGCTTCCTCCTGCCTCTTCCTCTCCTTTCTGGCTAAAATACGAATATCTCTGTCTGCCTTGCAGAGATCTAAGTTGATCCAATAAGTTGACTCTTCCCAGTCTAGTCCTTACCATGGTCAGTGTAGAAATTGTCTGACTCTTCATCTCGTGTCTGGATGATGAGCAGGCGATGGTGGTCTGGCTTGTCAGGATCAATTTTGCCAGAGCGATGGCAGCTTATCATGTCGTCCTTCTTAATCTTTAGAATTAGGGTCTCCCTGCAGAACTTGGAGTCATCCTCCTGGCATCCCCTATCGAGATTCCTGAGGTCAGTGCACACATGTTTGGTCTTACACCACCGCCGTGTTTCATATTTGAGACTTGTTGCTTTGTAGATGACATACTGACTAATGTACCGCCAATTCTGTTTTTAAGGGCCACCAATCAACACTGAATTGCTTACATTCGTGTTTGCGAACATACTAGAAAATTCATTGTAAAATATTGCAATAGTTTTAACTATTGCAATAAATTTAATTTAATTAAAATTAAATCTGGAACTTGATCTGAGAATATGATGATGAGCAATTTGATTATCTCGTTAGCAAAATTGATTGGGTAATCATGTGATTGCATGCTACGATACTGTAATTTGGCTCTCTGCACGATTCCCATAGTGTCAACCCAATCACTTGATCACTCCTAATGAATAACCTCGTTTTGCTTCATATCTCCGTCATCTGAGCTAGAACTCTCATTTTTTAGGTCAAATGTAATTTGAACACAATTCCATACAATTTGGCTCGATCCGATTAATCAAACTATCAAATAAATGCGAAAATGAACCTTCATTCAAAAAAAATTAACATGAATATTCTTTGATTTGACCTATGAAATTATGAAATTTCTCTCCAAATTTATTTTATAGTTGGTTTTGATAGAGGGGAGTAATACCTACTAGTTGTTTTTGGTCCCATGGAAAAATTTTGTTCCTAGCCGAAATTATCGCCGGTCAAAGGTCAGCGCTCATGTGTAATTGTATTGCAACTCGATTGCGACTCGATTTGCGACTCGATTTGCGACCCGATTTTTAAGCCAAGACAATCGCTCGATTACACCGTCTGATGAGACAATTTCTTTTGTTTTGCTCATCTTAGGACACATTTTTATGTGGACCAAGTCATCCTTGCAAATGGGGCAGTCACATCATTTCTTTGCTCAAGCCAAGACAGAAGCCAAGAAGCATGTGAAAACACGCACTGGCATAATCATTTACCATGGATGCTGCTGATTGAAGTGGTTAAGGGTAGCAACCGGCCCAGTGACATAAAGTGATGAATCTAAGAATCTAATTCTTAGCCATATTAATTTCCATAGCCACGCCGACTAATTTTTGTCAACAAAATTATTAAATTAACTTTAAAATAGTCGCTCTCGTTGTTACACACTGTAATGCCGCGCACTGCACTTTAATTCTATATTTATCCGAGAAGACGTTCGAATCGAGCGCAAATGCAAGATTCCTGCAGATTCCTGAAAGATTCTTGCGCTTGCGCGTCAGATTCCAAGGTATTCCTGTCAGATTCCAAGGTATTCCTACTACCAGTCTGGTAGTATGGTAGTATGGTAGTATGGTAGTATGCGCGAACACGTCGTTTAGATTCTTGACGACCCTTAATCAATTAAGGGGCCATCTGCTTACGAACTCCGGCAATTGAGGGTGGGGCCGGGGGGGGGGGGGGGGGGTGGGAGGGCCGGGGCGTGGTTTTGGAATTGATTGAAATACATTTTTGTGCACATACAGAATGAATGGTTAATAATTTAATATATATGTAGACCAAGCTCTGTGCACGGGATGCTTCCTGAAAGAATCCAGTTCTTTTAGCGGGGCACCCTACCTAAAGCCAAATTGAGATATAATAATCATATTCCTAGGGAAATAATCAGAAATCGAATACCAATCAAATAATATGATATATAGGAGTAGTAACCATATTTACTATGCAAAATGCCCCAACCACATAGTGTAAATTTATATGAAATTCAAATTCCATATCATCATTAAACCTCAATAGTCAATATAATAGCCCAAGCAAAATTGAATAACTTCTTATATACCTTACTGTCATACTACAAATTAATTGAACATTTGAAATCTGTTAACCAGAGAATAAATTTCTAAACCTAATGCAAGTGAAATAATTTAGATGCAATAATGAATGCCTAATGGTAGTATTATCTGTCAATGTCCTTGTAAAACAGTCTGTACAAGAGATACGAGTAACTAATAAAGAAGAAAAAAAACAGGAAGTTGTCGTCTGTTGAAAAATAAATAAAATATCTAGAATATAAATTAGAATATAAAATAACATTCAGTCAATGTGTCGGCAATAAACTGTACAATTATCAAATGTTAAAACTGGGTGATACAGTCACCAAAAATAAATATTAAGTATAATAAGTTAATAAATTAAATGTGGTCTATAAAACTACCACTAGGTATAATAGGTCAATAAATTAAAAGTGGTTTATAAAACTACCACTGTGCGAACCCCTTCTCCAGTTAAAACATGTCAGTCATGTGCAAAATCAATCAGAATGGTGAGGTGGTAAAAAAGGGAATATCCTTTCGATACATCAATTATATAATTTTCAAATTTTGACGACGGAATCCTCGAACCAGTAAGTACAGTATGCCATCTGCAAAGCAACAGCTCTCAAATATAAAACACGGCGGAGGTATAAGACCCAACGTTTGCACACTGACTTTTGGCCCACCCTGTATATGCCTCAGATTTAAAAGAATTAGAAGAATTTCGGGCAGGGGAGGGGATAGTCTGATAATCTGCGATTTTGGCGGACGTCCTAAGTAGTTGACCTCTAAACTGTCAAATTAGTATTGTTTGGTGAAGTTATGGATAAGAATGTACCAGATAGCTTTATATCATCATAATATCTTGAATAATTAATTTGAATTTAGATATCACGTGACTAACCATAATATCTAAATTGCCAATGAGACACGGGGGTCTATTCAAAACCATGTGGCACTAATTTCTACTTCGTCTCCAATATCCATCCTAACATTACACAGTACTAAAGCATTCACTAAGACTCTACTATACCGAGCAACGTACCAACAGAAACAAGGATGTTCAAGTGTCGAATGTGTGAAATATTCTAGATGAGCAATTCGAGGAAGTTATTGGCTCCCCTACAATGCCTGTACTAACATAATGTGGTGGGCAATTTCTCTCTTTGCGAAATTGTTGGAAGGGTTTTCAGGACCTATAAATCTATTAAAATTTCAGCATGTCATGCAATCTTTAAAGAATGAGATAAATGAACTGCACGAAAAGCTTAGCCAGGCAGGAGAACAGGTACTTTCTGTTTTATGAATTTCTAATGTTTATATCATATACTATTTATATTTAACTGGATTGTGATTAATATCTAACCTCTCACCTTGTAAAATGTTCCATACAATTTAAACTCAATATAAAATATTTGTCTCTTTTTTCAGGCACGTTTAAAGATCCTATCCCGGAATGTCGACGAAATCTTATTTACATTCCTAGACAATTCTGAAAAACATCATTCAATCACCTGCAACATATTTGTAAGTTGTGACGTTACTTCTTTTTTATTGGTTGTGAAGTAAGGGGAGGGGTCAAAATACATCTTAATATAGAGCAATTGTAGGTATTGAAAGAAGATGTACATTGTACAATGGTTAAGATGGTTAAAATGGTTATAATGGTTATATAATGGTTAAAATTTAGCAAAACTATTATAACAAATGTGCAGGAAGGATACCCCGACCAGGCCCCATTATGGTGTACAGCATCTGATGATACCACTATCAACAATGCTATCGACAAAATCAACAGTTCAGGACGAAGTGTGAGTCTCTTATGAAATAGCGAAATTTCCAACTTTCATGTTATAATTTAATCGGAAATCAAATTTTATTCACTGGATAGATAAAATAATCTATATGGCCTGATTCTAATTTGGTTAAGTATTAACTTGTCTAGAGTTAGGTGTTTTTAAGGATAGTGTCCCATGGTTCAAGGCGTCAAACATCGAAGAAATATTGTTCCTCAATATCGTTACAAGAAAGGAGAATTATTTAGCAATGATCAATATTATTCTATGATAACCACTCTCTTAAAATTGTGGTTTTAGCCAATCCTGGGAATTAATGATAATATAATTTTTGCTGTAGAGATACAGAACACTTCCGCCGTGAGGATCACAGTGACTATTCCCTGCCAGAGTATGATCCCCCAGCTCGGCGAGCTACTGAAATCTAAGGGTGAGGATCGTGGTCACTCCTACACTCAACACTCCGTAAAATGGGCCGTTGCCCGTTTATCAAAAAATGCATTTTCATTTCGTCAGGACTGGAAGTTAAAAGTTTTGTAGCCACAGTCCAAATCGTATGACATGTAGTTGAAGAATAAACCATTTCTGTATTTGAAGAACATTGTTAATGAGAAAATAGCCGATGCTAGCCACAAAGAGCTCCACAAAGCAAATGAGCCGCTCTTCCAAACCATTTGCTGGTTTCCAAGGGATACTTTAACAACAAATACTTACTGGTCGTCAGCAACTAGAGCACTGCCTACTGGGTAAGATAGTTGTACCGTTATCTTCTCCAAAATATTTCCCAACACCCATCTAGGTTCATCAGCAATCAATGAGATCATTGTTGGAAACACATACGTTACACTCAGTATCAAATCACATACAGATACATACTGGATTACTGCTACGATGAATTTATTGAGTTTGAAATTGTCATTCGTGATGCAAGCTACCTGTATCAAAATATCATCGATCACAGAAGAAAGGAAGATCTCAAAAGTAGATAAATTATCCAGATGTGTCTTTGAACGTCGTCATGTAGCTCATCGTTACCTTGTTAGCAGTAGCATTATTTGTTTTAATCATTGTCCCAAGAAAGACGTTTTATGTAATGGCGTAAATTTAAACAGGCCATAGTATCTTATTCGATATGAAATAAGCCTGAATACAGGCTCTGATTTACTGACTATATTAAAAATCGAAACAAGTTGGCTGATAGATAACGGTCATAATTATCACATGCAAGTAATTTAAGGAGAAAAAGAGCTGTTTTGACGAAACCCTAGACAATTCTCCCCATCGACTCGAAACAAAGCAGAATTATTTAAAGTTCCTCCCAATAGGTTACCAGCTGAGTAGCTCAGACATTATGTACTAGAACAGTCTGGTTGATAATAATCAGTCAGACAAAAGACTTGTCAATCTTACATAAAACAAAACATATTTATTTTACATATTTTACATATTTTACATATTTTACATATTTTACATATTATACGTATTATACGTATTATAATACGTATTATACATATTTATTATGTTATAGATGCAATGGACAAGACTGCAGCTTCTTCCGTTGACTTGAGGATTTGAAGGACAAATTATGTTGTTGGACGAGTTAAGAATAGAAATCTACAAACTGACATGTAGTTATGAAAATATATGAATTCTGGTTAACCACAGCTGCAGTACAGAATATTTGCATATCTGTACCTGGTCTAAAGTTCTTGCTTAATTTGACAATAAGTATTGATTGAGGCAACTGGCCCCCAGACCTTTAAATACATATTATTATATCGTTATATGTTATAATGACTAATGAGCACTGTTTTAAGAGCATACTTAGAGTATACAAATTAGATTTACAATATGCGGATACGTGTGGGGAGGTACACCATTTATAAACACAGTTTATAAATGGTTTATAATAAACAAATGTGACCTAGTTTTATCGGTTTTCATCACCAAAACACTTCGCTCGAGTCTCGACGATTGATGAAACACGTATTGCTTGTTGTCAAGAGTAAAGACTAATGGTGAACTAGGAATAAGATCCAATCTGAACAATTAGACAATTTAAGAGCTGTAATCCGGTATTGTATAAACATAGCCCAGCTTGTGGATGTATACAGTCTAGGGGCCAGGTGTGGGCAGGTTTAGTGGTTCAAGGAAGTAAATTGTAGTATTATATTGATATTAGTAGGCTCATCATTATAACACATCTCGGTTTGATTGCTGAAATCATGAAGCCTGCCGTGTAAGGTCTGTACCAACTGCTCAAAAGTAAAATTTCCCTCCTGAAAATGACGATTTAAGGGTACAAATAAAAAGCAAACTTTGCTCTTAAATATATTATAACTCTGTGACTTTTCTTGATTTAAATTGCCGTGAATATCAACTATGGGATGTGACTTATAATCTCTAGTAAACACCTTATCTTCGTCGTTTACCCACAATTATGGTAATTGTTAGCTCTGATTGAACAAAAACAGCTGAGTATATACTCAAGCTTAGTGAATAACTCGTTTACATTTTCCTATAGATATAATGTTCGGTATCTGATGAGGATGAAATGAGGCATGAGGCTGCCTGATTAAATACACTATTTGGGGGTACGTGATATGATATGACACTTCGTACATACACTATGTATACTATAACTATTATTCACTAAGGCAGTAGTTATCACTTCTTTAAAGTTTGATTACTTTATGCACTTGAAAACCTGGGTTTGGTGAAATATGATATGCACTGTTACGATTAGGTAACGCGTTAGGTAACGCGTTAGATACTACAGTAAAACCCCGATTTACCGCACCCCGATTTACTGCAAACCCCAATATACCGCGGCCATCTCCTTTCCCCCAAATAGTCCTTAACATCTATAATGTAAACAAACAAAACCCCGATTTACCGCAACTCCGCGGTAAATCGGGGTTTTACTGTATCTAGTTAGGAAAAAAACCAGATCACGTACTACAGTACGTACTGTTGCATCAGCCGTCTAGCTAATACCTGGATATAGTACTAGTTGCTAGATAAGAGAGTAGCGACTGCATTTTTTTTAAATGAAAATCTTTTCAAAATTTACATACAATATAACATGTGGCGCAAAATAAAATCAAAATTACATAACATCTAGTATTACTATTGTCTAGAAGTTGGTCGGTCGCGATTGTTGCCTCCTGTTTTTTTGCCGTGTGAAAAAAAATTGAATGGAGAAACAAAACACAATAAAACTGAGTTGGTATCATCTCAGTACTGCTTGATTATATAAAACATTCACATTTCCAAGTAACGAAAAAATCTTGAAAGCCCTGGTAAGGCCAGATGATAAAGTTTTTTGCGCCTAGCTTTCCAGAATTTGAGCCAAATAGTAATACTAACTATGAGTCATTGAGTCAAACTGCTGTAAGTGTAAAGATGTGCGACCTGGGGGAAAGATCATGTGTCTACATGATTGTGTTGCAACTGGAGTATAAAGTATATTCTGGAGTATAAAGACTGTTTTACATAGCAAAAGATGTGCATTGTAAATTGATATTATATCAAGTTTAGGTCCTTAAATTTCAAAATCATGGGGCCCTTGATTCAATGGTCTGAATTTACCCCGTGTCTCAACATTTGTTTTTCCCATAATTTCCTACAACCTAATGATAACATAGCTGTACGAATTATGATAAACCTAATTAAGTACATTTGTTTCCTAACACTGTTTTCTATTCCCAGATAATGTCCGCCTCTCAAGTCCTGATAACGGAGCTATGTACTGCGTTTGGGCTGAGCTCCGCTTCTAACATAGACCTGTGTAACGGGGTGGGGTCCAGCAGCGCTACGCTCGAGTGTGACATGGTACTGTTTGTAGTGTTACTGGGGGTGGGGAGGGGAGGCACGAATAAGTTAAATCGGCATTAGCTTGTTAGCTACTACAGCTATAACGTTACCTGTTTTCTTTATTTGCGATAATTCTCTTTGATTAATGCACATGTAAACGAACCTTAGTACCATGATAGGTTTTCATGTTTTCATATTGGCTGCCTGTTCACGTGACTTTATAATTGTTCAGGATTCGGCCGATGACGCAGATTCTATTCTATCTGTAAGTTACATGGCTGATTTATTATTTCCTAGCAGTAACTGAATTCACCTGTCCCTTGGTCAACGTTGTTGCCTTCAAATCTATGACTACATTTAATCTACACTCGAACTCTCCTTTTGGCTGTGTTCCAAATCATGTTAATTTCTAGAGAGTTGTGCTAATTTGGCTAAACATTACAGGACGATATGAGTGAGGCGGATGTTCTTTCTGATACTAATATGGACAGGTGAGTTTCTTTTAATTTACCTCCTCAACCGTTCCTAAGTGTTGTCATATGAAATGAAATGGTGGAAACACGCTACATTTGATATTCTGACAGCATACTTGCCGGTTTATTTGTGTACAACGCAACAGCCACTAGCAAACAATCACTTCACCGCTGTGGAGAGTGCCGTCAATTTGGAAAACGTGACTACTGAGCCGCGCAGTGCTATCATGCATTTTATGATATCATGTTTTGTTTCTCAGCATGACTACAAGTCAATTAAATATCCTCATAATCCGGATACAATTCACTGACATGATTACGTCATATTATCCCCAGTGCATCACATTTTCTGATTTGTCGACAATACTGCATCTCTTTTCAATGAAATATGTTCGATGAATGATGAGCTTGGTAAAACCTGAAATCAATAAAAACCATAGACTAGATCATGAAAATTGTGGTGGGCGGATTGAAAAACCATTTCTTTGAACCGGGGGTTGGCGAGACAGTGGGAGAGCAATGAATTTCAGCACTCAACTTTTCTGTGATCATATTTACAGCAAGCAATCACCAAACCGAGCGAACCAACCATAATTTTCAAGCAACCGTTTAGCATAACATATCGTCGAGCATAATCAGAGCTTGGTAAAGACAACAAATGTAAACACAGACTCCATCCTCACCCATTTTTAATCATTGCTGATTGCACACTGCACTGAATAGCGGGACTAGTAGTTGATATTTAATTGAAAGTTGTAATTCTCATTATTTCAGTGAGGAGAAGGCAGACATAGAATTAATGAAACCGGAACAGTTCGCTTCTCTGGAGCGAATAAAGCAGACTATTCGCAAGGATCAGGAACAGGTATCTTCACATTTTACTCTCATTCTGCGGTATAATATAAATTAATGATATGAACATGGCTATTCTGGTCTCTTGTTTAACCGTTTCATTTACATATTAGGTTAATATTTGGCCTCTTGCTTCAGGTTTTATAGATTTTTTGAAATCCTCTCATATTTTAATTCATACAGTAGGTACAATAACATAAGTACATAGTGAATAAGTACATACCTGACCCATGTCATGTAAGTTAATGCAACGATATCGAAATATTGCCAGACAATTCGCTAATTTCAAAGTTTTGGCGCGTCTCAACTAGCCTGCCATGAACTAAAATGAAATTTTGCAACTTTAAACCCTATCTCCATTTACATGGGATTGTTTTGAAATTTGGAAGGCACAATTACTAGACAGTATTCATTGTGTTGGTGCATGCCCAGTTTCAAAATGTATCCATGAACACTCAAGTCGGAGACATAGATTGAAATTTAAATATTATATGATAACTTAGTAGAATTACAATTGAAAATCACGCACACAATAGGATAACACATAATCGCTGTCTTAAATCTTAACTTCGGTTGTAACTAAGTAGATCTCACTCTCTTTCAGATAGCATAATATACAAATATCAAATATTATCATTTTTATCAGCCAAATTTCATTGATTTCATCTTTTATAGTTCCTTTAGTATAACTGGTATGAATATTTATCAATAAATTTCTGTATAAAATGTGACTTTATTTATCTATTTATTCTCACGACTCCGCACAAACTGAAGATACTGTTGTCAGGGCATGATGTACGGGTCGGTACAAGCTACAGACCGAATTATGAAAGAACTGAAAGAGATTTACAAATCTGAAGGCTACAAGACGGGAGTTTACACTGTGTCAATAAACAACGACAATCTTTACAGCTGGGATGTGTTCCTGCAAAAGTGAGTCACGTGTCTTTGTTAATCAGGTTGGGCGGTTCTAGTTCTTGGTCACCAGGGTTGTTCTTGCTTCTATAACAAGTATAAGTTAGTCAGCTCGCTTAACATCAACTCTTAATTTAACCCAGGGTTGATCCGGACTCCCCTCTGATGGACGATATCAAAAAGTTGGATCCCAATCCCCAACACATTCACCTAGCTATAAGCTTCGGCCCATCCTTCCCTTTCGAACCCCCCTTCGTCAGGGTAGTCGCTCCGCACATTAGTCGTGAGTATCCAGTATCTTAGTTCATTAGTGTCAATATCTATAATGTGATAATATATATGGACACGTTCATTTGAGTTTGAGGATATTGGTAAACAAAAATAATATCGTTTTTGACGATAGTGGCTTAATTTTGACATCTATTAACTTAGCACGTTCAGAAGTTCTGAACATTAGCCACGTAACTCATACTCCCATATGCACCGCTCAGAAAGAAAATCTATTGTTGTTAGGCACTATAATGTTTCAAATGTCACATTTTGTGTGACTTAGTTAACTTCAGTTGTCTAATTATCATTCCTTGGTCTGAAATATAGTAAATTAGGTCAATCTAACAATTATGATACAACATTGGTTAATGGGCACGGATCGAACGGTTACAAGGCAATATTTGGGTAACTTTGTCACACTCATGATACCATACCTCTATTCTACTGTGAGGTGTCCTAAAAACCCTTTCAACTCATTATTTGATGGTTGCTCTACCAATCATAGCCCTAAAATATGTTGTTTTGACTAGTTAGCTAATACAGGCACTTGGTTATTGGGAAATGAGGTTAATTCTGTCACAATATATGAAATTTTAAATTTTGGGCGAATTATTTATATCTGATTTTGGTTTGAAAGGTGGGAAAATTTTATATGATGACAATGTAGTTGATGCAAGTTAAGATCAGTTGATGTTTACATTGTCACAAAAAATTATACGAAATCGTAAATAGATTAAAAACAATGATTATAGAATGAAATAGTCTCTTATAATAACTCTTATAATAACTGATGTGACAAAGTAAACATGTCTTGCCCCTATTTGGAAGATCTATATTCTATACCTTTATTAGAATATTGTCCAGAATATCAGAGCTTAAGTTTAACAATTGTAGGTTAAATTTGTCAAAGTCACTAAAAATGTGACAAAATTAACTTTTCATGCCCCAACAATTTCAAGATAGTGTGTAAAAATTAGCATAGGCTGCTTTATTACCTATATAAATCAATCCAAACTACAAAAAAATATATGTTAATGTGATGATGATTACCTAACTCTTATAATAACTGATGTGACAAAGTAAACATGTCTTGCCCCTATTTTGAAGATCTATAACTCTATTAGAATTCAACATTCTTTCAGAAACGATTGGAAGAATATTGTCCAGAACATAAGAGCTCAATTTTAAAAATTTAGATGAATTTGTCAAAGACATTAAAAATGTGACAAAATTAACTATCCCTGCCCCAACAGTATCAAGATAGTGTGTTAAAATTGGCATAGGATGCTTTATTACAGGTTTATTAAAGTATTAATCGATCCAAACTACGAAAAATATCTTTTAATCTGATGACAATTACCTAACTCTTATAATAACTGATGTGACAAAGTAAACATGTCTTGCCCCTATTTTGAAGAACTATACCTCTATTAGAATACTATGTAACTTTATCATCAACAAAATTTCGATAAACTAGTTATTTTGCCAGCAAGGAGCTAACAGAGTTATAATAATTTTTTGTGACGAAATTACCCTATTTTTGACCATGTAGCGGTAGTTTAATTGTGACACTGTTAACATATTACCACCTGATAATGATTTATGTGACTGGTGCATGGTACTATCAGTGTTGTTTGATCCATAGTACGTAATATAAGGGGTTTAAGCTGGTATATCATTATTTGTTCAATTTCACACATGTTCAGATATCATCAAGATTATGTGACAAAGTAAACTTGGTTGTGCCTTCTTTGTTTTAATTCCTTACGACTATATGATATAATAACAATTCCCAGCACTTCCGGGCTATCAAATAAACTTACACTACTCAGCATTGCTTATCAGGGTGCCCTAAACATTCATCACATATTTTCTTTAATGTGTGACAGAGTAAACCTGAATGCACCATCTAACGAAAAAAGTCGTCAAATATGTAGGTAATGGTCATATGTACCCATCCAATCAACTGGACACTAAAAAATTTGGTCAAATACGGCAGCAAGGGGTCCATATTTACTCCGTCACATGTTTATAGTGTGACAATGTAACCATTTCCGTGCCGGCCGTATTTAAGCGATATCTTATCACCTGATTAAGATATTGTTATGTGACAAAGTTAGCCTAGAGGATGAGACGATTATCGTAACCATCAAGGGTTTAAGTAATTTCATAGTGTGACAAAGTCAACTACACTGTGCCTTCTAATAGGGTCACTTATATTTACCAATATCCTCAAACTCAAATGAACGTGTCCATATCGACTCCCTCAATATTCTAATGAGAATACTATATCTCCCACTTATTTGTGGAGCCCATGTTGTGAGTTATTTTCTTTGTAGCTCTTAACAACTGCTCCTGCAGGTGGGTATGTAATGAGGGGTGGAGCAATATGTATGGAATTATTAACCCGACAGGGGTGGAGTAGTGCTTACTCTTTAGAGTCCCTGATTACCCAGATATCTGCTACCCTGGTAAAGGGCAAAGCTAGGATCACATTCAATCACAAGGGTACGCCCTATACCTTCGAGCGAGCACTTTGTTCCTTCAATGCACTTGTGGAGAGTCACGAGGCACAAGGTAATTCATCCATTGTATTTACTTTTCTAATCAATGTTAGATTTAAGTCTATGTTAAATTGTACAGTTAAAGTATTTTTGAATTCATTTTTTAAGGATTCGCCTCTCCAACAAAAAGTTACCTTTAGTAATATGGTGGCTGTTATTCCAGGTTGGGTGACTCCACCAAAAGAAGAAGGCTGACACACAAGAGTAGGGATCTACATTACTTCAGAGAAAAGAAACACGTGATCGCATGTGGATCAGGCGAAGAAACAGACTATGGTTGAACAAGGCACATGACTTCAAACCGATCATATCACTTCCGAGCATGCATGACTTGAAACATCGCGTTGTTTTTATGAAATATTTTCCTAAGTGCAGCGCAGAGCGCGAATGTAGCTTCCCAAGTTGACTAGTATAAAATTGATAGAATCAATGATGCATTGGTTAAAGTGTGATTGGATCGGTTGTTGTTATATAATTGGATACTTGATCCACTTTCCGAGAATTAGTGTGTGCTTTCCTTTATAATTTATGAGACTTGTCGGATACTGTTTTATTTCCAGTAAAATACTAGATTGGTTAGACTTAGACGAGTTTAAGTTGATTTAATAGAAGAAAGTTGGCATCACTCCTTCTGATTAATCCTTGTTAATAGCAACTCGCATACCTCTTCCACCGAGAACTTCAACTAAAGCTGACGATGTCTAACCGATAGTAATACATAATATGATGATTTAATTGCATATTTTATTACTGAGCTTGAGAGTGAAAAAGTTAAAAATCTTGTCTGTTAAAGAAGTAAGAACGTTATCGTATTTTTATTGTTTAAGTTCGTCTTTGGCACTCTTTTTCACTTTCTGAATTGCGCAGTGTTTTTAGCTCAATCTTATGTTTATCAAGCACTTCGTGCTCCAGTTTCAAATTCAAGGCAAACTTTGATTCCAAATGGGTGCTTAAACGAAAAGTTGGAGAATTTGTTAGTTATTTTTTAATCTGTAACTATTTAAATTATCTGTTCCAGAAGGGAGAATACAACTCAAAAATTTCATTTGTTACTCGAGGGGTGATGATTAATCACTTTTCTGTAGACCGAAGCGTGATTGCTAGACCAGTATTGACAGCCTTGCGAGCGCTCCTGTCTGATTAACAGGTCACGCTCGCCCGGATGATGATTAATCACTCTACACTCTACTGTCAAGTGTCACGAGACTTATTTAAAGGACCAGTTAACTGAAAAAAAAGTTATCCTCATATTTTGACGGATTGTGACAAATAGCAAACTAAGCAACGAGTCGAAATTCCTAAATCTCTAACTGCTCTCTAACGCGTGTAAATAGCGTTTGTATTATTTTGGCGATGACGTCATAAAGTCCCTCTTGCGCGCAGAGTAGCTCGTGAGACTGTATTTTACAGGTAAAAAATGGACATAATACAATCTTTTCCCCCGAATAACTCTAAAAGTAAGTAATTTAGGGTACATGTTGCTTCATAAGTTGTATATAAACATGGCCATTCTGCACAATTTGCACACATTCAAAAACCTTTAGGGCCTTCATAGCCCAATTAAACAGATACCCATAGTTTTGCATGATTTCTGGAACCGAAAATTCGCCAATAACTGAAAAAGTAAGCACTTTAAGGCATATGTTTGTTCGTAAGTCATATATTAATATGCTAATTGCGGTTCTTTTGCATCCTGTCTGAAGACTCCATCACGATCATATCGAAAATGGGCTTAGCACCACGCCCAAAATGGTTTTTGGCGAATTTATCGAAAAGTAAGGATTTTAGGCCATGTGTTGCTCAATAACTCCTATATAAACATGCATATGCGGCTTCGTTCAAGCCTATTTTGAAGTCTCTACGACCTTCAGAAGCAAGGGGTCGGTTACGTTATTGGGTCAATATGGGCGTGGCCCTCCAGGGTTTTCTCCACGGTCAAAAAAATGTCTCCAAACGAAAATCGTTTAATCATAACTTCGGGAAGGTCTGTGCAAAGTTTCGTGAGTATTAGAACATTTGCAGGTTCATTTCCATAAATGTCCATAAATGACTGGACTACACAACTTTAGAGTTAACTTTAGAGAAACTCATAAGTCATTTATCTCAAATTAAGCTGTTAGTGTCCATGATCAACCTCTGGCGACAATGTTTTACGTGAAATGTAAAAATCAGGAGTAATATAAAAAAGGTATTTTTAGATTAAAGTGCTAGCTCATAGTTTTAGAATTGTATAGATTAACGTTGGTCATTTAGCCATCTAACAATCGATCGTGCCGTAATATATGGCCAGAGAATAATAGGGTTTTGGAAATTCTATAGTTGTTCAGTGGGTCGATCGACTGAACACGATTGCACTTGGTATTTAAACTTACCAGTAGTTTATTTATGTTATGCACCGATGATAATGCAATAAGGATAACAACTAGGTAAGCCGGAAGTCTAATTCAAAACACACCTCACACCGTACACACCTCCAATCAGTAATTTTACTATTTGGTAGACCGGGTATTTTGGCGGGAATTCTGTTCCCACGGCACTGTTCTGATAGAAGCTACTTCTACTAATGGTCCCAGAGGAACGGCCGTAAAGTAGCCAGACTTCTTGTCTCCTGTACTGGCAGACACTTGCAGATTAAAGTTAGAAATTTCGCTATGCTATAAATATAATTGCTCTCGGAATTGAACAAACTCCTACTTATCTGTATCCTTTCTAAATTCGTTAGAGTTTCATGGACTGGGGAAAAATAATCGGTACAGTCTCCCTGCTTGTGTAATTAAGCAATGAAAACAATCCAAAATTATCACATATGACATAAGTTGTAATAGCAGAAACTTTCTAACCGTACATTCACCCGCCACTGTTCAAGAACCTATATCACTGTTTAAAATCATGACGTGAGCACTGTACATCCAATCAGCTATTCCTTTAGTTAGGATGATAGCCAAAACTATAAGGATTTTGGAGAACTAGGGTAATAGTCATAATTCTAAAATTTGAGTGAGTTACACGTGTTTTATTGACGATGATAAACATTTGTAATGTAAATTACGCTATGCAAGCGCGCACTGAGGGACTTTATGACGTCACGAGGCCACAGCTTATTATTGCAATAACACGCGGTACACGTACGCTAGAGAGTTGGTTCTTTCGGCGATACGATTCTTTACCAGTTTGTCACAGCTGATTTAAATCTTAGCCAAATTGGAGACTACAAATTTTTCAGTTAACTGGTCCTTTAAGACTTCCACTTACCTAGTGCTTTGACCATTGTTAATGGTCCGGCCCGGCGCGCGCTACTTCTTAGCACTTGCCATCGGGCCATAATATTTCGAGAAGAAAGCGGCGCGCGCTACTCCGATTGTAGGTTTACAACCTACCAGGACGTGACGCGCGCCGAGTTCAGAGTTGGACTCGTCGACGGAACAGATATTATACGAGTATCACCCGTTAATACTTCGAAAAAAAATAGACGAGTAACATCCGTCAACTAGTGTCTATGTGGCTCTCAATGACTGTTCGAAACCTTGACCATTGTTAATGATCTGACCCGGCGCGCGCTACTTCGTAGCTCTTGCCATTTCGAGAAGAAAGCGGCGCGCGCTACTTCGAAGAAATTTAGACGAGTAACATCCGTCAATTCGAAACCCTAACCTTCTTATCTGATCCCAATCCGGCAATCCCTAACTGAAGCATATGCTGAAACCCTAACACTAACCTTGTACTTTGTGTCTTTGTAGCGCAATGCACTACTTAACTGGGCCTCGCGCCGAGTTAATTGACGATGTCAATTCATGAATTTCACCGCAGCTCGGTTCACATAGCCATGTGTCTACGGGTACTGCGTGACACGCTTGTTTCTGCAAGCGAGAGGGCTCTGGTTAGAGCAAGCAGCTCGGTGCGGCACAGTAGCGCATCTCGCCGAACGAGCAATATATAATAAAGTATAACTATAACTTAATTGACGATGTCAATTCATCGTTAACGGGTGATATACTCGTAAAATATTTGTTCCAACTCGGCGCGCGTCCTGGTAGGTTGTAAACCTACAAGCAGCTAGGGGAGCATTTAAACCCTATGTCATGTGGGGTGATTCGGAATCAGCGTTCGAAAATATATTGAACCAGGTAGATTTAATTTTCAACTGTCAGGGTTGACCATTGTTAATGATCTGGCCCGGCGCGCGCTACTTCGTAGCACTTGCCACACTACTTCGCTACTTCGAAGAAATTTAGACGAGTAACATCCGTCAACTGTCAGGGGCCCTTTTTGCTTTTAGAAAAATCTCGAAGATCGACTGCAGACTGTAAAGTGATTTAGCAATACACAATAGCATCCCCTATGGCTATACTATTTTACCCCCTTTACTATTTTTCAGGCATTAGGACTCATCGGAAGTCGTCCAGAAGTTGATTCACGATGTCAATCCTTCGCATCTCGCCGATCTGCATACGTTGTGGTTGCGAGAAGCATTATTTGATGCGCGCGCGACCCAGTAGTGCATCGCGCTACAATCCAGAAGGTTTGTTTTTAGTTCAAAACATGGTAGAGGAATTATTACTGATATGATTACATATTTAAAAAGTCAGGTGACAGTCGAGTGTAGTCAGTGCCATTAATCATCATTCGGCTCTGAGATTGGGATTATGAGGGTGTAGCGCACAGTACATATTAATTCAGCAGCTGCTAGAGGTTGGCAAACACTTCAGCTTGTAGGTTTACAACCTACCAGGACGCGCGCCGAGTTGGACTCAGATATTTTACGAGTATCACCCGTTAAACTTCAGCTAATTCATAATTACTCGGATCTGGACTGGAAACATGGAAGAAGTTCCAGAATTGACATTAAAAATTCTCCAAAACCTCATATAATATCGTAATTTCCCCTTATATATTAATATAGTTATATTATAAAAGATTCGCTTGATAGGTATCACACATTCCGATAATCGTGAAATCAGCAATCAGGCAGAGCTTGTTCTTGGTTTTATACTAATACTATCAGTATCCTACTCTTACCAGTACGGCTACCTTAAATGATGAGTCTTCAGTCTGGTAAAGTCTGATAAATCGCATTAAACCGTTATACTTACATGTAAAATCCGAATTGGAGTATTATTATTTACACGGAATACGTTATACTTACACCTATAACTATAAGCTTACCGTTGTCCCTCTACTTTGCCCTTACAGTTACAGTTACATTCTACTAGTACTTCCGAATGTGACCTTACACATTACATGTTACATTCGCCCCATACTGGAAAGCACGACCAGGATGTGTTAAGTACATTAAAAATATCATTTACTAATAGATTTCCTTAATCAATAATTTTCCATTTGAAAAATTTAACGTGTATTGTAACTGTAAGCCAAAAATCAGAATGTATAGTATTAGTAAGCCAAGAAGTAAAATCAAATTTAAGTCCCACGCAAACTTGATTTTATGACTAGGACTATGAGCGGATAGAATGTGAGTATTTTATTATTTCCTTTGATACAGACGTTTGTTAAGTAGCATTGACTTGAATAAAAAAGATGGCAGCAGATTTGAAACCTAAAGTCGGTGAGTTGAACAGGAGACATCTCTTGCCATTTTAGCAGTTCCAATAAGACAGAAAACAGCCCTATGGCTATAGATTTGTAGGTAGTAAGTATAACTATAATTTGTCTCACGTCGCGATACGTGATTTCTGTTAAACTTAAAGTTAAAGTTGAACCACTTCGTGGCTATTTGCCGCGAAGTTAGAAGTGGTCGTGCATTTGTAGTGATATTATAAATATAATATCGCTAAATTTCATAATAATTTAAACTTAAACGTTGTTTTAAACTTATTGTTCATCTCAGAAGATGCGGAAGAGGTAGAAAATGACGGAGGAGGAGGCCGAGGCGGGCAAAGGGGCCGTGGAGGAAGAGGGAATGCTGGAGAGGGCCGTGGAGGAAGAGGGAATGCTGGAGAGGAAGGAGAGGGCCCTGCTCCAGATGGGGGCAAAAGAGGGGGTAGAGGCGGTAGAGTAGGACAAGAAGGTAGAGAGAGAGGTAGGGGAGGAAGAGGAGGCAAGGAAGGGGGTCAAGGTAGGGAACGAAAAGAGTCAGAAGGAGGCGAATGTGGTTCACATAGCCATGTGCCTACGCGTACTCCGGCGGTCGCGCGCTACTGCAAGCGAGAGGGCTCTGGTTAGAGCAACGAATGTGGTAAGACGAATAGAGGAGGAAGAGGAGGAAAATCAGAGTGTAGGCCAGAAGGTGAAGGAACAGAGGATAGTGGGGAAGGAAAGAGAGGACGACGAGGCAGAGGAGGAAAGAGAGGCGGTAAGGAGGATGCAGCAGGCGAAGTAGAGACTGAGGGAGGGGAGAATAGAGGAAGGAGAGGAGGTAGGGGCCGTGGCAGAGGAGCTGGAAAACAACAATCTCAGGGAGAAGGAGAGGAAGCTGAACCAGCAGGAAAACCCCAGAGAGGTTTGTTGATTGATCTCATTCTCAATTTACGACAATTAAAGTATCGGATTCGCACAAAAGTTGGGCAAATTTGGCCATGAGACTGACTAAACTTCATAACGTACACTACCGGATAGAGGGCAGAATCATGATTTTTATCGCTAGGTCATACTTTTAGGTGAATGAACTATTTTGTGTTTTGTTCGGCTCGGCTCTTATTTCAGCACTGCAGCTTTAAACTGAATCCCAATTTATTTTTAACGACGTCAAGTCAAGTTTCCTAAAGTTTTTTTTGTTTGGTAAAACATACATAGTTACAACCAAATTTCCGTACTAATTTATGAACTGACAGGTGGAAGAGGAGGCAGAGGAGATCGTGGAAGAGGAGGCAGAGGAGAGGGGAAAGAATCAGCCAAGCCAGACGAATAGAGTCCTAGAATTCTTCAATAATTATT